>NW_026061784.1:3770497-4398914 GCF_023897955.1 Schistocerca gregaria | reverse complement strand
TAGATGTCTTCCGAGATGGGAGGCAGTTGTACATCTTCCACTGGTCTTAGCTAGGCAGACATCTTCTGAGGGAGGGTATGTAGACAGACATCTTCTGAGGGGGATAACGTCGACAGTCATCTTCTGATCGGGGTGGGTGGGTAGACAGACATCTTCTGAGTGGTGGTAGGTATGGAGACATCTTCTGAGGCTGGATTCGGTAGACAGGCATCTTCCAAGGGGGGGGTGTTGGAAGACAGATACCTTTCAAGGGGTGGGAAACATCTTCTAAAGGATGCAGTTTGGTAGACAGTATCCTCCGAGAGGGGCCTAGACATTCTGTGAGGGGGATAACGTCGACAGTCATCTTCTGATGGGGGTGGGTAGGTAGAAAGACATCTTCTGAGGAGTGTTAGGTATGGAGACATATTCTGAGGCTGGGTGCTGTAGAAAGACATCTTCCAAGGGGGGGAGGGGGGTGTTGGAAAACAGACATCTTCCAAGGGGTGGGAAGCACCTTCTAAAGGATGCAGTTTGGTAGACAGACATCCTACGAGAGAGGATGTAGACATTCTCAGATGGGGAGTGTATATCTTCTGAGAGGAGTGGTAGATTGACATCTTCCGACAGGGGGGAGATACTTTTCTTCCATGGCGGCAATAGATACATATCTTCCGAGAGGAGTACATAGATAGACATGTTTAAATGTGTGGTCAATGTAGACAGACAACTTTCGAGAAGGGGGGTAGGTATACAGACGTCCTCAGAGGGGGTGGGTTAGGAGACAGACATCTTCCGAGATAGGGATAAGATAGAGACAAATCATTCAAGGTGTGGTAGATAAATATACAGATTCTGAGGGGTTTAGGTAAACATTCATATTATGATGGGTTGTGGGTGTAGGTAGACAGAAACCATCCGAGGAGGGGTATTTAGGCAGATAATGTCTGAGAGGGGTTATGAAGACTGACATCTTCTGAGGGGTTGTAGGAGGACAGACATCTTCCAAGTGGAGGGTTGGTAGACAGACATCTTCAGATGTGGGGTGGGGTAGGTAGCCAGACATCTTCCAATAGGGGGTTGGTAGGCAGACATATCATGTGAGGGGATGGTTGTAGACAGCCTTCTTCTGATGTGTGGGTGGGTAGACTGACATCTTCCATGATGGGGCGTAGGCAGAGAGACATTGTCCGAGGCAGGGTGACTATAGACATTTTTCGAGAGGGGGGAGTTAGACAGACTTCTTCTGGGGGGTTGTAGGTAAACTGACCTCTTCAGAGGGGTGGTTTAGAATGACATTTGCCAAGAGGGTAGGTAGAGAGACATTTTCCGATGGTGGAAAGTAGACAACATCTTCTGATGAGTGTAGGTAGACAGACATCTTCCGAGGGGGATGTGTAGGTGGACATACATCTTCCGATGGTTGGTGGGTACATAGACAGACATATTCCAATGGGTGCGGTAGGTAGACAAACATCTTCCAAGTGCGGGTGTCATAGATAGATATCATACAAAAGTTCATGTAGGTAGACACACATCTTCTGAGGGGGTGTAGGGAGACAGACATTTTCCGAGGGGTGTACATAGACATACATTTTCCAAGTGGGGTCTAGGTAGACAGACATCTTCAGATGAGGGGGTAATTAGACAATCATCTTCTGGGGTAGGTAGACAGACATATTCAGAAGTATGGGTTGGTAGACAATACTTTATGACTGGAGGGATGTAGAGAGACATCTTCCAAGGGGTGTAAGTAGGTAGACAGACCTCTTCTGTTGTGAGATTTGTAGGTAGGCAGACATCTTCCGAAGCAGAGGTGTTGGTAAACAGACAATTATCATGGACAGGGTTAGGTAGGCAGACATCTTCCCAGTGAAGTTTTGTAGACAGACATCTTCCGACGAGGGGTTAGGTAAACTGACACCTTCTGAGTCAGGGTAGGTAGATAGTCATCTTCGGAGGGGTGTTTGGTATACAGACATCTTCCGAACGGGTGTAGGTATACAGACATATACCTAAGGGGTAGGTAGACAGACATCATGGGAGTGGGGGTACATAGACAGACAGGTGGGTAGGTATACTGACATCTTCCGAGGAGGATTAGGAGGACAGACATTTTCCATTTGAGGGTTGATAGACTTACATCATCTGAGGGAGGAGAAATATCTTTCGAGAGGAGGGTATGTAGACAGACATCTTCAGAGAGAGGGTAGACATCATCCGAGAGGGAGGTAGTCATCCTCCAAGACAGGGGTACATATCTTCCTAGCGGGGTGTAAATAAATATCTTCCAAGATGCGAGGTAGATGGACCTCTTCCGAGGGTTTTAGGTAGGCAGACATGTTCCGAGGCGTGGCATGTAGACATACACCTTCTGAGGGGAATAAGGTAGACAGTCATCTTCTTATGGGAAATGGGTAGGTAGACAGACATATTCCAAGGGAGGGGGGGGGGGGTAGGTAAGGAGGAGATATATTCTGAGGGTGAGTTCAGTACACAGACATCTTCTGAGGGTGTTCATGGTAGACAGACATCTTTCAAAGGGGGGGAGACATCTTCCAAAGTATGCGTTTTGGTATACAGACATCCTCCAAGAGGGTTGTGGACATTCTCTGATGTGGGAGTAGATATCTTCCCAGAGGAGTGGTAGTTTAACAACTTCCGAGAGGGGGGGGGGGGGGTAGGCAGACAGATATCCTCAGAGGTAGGGGTAGGGAGACAGATATCTCCCACAGGAGGGATAAAATCGAATCTTTTGAAGGGGGGTAGATAGGCATACATCTTCTGAGGGGTTTAGGTAGACATTCATCTTATGACAGGGGAAGGGGGTAGGTAGACAGATCATGCGGGGGGGAGGGGATATGTAGACAGATATCTTACGAGAGGGGGGTAGGTAGGCAGACATATTCTGAAGAGTTGTAGGAGGACGGACATATTCCAAGGGGGTAGGTAGACAGGCATCTACAGAGGGGGGTTAGGTAGACAGTTGTCATCAGAGGTGTATAGGTAGACAGACATCTTCTAAGGGGTTTGGTAACCGACATTTCCTAAGGAGTGGCAGGTAGACAAACTTTTTCCGAGTGTGGGTGGGTATGTAGACAGACACCTGTAAGGAATTGTAGGCTGACAGACAGCCTTTGTGATAGATGGTAGGTAGGCAGAAATATTCCGAAGGGAGGGTTGGAAAACATACATCTTCCAATGGGAGGGGTAGGTAGTCATACATCTTCTGAGGGCTGGGTTTAGGTATACAGAGATCTTTCCAAGGGGGGGGGGGGGGGCAAGTAAGTAGACAGACATGTACTCAGGGTAGGGGGATAAGAGACAGACATTTTCCGAGGGGGGAGGGGTAGGTAGACAGACATCTTCTGATGGTTGGGTAGGTAGACAGACATCTTCCGGGGTGGACAGCTAATCGGACATGGTTTGAGGGAGTTTAGGTAGACAGACATATTCCAAGGGTGGGGAGATGAGAGACAGACATTTTCTGATGTGGAGATAGGTAGACAGACGTCTTCTGAGGGGGTTGTAGGTAGACAGACATCTTCAGAAGGAGATTGTAGGTTGATGGACATATTTTGTGCAGGTAATTCCAAGGGGTGGTAGTTAAACAGACATCTTCCCAGGGGGGCTGAGTAGATAGACAGACATCATCCAACGTGGGTAGACAGACATATTCCAGGTGTAGTAGACATCCTCCAAGGGGTAGACATCTTCGAATGGTGGTGATGGTAGGTAGACAGACATCCTATGAGAGTGGGGTTAGAGATTCTCTGAGAGGGGGGTGTAGATAGCTACCGAGAGTGGAGGTAGATAGACATATTCCGAGTGGGGGGGGGGGTTGGATAGAAATCTTCCGGGGGTTGAAATTTGGCAGTTGGTAGACTGGGCTTTTCTGAGACTGTGTTTGGAAGACTTTTCCGAGGTGGGAGGTAGACAGATATATTCCAAGGCAGTTGGTAGGTAGACAGACTAATTCCAGGGTGGTTGGTATGCTGAGAGACATCTTCTGAGGGGGGGGGGGGGGGTAGACAGACATCGCCTGAGGGGCTGGAAGACACCTTCCAAAGTTTGGGGGTCTCTAGACATCTTCCGTGACAGGGGTAAACAACTTCCGAGTGGGGGGGGGCTGAGTAGGGGTTGGGATAGGTAGACAGACAAATTCCGAGAGGGCAGGTAGGTAGATAGACATCTCCTTAGTGTGGGGGGGGGGGGGGGTTGAGAGACATCTTTCAGGGTGATAGACATCTTACGAGGTGGGGAGAGAGTTTTTGTGGGGGTGTAGATAGACATCTTCACAGGGTGAGGTAGGTGGACAAACATCTTCCTTAGGGGGGTGAGATAGGCAGACATCTGCCAAGGGGGCAGGTAGACAGACATCTCCTGTGGAGAGTTACGTAGACTGACATTTTCTAAGGAGGCAAGTAGGTAGAATTACATATTAGGTGGTGGGGCGATGAGAGACAGACAGCTTTCGATGGGGTAGAGGTAGTATGAAATCTTCCAATGTGGGAGGTGTATGTAGATATCTTCTGAGAGGGGTAGGTACACAGACATCTTCCGAGGGGTGGGGTAGGTAGACATTCATATTCTGTTGGGAGGGGTAGGTAGTCATACATATTCTAAGGGGGGGGGGGTTAGGTAGACAGACATATTCCAAGGGTGTGGGTAGGTATACAGACATCATCTGAGGGGGAAGGGGAGGTGCAGGTTGACAGAGATCTTCCATGGTGGGTAGCTCGGTAGATATCTTCTGAGGGGGATAGATAGGCATAGATAGATAGGCATATTTCGAAGGTGGGGTAGATAGGCACCTTCCCAAGGGGGGGGGGGGGGGCAGATCATCATGTGTGTGACGTCACGTGAGCTGCACTGCTGTTGAAATAACTTGTTAATGTTTTATAAATTTTAGACTTCATTTACGTATTTTAAAGTTTTTTTGTGTTATTATTTTTGCCGTAAAAGCAAATTATTTGTGGATATTCATTTATCTCAGTCTTTCTTCCTGTGGTATTGACTCGAGTGGTCTATTATGTGTAAGTGTGCTTTCATGGTTCGTCTAAGCCTCGCGCCTTATCAGTGTGTTTACATTTTGCGGCGTGCACTGCATCTGCAGCGGTTATAAGTTAAGTACTGACGAACTTGTTTGTGCTCTGTAATACAGTTATTAAACTGAATAGATTGCAGTGGTATTGCTTGCCATTTTTGGCGAAATAATGACTTAATAAACTCTTGTAATCGTTCGCTCGCTGTATTTATAGAGATTTCAGTGTGTTGAAGTCGTTTAGTAAATTTCGTGCTTTAGTTTTCAACTGGCGTTTAGTTTAAATTTTTTGGTTTTAGACAATAATTTTGTGAAGTTTTGCTGGTATTGGTATCGGCTGTGTTGTAGTAGTATTAATACAAGTAGCTGCTTTCTTAGTAGGCAGAGAATTTCGAGACCATAGTTGTTAGTTCTTAAATAGTGCTGCTTTTGTAACTGAACTTTGGTAACGTAGACGTATAGTTTTTTTTAGTAACTGTAAAATTTTATCGTGAGTGAGAAGTGATGGCTATGTCGTAGGTTTGTGAGTAGTGGATTACGCTGTGGGATTTGTTCAAAGTATTTTCATTGGGGGGAATGCAGTGGGGAAGCCAGTGGTAATTTGAGGGTGATCCTGTCTTGGGAATGTAGAATCTGTAGTAGAAACAAGTTAATAGAGGAGCAGGAGCGTAAGATCTGTGCCCTTCAGGTGCAGTTACAATGCGCAAAGGAGGAACTAGATAAGTTGAGGAGGGTGAAGGGTGCTGGGGAATGGGAACTGGCAGTTGACAAGAAGATAGATAGGAAAAGGAGGTAGTCAGACAGTTTTACTTTGCATACATGCAATAGATACGACAAACTGTCAAAGTTGAGCGGAGAGGAGCCTCGTGTAGCTGTATATGGAGGTAACTTGCAGCCGTCCTCAGCAATTAGGAGGCCTAGGTTCTGCTGCTAGGTAGTTACCGGGTAGAGGTGTGGGCCAGCATTTGCAAGAAGTTTTGTGGAGTGAGTACCAGGTCACAAGCATTGTGAAGCCTAATGCAGGGTTGGCTCAGGTGGCTGAAAGCATAGGGGAGTTATGTAAGAATTTTACAAAGGAGGATCAGGTAGTGATAGTGGGTGGTGCTGGGAGCAGTCACAATAGGGACAGGGGGTATGATGTCAGTGGTGACTTGGTTAAGATAGCTACTCAAACTGGTGGCACTAATGTGCTTTTCGTGCAACTGTTTCAGCATAATGATCGGCCACACCTTAATGCGGCTGTTGGGCGCGTAATTGTGGGGCTGGGGAGTGCACTGATGGGAGAGGGCATGGATCACATCTCAGTGGTGCCAGTTGGGTCTATCAGTAGATGGGGTTTCACTAGGCATGGCCTTCCCCTCAATAGGTATGCGAAGGAGAGGCTACCTAAGCTTATAGGTGACAGTGTAGTGGGTGGTGGTGGCGGTAGTGGTGTCACTCATGGAAAAATTCCTGTAGTAGTTGGTGTTAGAGCTGCACCTTTTTAATACTGAAGTCAGCTGATTGGTATACCTGCTTAAAGGAATTGCTTCTAAGTTTCAAAAATGGTTCTAATGGCTCTGAGCACTATGCAAATTAACATATGGGGTCATCAGTCGCCTAGAACTTAGAACTAATTAAACCTAACTAACCTAAGGACATCACACACATCCATGCCCGAGGCAGGATTCGAACGTGCGACCGTAGCAGTCGCGCGGTTCCGAACTGAGCGCCTAGAACCGCAAGACCACCGCGGCCGGCGTGCCTCTAAGGGCTCTCCTCCAGAGGATGTAATGTTTCCAAGTAGAGAAGGAATTGGCATATTTCATCAGAATATAAGAGTTATTAGGGATAAAGTTAGTGAACTGCTAACAGATGTTAACGCTGAAATTATTTGTATATCAGAGCACCACTTCAATAAATTGATAATTTATAGGCTTCCTTTACCAGGCTACTTATTAGCTGGCTGTTTCTCAAGGAGTTTCTTGCGGGGTGGGGAGGTGTCACCGTACATAAAAAACAGTACGTTATTTGAGTCCATAGACTTATCACGACACTGCACTGAACAGATATTTGAAAGTTGTGCAGCATTTGTTGAATTTAGTGAAACTCAACTTCTAATTGCTTGTGTTTATAGGGCCTCTAACTCCAACTTCAGAGCATTTTTGCTTAAGCTAGAGAGGGTTCTTGATTCACTTTGTAGGAAGTACCAGAAAGTAGTTATATGTGGGGACTTCAATATTAATTTTGTATATGATTGTGCAAGAAAAAGGGGGGTTGGGTTGTTTGGGGAAGGAGACCAGACAGCGATGTCATTGGTCTCATCGGATTAGGGAAGGATGGGGAAGGAAGTCGGCCATGCCCTTTGAGAGGAACTAACCCAGAATTTGCCGGGAGTGATTTAGGGAAATCACGGAAAACCTGAATCAAGATGGCTGAACGCGGGACTGAACCGTCGTCCTCCCGAATGTGAGTCCAGTGCCTTAACCACTGCGCCACCTCGCTCGGTCCCAAGAAAAATGATGTTGGTAGATCTCCTAAATTCATATGATCTGATGCCAACTGTGTTTTTTTTTTTCAAATTAGGGTGCAGGCGAATAGTAGCACGGTCATAGACAATATTTTTATTCGTTCCTCAATACTAGATGGGCATCCTGTTAGTAAAAGTGTGAATGGCCTTTCAGACCATAATGCACAAATTTTAACACTAAAAGGTTTTTGTACTCAACCCAATGTCATATTTAGTTACAAAGAACGTAGGAAAGTCAATCCAACAGCAATAGAGTGTTTTTTAAAACTTGTCAAGGAACAAGAGTGGCAAGATGTTTATAGTGCCAATAATACGGATGATAAATACAATGCTTTCCATGGCACATTTCTCATGCTCTTTGAGAGTTGTTTTCCATTAAAACATTCTGAATGGGGTACTAGCAGTAATAGACAGCACAGTTGGCTGACTAGTGGGATAATGATTTCATGTAGAACATAGGGCGAATTATATCAAAATGTTAGAAGTAGTCACAATCAAGCTAAATAAAAATTTAGTTTCAACAGGAAATCATACAAATTTCTTAGCAAATACCTTTCTGAGATTGACGTCTGTGATACAAACAAGAGAGAGATTGAGTCAATAACTATATCACTGAAGACTAAGGACTCTCATGGATATGATGGAGTGCCTAGCAGCATATTAAAGTACTATGCTGCACATGTTAGCCCTGTATTTAGCCATATTTGTAATTTTTCATTTAGAATTGGTCAGTTTCCTGACCGATTAAAGTACTCATCAGTAAAGCCGCTTTATGAAAAGGGAGAAAGGGATAATGTAGCTAATTTTAGACCTACTTCTATGTCATCAGTTTTTGCAAAAGTTACCGAAAAGTCTGTGCATGTAAGGTTAATTGATCATTTGATATCACACAATTTGCTGTCAAATGAACAGTTCGGTTTTAGAAGCCGTTTGACAACTGAAAATGCTGTATTCTGGCGTACAGACGTACTTTTATGCAAAATCTTAAGATCTTAGCTCATGTCCATTGTACCGTTTCAGAGAGAAAAGCGGCCAATATGACGATCTGACATTAAGTCGATTCGATGGAAAATGTCGAAAACGCGCGGATTTCTCATGTTGTTACTACATATGAACATTTTTTTATATTCTCCCGTGCAACGTGGCGTACAGACGTACTCTCATGCATAATCTTAAGGTCCTAGCTCATGTCCAACCGTGCGACTGCTAAGGTCGCAGGTTCGAATCCTGCCTGGGGCATGGATGTGTGTGATCTCCGTGGGTGAGTTAGGTTTAAGTAGTTCTAAGTTCTAGGGGACTAACGACCTCAGCAGTTGAGTCCCATTGTGCTCAGAGCCATTTGAACTGATGTTCAATGCACCAAAGCCGGCAAATAAGTCAATAGTTTAGCTCTGCTTGCTACTTTCGATTACATCTTCTTAGAAGCTTTTTTTTGTGTTCTAATATGATGTTTTCAGCTTCTTCCGCATATTGCAATACGCGACATACATTTCCAGACGATAAATGTAACTGTTTCAGAGAGAAAAGCGGCCAATGTGACGATCTGGCATCAAATCGATTCGATGGCAAATGACGAAAGCGAGCGGATCTCTCAAATATTTACTACATATGAACAGTTTTCACATTCCGCCGCGCAATGTGATTTCCAGACGTCGTTTCATGCGAAATCTATAGGTCGTCGGTCATGTCCAATATACCAAAGCCGGCAAATAAGTGAATTACCGATAACTAAATCTTGAATAGTACTGCTTCTTATTGGCGATTACATCTTCTTCGAAGCTTTTTCTGTGTTCTAATATAATGTTTTCAGTTTTTTCCGCATACCGCTACACGCGACATAATTTTGCATACGATAAATGTAACCGTTTCAGAGAGAAAAGCGGCCAATGTTACGATCTGGCATTAAGTCGATTCGAACGCAAATGACGAAAACGGGCGGATTTCTCATGTTGTTACTATTATGTACACCTTTCTCATTCTCCCGTGCAACGTGGCGTACAGACGTACTTTCATGCAAAATCTTAAGGTTATAGCTCACGTCCAATGCACCAAAGCTTGCAAATAAGTGAATAACCGATAGCAAAAACTTGAATAGTACTGCTTCCTACTTTCGATTACATCTTCTTAGAAGCTTTTTTGTGTTCTGATATGATGTTTTCAGTTTTTTCCGCATATTGCAATACGCGACATAAATTTCCAGACTATAAATGTAACTGTTTCAAAGAGAAAAGCGGCCAATGTGAAGATTTGGCAAGACATTCGATTCGATAGCAAATGACGAAAGCGATCGGATTTCTCAGGTTTTTACTACATATGAACACTTTCTACATTCTCCCGTGCAACGTGGCGTACAGACGTAATTTCATGCAAAATCCTAAGGTCCTAATTCATGTCCAATGCAATAAAGCCGCAAATAAGTGAATAACCGATCGCTTAAACTTGAATTGTACTGCTTCCTACTTTCGATTACATCTTCTTGGAAGCTTTTTCTGTGTTCTATTATGATGTTTTTAGTTTTTTCCACATATTGCAAACTCGTGACACAAATTTCCAGACGATAAATGTAACCGTTTCAGAGAGAAAAGCGGCCAATGTGAAGATCTGGCAAATAATTCGATTCGATAGCAAATGACGAAAGCGGGCGGATTTCTGAGGTTTTTAATACATATGAACACTTTTCACATTCTCCCGTGCAACGTGGCGTACGGACGTACTTTTATGCAAAGTCTTAAGGTCCTAGCTCATGCCCAATGCACCAAAGCCGGCAAATAGGTCAATAGTATAGTACTGCTTGCTACTTTCGATTACATCTTCTTAGAAGCTTTTATTGTGTTCTAATAAGATGTTTTCAGTTTTTTCCGCATATTGCAATACGCGACATACATGTCCAGACGATAAATGTAACTGTTTCAGAGAGAAAAACAGCCAGTGTGAAGATGTTGCAATAAAATAGATTCGGTAGCAAATGACGAAAGCGGGCGGTTTTCTCTAGTTTTTACTACATATGAACAGTTTCCACATTCCCCCGTGCAATGTGGTTTCCAGACGCCGTTTCATGCAAAATCTTTACGTCGTCGGTCATGTCCAATGTACCAAAGGCGGCAAATAAGTGAATAACCGATAACTAAAACTTGAATAGTACTGCTTCTTATTGGCGATTACATCTTCTTAGAAGCTTTTTCTGTGTTCTAATATGATGTTTTCAGTTTTTTTCCGCATATTGCAACACGCGACATAAATTTCCAGACGATAAATGTAACTGTTTCAGAGAGAAAATCGGCCAATGTGGAGATCTGGCAATACATTCGATTCGATAGCAAATGACGAAAGCGGGCGGATTCCTCATGTTGTTACTATTATGTACACTTTGCACATTATCCCGTGCAACGTGGCGTACAGACGTACTTTAATGGAAATCGTTAGGTCTTAGCTGAAGTCCAATACACAAATTCCGGAAAATAAGTTAATTACCGATAAATAAGACATGAATAGTTCTGCTTCTTACTGCTTCTTACTGGCGATTACACCTTCTTAGAAGCTTTTTCTGTTTTCTAATATAATGTTTTCAGTTATTTCCGCATACGGACACACGCGATATAATTTTGCAGACGGTAAATGTAACCTTTTCAGTGACAAAAGCGGCCAATATGACGCTCTATCATTAATTCGATTCGATGGAAAATGTCGAAAACGGGCGGATTTTTCATGTGGTTGCTACATGTGAACACTTTTCACATTCTCCTGTGCATCGTGGTTTCCAGACGTCGTTTCTTGCAAAATCATTAGGTCGTCGGTCATCTCCAATGTACCAAAGCCGGCAAATATGTGAATAACTGATAACTTAAACTTGAATAACACTGCTTGTTACTGGCCGATTACATTTTCTTAGAAGCATCCTCTGTGTTGTACTATGGTGCCTTTAGTGTCTGCGCATACCGCGGCAATCGACATAACTTTGCAGACGATTAATGTAACAGTTTCAAAGAGAAAAGCGGCCAATGTGACGGTCTGGCATTAAGTCGATTCGAAGGATAATGTCGGAAACGGTCGGATTTCTCATATTGTTACTACATATGAACATCTTTTACATTCACCCGTGCAACGTGGCGTACAGACGTACTATCATGCAAAATCTTAAGGTCCTTGCTCATGTCCAATGCACCAAGGCGGAAAATAAGTGAATAACCGATAACTAAAGCTTGTATATTACTGCTTCCTACTTTCGATTACATCTTCTTAGAAGCTTTTTATGTGTTCTAATATAATGTTTTCAGTTTTTTCCGCATATTGCAATACGCGACATAAATTTCCAGACGATAAATGTAACTGTTTCAGAGAGAAAAGAGGCCAATGTGAAGATCTGGTAATACTTTCGATTCGATAGCAAACGACGAAAGCGATTGGATTCCTCAGGTTTTTACTACATATGAACACTTTCCACATTCTCCCGAGCAACGTGGGGTACAGACGTACTTTCATGCAAAATCTTAAGGTCCTAGCTCATGTCCAACCGTGCGACTGCTAAGGTCGCAGGTTCGAATCCTGCCTGGGGCATGGATGTGTGTGATCTCCTTAGGTGAGTTAGGTTTAAGTAGTTCTATGTTGTAGGGGACTAATGATCTCAGCAGTTGAGTCCCATTGTGCTCAGAGCCATTTAAACTGATGTCCAATGCACCAAAGCCGGCAAATTAGTAAATAACCAATAGCTAAAACGTGAATAGTACTGCTTCCTACTTTCGATTACATCTTCTTAGAAGCTTTTTCTGTGTTCTATCATGATGTTTTCTGTTTTTTCCGCATATTGCAAACACGTGGCACAAATTTCCAGTCGATAAATGTAACCGTTTCAGAGAGAAAAGCGGCCAATGTGAAAATCTGGCAATTAATTCGATTCGATAGCAAATGACGAAAGCGGGCGGATTTCCGAGGTTTTTACTACATATGAACACTTTCGACATTCTCGCGTGCAACGTTGCGTACGGACGTAATATTATGAAAAATCTTAAGGTCCTAGCTCATGCCCATTGCACCAAAGACGGCAAATAAGTCAATAGTATATTTCTGCTTGGTACTTTCGATTACATCTTCTTAGAAGCTTTTTTTGTGATCTAATATGATTTTTTCAGTTTTTTCCTCATATTGCAATACGCGACATACATTTCCAGACGATAAATGTAACTGTGTCAGAGAGAAAAGCGGCCAATGTGAAGTTCTGGCAATAAAATAGATTCGGTTTTCTGTAGCTTTTACTACATATGAACAGTTTCCACATTCCCCCGTGCAAAGTGGTTTCCAGATGTCGTTTCATGCAACACTTTAGGTCGTCGGTCATGTCCAATGTACCAAAGGCGGAAAATAAGTGAATAACCGATAGCTAAAACTTGAATAGTACTGCTTCTTACTTGCGATTACATCTTCTTAGAAGCTTTTACTGTGTTCTAATATGATGTTTTCAGTTTTTTCAGCATACCGGAAAACACGTCATAATTTTGCAGATGATAAATGTAACCGTTTCAGAAACAAAAGCGGCCAATGTGAAGATGTTGCAATAAAATAGATTCAGTAGCAAATGACGAACGAGGGCGGTTTTCTCTAGTTTTTACTACATATGAACAGTTTCCACATTCCCCCGTGCAATGTGGTTTCCAGACGTCGTTTCATGCAAAATCTTTAGGTCTTCGGTCATGTCCAATGTACCAAAGGTGGCAAATAAGTGAATAACCGACAACTAAATCTTGAATAGTACTGCTTCTTATTGACGATTACATCTTCATAGAATGTGCTTCTGTATTATAATATGTTGCTTTTGTGTCTCCACATACCGCGGCATGCGACATATCTTTGCAGACGATGAATGTAACCGTTTCAGAGAGAAGAGCGGCCAATGTGGCGATCTGCCATTAAGTCGATACGATAGCAAATGACGCAGACGGGGGTATTTCTCAGGTTTTTACTACATATGAACACTTTTCACATATTAATATGCAACGCGTCTGCTAGACCTCCCCTCATGCAAAATCTTAAGGTACTAACTCATGTACAAGGCACCAAAGTCGGCAAAAAATTCAATTATCGGTAATTAAAACATGAATTGTATTGCTTCTTGCTGGCTACTACATCAACTTAGAAGCTTCTTCTGTGTTCTACTATGGTGCCTTTAGTGTCTCCGCATACCTCAGAACGCGACATAGCTTTGCACACGATAAATGTAACCGTTTCAGAGAGAAGAGCAGCCAATGTGACGATTTCTCATAAAGTAGATTCAATAGCAAATGACGAAAACGAACAGATTTCTCTGGTTTTTACTACATATGAACACTCTTCACATTCTCCCATGCATCGCGGATGCTAGACCGCCCTTCATGCAAAATCTTAAGGTCCTAGCTCGTGTCCAAGGCACAAAACAAGGGTAAAAAGTCAATAATTGATAACGAAAACTTGAATTTTACTGCTTCTTTCTGGCTATTACATCAACTTAGAAGCTTCATGTGTGTTCTATTATGGTGCTTTCAGTGTCACCTTCCACCGCAGCACGCGGCACAGCTTTTCACACGGTAAATGTAACCGTTTCAGAGAGAAGAGCGGCCAATGAGACGATCTGACATTAAGTCGATTCGATAGCAAATAACGAAAACGGGAGGATTTCTCAGGTTTTCACTACATATGAAAACTTTTCAAATTCTCCCGTGCAACGCGGCTGCTAGACCTCCTTACATCCAAAATCTTAAGGTCCTAGCTAATGTCCAAGCCACCAAAGTCGGCTAAAAAGTCAAAAATCGATAACGAAACTTGAATTGCAATACTTCTTACTGGCTATTACATCAACTTAGAAGCTTCTTCTGTGTTCTACTATGGTGCTTGTACAGTCTCCGCAATCCGCAGCACGAGACATAGCTTTGCACAAGATAAATTTAACCGTTTCAGACAGAAGAGCGGCCAGTGTGACGATCTGACATTAAGTCGATTCGATAGCAAATGACGAAAACGGGCGGATTTCTTAGGTTTTTACTACATATGAACAACTTTCACGTTCTCCCGTGCATCGTGGCTGCTAGTCCTCCCTTCATACAAAATAGTAAGGTACTAGCTCATTTCCAAGGCACCAAAGCCATCTTAAAAGTCAAAAATAGATAAATAAAACTTGAATTGTACTGTTTCTTACTGGTTATTAAATCAACTTAGAAGCTCCTTCTGTGTTCTACTATGGTGCTTTTAGTGTCTCCGAATTCCGCATCACGGGACATAGCTTTGCACACGATAAATGTCACGGTTTCAGAGGGAAGAGCGGCCAATGTGACGATCTGACATTAAGACGATTCGATAGCAAATGACGAAAACGGGCGGATTTCTTAGGTTTTTACTACATATGAACACCTTTCACGTTCTCCTGTGCATCGTGGCTGCTAGTCCTCCCTTCATGCAAAATCTTAAGGTCCTAGCTCATGTCCAACGCACCAAAGCCGGCTAAAAAGTAAAAAATCGATAGCTAAACTTGAGTTGTACTGCTCCTTACTGGCTATTACATCAAGTTAGAAGCTTCTTCTGTGTTCTACTATGTTGCTTTTAGCGTCTCCGCATTCCGCAGCACGCGCCATAGGATTGCACACGATAAACGTAACCATTTCAGAGAGAAGAACGGCCAATGTGTCCACCTGACATTAAGTCGATTCGATAGGAAATGAAGAAAACGGGCGGATTTCTTAGGTTTTTACTAAATATGAACACATTTCACATTTGCTCGTGCAACGTGGCTGCTAGTCCTCACTTCATGCAAAATCTTAAGGTCCTAGCTCATGTCCAAGGCACCAAAGCCGCCTTAAAAGTCAAAAATCGTTAACTGAAACTTGAATTGCACTGCTTCTTATTGGCTATTACATCAACGTAGAAGCTCCTTCTGCGGCCTACCATGGTGCTTTTAGTGTCTCCGCATTCCGCAGCACACGACATAACTTTGAACACGTTAAACGTAACCGTTTCAGAGAGAAGAGCGCCCAATGTGACCATCTGACATTAAGTCGATTCAATAGCAAATGACGAAAACGGGCGGATTTCTCAGGTTTTTACTACATATGAACACTCTTCACATTCTCCCATGCAACGTGGCTGCTAGTCCTCCCTTCATATAAATTCTTAAGGGCCTAGCTCAGTCCAAGGCACCAAAGCCGGCTAAGAAGTTTATAATCGATATCTAAAACTATTATTTTACTGCTTCATACTGGCTATTCCATCAATTTAGAAGCTTCATCTGTGTTCTACTATTGTGCTTTTAGTGTTTCCGCATATCGCAGCACGCGACATAACATTGCACACGACAAATGTAACCGTTTCAGAGAGAAGAGCGGCCAATGTGACGATCTGAGATTAAGTCGATTCGACAGCAAATGACGAAAACGGGCGGATTCCTATGTTGTTACTACATATGAACACTTTTCACATTCTTACGTGCAACGTGGCTGCTAGTCCTTACTTCTTGCAAAATCTTAAGGTCCTAGCACATGTCCAAAGCACCAAAGCCGGCTAAAAAGTCAAAAATCGATAACTAAGCTTGAATTGTAGTGCTTCTTACTGGCTATTACATCAACTTAATAACTTCTTCTGTGTTCGTTTATGGTAATTTTAGTGTCTCCGCATCCGCAGCAGGCGACATAGCTTTGCACATGATAAATGTCACCGTTTCACAGGGAAGAGCGGCTAATGTGACGATCTGACATTAAGTCGATTCGATAGCAAATGACGAATACGGGCGGATCTCTTAGGTTTTTACTACATATCAACACTTTTCACATTCTCCCGTGCAACGTGGCTGCTAGTCCTCCCTTCATGCAAAATCTTAAGGTCCTAGCTCATGTCCAACGCACCAAAGCCGGCTAAAAAGTAAAAAATCGATAGCTAAACTTGAGTTGTACTGCTCCTTACTGGCTATTACATCAAGTTAGAAGCTTCTTCTGTGTTCTACTATGTTGCTTTTAGCGTCTCCGCATTCCGCAGCACGCGCCATAGGATTGCACACGATAAACGTAACCATTTCAGAGAGAAGAACGGCCAATGTGTCCACCTGACATTAAGTCGATTCGATAGGAAATGAAGAAAACGGGCGGATTTCTTAGGTTTTTACTAAATATGAACACATTTCACATTTGCTCGTGCAACGTGGCTGCTAGTCCTCACTTCATGCAAAATCTTAAGGTCCTAGCTCATGTCCAAGGCACCAAAGCCGCCTTAAAAGTCAAAAATCGTTAACTGAAACTTGAATTGCACTGCTTCTTATTGGCTATTACATCAACGTAGAAGCTCCTTCTGCGGCCTACCATGGTGCTTTTAGTGTCTCCGCATTCCGCAGCACACGACATAACTTTGAACACGTTAAACGTAACCGTTTCAGAGAGAAGAGCGCCCAATGTGACCATCTGACATTAAGTCGATTCAATAGCAAATGACGAAAACGGGCGGATTTCTCAGGTTTTTACTACATATGAACACTCTTCACATTCTCCCATGCAACGTGGCTGCTAGTCCTCCCTTCATATAAATTCTTAAGGGCCTAGCTCAGTCCAAGGCACCAAAGCCGGCTAAGAAGTTTATAATCGATATCTAAAACTATTATTTTACTGCTTCATACTGGCTATTCCATCAATTTAGAAGCTTCATCTGTGTTCTACTATTGTGCTTTTAGTGTTTCCGCATATCGCAGCACGCGACATAACATTGCACACGACAAATGTAACCGTTTCAGAGAGAAGAGCGGCCAATGTGACGATCTGAGATTAAGTCGATTCGACAGCAAATGACGAAAACGGGCGGATTCCTATGTTGTTACTACATATGAACACTTTTCACATTCTTACGTGCAACGTGGCTGCTAGTCCTTACTTCTTGCAAAATCTTAAGGTCCTAGCACATGTCCAAAGCACCAAAGCCGGCTAAAAAGTCAAAAATCGATAACTAAGCTTGAATTGTAGTGCTTCTTACTGGCTATTACATCAACTTAATAACTTCTTCTGTGTTCGTTTATGGTAATTTTAGTGTCTCCGCATCCGCAGCAGGCGACATAGCTTTGCACATGATAAATGTCACCGTTTCACAGGGAAGAGCGGCTAATGTGACGATCTGACATTAAGTCGATTCGATAGCAAATGACGAATACGGGCGGATCTCTTAGGTTTTTACTACATATCAACACTTTTCACATTCTCCCGTGCAACGTGGCTGCTAGTCCTCCCTTCATGCAAAATCTTAAGGTCCTAGCTCATGTCCAACGCACCAAAGCCGGCTAAAAAGTAAAAAATCGATAGCTAAACTTGAGTTGTACTGCTCCTTACTGGCTATTACATCAAGTTAGAAGCTTCTTCTGTGTTCTACTATGTTGCTTTTAGCGTCTCCGCATTCCGCAGCACGCGCCATAGGATTGCACACGATAAACGTAACCATTTCAGAGAGAAGAACGGCCAATGTGTCCACCTGACATTAAGTCGATTCGATAGGAAATGAAGAAAACGGGCGGATTTCTTAGGTTTTTACTAAATATGAACACATTTCACATTTGCTCGTGCAACGTGGCTGCTAGTCCTCACTTCATGCAAAATCTTAAGGTCCTAGCTCATGTCCAAGGCACCAAAGCCGCCTTAAAAGTCAAAAATCGTTAACTGAAACTTGAATTGCACTGCTTCTTATTGGCTATTACATCAACGTAGAAGCTCCTTCTGCGGCCTACCATGGTGCTTTTAGTGTCTCCGCATTCCGCAGCACACGACATAACTTTGAACACGTTAAACGTAACCGTTTCAGAGAGAAGAGCGCCCAATGTGACCATCTGACATTAAGTCGATTCAATAGCAAATGACGAAAACGGGCGGATTTCTCAGGTTTTTACTACATATGAACACTCTTCACATTCTCCCATGCAACGTGGCTGCTAGTCCTCCCTTCATATAAATTCTTAAGGGCCTAGCTCAGTCCAAGGCACCAAAGCCGGCTAAGAAGTTTATAATCGATATCTAAAACTATTATTTTACTGCTTCATACTGGCTATTCCATCAATTTAGAAGCTTCATCTGTGTTCTACTATTGTGCTTTTAGTGTTTCCGCATATCGCAGCACGCGACATAACATTGCACACGACAAATGTAACCGTTTCAGAGAGAAGAGCGGCCAATGTGACGATCTGAGATTAAGTCGATTCGACAGCAAATGACGAAAACGGGCGGATTCCTATGTTGTTACTACATATGAACACTTTTCACATTCTTACGTGCAACGTGGCTGCTAGTCCTTACTTCTTGCAAAATCTTAAGGTCCTAGCACATGTCCAAAGCACCAAAGCCGGCTAAAAAGTCAAAAATCGATAACTAAGCTTGAATTGTAGTGCTTCTTACTGGCTATTACATCAACTTAATAACTTCTTCTGTGTTCGTTTATGGTAATTTTAGTGTCTCCGCATCCGCAGCAGGCGACATAGCTTTGCACATGATAAATGTCACCGTTTCACAGGGAAGAGCGGCTAATGTGACGATCTGACATTAAGTCGATTCGATAGCAAATGACGAATACGGGCGGATCTCTTAGGTTTTTACTACATATCAACACTTTTCACATTCTCCCGTGCAACGTGGCTGCTAGTCCTCCCTTCATGCAAAATCTTAAGGTCCTAGTTCAGTCCAAGGCACCAAAGCCCGCTAAAAAGTCAAAAATCGATAACTAAAACTTGAATTGTTATGACTCTTAGTGTTTTTTACAACTACTTAGAAGCTACTTCTGTGTTCTACTATGGTAATTTCAGTGTCTGCGCATTCCGCAGCACGCCACATAGTTTTGCACACGATAAATGTAACCGTTTCAGAGAGAAGAGTGGCCAATGTGACGATCTGACATTAAGTCGATTCGACAGCAAATGACGAAAACGGGCGGATTCCTAGGTTTTTACTACAAATGAACACTTTTCACATTCTCCCGTACAACGTGGCTGATAGTCGTCCCTTCATGCAACATCTTAAGGTCCTAGCTCATGTCCAAGGCATCAAAGCTGACTAAAAAGTCAAAAATCGTTAACTAAAGCTTGAATTGTACTGCTTCTTATTGGCTATTACATCAACTTAGAAGCTTCTTCTGTGGTCTAGTATGGTGCTTTTAGTGTCTCCGCATTCCGCAGCACGCGACATAGCTTTTCACTCGTTAAATGTAACCGTTTCAGAGAGAAGAGCAGCCAATGTGACGATTTGATATTAAGTTATTCGACAGCAAATGACGAAAACTAGCGACTTTCTTAGATTTTTACTACATTTGAACACCTTTCACATTCTCCCTTGCAACGTGGCTGCTATTCCTCCATTCATACAAAATTTTATGGTCCTAGCTAATGTCCAAGGCACCAAAGCCGGCTAAAAATTCAAAAATCACTAACTAAAACTTGAATGGTACTGCTCCTTACTGGCTATTACATCACCTTAGAAGCTTCTTCTGTGTTCTACTATGGGGCTTTTAGCGTCTCCGCATTACGCAGCACGCGACATAGCTTTGCACACGATAAATGTAACCGTTTCAGGGAGACGAGCGGCCAATGTGACGGTCTGACATTAAGACGATTCGATAGCAAGTGAAGAAAATGGGCGGATTTCTTAGGTTTTTACTATATATGAACAGATTTCACATTCTCCCCCGCAACGTGGCTCCTAGTCCTCCTTTCATGAAAATTCTTAAGGTCCTAGCTCATGTGCAAGGCACCAAAGGCGACTAAAAAGTCAATAATTGATAGCTAAAACTATTATTTTACTGCTTCTTACTGGCTATTACAGCAACTTATAATCTTCTTCTGTTTTCTACTATGTTGCTTTTAGTGTCTCCGTAATTCGCAGCACGCGACATATCTTTGCACACGATAAATGTAATCGTTTCAGAGAGAAGAGCGGCCAAAGTGACGATCTGGCACTAAGTCTATTCAATAGCAATTGACGAAAACGGGCAGATTTATTAGCTTCTTACTACATATGAACACTTTTCACATTCTCCCGTGCAACGTGGCTGCTAGTCCTCCCTTCATGAAAATCTTAAGGTCCTAGCTCATGTCCAAGGCACTAAACCCCGCTAAAAAGTCAAAAATCGATAACTAAAACTTGAATTGTTATGACTCTTAGTGTTTTTTACAACAACTTAGAAGCTACTTCTGTGTTCTACTATGGTACTTTTAGTGTCTGCGCATTCCGCAGCACGCCACATAGTTTAGCACACGATAAATGTAACCGTTTCAGAGATAAGAGCGGCCAATGGGACGATCTGACATTAAGTCGATTCGACAGCAAATGACGAAAACGGGCGGATTCTTTGGTTTTTACTACATATGAACACTTTTCACATTCTCCCTTGCAACGTAGACGCTAGTCATTACTTCTTGCAAAATCTTAAGGTCCTAGCACATGTCCAAAGCACCAAAGCCGGCTAAAAAGTCAAAAATCGATAGCTAAACTTAAATTGTAGTGCTTTTTACTGACATTTACATCAAATTAGAAACTTCTTCTGTGTTCTTTTATGGTGCTTTTAGTTTCTCCGCATTACGCAGCACGCGAGATAGCTTTGCACACGATACATGTAACCGTTTCAGAGAGAAGAGCGGACAACGTGACCATATGACATTGAGTCGATTCGATAGCAGATGATGAAAACAGGCGGATTTCTTAAGTTTTTACTACATATGAACACTTTTTACATTCTCCGGTGCAACGTGGCTGCTAGTCCTCCCTTCATGCAAAATCTTAAGGTACATGCTCATGTCCAAGGCACCAAAGCCAGCTCAAAAGTCAAAAATCGATATCTAAACTTAAATTGTGCTGCTTTTTACTGATATTTACATCAAATTAGAAACATCTTGTGTGTTAATTTATGGAGATTTTAGTGTCTCCGCATCCGCAGCAGGCGACATAGCTTTGCACAAGATAAACCTCACTGTTTCAGAGGGAAGAGCGGCCAATGTGACGATCTGACATTAAGTCGATTCGATAGCAAATGACGAAAACGGGCGGATTTCTTAGTTTTTTTTTACATATGAACACTTTTCACATTCTCCCGTGCAACGCGGCTGGTGGTCCTCCTTTGATACAAAATCTAAAGTTCCTAGCTCATGTCCAATGCACCAATGCCAGCTAAATAGTCAATAATCTATACCTAATACTTGAATTGTACTACTTCTTACTGGTTATTGCATGAACTTAGAAGCTTCATCTGTGTTCTACTATGGTGCTTTTAGTGTCTCCGCATACCGCAGCACGCGACATAGCTTTGCAGACGATAAGTACAACCGTTTCAGTGAGAATAGTTGCCAATGTGACGATCTTTCTTTAAGTCGATTTGATAATAAATGACGAAAACGGACGTATTTCTCAGGTTTTTACTACGTATGAACACTTTTCACATTCTCCCGTGCAACTCGGCAGCTAATCCTCCTTTCATGCAGAATCATAAGGTCCTAGCTCATGTCCAAGACACCAAAGACAGCTAAAAAGTCAATAATCGATACCTAATACTTGAATTGTACTGATTTTTACTGGCTATTACATTAACTTAGAAGCTTCAACTGTGTTCTACTATGGTGCTTCTAGTGTCTCCGCATACCGCAGGACGCGACATTTCTTTGCAGACGATAATTACAACCGTTTCAGAGAGAAGAGCGGCCAATGTGACGATCTGGCTTTAAGTCGATTCGATAACAAATGATGAAAACAGACGGATTTCTCAGGTTTTTAGTACATATGAACACTTGTCACATTCTCCCGTGCAACTCGGCTGCTATTCCTCCTTTCATGCAGAATCATAAGGTCCTAGCTCATGTCCAAGGCACCAAAGACAGCAAAAAAGTCAATAATCGATAGCTAAATCTTTAATTGTACTACATCTTACTGGCTATTATATCAACTTAGAAGCTTCATCTGTGTTCTACTATGGTGCTTTTAGTGTGTCCGCGTACCGCAGCACGCGACATAGCTTTGCAGACGATAAGTACAACCGTTTCAGAGAGAAGAGTTGCCAATGTGACGATCTTTCTTTAAGTCGATTCGATAACGAATGACGAAAGCGGACGATTTCTCAGGTTTTTACTACATATGAACACTATTCACATTCTGCCATGCAACTCGGCTGCTACTCCTCCTTTCATGCAGAATCTTAAGGTCATAGCTCATGTCCAAGGCAAAAAAGCAGGCAAAAAAGTCAATAATCGATACCTAAAACTTTAATTGTACTACTTCTTACTGGCTATTACATCAACTTAGAAGCTTCATCTGTGTTCTACTATGGTGCTTTTAGTGTCTCCGCATACCGCAGCACGCGACATAGCTTTGCAGACGATAAGTACAGCTGTTTCAGAGAGAAGAGTTTCCATTTGTGACGATCTTTCTTTAAGTCGATTCGATAACAAATGAGGAAAACGGAAGGATTTCTTAGGTTTTTACTACATATGAACACATTTCACATTCTCCCGTGCAACGCGGCTGCTAATCCTCCTTTCATGCAGAATCTTAAGGTCCTTGCTCATGTCCAATGCACCAAAGCCAGCTAAAAAGTCAGTAATCGATACCTAATACTTGAATTGTACTACTTCTTACTGGCTATTACATCAACTTAGAAGCTTCATCTGTGTTCTACTATGGTGATTTTAGTGTCTCCGCATACCGCAGCACGCGACACAGCTTTGCAGACGATAAATACAACCGTTTCAGAGAGAAGAGCGGCTAATGTGACGATCTGGTTTTAAGTCGATTCGATTACAAATGACGAAAAGGGACACATTTCTCAGGTTTATACTACATATGAACACTTTTCACATTTTCCCTGGCAACGCGGGTGCTAGTCCTTTCATGCAAGATCTTAAGGTCCTAGCTCATGTTCAAGGCACGAAGGAAGGGTGAAAAGAAAATAATCGATACCTAAAACTTGAATTGTACTACTTCTTACTGGCTATTATATCAACTTAGAAGCTTCATCTGTGTTCTACTATGGTGCTTTTAGTGTCTCCGCATACCGCAGCACGCGACATAGCTTTGCAGGCGATAAATGTAACCCTTTCAGACAGAAGAGCGGCCAATGTAACGATCTGGCTTTAAGTCGATTCGATAACAAATGACGAAAACTGACGGATTTCTCAGGTTTTTAGTACATATGAACACTTTTCACATTCTCCCATGCAACTCGGCTGCTATTCCTCCTTTCATGGAGAATCTTAAGGTCCTAGCTCATGTCAAAGGCACCAAAGCCATCTAAAAAGTCAATAATCGATACCTAAATCTTGAATTGTACTACTTCTTACTGGCTATTACTATGGTGATTTTAGTGTCTCCGCATACCACAGCACGCGCCACAGCTTTGCAGACGATAAGTACAACCGTTTCAGAGGGAAGAGCGGCTAATGTGACGATCTGGTTTTAAGTCGATTCGATTACAAATGACGAAAAGGGACACATTTCTCAGGTTTATACTACATATGAACACTTTTCATCTTATCCCGTGCAACTCGGCTGCTAATCCTCCTTTCATGCAGAATCTGAAGGTCCTAGCTCATGTCCAAGGCACCAATGCCAGCTAAAAAGTCAATAATCGATACCTAATACTTGAATTGTACTACTTCTTACTGGCTATTACATTAACTTAGAAGCTTCATCTGGGTTCTACTATGGTGCTTTTAGTGTCTCCGCATACCGGAATACGCGACATAGCTTTGCAGACGATATGTACAGCCGTTTCAGAGAGAAGAGCGGCCGATGTTAAGATTTGGTTTAAGTCGATTCGATAACAAATGATGAAAACGGACGGATTTATAAGGTATTTACTACATATTAACACTTTTCACATTCTCCCTTGCAACTCGGCTGCCAGTCCTCCTTTCATGCAGAATCTCATGGTAATAGTTCATGTCCAAGGCACCAAAGCCAGCTAAAAAGTCAATAATCGATAACTTAAACTTGAATTGTACTACTTCTTACTGGCTATTACATCAACTTAAAAGCTTCATCTATGTTCTACTATGGTGCTTTTAATGTCTCCGCATACCGCAGCACGCGACATAGCTTTGCAGATGATAAGAACAACCGTTTAAGAGAGAAGAGCGTCCAATGTGACGATCTGGCTTTAAGTCGATTCGATAACAAATGACGAAAACGGACGGATTTCTCAGGTTTTTACTACATATGAACACTTTTCACATTCTCCCGTGCAACTCGGCTGCTACTCCTCCTTTCATGCAGAATCTTAAGGTCCTAGCTCATGTCCAAGTCACCAAAGCCAGCTAAGAAATCAATAATCGATACCTAAAACTTGAATTGCACTACTTCTTACTGGCTATTACATCAACTTAAAAGCTTCATCTATGTTCTACTATGGTGCTTTTAATGTCTCCGCATACCGCAGCACGCGACATAGCTTTGCAGACGATAAGTACAACCGTTTCAGAGAGAAGAGCGGTCAATGTGACATTCTGGCTTTAAGTCGATTCGATAACAAATGACGAAAACGGACGGATTTCTCAGGTTTTTACTACATATGAACACTTTCCACATTCTCCCTTGCAACGCGGGTGCTAGTCCTCCTTTCATGCAAAATCTTAAGGTCCTAGCTCATGTCCAAGGCACGAAAGAAGGGTAAAAAGTCAATAATCGATACCTAAAACTTGAACTGGACTACTTCTTACTGGCTATTACATCAACTTAAAAGCTTCATCTATGTTCTACTATGGTGCTTTTAATGTCTCCGCATACCGCAGCACGCGACATAGCTTTGCAGACGATAAGTACAAACGTTTCAGAGAGAAGAGCGGCCAATATGATGATCTGGCTTTAAGTCGATTCGATAACAAATGACGAAAACGGACTGATTTCTCAGGTTTTTACTACATATGAACACTTTTCACATTCTCCCATTCAACGCGGCTGCTAGTCCTCCTTTCATGCAAAATCTTAAGTTCCTAGCTCATGTCCAAGGCACCAAAGAAGGGTTGGACGTCAATAATCGATACCTTAAACTTGAATTGTACTACTTCTTACGGGCTATTATATCAACTTAGAAGCTTCATCTGTGTTCTACTATGGTGCTTTTAGTGTCTCCGCATACCGTAGCACGCGACATAGCTTTGCGGACGATAAATACAACAGTTTCTGAGAGAAGAGCGGCTAATGTTACGATCTGGTTGTAAGTCGATTCGATTAAAATGACGAAAACGGACGCATTTCTCACGTTTATACTACATATGAACACTTTTCACATTCTCCCGTGCAACGCGGGTGCTAGTCCTCCTTTCATGCAAAATCTTATGGTCCTAGCTCATGTCCAAGGCACGAACGAAGGGTGAAATGTAAATAATCGATACCTAAAACTTGAATTGTACTACTTCTTACTGGCTATTACATCATCTTAGAAGTTTCATCTGTCTTCTACCATGGTGCTTTTAGTGTCGCCGCATACCGCAGCACGCGACATAGCTTTGCAGATGATAAGTACAACCGTTTCAGAGAGAAGAGCGACTAATACGACAATCTGGTTTTAAGTCGATTCGATTAAAATGACGAAAACGGACGCATTTCTCACGTTTATACTACATATGAACACTTTTCACATTCTCCCGTGCAACGCGGGTGCTAGTCCTCCTTTCATGCAAAATCTTATGGTCCTAGCTGATGTCCAAGGCACGAAAGAAGAGTAAAAAGTCAATAAGTGATACCTAAAACTTGAATTGTACTACTTCTTACTGGCTATTGAATCAAATTAGAAGCTTCGTCTGTGTTCTACTATGATGCTTTTAGTGTCTCCGCATACCGCTGCACGTGACATAGCTTCGCAGACGATAAGTACAACCGTTTCAGAAAGAAGAGCGGCCAATGTGACGATCTGGCTTTAAGTCGATTCGATAACAAATGACGAAAACGGACGGATTTCTAAGGTTTTTACTACATATGAACACTTTTCACATTCTCCCGTGCAACTCGGCGGCAAGTCCTCCTTTCATTCAGAATCTTAAGGTCCTAGGTAATGTCCAAGGCACCAAAGCCAGCTAAAAAGTCAATAATCAAAAATTAAAACTTGAATTGTATCACTTCTTACTGGCTATTACATCAACTTAGAAGCTTCATCTGTGTTCTACTACGGTGCTTTTAGTGTATCCGCATACCGCAGCACGCGACATAGCTTTGCAGACGATAAGTACAACCGTTTCAGAGAGAAGAGCGCCAATGTGACAATCTGGCTTTAAGTCGATTCGATAACAAATTACGAAAACGGACGGATTTCTCAGGTTTTTACTACATATGAACTCTTTTCACATTCTCCCGTGCAACTCTGCTGCTAGTCCTCTTTTCATGCAAAATCTTAAGTTCCTAGCTCATGTCCAAGTCACCAAAGACGGGTAAGAAGTCAATAATCGATACCTAAAACTTGAATTGTTCTACATCTTTCTGGCTATTACATCAACTTAGAAGCTACATCTGTGTTCTACTATGCTGCTTTTAGGGTCTCCGCATACCGCAAAACGTGACATAGCTTTGCAGACTATAAGTAAACCGTTTCAGAGAGAAGAGCGGCCAATGTGACGATCTGGCTTTAAGTCGATTCGATAACATATGACGAAAACGGACAGATTTCTCAGGTTTTTATTACATATGAACACTTTTCACATTCTCCCGTGCAACTCGGCTCCTACTCCTCCTTTCATGCAGTATCTTAAGGTCCTAGCTCATGTCCAAGGCACCAAAGCAAGGTAAAAAGTCAATAATCGATACCTAAAACTTGAATTGTACTACTTCTTACTTTCTATTGCGTCAACTTAGAAGCTTCATCTGTTATCTACTATGGTGCTTTAAGTGTCTCCGCATACCGCAGCACGCGACATAGCTTTGAAAGCGATAAGTACAACCGTTTCAGAGAGAAGAGCGGCCAATGTGACGATCTGGTTTTAAGTCCATTCCATAACAAATGACGAAAACGGACGGAGTTCTCAATTTTTTACTACATATGAACACTTTTCACATTCTCCCGTGCAACTCGGATGCTAGTCCTCTTTTCATTCAGAATCTTAAGGTCCTAGGTAATGTCCAAGGCACCAAAGCCAGCTAAAAAGTCAATAATCAAAAATTTAAACTTGAATTGTACTACTTCTTACTGGCTATTACATCAATTTAGAAGTTTCATCTCTGTTCTACTATGGTGCTTTTAGTGTATCCTCATACCGCAGCACGCGGCATAGCTTTGCAGACGATAAATGTATCCGTTTCAGACAGAAGTGCGGCCAATGTGACGATCTGGCTTTAAGTCGATTCGATAACAACTGACGAAAACGGACGGACTCCTTAGGTTTTTACTACATATGAACACTTTTCACATTCTCCCGCGCAACGCGGCTGCTGGTCCTCCTTTCATGCAGAATCTTAAGGTCCTAGCTCATGTCCAAGGCACCAAAGCCAGCTAAAAAGTCAATAATCGATTCCTAATACTTGAACTGTACTACTTCTTACTGGCTATTATATCAACTTAGAAGCTTCATCTGTGTTCTACTATGGTGCTTTTAGTGTCTCCGCATACCGCAGCACGCGACATAGCTTTGCAGGCGATAAATGTAACCCTTTCAGACAGAAGAGCGGCCAATGTAACGATCTGGCTTTAAGTCGATTCGATAACAAATGACGAAAACTGACGGATTTCTCAGGTTTTTAGTACATATGAACACTTTTCACATTCTCCCATGCAACTCGGCTGCTATTCCTCCTTTCATGGAGAATCTTAAGGTCCTAGCTCATGTCAAAGGCACCAAAGCCATCTAAAAAGTCAATAATCGATACCTAAATCTTGAATTGTACTACTTCTTACTGGCTATTACTATGGTGATTTTAGTGTCTCCGCATACCACAGCACGCGCCACAGCTTTGCAGACGATAAGTACAACCGTTTCAGAGGGAAGAGCGGCTAATGTGACGATCTGGTTTTAAGTCGATTCGATTACAAATGACGAAAAGGGACACATTTCTCAGGTTTATACTACATATGAACACTTTTCATCTTATCCCGTGCAACTCGGCTGCTAATCCTCCTTTCATGCAGAATCTGAAGGTCCTAGCTCATGTCCAAGGCACCAATGCCAGCTAAAAAGTCAATAATCGATACCTAATACTTGAATTGTACTACTTCTTACTGGCTATTACATTAACTTAGAAGCTTCATCTGGGTTCTACTATGGTGCTTTTAGTGTCTCCGCATACCGGAATACGCGACATAGCTTTGCAGACGATATGTACAGCCGTTTCAGAGAGAAGAGCGTCCAATGTGACGATCTGGCTTTAAGTCGATTCGATAACAAATGACGAAAACGGACGGATTTCTCAGGTTTTTACTACATATGAACACTTTTCACATTCTCCCGTGCAACTCGGCTGCTACTCCTCCTTTCATGCAGAATCTTAAGGTCCTAGCTCATGTCCAAGTCACCAAAGCCAGCTAAGAAATCAATAATCGATACCTAAAACTTGAATTGCACTACTTCTTACTGGCTATTACATCAACTTAAAAGCTTCATCTATGTTCTACTATGGTGCTTTTAATGTCTCCGCATACCGCAGCACGCGACATAGCTTTGCAGACGATAAGTACAACCGTTTCAGAGAGAAGAGCGGTCAATGTGACATTCTGGCTTTAAGTCGATTCGATAACAAATGACGAAAACGGACGGATTTCTCAGGTTTTTACTACATATGAACACTTTCCACATTCTCCCTTGCAACGCGGGTGCTAGTCCTCCTTTCATGCAAAATCTTAAGGTCCTAGCTCATGTCCAAGGCACGAAAGAAGGGTAAAAAGTCAATAATCGATACCTAAAACTTGAACTGGACTACTTCTTACTGGCTATTATATCAACTTAGAAGCTTCATCTGTGTTCTACTATGGTGCTTTTAGTGTCTCCGCATACCGTAGCACGCGACATAGCTTTGCAGACGATAAATACAACAGTTTCTGAGAGAAGAGCGGCTAATGTTACGATCTGGTTGTAAGTCGATTCGATTAAAATGACGAAAACGGACGCATTTCTCACGTTTATACTACATATGAACACTTTTCACATTCTCCCGTGCAACGCGGGTGCTAGTCCTCCTTTCATGCAAAATCTTATGGTCCTAGCTCATGTCCAAGGCACGAACGAAGGGTGAAATGTAAATAATCGATACCTAAAACTTGAATTGTACTACTTCTTACTGGCTATTACATCATCTTAGAAGTTTCATCTGTCTTCTACCATGGTGCTTTTAGTGTCGCCGCATACCGCAGCACGCGACATAGCTTTGCAGATGATAAGTACAACCGTTTCAGAGAGAAGAGCGACTAATACGACAATCTGGTTTTAAGTCGATTCGATTAAAATGACGAAAACGGACGCATTTCTCACGTTTATACTACATATGAACACTTTTCACATTCTCCCGTGCAACGCGGGTGCTAGTCCTCCTTTCATGCAAAATCTTATGGTCCTAGCTGATGTCCAAGGCACGAAAGAAGAGTAAAAAGTCAATAAGTGATACCTAAAACTTGAATTGTACTACTTCTTACTGGCTATTGAATCAAATTAGAAGCTTCGTCTGTGTTCTACTATGATGCTTTTAGTGTCTCCGCATACCGCTGCACCTGACATAGCTTCGCAGACGATAAGTACAACCGTTTCAGAAAGAAGAGCGGCCAATGTGACGATCTGGCTTTAAGTCGATTCGATAACAAATGACGAAAACGGACGGATTTCTAAGGTTTTTACTACATATGAACACTTTTCACATTCTCCCGTGCAACTCGGCGGCAAGTCCTCCTTTCATTCAGAATCTTAAGGTCCTAGGTAATGTCCAAGGCACCAAAGCCAGCTAAAAAGTCAATAATCAAAAATTAAAACTTGAATTGTATCACTTCTTACTGGCTATTACATCAACTTAGAAGCTTCATCTGTGTTCTACTACGGTGCTTTTAGTGTATCCGCATACCGCAGCACGCGACATAGCTTTGCAGACGATAAGTACAACCGTTTCAGAGAGAAGAGCGCCAATGTGACAATCTGGCTTTAAGTCGATTCGATAACAAATTACGAAAACGGACGGATTTCTCAGGTTTTTACTACATATGAACACTTTTCACATTCTCCCGTGCAACTCTGCTGCTAGTCCTCTTTTCATGCAAAATCTTAAGTTCCTAGCTCATGTCCAAGTCACCAAAGACGGGTAAGAAGTCAATAATCGATACCTAAAACTTGAATTGTTCTACATCTTTCTGGCTATTACATCAACTTAGAAGCTACATCTGTGTTCTACTATGCTGCTTTTAGGGTCTCCGCATACCGCAAAACGTGACATAGCTTTGCAGACTATAAGTAAACCGTTTCAGAGAGAAGAGCGGCCAATGTGACGATCTGGCTTTAAGTCGATTCGATAACATATGACGAAAACGGACAGATTTCTCAGGTTTTTATTACATATGAACACTTTTCACATTCTCCCGTGCAACTCGGCTCCTACTCCTCCTTTCATGCAGTATCTTAAGGTCCTAGCTCATGTCCAAGGCACCAAAGCAAGGTAAAAAGTCAATAATCGATACCTAAAACTTGAATTGTACTACTTCTTACTTTCTATTGCGTCAACTTAGAAGCTTCATCTGTTATCTACTATGGTGCTTTAAGTGTCTCCGCATACCGCAGCACGCGACATAGCTTTGAAAGCGATAAGTACAACCGTTTCAGAGAGAAGAGCGGCCAATGTGACGATCTGGTTTTAAGTCCATTCCATAACAAATGACGAAAACGGACGGAGTTCTCAATTTTTTACTACATATGAACACTTTTCACATTCTCCCGTGCAACTCGGATGCTAGTCCTCTTTTCATTCAGAATCTTAAGGTCCTAGGTAATGTCCAAGGCACCAAAGCCAGCTAAAAAGTCAATAATCAAAAATTTAAACTTGAATTGTACTACTTCTTACTGGCTATTACATCAATTTAGAAGTTTCATCTCTGTTCTACTATGGTGCTTTTAGTGTATCCTCATACCGCAGCACGCGGCATAGCTTTGCAGACGATAAATGTATCCGTTTCAGACAGAAGTGCGGCCAATGTGACGATCTGGCTTTAAGTCGATTCGATAACAACTGACGAAAACGGACGGACTCCTTAGGTTTTTACTACATATGAACACTTTTCACATTCTCCCGCGCAACGCGGCTGCTGGTCCTCCTTTCATGCAGAATCTTAAGGTCCTAGCTCATGTCCAAGGCACCAAAGCCAGCTAAAAAGTCAATAATCGATTCCTAATACTTGAACTGTACTACTTCTTACTGGCTATTATATCAACTTAGAAGCTTCATCTGTGTTCTACTATGGTGCTTTTAGTGTCTCCGCATACCGCAGCACGCGACATAGCTTTGCAGGCGATAAATGTAACCCTTTCAGACAGAAGAGCGGCCAATGTAACGATCTGGCTTTAAGTCGATTCGATAACAAATGACGAAAACTGACGGATTTCTCAGGTTTTTAGTACATATGAACACTTTTCACATTCTCCCATGCAACTCGGCTGCTATTCCTCCTTTCATGGAGAATCTTAAGGTCCTAGCTCATGTCAAAGGCACCAAAGCCATCTAAAAAGTCAATAATCGATACCTAAATCTTGAATTGTACTACTTCTTACTGGCTATTACTATGGTGATTTTAGTGTCTCCGCATACCACAGCACGCGCCACAGCTTTGCAGACGATAAGTACAACCGTTTCAGAGGGAAGAGCGGCTAATGTGACGATCTGGTTTTAAGTCGATTCGATTACAAATGACGAAAAGGGACACATTTCTCAGGTTTATACTACATATGAACACTTTTCATCTTATCCCGTGCAACTCGGCTGCTAATCCTCCTTTCATGCAGAATCTGAAGGTCCTAGCTCATGTCCAAGGCACCAATGCCAGCTAAAAAGTCAATAATCGATACCTAATACTTGAATTGTACTACTTCTTACTGGCTATTACATTAACTTAGAAGCTTCATCTGGGTTCTACTATGGTGCTTTTAGTGTCTCCGCATACCGGAATACGCGACATAGCTTTGCAGACGATATGTACAGCCGTTTCAGAGAGAAGAGCGTCCAATGTGACGATCTGGCTTTAAGTCGATTCGATAACAAATGACGAAAACGGACGGATTTCTCAGGTTTTTACTACATATGAACACTTTTCACATTCTCCCGTGCAACTCGGCTGCTACTCCTCCTTTCATGCAGAATCTTAAGGTCCTAGCTCATGTCCAAGTCACCAAAGCCAGCTAAGAAATCAATAATCGATACCTAAAACTTGAATTGCACTACTTCTTACTGGCTATTACATCAACTTAAAAGCTTCATCTATGTTCTACTATGGTGCTTTTAATGTCTCCGCATACCGCAGCACGCGACATAGCTTTGCAGACGATAAGTACAACCGTTTCAGAGAGAAGAGCGGTCAATGTGACATTCTGGCTTTAAGTCGATTCGATAACAAATGACGAAAACGGACGGATTTCTCAGGTTTTTACTACATATGAACACTTTCCACATTCTCCCTTGCAACGCGGGTGCTAGTCCTCCTTTCATGCAAAATCTTAAGGTCCTAGCTCATGTCCAAGGCACGAAAGAAGGGTAAAAAGTCAATAATCGATACCTAAAACTTGAACTGGACTACTTCTTACTGGCTATTATATCAACTTAGAAGCTTCATCTGTGTTCTACTATGGTGCTTTTAGTGTCTCCGCATACCGTAGCACGCGACATAGCTTTGCAGACGATAAATACAACAGTTTCTGAGAGAAGAGCGGCTAATGTTACGATCTGGTTGTAAGTCGATTCGATTAAAATGACGAAAACGGACGCATTTCTCACGTTTATACTACATATGAACACTTTTCACATTCTCCCGTGCAACGCGGGTGCTAGTCCTCCTTTCATGCAAAATCTTATGGTCCTAGCTCATGTCCAAGGCACGAACGAAGGGTGAAATGTAAATAATCGATACCTAAAACTTGAATTGTACTACTTCTTACTGGCTATTACATCATCTTAGAAGTTTCATCTGTCTTCTACCATGGTGCTTTTAGTGTCGCCGCATACCGCAGCACGCGACATAGCTTTGCAGATGATAAGTACAACCGTTTCAGAGAGAAGAGCGACTAATACGACAATCTGGTTTTAAGTCGATTCGATTAAAATGACGAAAACGGACGCATTTCTCACGTTTATACTACATATGAACACTTTTCACATTCTCCCGTGCAACTCGGCTCCTACTCCTCCTTTCATGCAGTATCTTAAGGTCCTAGCTCATGTCCAAGGCACCAAAGCAAGGTAAAAATTCAATAATCGATACCTAAAACTTGAATTGTACTACTTCTTACTTTCTATTGCGTCAACTTAGAAGCTTCATCTGTTATCTACTATGGTGCTTTAAGTGTCTCCGCATACCGCAGCACGCGACATAGCTTTGAAAGCGATAAGTACAACCGTTTCAGAGAGAAGAGCGGCCAATGTGACGATCTGGTTTTAAGTCCATTCCATAACAAATGACGAAAACGGACGGAGTTCTCAATTTTTTACTACATATGAACACTTTTCACATTCTCCCGTGCAACTCGGATGCTAGTCCTCTTTTCATTCAGAATCTTAAGGTCCTAGGTAATGTCCAAGGCACCAAAGCCAGCTAAAAAGTCAATAATCAAAAATTTAAACTTGAATTGTACTACTTCTTACTGGCTATTACATCAATTTAGAAGTTTCATCTCTGTTCTACTATGGTGCTTTTAGTGTATCCTCATACCGCAGCACGCGGCATAGCTTTGCAGACGATAAATGTATCCGTTTCAGACAGAAGTGCGGCCAATGTGACGATCTGGCTTTAAGTCGATTCGATAACAACTGACGAAAACGGACGGACTCCTTAGGTTTTTACTACATATGAACACTTTTCACATTCTCCCGCGCAACGCGGCTGCTGGTCCTCCTTTCATGCAGAATCTTAAGGTCCTAGCTCATGTCCAAGGCACCAAAGCCAGCTAAAAAGTCAATAATCGATACCTAAAACTTGAATTGTACTACTTCTTACTGGCTATTACATCAACTTAGAAGCTTCAGCTGTGTTCTACTATGGTGCTTTTAGTGTCTCCGCATACCGCAGCACGCGACATAGCTTTGCAGACGATAAGTACAACCGTTTCAGAGAGAAGAGCGGCCAATGTGACGATCTGGCTTTAAGTCGATTTGATAACAAATGACGAAAACAGACGGATTTCTCAGATTCTTACTACATATGAAGACTTTTCACATTCTCCCGTGCAACTTGGCTGCTAGTCCTCCTTTCAAGCAGAATCTTAAGATCTTAGCTCATGTCCAATGCACCAAAGCCAGCTATAAAGTCAATAATCAAAACCTAAACCTTGAATTGTACTACTTCTTACTGGCTATTATATCAACTTAGAAGCTTCATCTGTGTTCTACTATGGTGCTTTTAGTGTATCCGCATACCGCAGCACGCGACATAGCTTTGCAGACGATAAGTGCAACAGTTTCAGAGAGAAGAGCGGCCAATGTGACGATCTGGCTTTAAGTCGATTCGATAACAAATGACGAAAACGGACGGATTTCTCAGGTTTTTCTACATATGAACACTTTTCACATTCTGCCGTGCAATTCGGCTGCTAGTCCTCCTTTCAAGCAATATCTTAAGGTCTTAGCTCATGTCCAAGGCACCAAAGCCAGCCAAAAACTCAATAATCGATACCTAAAACTTGAATTGTATTACTTCTTCCTTGCTATTACATCAACATAGAAGCTACATCTGTGTTCCACTATGGTGCTTTTAGTGTCTCTGCGTACCGCAGCACGCGACATAGCTTTGCAGACGATAAGTACAACCGTTTCAGACAGAAGTGCGGCCAATGTGGCGATCTGGCTTTAAGTCGATTCGATAACAAATGACGAAAACAGACGGATTTCTCATTTTTTTACTACATATGAACACTTTTCACATTCTCCCGTGCAAAGCGGCTGCTAGTCCTCCTTTCATGCAAAATCTTAAAGTCCTAGCTCATGTCCAAGGCACCAAAGCCAGCTAAAAAGTCAATAATCGATACCTAATACTTTAATTGTACTACTTCTTACTGGCTATTACATCAACTTAGAAGCTTCATCTGTGTTCTACTATGGTGCTTTTAGTGTCTCCGCATACCGCAGCACGCGAAATAGCTTTGAAAACGATAAGTACAACCGTTTCAGAGAGAAGAGCGGCCAATGTGACGATCTTGCTTTAAGCCGATTCGATAACAAATGACGAAAACGGACGGATTTCTCATGTTTTTACTACATATGAACACTTTTCACATTCTCCCGTGCATCGCGGCTGCTAGTCCTCCTTTCATGCAAAATCTTAAGTTCCTAGCTCCTGTCTAACGCACCAAAGCCAGCTAAAAAGTCAATAATCGATACCTATAACTTAAATTGTAACACTTCTTACTGGCTATTACAGCAACTTAGAAGCTTCATCTGTGTTCTACTACGGTGCTTTTAGTGTCTCCGCATACCGCAGCACGCGACATAGCTTTGCAGACGATAAGTACAACCGTTTCAGAGAGAAGAGCGGCCAATGTGACGATCTGGCTTTAAGTCGATTCGATAACAAATGACGAAAACGGACGGATTTCTCAGGTTTTTACTACATAAGAACACTTTTCACATTCTCACGTGCAACTCGGCTGCTAGTCCCCCTTTCATGCAGAATCTTAAGGTCCTAGCTCATCTCCAAGGCACGAAAGCAAGCAAAAAAGTCAATAATCGATACCTAAAACTTGAATTATACTACTCCTTACTGGCTGTTACATCAACTTAGAAGCTTCATCTGTGTGCTACAATGGTGCTTTTAGTATCTCCGCATACCGCAGCTCGCGACATAGCTTTGCAGACGATATGTACAACCGTTTCAGAGGGAAGAGCGGCCAATGTGACGATCTGGCTTTAAGTCGATTCGATAACAAATGACGAAAACGGACGGATTTCTCAGGTTTTTACTACATATGAACACTTTTCACATTCTCCCATGCAACTCGGCTGCTAGTCCCCCTTTCATGCAGAATCTTAAGCTCCTAGCTCATGTCCAAAGCACCAAAGCCAGCTAAAAAGTGAATAATCGATAGCTAAAACTTGAATTGTACTACTTCTTACTGGCTATTACATCAATTTAGAAGCTTCATCTGTGTTCTACTAAGGTGCTTTTAGTGTCTCCGCATACCGCAGCACGCGAAATAGCTTTGAAGACCATAAGTACAACCGTTTCAGAGAGAAGAGCGGCCAATGTGACGATCTTGCTTTAAGTCGATTCGATAACAAATGACGAAAACGGACGGATTTCTCATGTTTTTACTACATATGAACACTATTCACATTCTCCCATGCAATTCGTCTGCTAGTCCCCCTTTCATGCAGAATCTTAAGGTCCAAGCTTATGTCCAAGGCACCAAAGCAAGCTAAAAACTCAATAATCGATACACATAACTTGAATTGTACTACCTCTTCCTTGCTAATACATCAACTTAGAAGCTTCATCTGTGTTCCACTATGGTGCTTTTAGTGTCTCTGCGTACCGCAGCACGTGACATAGCTTTGCAGACGATAAGTACAACCGTTTCAGAGAGAAGAGCGGCCAATGTGACGATCTGGCTTTAAGTCGATTCGATAACAAATGACGAAAACGGACGGATTTCTCAGGTTTTTACTCCATATGAACTTTTTTCACATTCTCCCGTGCAACTCGATTGCTAGTCCTCCTTTCATGCAGATTCTTAAGGTCCTAGCTCATGTCCAAGGCACCAAAGCCAGCTAAAAAGTCAATAATCGATACATAAAACTTGAATTGTACTACGTCTTACCGGCTATTACATCAACTTCGAAAATTAATCTGTGTTTTACTATGGTGCTTTTAGTGTCTCCGCATACCGCAGCACGCGACATAGCTTTGCAGACAATAAGTACAACCGTTTCAGAGAGAAGAGCGGCCAATGTGACGATCAGGCTTAAAATCGATTCGATAACAAATGACGAAAAGGGACGGATTTCTTAGGGTTTTACTACATGTAAACTTTTTTCACATTCTCCCGTGTAACTCGGCTCCTAGTTCTCCTTTCAAACAGAATCTTAAGGTCCTAGCTCATGTACAAGGCACCAAAGCCCGCTAAAAACTGAATATTCGATACATAAAAACTTGAATTGTACTACTTCTTCCTTGCTATTATATCAACTTAAAAGCTTCATCTGTGTTCCACTATGGTGCTTTTAGTGTCTCCGCATACCGCAGCACGCGACATAGCTTTGCAGACGATAAGTACAACCGGTTCAGAGAGATGAGCGGCCAATGTGACGATCTGGCTTTAAGTCGATTCGATAACAAATGACGAAAACGGACGGATTTCTTAGGTTTTACTACATAAGAACACTTTTCAAATTCTCCAGTGCAACTCGGCTGCTAGACCTCATTTCATGCAGAATCTTAAGGTCCTAGGTAATGTCCAAGGCACCAAAGCCGGCTAAAAGTCAATAATCGATACCTAAAATTTGAGTTGTACTACTTCTTACTGGCTATTACATCAACTTAAAAGCTACATCTGTGTTCTACTATGGTGCTTTTAGTGTCTCCGCATACGGCAGCACGTGACATAACTTTGCAGACGATAAGTACAACCGTTTCATAGAGAAGAGCGGCCAATGTGACGACCTGGCTTTAAGTCGATTTGATAACAAAAGACGAAAACGGACGGACGTCACAAATTTTTACCACATATGAAAACTTTTCACATTCTCCCGTGCAACTCGGCTGCTAGTTCCCCTTTCGAGCAGAATCTTAAGGTCCTAGCTCATGTCCAAGACACCAAAGCCAGCTAAAAAGTCAATAATCGATACCTAAAACCGGAATTGTACTACTTCGTACTGGTTGTTACATCAACTTAGAAGCTTCATCTGTGTTCTACTATGGAGCTTTATTGTCTCCGCATACCGCAGCACGCGACATAGCTTTGCAGACGATAAGTCCAACCGTTTCAGAGAGAAGAGCGGCCAATGTGACGATCAGGCTTAAAATCGATTCGATAACAAATGACGAAAACGGACGGATTTCTCAGGTTTTTACTACATATGAAAACTTTTCACGTTCTGCCGCGCAACTCGGCCCCTAGTCCTCCTTTCATGCAGAATCTTTAGGTCCTAGCTCAAGTCCAAGACACCAAAAAAGGGTAAAAACTCAATAATCGATACCTAAAACTTGAATTGTACTACTTCTTACTGGCTATTACATCAACTTAGAAGTTTCATCTGTGTTTTACTATGGTGCTTTTAGGGTCTCCGCATACCGCAGCACGCGACATAGTTTTGCAGACGATAAGTACAACCGGTTTAGAGAGAAGAGCGGCCAATGTGACAATCTGGCTTTAAGTCGATTCGATAACAAATGACGAAAACGGACGGATTTCTAAGGTTTTTACTACATATGAACACTTTTCACATTCTCCCGTGCATCTCGGCTGCCAGTCCTCCTTTCATGCAGAATCTTAAGGTCCTAGCTCATGTCCAAGGCACCAAAGCCAGCTAAAAAGTCAATAATCGATACCTACAACTTGAATTGTAACACTTCTTACTGGCTATTACATCAACTTAGAAGCTTCATCTGTGTTCTACTATGGTGCTTTTAGTGTCTCCGCATACCGCAGCACGCGACATAGCTTTGCAGACGATAAGTACAACCGTTTCAGAGAGAAGAGCGGCCAATGTGACGATCTGGCTTTAAGTCGATTCGATAACAAATGACGAATACGGACGGATTTCTCAGGTATTTACTACATATGAACACTTTTCACATTCTCCCATGCAACTCGGCTGCTAGTCCCCCTTCCATGCAGAATCTTAAGGTCCTAGCTCATGTCCAAGGCACCAAAGCCAGCTAAAAAGTCAATAATCGATACCTAAAACTTGAATTGTACTACTTCTTACTGGCTATTACATCAACTTAGAAGCTTCATCTATGTTCTACTATGGTGCTTTTAGTGTCTCCGAATACCGCAGCACGCGACATAGCTTTGCAGACGATAAGTACAACCGTTTCAGAGAGAAGAGCGGCCAATGTGACGATCTGGCTTTAAGTCGATTCGATAACAAATGACGAAAACGGACGGATTTCTCAGGTATTTACTACATATGAACACCTTTCACATTCTCCCATGCAACTCGGCTGCTAGTCCCCCTTTCATGCAGAATCTTAAGGTCCTAGCTCATGTCCAAGGCACCAAAGCCAGCTAAAAAGTCAATAATCGATACCTAAAACTTGAATTGTACTACTTCTACTGGCTATTACATCAACTTAGAAGCTTCATCTTTGTTCTACTATGGTGCTTTTAGTGTCTCCGCATACCGCAGCACGCGAAATAGCTTTGAAGACGATAAGTACAAACGTTTCAGAGAGAAGAGCGGCCAATGTGACGATCTTGCTTTAAGTCGATTCGATAACAAATGACGAAAACGGACGGATTTCTCAGGTTTTTACTACATATGAACACTCTAACATGCAACTCAGCTGCGAGTCCCCCTTTTATGCAGAATCTTAAGGTCCTAGCTCATGTCCAAGGCACCAAAGCCAGCTAAAAAGTCAATAATCGATACCTAAAACTTTAATTGTACTACTTCTTACTGGCTGTTACATCAACTTAGAAGCTTCAGCTGTGTTCTACTATGGTGCTTTTAGTGTCTCCGCATACCGCAGCACGCGAAATAGCTTTCAAGACGATAAGTACAACCGTTTCAGAGAGAAGAGCGGCCAATGTGACGATCTTGCTTTAAGTCGATTCGATAACAAATGACGATAACGGTCGGATTTCTCAGGTTTTTACTACATATGAACACTTTTCACATTCTCCCATGCAACTCGGCTGCTAGTCCTCCTTTCATGCAGAATATTATGGTCCTAGCTCATGTCTAAGGCACGAAAGGGAGCTAAAAAGTCAATAATCGATGCACAAAACTTTAATTGTACTACTTCTTAGTGGCTATTACATCAACTTAGAAGCTTCATCTGTGTTCTACTATGGTGCTTTTAGTGTCTCCGCATACCGCAGCACGCGAAATAGCTTTCAAGACGATAAGTACAACCGTTTCAGAGAGAAGAGCGGCCAATGTGACGATCTTGCTTTAAGTCGATTCGATAACAAATGACGATAACGGACGGATTTCTCAGGTTTTTACTACATATGAACACTATTCACATTCTCCCATGCAACTCAGCTGCGAGTCCCCCTTTCATGCAGAATCTTAAGGTCCTAGCTCATGTCCAAGGCACCAAAGCCAGCTAAAAAGTCAATAATCGATACCTAAAACTTTAATTGTACTACTTCTTACTGGCTGTTACATCAACTTAGAAGCTTCAGCTGTGTTCTACTATGGTGCTTTTAGTGTCTCCGCATACTGCAGCACGCGACATAGCTTTGCAGACAATAAGTACAACCGTTTCAGAGAGAAGAGCGGCCAATGTGACGATCAGGCTTTAAGTCGTTTCGATAACAAATGACGATAACGGACGGATTTCTCAGGTTTTTACTACATATGAACACTTTTCACATTCTCCCATGCAACTCGGCTGCTAGTCCTCCTTTCATGCAGAATATTATGGTCCTAGCTCATGTCCAAGGCACCAAAGGGAGCTAAAAAGTCAATAATCGATGCATAAAACTTTAATTGTACTACTTCTTAGTGGCTATTACATCAACTTCGAAGCTTCATCCGTGTTCTACTATGGTGCTTTTAGTGTCTCCGCATACCGCAGCACGCGACATAGCTTTGCAGACGATAAGTACAACCGGTTCAGAGAGATGAGCGGCCAATGTGACGATCTGACTTTAAGTCGATTCGATAACTAATGACGAAAACGGACGGATTTCTAAGGTTTTTACTACATAAGAACACTTTTCAAATTCTCCAGTGCAACTCGGCTGCTAGTCCTCCTTTCATGCAGAATCTTAAGGTCCTAGGTAATGTCCAAGGCACCAAAGCCGGCTAAAAAGTCAATAATCGATACCTAAAATTTGAGTTGTACTACTTCTTACTGGCTATTACATCAACTTAAAAGCTACATCTGTGTTCTACTATGGTGCTTTTAGTGTCTCCGCATACGGCAGCACGTGACATAGCTTTGCAGACGATAAATACAACCGTTTCAGAGAGAAGAGCGGCCAATGTAACGATCTGGCTTTAAGTCGATTTGATAACAAATGACGAAAACGGACGGACTTCACAAATTTTTACTACATATGAACACTTTTCACATTCTCCCGTGCAACTCGGCTGCTAGTTCCCCTTTCGATAAGAATCTTAAGGTCCTAGCTCATGTCCAAGGCACCAAAGCCAGCTAAAAACTCAATATTTGAAACATAAAAACTTGAATTGTACTACTTCTTCCTTGCTATTACATCAACTTAGAAGCTTCATCTGTGTTTTACTATGGTGCTTTTAGGGTCTCCGCATACCGCAGCACGCGACATAGCTTTGCAGACGATAAGTACAACCGGTTTAGAGAGAAGAGCGGCCAATGTGACGATCTGGCTTTAAGTCGATTCGATAACAAATGACGAAAACGGACGGATTTCTCAGGTTTTTACTCCATATGAACTTTTTTCACATTCTCCCGTGCAACTCGATTGCTAGTCCTCCTTTCATGCAGATTCTTAAGGTCCTAGCTCATGTCCAAGGCACCAAAGCCAGCTAAAAAGTCAATAATCGATAAAAACAACTTGAATTGTAACACTTCTTACTGGCTATTACATCAACTTCGAAGATTAATCTGTGTTCTACTATGGTGCTTTTAGTGTCTCCGCATACCGCAGCACGCGACATAGCTTTGCAGACGATAAGTACAACCGTTTCAGAGAGAAGAGCGGCCAATGTGACAATCTGGCTTTAAGTTGATTCGATAACAAATGACGAAAACGGACGGATTTCTCAGATTTTTACTACATATGAACTTTTTTCGCATTCTCCCGTGCAACTCGGTTGCTTGTCCTCCTTTCTTGCAGATTCTTAAGGTCCTAGCTCATGTCCAAGGCACCAAAGCCAGCTAAAAAGTCAATAATCGATACATAAAACTTGAATTGTACTACTTCTTACCGGCTATTACATCAACTTCGAAGATTAATCTGTGTTCTACTATGGTGCTTTTAGTGTCTCCGCATACCGCAGCACGTGACATAGCTTTGCAGACGATAAGTACAACCGGTTCAGAGAGATGAGCGGCCAATGTGACGATCTGGGTTTAAGTCGATTCGATAACAAATGACGAAAACGGAAGGATTTCTAAGGTTTTTACTACATAAGAGCACTTTTCACACTCTCCTGTGCAACTCGGCTGCTAGTCCCCCTTTCATGCAGAATCTTAAGGTCCTAGCTCATGTCCAAGGCACCAAAGCCAGCTAAAAAGTCAATAATCGATACCTAAAACTTGAATTGTACTACTTCTTACTGGCTGTTACATCAACTTAGAAGCTTCAGCTGTGTTCTACTATGGTGCTTTTAGTGTCTCCGCATACCGCAGCACGCGACATAGCTTTGCAGACAATAAGTACAACCGTTTCAGAGAGAAGAGCGGCCAATGTGACGATCAGGCTTTAAGTCGATTCGATAACAAATGACGAAAACGGAAGGATTTCTAAGGTTTTTACTACATAAGAACACTTTTCAAATTCTCCCGTGCAACTCGGCTGCTATTCCTCCTTTCATGCAGAATCTTAAGGTCCTAGGTAATGTCCAAGGCACCAAAGCCGGCTAAAAAGTCAATAATCGATACCTAAAATTTGAGTTGTACTACTTCTTACTGGCTATTACATCAACTGAAAAGCTACATCTGTGTTCTACTATGGTGCTTTTAGTATCTCCGCATACGGCAGCACGCGACATAGCTTTGCAGACGATAAGTACAACCGTTTCAGAGAGAAGAGCGGCCAATATGACGATCTGGCTTTAAGTCGATTTGATAACAAATGACGAAAACGGACGGACTTCACAGGTTTTTACTACATATGAACACTTTTCACATTCTCCCGTGCAATTCGGCTGCTAGTTCCCCTTTCGAGCAGAATCTTAAGGTCCTAGCTCATGTCCAAGGCACCAAAGCCAACTAAAAAGTCAATAATCGATACCTAAAACCGGAATTGTACTACTTCGTACTGGTTGTTACATCAACTTAGAAGCTTCATCTTTGTTCTACTATGGAGCTTTATTGTCTCCGCATAAAGCAGCACGCGACATATCTTTGCAGACAATATGTACAACCGTTTCAGAGAGAAGAGCGGCCAATGTGACGATCAGGCTTAAAATCGATTCGATAACAAATGACGAAAACGGACGGATTTCTCAGGGTTTTACTACATATAAACTTTTTTCACATTCTCCCGTGCAACTCGATTGCTAGTTCTCCTTTCATGCAGATTCTTCAGGTCCTAGCTCATGTCCAAGGCACCAAAGCCAGCTAAAAAGTCAATAATCGATGCATAAAAGTTGAATAGCACTAGTTCTTACTGGCTATTACATCAACTTCGAAGCTTCATATGTGTTCTATTATGGTGCTTTTAGTGTCTCCGCATACCGCAGCACGCGACATAGCTTTGCAGACAATAAGTACAACCGTTTCAGAGAGAAGAGAGGCCAATGTGACGATCAGGCTTTAAGTCGTTTCGATAACAAATGACGATAACGGACGGATTTCTCAGGTTTTTACTACATATGAACACTTTTCACATTCTCCCATGCAACTCGGCTGCTAGTCCTCCTTTCATGCAGAATATTATGGTCCTAGCTCATGTCCAAGGCACCAAACGGAGCTAAAAAGTCAATAATCGATGCATAAAACTTTAATTGTACTACTTCTTAGTGGCTATTACATCAACTTCGAAGCTTCATCTGTGTTCTACTATGTTGCTTTTAGTATCTCCGCATACCGCAGCACGCGACATAGCTTTGCAGACGATAAGTACAACCGGTTCAGAGAGAAGAGCGGCCAATGTGACGATCTGGCTTCAAGTCGATTCGATAACAAATGACGAAAACGGAAGGATTTCTAAGGTTTTTACTACATAAGAGCACTTTTCACACTCTCCTGTGCAACTCGGCTGCTAGTCCCCCTTTCATGCAGAATCTTAAGGTCCTAGCTCATGTCCAAGGCACGAAAGCCAGCAAAAAGTCAATAATCGATACCTAAAACTTGAATTGTACTACTCCTTACTGGCTGTTACATCAACTTAGAAGCTTCATCTGTGTGCTACAATGGTGCTTTTAGTGTCTCCGCATACCGCAGCACGCGACATAGCTTTGCAGACGATATGTACAACCGTTTCAGAGAGAAGAGCGGCCAATGTGACGACCTTGCTTTAAGTCGATTCGATAACAAATGACGAAAACGGACGGATTTCTCAGGTTTTTACTACATATGAACACTATTCACATTCTCCCATGCAACTCAGCTGCGAGTCCCCCTGTCATGCAGAATCTTAAGGTCCTAGCTCATGTCCAAGGCACCAAAGCCAGCTAAAAAGTCAATAATCGATACCTAAAACTTGAATTGTACTACTTCTTACTGGCTGTTACATCAACTTAGAAGCTTCAGCTGTGTTCTACTATGGTGCTTTTAGTGTCTCCGCATACCGCAGCACGCGACATAGCTTTGCAGACAATAAGTACAACCGTTTCAGAGAGAAGAGCGGCCAATGTGACGATCAGGCTTTAAGTCGATTCGATAACAAATGACGAAAACGGACGGATTTCTTAGGGTTTTACTACATATAAACTTTTTTCACATTCTCCCGTGCAACTCGATTGCTAGTTCTCCTTTCATGCAGAATATTATGGTCCTAGCTCATGTCCAAGGCTCCAAACGGAGCTAAAAAGTCAATAATCGATGCATAAAACTTTAATTGTACTACTTCTTAGTGGCTATTACATCAACTTCGAAGCTTCATCTGTGTTCTACTATGTTGCTTTTAGTGTCTCCGCATACCGCAGCACGCGACATAGCTTTGCAGACGATAAGTACAACCGGTTCAGAGAGAAGAGCGGCCAATGTGACGATCTGGCTTCAAGTCGATTCGATAACAAATGACGAAAACGGACGGATTTCTCAGGTTTTTACTACATATGAACACTTTTCACATTCTCCCATGCAACTCGGCTGCTAGTCCCCCTTTCATGCAGAATCTTAAGGTCCTAGCTCATGTCCAAGGCACCAAAGCCAGCTAAAAAGTCAATAATCGACACCTACAACTTGAATTGTAACACTTCTTACTGGCTATTACATCAACTTAGAAGCTTCATCTGTCTTCTACTATGGTGCTTTTAGTGTCTCCGCATACCGCAGCACGCGACATAGCTTTGCAGACGATAAGTACAACCGTATCAGAGAGAAGAGCGGTCAATGTGACGATCTTGCTTTAAGTCGATTCGATAACATATGACGAAAACGGACGGATTTCTCAGGTTTTTACTACATATGAACACTCTCCCATGCAACTCAGCTGCGAGTCCCCCTTTCATGCAGAATCTTAAGGTCCTAGCTCATGTCCAAGGCACCAAAGCCAGCTAAAAAGTCAATAATCTATACCTAAAACTTGAACTGTACTACTTCTTACTGGCTGTTACATCAACTTAGAAGCTTCATCTGTGTTCTACTATGGTGCTTTTAGTGTCTCCGCATACCGCGGCACGCGACATAGCTTTGCAGACGATAAGTACAAAAGTTTCAGAGAGAAGAGCGGCCAATGTGACGATCTGGCTTTAAGTTGATTTGATAACAAATGACGAAAACGGACGGATTTCTCAGGTTTTTACTACATAAGAACACTTTTCACATTCTGCCGTGCAACTCGGCCCCTAGTCCTCCTTTCATGCAGAACCTTAAGGTCCTAGCTCAAGTCCAAGACACCAAAAAAGGGTAAAAAGTCAATAATCGATACCTAAAACTTGAATTGTACTACTTCTTACTGGCTATTACATCAACTTAGAAGCTTCATCTGTGTTTTACTATGGTGCTTTTAGGGTCTCCGCATACCGCAGCACGCGACATAGTTTTGCAGACGATAAGTACAACCGTTTCAGAGACAAGAGAGGCCAATGTGACGATCTTGCTTTAAGTCGATTCGATAACAAATGACGAAAACGGACGGATTTCTCAGGTTTTTACTACATATGAACACTCTCCCAAGCAACTCAGCTGCGAGTCCCCCTTTCATGCAGAATCTTAAGGTCCTAGCTCATGTCCAAGGCACCAAAGCCAGCTAAAAAGTCAATAATCGATACCTAAAACTTGAATTGTACTACTTCTTACTGGCTTTTACATCAACTTAGAAGCTTCAGCTGTGTTCTACAATGGTGCTTTTAGTGTCTCCGCATACCGCAGCACGCGACATAGCTTTGCAGACAATAAGTACAACCGTTTCAGAGAGAAGAGCGGCCAATGTGACGATCAGGCTTTAAGTCGTTTCGATAACAAATGACGATAACGGACGGATTTCTCAGGTTTTTACTACATATGAACACTTTTCACATTCTCCCGTGCAACTCGGCTGCTAGTCCTCCTTTCATGCAGAATCTTAAGGTCCTAGCTCATGTCGAAGGCACCAAAGCCAGCTAAAAAGTCAATAATCGATACCTACAACTTGAATTGTAACACTTCTTACTGGCTATTACATCAACTTAGAAGCTTCATCTGTGTTCTACTATGGTGCTTTTAGTGTCTCCGCATACCGCAGCACGCGACATAGCTTTGCAGGCGATAAGTACAACCGTTTCAGAGAGAAGAGCGGCCAATGTGACGATCTTGCTTTAAGTCGATTCGATAACAAATGACGAAAACGGACGGATTTCTCAGGTTTTTACTACATATGAACACTCTCCCATGCAACTCATCTGCGAGTCCCCCTTTCATGCAGAATCTTAAGGTCCTAGCTCATGTCCAAGGCACCAAAGCCAGCTAAAAAGTCAATAATCGATACCTAAAACTTGAATTGTACTACTTCTTACTGGCTGTTACATCAACTTAGAAGCTTCAGCTGTGTTCTACTATGGTGCTTTTAGTGTCTCCGCATACCCCAGCACGCGACATAGCTTTGCAGACAATAAGTACAACCGTTTCAGAGAGAAGAGCGGCCAATGTGACGATCAGGCTTTAAGTCGTTTCGATAACAAATGACGATAACGGACGGATTTCTCAGGTTCTTACCACATATGAACACTTTTCACATTCTCCTGAGCAACGCGGCTGCTAGACCTCCTTTCATGCAAAATCTTAAGTTCCTAGCTCATGTCCGAGTCGCCAAAGAAGGGTAAAAAGTCAATAATCGATACCTAAAACTTGAATAGTACTACTTCTTACTGGCTATTACATCAACTTAGAAGCTTCATCTCTGTTCTACTATGGTGCTTTTAGTGTCTCCGCATACCGCAGCACGTGACATAGCTTTGCAGACGATAAGTACAACCGTTTCAGAGAGAAGAGCGGCCAATGTGACGATCTGGCTTTAAGTCGATTCGATAACTAATGACGAAAACGAACGGGTTTCTCAGGTTTTTACTACATATGAACATTTTTCACATCCGCCCGTGCTACGCGGCTGCTAGTCCTCCTTTAATGCAAAATCTTAAGTTCCTAGGTTTTGTCCAAGGCACCAAAGAGGGGTAAAAAGTCAATAATCAATACATGAAAATTGAAGTGTACTACTTCTTACTGGCTATTACATCAACTTAGAAGCTTCATCTGTGTTCTACTGTGGTGCTTTTAGTGTCTCCGCATACCGCAGCACGTGACATAGCTTTGCAGACGATAAGTACAACCGTTTCAGAGAGAAGAGCGGCCAATGTGACGATCTGCCTTTAAGTCGATTCGATAACAAATGACGAAAACGGACGGGTTTCTCAGATTTTTACCACATATGAACACTTTTCACATACTCCCGTGCAACGCGGCTGCTTGTCCTCCATTAATGCAAAATCTTAAGTTCCTAGCTCATCTCCAAGGCACCAAAGAAGGGTAAAAAGTCAATAATCGATACCTAAAACTTGAATTGTGCTACTTCTTACTGGCTATTGCATAAACTTACAAGCTTCATCTGTGTTCTACCTTGGTGCTTTTAGTGTCTCCGCATACCGCAGCATGCGACGTTGCTTTGCAGACGATAAATGTAACCGTTTCAGACAGAAGACCGGCCAATGTGACGATCTGGCTTTAAGTCGATTCGATAACAAATGACCAAATCGGACGGATTTCTCAGGTTTTTACTACATATGAACACTTCTCACAGCCGCCCGTGCACCGCGGCTGCTAGTCCTCCTTTCATGCAAAATCTTAAGTTCCTAGCTCATGTCCAAGGTACCAAAGAAGGGTAAAAAGTCAATAATCGATACCTAATACTTGAATAGTACTACTTCTTACTGGCTATTACATCAACTTAGAAGCTTCATCTGTGTTCTACTATGGTGCTTTTAGTGTCTCCGCATACCGCAGCACGTGACATAGCTTTGCAGACGATAAGTACAACCGTTTCAGAGAGAAGAGCGGCCAATGTGACGATCTGGCTTTAAGTCGATTCGATAACTAATGACGAAAACGAACGGGTTTCTCAGGTTTTTACTACATATGAACATTTTTCACATCCGCCCGTGCTACGCGGCTGCTAGTCCTCCTTTAATGCAAAATCTTAAGTTCCTAGGTTTTGTCCAAGGCACCAAAGAAGGGTAAAAAGTCAATAATCAATACATGAAAATTGAAGTGTACTACTTCTTACTGGCTATTACATCAACTTAGAAGCTTCATCTGTGTTCTACTATGGTGCTTTTAGTGTCTCCGCATACCGCAGCACGTGACATAGCTTTGCAGACGATAACCGTTTCAGAGAGAAGAGCGGCCAATGTGACGATCTGCCTTTAAGTCGATTCGATAACAAATGACGAAAACGGACGGGTTTCTCAGGTTTTTACCACATATGAACACTTTTCACATTCTCCCGTGCAACGCGGCTGCTTGTCCTCCATTAATGCAAAATCTTAAGTTCCTAGCTCATCTCCAAGGCACCAAAGAAGGGTAAAAAGTCAATAATCGATACCTAAAACTTGAATTGTGCTACTTCTTACTGGCTATTGCATAAACTTACAAGCTTCGTCTGTGTTCTACCTTGGTGCTTTTAGTGTCTCCGCATACCGCAGCATGCGACGTAGCTTTGCAGACGATAAATGTAACCGTTTCAGACAGAAGACCGGCCAATGTGACGATCTGGCTTTAAGTCGATTCGATAACAAATGACCAAATCGGACGGATTTCTCAGGTTTTTTCTACATATGAACACTTCTCACAGCCGCCCGTGCACCGCGGCTGCTAGTCCTCCTTTCATGCAAAATCTTAAGTTCCTAGCTCATGTCCCAGGTACCAAAGAAGGGTAAAAAGTCAATAATCGATACCTAATACTTGAATAGTACTACTTCTTACTGGCTATTACATCAACTTAGAAGCTGCATCTGTGTTCTACTATGGTGCTTTTAGTGTCTCCGCATACCACAGCACGCGACATAGCTTTGCAGATGATAAATGTAACCGTTTCAGACAGAAGAGCGGCCAAAGAGACGATCTGGCTTTAAGTCGATTCGATAACAAATGACGAGAACGGACGGATTTCTCAGGTTCTTACCACATATGAACACTTTTCACATTCTCCTGAGCAACGCGGCTGCTAGTCCTCCTTTCATGCAAAATCTTAAGTTCCTAGCTCATGTCCGAGTCGCCAAAGAAGGGTAAAAAGTTAATAATCGATACCTAAAACTTGAATAGTACTACTTCTTACTGGCTATTACATCAACTTAGAAGCTTCATCTGTGTTCTACTATGGTGCTTTTAGTGTCTCCGCATACCGCAGCACGTGACATAACTTTGCAGACGATAAATGTAACCGTTTCAGACACAAGTGCGGCCAATGTGACGATCTGGCTTTAAGTCGATTCGGTAACAAATGAAGAAAACGGACGGATTTCTCAGGTTTTTACTAGATATGAACACTTTTCACATTCTCCCGTGCAACTCGGCTGCTAATCCTCCTTTCATGCAAAATCTTAAGTTCCTAGCTCAAGTCCAAGGCACCATAGAAGGGTAAAAAGTCAATAATCGATACCTAAAAATGAATTGTACTACATCTTACTGCCTATTACATCAACTTAGAAGCTTCATCTGTGTTCTACTATGGCGCTTTTAGTGTCTCCGCATACCGCAGCACGCGACATAGCTTTGCAGACGATAAATGTACCCGTTTCAGACAGAGGTGTGGCCAATGTGACGATCTGGCTTTAAGTCGATTCGATAACAAATGACGAAAACGGACGGATTTCTCGGGTTTTTAAAACATATGGACACTTTTCACATTCTCCCGTGCAACGCGGCTGCTAGTCCTCCTTTAATGCAAAATCTTAAGTTCCTAGCTCATGTCCAAGTCACCAAAGAAGAGTAAAAAGTCAATAATCGATACCTAAAACTTGAATTGTAGTACTTCTTACTGGTTATTACATCAACTTAGAAGCTTCATCTGTGTTCTACTATGGTGCTTTTAGTGTCTCCGCATACCGCAGCACGTGACATAGCTTTGCAGACGATAAATGTAACCGTTTCAGACAGAAGTGCGGCTAATGTGACGATCTGGCTTTAAGTCGATTCGATAACAAATGACGAAAACGGACGGATTTCTCAGGTTTTTACTACATATGAACACTTTTCACATTCTCCCGTACAACTCGGCTGCTAATCCTCCTTTCATGCAAAATCTTAAGTTCATAGCTCATGTCCAAGGCACCAAAGAAGGGTAAAAAGTCAATGATCGATACCTAAAACTTGAATTTTACTACATCTTACTGGCTATTACATCAACTAAGAAGCTTCATCTGTGTTCTACTATGGTGCTTTTAGTGTCTCCTCATACCGCAGCACGCGACATAGCTTTGCAGACGATAAATGAAACCGTTTCAGACAGGAGACCGGCCAATGTGACGATCTGGCTTTAAGTCGATTCGATAACAAATGACGAAATCGGACGGATTTCTCAGGTTTTTACTACATATGAACACTTCTCACAGTCGCCCGTGCACCGAGGCTGCTAGTCCTCCTTTCATTCAAAATCTTAAGTTCCTAGCTCATGTCCAAGGCACCAAAAAAGGGTAAAAAGTCAATAATCGATACCTAATACTTGAATAGTACTACTTCTTACTGGCTATTACATCAACTTAGAAGCTGCGTCTGTGTTCTACTATGGTGCTTTTAGTGTCTCCGCATACCACAGCACGCGACATAGCTTTGCAGACGATAAATGTAACCGTTTCAGACAGAAGAGCGGCCAAAGAGACGATCTGGCTTTAAGTCGATTCGATAACAAATGACGAGAACGGACGGATTTCTGAGGTTCTTACCACATATGAACACTTTTCACATTCTCCTGAGCAACGCGGCTGCTAGTCCTCCTTTCATGCAAAATCTTAAGTTCCTAGCTCATGTCCGAGTCGCCAAAGAAGGGTAAAAAGTCAATAATCGATACCTAAAACTTGAATAGTACTACTTCTTACTGGCTATTACATCAACTTAGAAGCTTCATCTGTGTTCTACTATGGTGCTTTTAGTGTCTCCGCATACCGCAGCACGTGACATAGCTTTGCAGACGATAAGTACAACCGTTTCAGAGAGAAGAGCGGCCAATGTGACGATCTGGCTTTAAGTCGATTCGATAACTAATGACGAAAACGAACGGGTTTCTCAGGTTTTTACTACATATGAACATTTTTCACATCCGCCCGTGCTACGCGGCTGCTAGTCCTCCTTTAATGCAAAATCTTAAGTTCCTAGGTTTTGTCCAAGTCACCAAAGAAGGGTAAAAAGTCAATAATCAATACATGAAAATTGAAGTGTACTACTTCTTACTGGCTATTACATCAACTTAGAAGCTTCATCTGTGTTCTACTATGGTGCTTTTAGTGTCTCCGCATACCGCAGCACGTGACATAGCTTTGCAGACGATAACCGTTTCAGAGAGAAGAGCGGCCAATGTGACGATCTGCCTTTAAGTCGATTCGATAACAAATGACGAAAACGGACGGGTTTCTCAGGTTTTTACCACATATGAACACTTTTCACATTCTCCCGTGCAACGCGGCTGCTTGTCCTCCATTAATGCAAAATCTTAAGTTCCTAGCTCATCTCCAAGGCACCAAAGAAGGGTAAAAAGTCAATAATCGATACCTAAAACTTGAATTGTGCTACTTCTTACTGGCTATTGCATAAACTTACAAGCTTCGTCTGTGTTCTACCTTGGTGCTTTTAGTGTCTCCGCATACCGCAGCATGCGACGTAGCTTTGCAGACGATAAATGTAACCGTTTCAGACAGAAGACCGGCCAATGTGACGATCTGGCTTTAAGTCGATTCGATAACAAATGACCAAATCGGACGGATTTCTCAGGTTTTTTCTACATATGAACACTTCTCACAGCCGCCCGTGCACCGCGGCTGCTAGTCCTCCTTTCATGCAAAATCTTAAGTTCCTAGCTCATGTCCCAGGTACCAAAGAAGGGTAAAAAGTCAATAATCGATACCTAATACTTGAATAGTACTACTTCTTACTGGCTATTACATCAACTTAGAAGCTGCATCTGTGTTCTACTATGGTGCTTTTAGTGTCTCCGCATACCACAGCACGCGACATAGCTTTGCAGATGATAAATGTAACCGTTTCAGACAGAAGAGCGGCCAAAGAGACGATCTGGCTTTAAGTCGATTCGATAACAAATGACGAGAACGGACGGATTTCTGAGGTTCTTACCACATATGAACACTTTTCACATTCTCCTGAGCAACGCGGCTGCTAGTCCTCCTTTCATGCAAAATCTTAAGTTCCTAGCTCATGTCCGAGTCGCCAAAGAAGGGTAAAAAGTTAATAATCGATACCTAAAACTTGAATAGTACTACTTCTTACTGGCTATTACATCAACTTAGAAGCTTCATCTGTGTTCTACTATGGTGCTTTTAGTGTCTCCGCATACCGCAGCACGTGACATAACTTTGCAGACGATAAATGTAACCGTTTCAGACACAAGTGCGGCCAATGTGACGATCTGGCTTTAAGTCGATTCGGTAACAAATGAAGAAAACGGACGGATTTCTCAGGTTTTTACTAGATATGAACACTTTTCACATTCTCCCGTGCAACTCGGCTGCTAATCCTCCTTTCATGCAAAATCTTAAGTTCCTAGCTCAAGTCCAAGGCACCATAGAAGGGTAAAAAGTCAATAATCGATACCTAAAAATGAATTGTACTACATCTTACTGCCTATTACATCAACTTAGAAGCTTCATCTGTGTTCTACTATGGTGCTTTTAGTGTCTCCGCATACCGCAGCACGCGACATAGCTTTGCAGACGATAAATGTACCCGTTTCAGACAGAGGTGTGGCCAATGTGACGATCTGGCTTTAAGTCGATTCGATAACAAATGACGAAAACGGACGGATATCTCGGGTTTTTAAAACATATGAACACTTTTCACATTCTCCCGTGCAACGCGGCTGCTAGTCCTCCTTTAGTGCAAAATCTTAAGTTCCTAGCTCATGTCCAAGTCACCAAAGATGAGTAAAAAGTCAATAATCGATACCTAAAACTTGAATTGTAGTACTTCTTACTGGTTATTACATCAACTTAGAAGCTTCATCTGTGTTCTACTATGGTGCTTTTAGTGTCTCCGCATACCGCAGCACGTGACATAGCTTTGCAGACGATAAATGTAACCGTTTCAGACAGAAGTGCGGCTAATGTGACGATCTGGCTTTAAGTCGATTCGATAACAAATGACGAAAACGGACGGATTTCTCAGGTTTTTACTACATATGAACACTTTTCACATTCTCCCGTACAACTCGGCTGCTAATCCTCCTTTCATGCAAAATCTTAAGTTCATAGCTCATGTCCAAGGCACCAAAGAAGTGTAAAAAGTCAATGATCGATACCTAAAACTTGAATTTTACTACATCTTACTGGCTATTACATCAACTAAGAAGCTTCATCTGTGTTCTACTATGGTGCTTTTAGTGTCTCCTCATACCGCAGCACGCGACATAGCTTTGCAGACGATAAATGTAACCGTTTCAGACAGAAGACCGGCCAATGTGCCGATCTGGCTTTAAGTCGATTCGATAACAAATGACGAAATCGGACGGATTTCTCAGGTTTTTACTACATATGAACACTTCTCACAGTCGCCCGTGCACCGAGGCTGCTAGTCCTCCTTTCATTCAAAATCTTAAGTTCCTAGCTCATGTCCAAGGCACCAAAAAAGGGTAAAAAGTCAATAATCGATACCTAATACTTGAATAGTACTACTTCTTACTGGCTATTACATCAACTTAGAAGCTGCGTCTGTGTTCTACTATGGTGCTTTTAGTGTCTCCGCATACCACAGCACGCGACATAGCTTTGCAGACGATAAATGTAACCGTTTCAGACAGAAGAGCGGCCAAAGAGACGATCTGGCTTTAAGTCGATTCGATAACAAATGACGAGAACGGACGGATTTCTGAGGTTCTTACCACATATGAACACTTTTCACATTCTCCTGAGCAACGCGGCTGCTAGTCCTCCTTTCATGCAAAATCTTAAGTTCCTAGCTCATGTCCGAGTCGCCAAAGAAGGGTAAAAAGTCAATAATCGATACCTAAAACTTGAATAGTACTACTTCTTACTGGCTATTACATCAACTTAGAAGCTTCATCTGTGTTCTACTATGGTGCTTTTAGTGTCTCCGCATACCGCAGCACGTGACATAGCTTTGCAGACGATAAGTACAACCGTTTCAGAGAGAAGAGCGGCCAATGTGACGATCTGGCTTTAAGTCGATTCGATAACTAATGACGAAAACGGACGGGTTTCTCAGGTTTTTACTACATATGAACATTTTTCACATCCGCCCATGCTACGCGGCTGCTAGTCCTCCTTTAATGCAAAATCTTAAGTTCCTAGGTTTTGTCCAAGGCACCAAAGAAGGGTAAAAAGTCAATAATCAATACATGAAAATTGAAGTGTACTACTTCTTACTGGCTATTACATCAACTTAGAAGCTTCATCTGTGTCCTACTATGGTGCTTTTAGTGTCTCCGCATACCGCAGCACACGACATAGCTATGCAGACGATAAATGTAACCGTTTCAGACAGAAGTGCGGCCAATGTGACGATCTGGCTTTAAGTCGATTCGACAACAAATGACGAAAACGGACGGATTTCTCAGGTATTTACTACATATGAACACTTTTCACATTCTCCCGTGCAACGTGGGTGCTAGTCCTCCTTTCATGCAAAATCTTAAGTTCCTAGCTCAAGTCCAAGGCACCAAAGAAGTGTAAAAAGTCAATAATCTATACCTAAAACACTAATTGTACTACATCTTACTGGCTATTACGTTGACTTAGAAGCTTCATCTGTGTTCTACTATGGTGCTTTTAGTGTCTCTGTATACCGCAGAACGCGACATAGCTTTGCAGACGATAAATATAACCGTTTCAGACAGAAGTGTGCCCAATGTGACGATCTGGGATTAAGTCGATTCGATAACAAATGACGAAAACGGACGGATTTCTCAGGGTTTTATTACATATGAAGACTTTTCACATTCTCCCGTGCAACTCTGCTGCTAATCCTCATTTCATGCAAAATCTTAAGTTCCTAGCTCAAGTCCAAGGCACCAAAGAAGCGTAAAAAGTCAATAATCGATACCTAAAACTTGAATTGTACTACATCTTACTGGCTATTACATCAACTTAAAAGCTTCATCTGTGTTCTACTGTGGTGCTTTTAGTGTCTCCGCATACCGCAGCACGCGACATAGCTTTGCAGACGATAAATGTAACCGTTTCAGAGAGAAGAGAGGCCAATGTGACGATCTGGCCTTAAGTCGATTTGATAACAAATGACGAAAACGGCCGAATACCTTAGGTTTTTACTACAAATGAACACATTTCACACTCTCCCGTGTATCGCAGCTACTAGTCCTCCTTTCATGGAAAATCTTAAGATCCTAGCTCACGTCCAAGGCACCAAAGCCGGCTAAAAAGTCAATAATCGATAACTAAAACGTGAATTGTACTACTTTTTACTTGCTATTACATAAACTTAGAAGCTTTTTCAGTGTTCTACTATGGTGCTTTTTGTGTCTCCGCATACCGCAGCACGCGACATAGCTTTGCAGACGATAAATGTAACCGTTTCAGAGAGAAGAGCAGACAATGTAACGTCCTGGCTTTAAGTCAATTCGATATCAAATGAAGAAAACCGACAGATTTCTCAGTTTTTTACTACATATGAACGATTTAACACATTTTCCCCTGCAACGCGGCTGCTAGTCCTCCTTTCATGCAAAATCATATGGTCCTAGCTCATGTCCAAGTGACTAAAGCCGGTTAAAAACTCAATAATCGAAAACTAAAACTTCAATTGTACTACCTATTACATCAACTTAGAAGCTTCTACTGTGTTCTACTATAAGGCTTTTAGTGTCTCCGCATACCGCACCCAACGACATAGCTTTGCAGACGGTAAATGTAACCGTTTCAGAGGGAAGAGCGGCCAATGTGATGATCTGGCTTTAAGTCGATTCGGTAACAAATGAAGAAAACGGACGGACTTCTCAGATTTTTACTAGATATGAACACTTTTCACATTCTCCCGTGCAACTCGGCTGCTAATCCTCCTTTCATGCAAAATCTTAAGTTCCTAGCTCAAGTCCAAGGCACCATAGAAGGGTAAAAAGTCAATAATCGATACCTAAAACTTGAATTGTACTACTTCTTACTGGCTATTACATCAACTTAGAAGCGTCATCTGTGTTCTACTATGGTGCTTTTAGTGTCTCCACATACCGCAGCAATCAACATAGCTTTGCAGACGATATGTAGAACCGTTTCAGAGAGAAGAGCGGCTAATGGGACGATCTGGCTTTAACTCGATTCGATAACAAATGACGAAAACGGACGGATTTCTCAGGTTTTTACTATATATGAACACTTTTCACATTCGCCCGTGCAACGCGGCTGCTAGTCCTCCTTTAATGCAAAATCTTAAGTTCCTAGCTCATGTCCAAGGAACCAATGAAGGGTAAAAAGTCAATAATCGATACCTAAAACTTGAATTGTACTACTTCTTACTGGCTATTACATCAACTTAGAAGCTTCATCTGATTTCTACTATGGTGCTTTTAGTGTCTCCGCATACCGCTGCACGTGACATAGCTTTGCAGACGATAAATGTAACCGCTTCAGACAGAAGATCGGCCAATGTGACGATCCGGCTTTAAGTCGATTCGATAACAAATGACGAAAACGGACGGATTTTCAGGTATTTACTACATATGAATACTTCTCACATTCTCCCATGCAACGCGGGTGCTAGTCTTCCTTTCATGCAAAATCTTAAGTTCCTAGCTCAAGTCCAAGGCACCAAAGAAGGGTAAAAAGTCAATAATCTATACCTAAAACACGAATTATACTACATCTTACTGGCTATTACGAGAACTTAGAAGCTTCATCTGTGTTCTACTATGGTGCTTTTAGTGTCTCTGCATACCGCAGCACGCGACATAGCTTTGCAGACGATAAATGTGCCCGTTTCAGACAGAAGTACGGCCAATATGACGATCTGGCTTTAAGTCGATTCGATAACAAATGACGAAAACAGACGGATTTCTCAGGTTTTTACCACATATGAACACTTTTCACATTCTCCCGTGCAACGCGGCTCCTAGTCCTCCTTTAATGCAAAATCTGAAGTTCCTAGCTCATGTCCAAGGCACCAAAGAAGGGTAAAAAGTCAATAATCGAAAACTAAAACTTGAATAGTACTACTTCTTACTGGCTATTACATGAACTTCGAAGTTTCATCTGTGTTCTACTATGGTTCTTTTAGCGTCTCCGCAACTGCAGCACGTGACACAGCTTTGCAGACGATAAATGTGACCGTTTCAGACAGAAGTACGTCCAATGTGACGATCTGGCTTTAAGTCGATTCGATAACAAATGACGAAAACGGTCGGATTTCTCAGGTTTTTACCACATATGAACACTTTTCACATTCTCACGTGCAACGCGGCTGCTAGTCCTCCTTTCATGCAAAATCTTAAGTTCATAGCTCATGTCCAAGGCACCCAAGAAGGGTAAAAAGTCAATAATCGATACCTAATACTTGAATAGTACTACTTCTTACTGGCTATTAAATCAACTTAGAAGCTGCATCTGTGTTCTACTATGGTGCTTTTAGTGTCTCCGCATAAAACAGCACCCGACATAGCTTTGCAGACGATAAATGTAACCGTTTCAGACAGAAGAGCGGCCAAAGACACGATCTGGCTTTAAGTCGATTCAATATTAAATGGCGAAAACGGACGGATTTCTCAGGTTTTTTCCACATATGAACACTTTTCACATTCTCCCGTGCAACGCGGCTGCTAGTCCTCGTTTCATGCAAAATCTTAAGTTCCTAGCTCATGTCCGAGTCGCCAAAGAAGGGTAAAAAGTCAATAATCGATATCTAAAACTTGAATTGTACTACTTCTTACTGGTTATTACATCAACTTAGAAGCTCCATCTGTGTTCTACTATGGTGCTTTTAGTGTCTCCGCATACCGCAGCACGCGACATAACTTTGCAGACGATAAATGTAACCGTTTCAGACACAAGTGCGGCCAATGTGACGATCTATCATTAAGTCGATTCGGTAACTAATGAAGAAAACGAACGGATTTCTCAGGTTTTTACTAGATATGAACACTTTTCACATTCTCCCGTGCAACTCGGCTGCTAATCCTCCTTTCATGCAAAATCTTAAGTTCCTAGCTCAAGTCCAAGGCACCATAGAAGGGTAAAAAGTCAATAATCGATACCTAAAACTTGAATTGTACTACATCTTACTGCCTATTACATCAACTTAGAAGCTTCATCTGTGTTCTACTATGGTGCTTTTAGTGTCTCCGCATACCGCAGCACGTGACATAGCTTTGCAGACGATAGGTACAACCGTTTCAGAGAGAAGAGCGGCCAATGTCACGATCTGGCTTTAAGTCGATTCGATAACAAATGACGAAAACGGACGGGTTTCTCAGGTTTTTACTACATATGAACATTTTTCACATTCGCCCGTGCTTCGCGGCTGCTAGTCCTCCTTTCATGCAAAATCTTAAGTTCCTAGCTCATGGCCAAGGCACTAAAGAAGGGTGAAAAGTCAATAATCAATACCTGAAAATTGAAGTGTACTACTTCTTACTGGCTATTACATCAACTTAGAAGCTTCATCTGTGTTCTACTATGGTGCTTTTAGTGTCTCTGCAGACCGCAGGACGCGACATAGCTTTGCAGACGATAAATGTACCCGTTTCAGACAGAGGTGTGGCCAATGTGACGATCTGGCTTTAAGTCGATTCGATTACAAATGACGAAAACGGACGGATTTCTCGGGTTTTTACCACATATGAACACTTTTCACATTCTCCCGTGCAACGCGGCTGCTAGTCCTCCTTACATGCAAAATCTTAAGTTCTTAGCTCAAGTCCAAGGCTCCAAAGAAGGGTAAAAAGTCAAAAATTTATACCTAAAACACGAATTGTACTACATCTTACTGGCTATTACGTCAACTTAGAAGCTTCATCTGTGTTCTACTATGGTGCTTTTAGTGTCTCTGCAGACCGCAGCACGCGACATAGCTTTGCAGACGATAAATGTACCCGTTTCAGACAGAGGTGTGGCCAATGTGACGATCTGGCTTTAAGTCGATTCGATTACAAATGACGAAAACGGACGGATTTCTCGGGTTTTTACCACATATGAACACTTTTCACATTCTCCCGTGCAACGCGGCTGCTAGTCCTCCTTTAATGCAAAAGCTTAAGTTCCTAGCTCATGTCCAAGGCACCAAAGGAGAGTAAAAAGTCAATAATCGATACCAAAAACTTGAATTGTAGTACTTCTTACTGGTTATTACATCAACTTAGAATCTTCATCTGTGTTCTACTATGGTGCTTTTAGTGTCTCCGCATACCGCAGCACGTGACATAACTTTGCAGACGATAAATGTAACCGTTTCAGACACAAGTGCGGCCAATGTGACGATCTGGCTTTAAGTCGATTCGGTAACAAATGAAGAAAACGGACGGATTTCTCAGGTTTTTACTAGATATGAACACTTTTCACATTCTCCCGTGCAACTCGGCTGCTAATCCTCCTTTCATGCAAAATCGTAAGTTCATAGCTCATGTCCAAGGCACCAAAGAAGGGTAAAAAGTCAATAATCGAAACCTAATACTTGAATAGTACTACTTCTTACTGGTTATTACATCAACTTAGAAGCTGCATCTGTGTTCTACTATGGTGCTTTTAGTGTCTCCGCATACCACAGCACGCGACATAGCTTTGCAGACGATAAATGTAACCGTTTCAGACAGAAGAGCGGCCAAAGAGACGATCTGGCTTTAAGTCGATTCGATAACAAATGACGAGAACGGACGGATTTCTCAGGTTCTTACCACATATGAACACTTTTCACATTCTCCTGAGCAACGCGGCTGCTAGTCCTCCTTTCATGCAAAATCTTAAGTTCCTAGCTCATGTCCGAGTCGCCAAAGAAGGGTAAAAAGTCAATAATCGATACCTAAAACTTGAATAGTACTACTTCTTACTGGCTATTACATCAACTTAGAAGCTTCATCTGTGTTCTACTATGGTGCTTTTAGTGTCTCCGCATACCGCAGCACGTGACATAGCTATGCAGACGATAAGTACAACCGTTTCTGAGAGAAGAGCGGCCAATGTGACGATCTGGCTTTAAGTCGATTCGATAACAAATGACGAAAACGGACGGATTTTCAGGTATTTACTACATATGAATACTTCTCACATTCTCCCATGCAACGCGGGTGCTAGTCTTCCTTTCATGCAAAATCTTAAGTTCCTAGCTCAAGTCCAAGGCACCATAGAAGGGTAAAAAGTCAATAATCTATACCTAAAACACGAATTATACTACATCTTACTGGCTATTACGTGAACTTAGAAGCTTCATCTGTGTTCTACTATGGTGCTTTTAGTGTCTCTGCATACCGCAGCACGCGACATAGCTTTGCAGACGATAAATGTGACCGTTTCAGACAGAAGTACGGCCAATATGACGATCTGGCTTTAAGTCGATTCGATAACAAATGACGAAAACAGACGGATTTCTCAGGTTTTTACCACATATGAACACTTTTCACATTCTCCCGTGCAACGCGGCTGCTAGTCCTCCTTTCATGAAAAATCTGAAGTTCCTAGCTCATGTCCAAGGCACCAAAGAAGGGTAAAAAGTCAATAATCGAAAACTAAAACTTGAATTGTACTACTTCTTACTGGCTATTACATGAACTTCGAAGTTTCATCTGTGTTCTACTATGGTTCTTTTAGCGTCTCCGCAACTGCAGCACGTGACATAGCTTTGCAGACGATAAATGTGACCGTTTCAGACAGAAGTACGTCCAATGTGACGATCTGGCTTTAAGTCGATTCGATAACAAATGACGAAAACGGTCGGATTTCTCAGGTTTTTACCACATATGAACACTTTTCACATTCTAACGTGCAACGCGGCTGCTAGTCCTCCTTTCATGCAAAATCTTAAGTTCATAGCTCATGTCCAAGGCACCCAAGAAGGGTAAAAAGTCAATAATCGATACCTAATACTTGAATAGTACTACTTCTTACTGGCTATTAAATCAACTTAGAAGCTGCATCTGTGTTCTACTATGGTGCTTTTAGTGTCTCCGCATACCACAGCACCCGACATAGCTTTGCAGACGATAAATGTAACCGTTTCAGACAGAAGAGCGGCCAAAGACACGATCTGGCTTTAAGTCGATTCAATATTAAATGGCGAAAACGGACGGATTTCTCAGGTTTTTTCCACATATGAACACTTTTCACATTCTCCCGTGCAACGCGGCTGCTAGTCCTCGTTTCATGCAAAATCTTAAGTTCCTAGCTCATGTCCGAGTCGCCAAAGAAGGGTAAAAAGTCAATAATCGATATCTAAAACTTGAATTGTACCACTACTTACTGGTTATTACATCAACTTAGAAGCTCCATCTGTGTTCTACTATGGTGCTTTTAGTGTCTCCGCATACCGCAGCACGCGACATAACTTTGCAGACGATAAATGTAACCGTTTCAGACACAAGTGCGGCCAATGTGACGATCTGTCATTAAGTCGATTCGGTAACTAATGAAGAAAACGAACGGATTTCTCAGGTTTTTACTAGATATGAACACTTTTCACATTCTCCCGTGCAACTCGGCTGCTAATCCTCCTTTCATGCAAAATCTTAAGTTCCTAGCTCAAGTCCAAGGCACCATAGAAGGGTAAAAAGTCAATAATCGATACCTAAAACTTGAATTGTACTACATCTTACTGCCTATTACATCAACTTAGAAGCTTCATCTGTGTTCTACTATGGTGCTTTTAGTGTCTCTGCAGACCGCAGCACGCGACATAGCTTTGCAGACGATAAATGTACCCGTTTCAGACAGAGGTGTGGCCAATGTGACGATCTGGCTTTAAGTCGATTCGATTACAAATGACGAAAACGGACGGATTTCTCGGGTTTTTACCACATATGAACACTTTTCACATTCTCCCGTGCAACGCGGCTGCTAGTCCTCCTTACATGCAAAATCTTAAGTTCTTAGCTCAAGTCCAAGGCTCCAAAGAAGGGTAAAAAGTCAAAAATCTATACCTAAAACACGAATTGTACTACATCTTACTGGCTATTACGTCAACTTAGAAGCTTCATCTGTGTTCTACTATGGTGCTTTTAGTGTCTCCGCATACCACAGCACGCGACATAGCTTTGCAGACGATAAATGTAACCGTTTCAGACAGAAGAGCGGCCAAAGAGACGATCTGGCTTTAAGTCGATTCGATAACAAATGACGAGAACGGACGGATTTCTCAGGTTCTTACCATATATGAACACTTTTCACATTCTCCTGAGCAACGCGGCTGCTAGTCCTCCTTTCATGCAAAATATTAAGTTCCTAGCTCATGTCCGAGTCGCGAAAGAAGGGTAAAAAGTCAATAATCGATACCTAAAACTTGAATAGTACTACTTCTTACTGGTTATTACATCAACTTAGAAGCTTCATCTGTGTTCTACTATGGTGCTTTTAGTGTCTCTGTATACCGCAGCACGCGGCATATCTTTGCAGACGATAAATATAACCGTTTCAGACAGAAGTGTGCCCAATGTGACGATCTGGGTTTAAGTCGATTCGATAACATATGACGAAAACGGACGGATTTCTCAAGTTTTTACCACATATGAACACTTTTCACATTCTCCCGTGCAACGCGGCTGCTAGTCCACCTTTCATGCAAAATCTTAAGTTCCTAGCTCATGTCAAAGGAACCAAAGAAGGGTGAAAAGTCAATAATCGATACCTAAAACTTGAATTGTACTACTTCTTAATGGTTATTACATCAACTTAGAAGCTTCATCTGTGTTCTACTATGGTGCTTTTAGTGTCTCCGCATACCGCAGCACGTGACATAGCTTTGCAAACGATAAATGTAACCGTTTCAGACAGAAGAGCGGCCAATGTGACGATCTGGCTTTAAGTCGATTCGATAACAAATGACGAAAACGGACGGGTTTCTCAGGTTTTTACTACATATGAACATTTTTCACATTCGCCCGTGCTACGCGGCTGCTAGTCCTCCTTTAATGCAAAATCTTAAGTTCCTAGGTTTTGTCCAAGGCACTAAAGAAGGGTAAAAAATCAATAATCAATACCTGAAAATTGAAGTGTACTACTTCTTACTGGCTATTACATCAACATAGAAGCTTCATCTGTGTTCTACTATGGTGCTTTTAGTGTCTCCGCATACCGCAGCACACGACATAGCTATGCTGACGATAAATGTAACCGTTTCAGACAGAAGTGCGGCCAATGTGACGATCTGGCTTTAAGTCGATTCGACAACAAATGACGAAAACGGACTGATTTCTCAGGTATTTACTACATATGAACACTTTTCACATTCTCCCGTACAACGCGGGCGCTAGTCCTCCTTTCATGCAAAATCTTAAGTTCCTAGCTCAAGTCCAAGGCACCAAAGAAGTGTAAAAAGTCAATAATCTATACCTAAAACACGAATTGTACTACATCTTACTGGCTATTACGTCAACTTAGAAGCTTCATCTGTGTTCTACTATGGTGCTATTAGTGTCTCCGCATACCGTAGCACGTGACATAGCTTTGCAGACGATAAATGTAACCGTTTCAGAGAGAAGTGCGGCCAATGTGACGATCTGGCTTTAAGTCGATTCGATAACAAATGAAGAAAACGGTCGGATTTCTCAGGGTTTTACTACATATGAAGACTTTTCACATTCTCCCGTACAACTCGGCTGCTAATCCTCATTTCATGCAAAATCTTAAGTTCCTAGCTCAAGTCCAAGGCACCAAAGAAGCGTAAAAAGTCAATAATCCATACCTAAAACTTGAATTGTACTACATCTTACTGGCTATTACATCAACTTAGAAGCTTCATCTGTGTTCTACTGTGGTGCTTTTAGTGTCTCCGCATACCGCAGCATGCGACATAGCTTTGCAGACGATAAATGTAACCGTTTCAGACAGAAGTGCGGCCAGTGTGACGATCTGGCTTTAAGTCGATTCGATAACAAATGACGAAAACGGACGGATTTCTCAGGTATTTACTACATACTAACACTTTTCACATTCTCCCGTGCAACGCGGGTGCCAGTCCTCCTTTCATGCAAAATCTTATGGTCCTAGCTCATGTCCAAGTGACTAAAGCCGGCTAAAAACTCAATAATCGAAAACTAAAACTTCAATTGTACTACCTATTACATCAACTTAGAAGCTTCTACTGTGTTCTACTATGAGGCTTTTAGTGTCTCCGCATACCGCACCCAACGACATAGCTTTGCAGACGGTAAATGTAACCGTTTCAGAGGGAAGAGCGGCCAATGTGATGATCTGGCTTTAAGTCGATTCGATAACAAATGTCGAACACGGACGGATTTCTCAGGTTTTTACTACATATGAACACATTTCACATTCTCCCGTGCAACACGGCTGCTAGTCCTCCTTTTATGCCAAATCTTAAGGTCCTAGCTCATGTCCAAGGCACCAAAGAAGGGTAAAAAGTCAATAATCGAAAACTAAAACTTGAATTGCAGTACTTCTTACTGGCTATTACATAAACTCAGAAGTTTTTTCAGTGTTTTACTATGGTGCTTTTAGTGTCTCCGCATATCGCAGCACGCGACATAGCTTTGCAGACGATAAATGTAACCGTTTCAGAGAGAAGAGCCTCAAATGTGACGATCTGGCTTGAAGTCGATTCGATAACATATGACGAAAACGGAGGGATTTCACAGGTTTTACTATATATGAACATTTTTCACATTCTCCCGTGCAAAGCGGCTGCTACACTTCCCTTCATGCAAAATCGTAAAGGCACCAAAGAAAAGTAAAAGTCAATAATCGATAACTAAAACTTGAATTTTACTGTTTCTTACTGGCTATTACATCAACTGAGAAGCTTCATCTGTGTTCTACTATGGTGCTTTTAGTGTCTCCGCAAACCGCAGCACGCGACATAGCTTCGCAGACGACAAATGTAACCGTTTCAGAGAGAAAAGCGGCGAATGTACGTCCTGGCTTTAAGTCGATTCGATAACAAATGACGAAAACGGCCGGATTTCTCAGGTTTTCACGACATATGAACACCTTTCACATTCCCCCGTGCAACGCGGCTGCTATTCCTCCTTTCATGCAAAATCGTAAGGTCCTAGCTCATGCCCAAAGCATCAAAAATGGCTAAAAAGTGAATAATCGATAACTAAAACGTGAATTTTAATACTTTTTACTGGGTATTACATCAACTTAGAAGCTACTTCTGTGTTGTACTATGGTGATTCTAGAGACTCCGCATACCGCAACACGCGACATAGCTTTGCAGACGATAAATGTAACCATTTCAGATAGAAGAGCGGCCAATGTGGCGATCTGGCTTAAAGTCTATTTGATAACAAATGATGAAAACGGGCGAATATCTTACTTGCCATTACATAGCCGGGTAAATAGTCAAAAGTCGATAACTAAAACTTGAATTGTACTACCTGTTACTGGCTATTACATCAACTTAGAAGTTTCATCTGTGTTCTACTATGGTGCTGTTAGTGTCTCCGCATACCGCAGCACGCGACATAGCTTTGCAGACGATAAATGTAACCGTTTCAGAGAGAAGAGCGACCAATGTGACGATCTGGCTTTAAGTCGATTTGATAAGAAATGACGATAACGGACGGATTTCTCAGGTTTTTACTACATGTGAACACTTTTCACATTCTCCCGTGCAACGGAACTGCTAGTCCTCCTTTGATGCAAAGTCTTAAGGTCCTAGCTCATGTCCAAGACCCCAAAGCCAGCTAAAAAGTCAATAATGGATATCTAAAACGTCATTGCACTACTTCTTACTGGCTATTACAACAACTTAGAAGTTTCTTCAGTGTTCTACTATGGTGCTGTTAGTGTCTCTGCATACCGCAGCACGCGACATAGCTTTGCAGACGATAAATGTAACCGTTTCAGAGAGAAGAGCGACCAATGTGACGATCTGGTTTTAAGTCGATTTGATAAGAAATGACGAAAATGGACGGATTTCTCAGGTTTTTTCTACATATGAACACTTTTCACATTCTCCCGTGCAACGCAACTGCTAGTCCTCCTTTGATGCAAAATCTTAAGGTCCTAGCTCATGTCCAAGTCCCCAAAGCCAGCTAAAAAGTCAATAATCGATATCTAAAACGTTATTGTACTACTTCTTACTGGCTATCACAACAACTTAGAAGCTTCGTCTGTGTTCTACTATGGTGCTGTTAGTGTCTCCAGATACCGCAGCACGCGACATAGCTTTGGAGACGATAAATGTGACCGTTTCAGAGAGAAGAGCGACCAATGTGAAGACCTGGCTTTAAGTCGATTTGATAAGAAATGACGAAAACGGACGGAATTCTCAGGTTTTTAGTACATATGAACACTTTTCACATTCTCCCGTGCAACGCAGCTGCTAGTTCTCCTTTGATGCAAAATCTTAAGGTCCTAGCTCATTGTCCAAGTCCCCAAAGCCAGCTAAAAAGTCAATAATCGATATGTAAAACGTTATTGTACTACTTCTTACTGGCTATTACATCAACTTAGAAGTTTCATCAGTGTTCTACTATGGTGCTATTTGTGTCTCTGCATACCGCAGCACGCGACATAGCTTTGCAGACGATAAATGTAACCGTTTCAGAGAGAAGAGCGACCAATGTGACGATCTGGCTTTAAGTCGATTTGATAAGAAATGACGATAACGGACGGATTTCTCAGGATTTTACTACATATGAACACTTTTCACATTCTCCCGTGCAACGCAGCTGCTAGTCCTCCTTTGATGCAAAGTCTTAAGGTCCTAGCTCATGCCCAAGACAACAAAGCCAGCAAAAAAGTCAATAATCCATATCTAAAACGTTATTGCACTACTTCTTACTGGCTATTACATCAACTTAGAAGTTTCATCACTGTTCTACTGTGGTGCTGTTAGTGTCTCTGCATACCGCAGCACGCGACATTGCTTTGCAGACGATAAATGTAACCGTTTAAGAGAGAAGGGCGACCAATGTGACGATCTGGCTTTAAGTCGATTTGATAAGAAATGACGAAAACGGACGGATTTCTCAGGTTTTTACTACATATGAACACTTTTCACATTCTCCCGTGCAACGCAGCTGCTAGTCCTCCTTTGATGCAAAATCTTAAGTTCCTAGCTCATGTCCAAGTCCCCAAAGCCAGCTAAAAAGTCAATAATCGGTTTCTAAAAGTTATTGTACTACTTCTTACTGGCTATAACATCAATTTAGAAGCTTCGTCTGTGTTCTACTATGGTGCAGTTAGTGTCTCCAGATACCACAGCACGCGACATAGCTTTGAAGACGATAAATGTGACCGTTTCAGAGAGAAGAGCGACCAATGTGAAGACCTGGCTTTAAGTCGATTTGATAAGAAATGACGAAAACGGACGGATTTCTCATGTTTTAGTACATATGAACACTCTTCACATTCTCCCGGGCAACGCAGCTGCTAGTCCTCCTTTGATGCAAAATCTTAAGGTCCCAGCTCATGTCCAAGGCCCCAAAGCCAGCTTAAAAGTCAATAATCGGTTTCTAAAACGCTATTGTACTACTTCTTACTGTCTATTACATCAACTTAGAAGTTTCATCTGTTTTCTACTATGGTGCTGTTTGTGTCTCTGCATACCGCAGCACGCAACATAGCTTTGCAGATGATAAATGTAACCGTTTCAGAGAGAAGAGCGACCAATGTGACGATCTGGCTTTAAGTCGCTTTTATAAGAAATGACGAAAACGGACGGATTTCTCAGGTTTTTACTACATATGAACACTTTTCACATTCTCCCGTGCAACTCAGCTGCTAGTTCTCCTTTGATGCAAAATCTTAAGGTCCTAGCACATGTCCAAGTCCCAAAGCCAGCTAAAAAGTCAATAATCGGTATCTAAAACGTTATTGTACTACTTCTTACAGGTTATTGCATCAACTTAGAAGTTTCATCAGTGTTCTACAATGGTGCTGTTTGTGTCTCTGCATACCGCAGCACGCAACATAGCTTTGCAGACGATAAATGTAACCGTTTCAGAGAGAAGAGCGACCAATGTGACGATCTGGCTTTAAGTCGCTTTTATAAGAAATGACGAAAACGGACGGATTTCTCAGGTTTTTACTACATATGAACACTTTTCACATTCTCCCGTGCAACGCAGCTGCTAGTCCTCCTTTGATGCAAAATCTTAAGGTCCTAGCTCATGTCCAAGTCCCCAAAGCCAGCTAAAAAGTCAATAATCGATATCTAAAAGTTATTGTACTACTTCTTACTGGCTATAACATCAACTTAGAAGTTTCATCTGTTTTCTACTATGGTGCTGTTAGGGTCTCCGCTTACCGCAGCACGCGACATAGCTTTGCAGACGATAAATGTGACCGTTTCAGAGAGAAGAGCGACCAATGTGAAGACCTGGTTTTAAGTCGATTTGATAAGAAATGACAAAAACGGACGGATTTCTAAGGTTTTTGCAACATATGAACACTTTTGACATTCTCCCGGGACACGCAGCTGCTAGTCCTCCTTTGATGCAAAATCTTAAGGTCCTAGCTCATGTCCTAGGCCCCAAAGCCAGCTAAAAAGTCAATAATCGATATCTAAAACGTTATTGTACTACTCCTTACTGGCTATTACAATAACTGAGAAATTTCATCTGTGTTCTATTAAGGTGCTGTTAGTGTCTCCGCATACCGCAGCACGCGACGTAGCTTTGCAGACGATAAATGTAACCGTTTCAGGGAGAAGAGCGACCAATGTGACGATCTGGCTTTAAGTCGATTCGATAACAAATGCAGAAAACGGACGGATTTATCAGGTTTATACTACATATGAACACTATTCACATTCCCCCGTGCAACTCGGCTGCTAGTCCTCCCTTCATGCTGAATCTTAAGGTCCTAGCTCATGTCCAAGGCACAAAAGCCAGCAAAAAGTCAATAATCGATACCTAAAACCTGAGTTGTACTACTTCTTACTGGCTATTACATCAACTTAGAAGCTTCATCTGTGCTCTACTATGGTGCTTTTAGTGTCTCCACATACCGCAGCACGCGACATAGCTTTGCAGAAAATAAACGTAACCGTTTCAGACAGAAGAGCGGCCAATGTGACGATCTGGCTTTAAGTCGATTCGATAACAAATGACGAAAACGGAGGGATTTCTCAGGTTTTTCCTACATATGAACACTTTTCACATTCTCCCATGCAACGCGGCTGCTAGTCCTCCTTTCATGCAAAATCATAAGTCCCTAGCTCATGTCCAAGGCACCAAAGAAATGTAAAAAGTCAATTATCGATACCTAAAACTTGAATTGTACTACTTCTTACTACCTATTACATCAACTTAGGAGCTTCATCTGTTTTCTACTATGGTGCTTTTTGTGTCTCCGCATACCGCAGCACGCGACATAGCTTTGCAGATGATAAATGTAACCGTTCCAGACAGAAGAGCGACCAATGTGACGATCTGGCTTTAAGTCGACTCGATAACAAATGACGAAAACGGACGGATTTCTCAGGTTTTTCCCACATATGAACACTTTTCACATTCTCCCGTGCAACTCGGCTGCTAGTCCACGTTTCATGCAATATCTTAAGTTCCTAGGTCATGTCCAAGGCACCAAAGAAGGGTAAAAAGTCAATAATCGATACCTAAAACTTGAATTCTACTACTTCTTACTGGCTATTACATCAACTTAGATGCTTCATCTGTGTTCTACTATGGTGTTTTTAGTGTCTTCGCATACCGCAGCACGCGACATAGCTTTGCAGACGATAAGTACAACCGTTTCAGAGACAAGAGCGGCCAATGTGACGATCTGGCTTTAAGTCGATTGGATATCAAATGACGAAAACGGACGGATTTCTCAGGTTTTTCCTACATATGAACACTTTTCACAGTCTCCCGTGCAACTCGGCTGCTAGTCCACGTTTCATGCAATACCTTTAGTTCCTAGCTCATGTCCAAGGCGCCAAAGAAGGGTAAAAAGTCAATAATCGGTACCTAAAACTTGAATTGTACGACATATTACTGGCTATTACCTCAACTTAGAAGCTCCATCTGTGTTCTTCTATGGTACTTTTATTGTCTCCGCATACCGCAGCAAACGACATAGCTTTGCAGACGATAAATGTATCCGTTTCAGACAGAAGAGCGGCCAATGTGACGATCTGGCTTTAAGTCGATTGGATACCACATGACGAAAACGGACTGATTTCTCAGGTTTTTACTACATATGAACACTTTTCACATTCTCGCGTGCAACGCGGCTGCTAGTGCTCCTTTCATGCAAAATCTTAAGGTCCTAGCACATGTCCAAGGCACCAAAGCCAGCTAAAAGTCAATAATCGGTACGTAAAACTTGAATTGTAGTACTTCTTACTGGCTATCACATCAACTTAGATGCTTCATCTGTGTTCTACTATGATGTTTTTAGTGTCTCCGCATACCGCAGCACGCGACATAGCTTTGCAGATGATAAATGTAACCGTTTCAGACAGAAGATCGGCCAATGTGACGATATGGCATTCAGTCGATTCGATAACAAATGCCGAAAACGGACGGATTTCTCAGGTTTTTACTACATATGAACACTTCTCACATTCTCCCGTGCAACTCGGCTGCTAGTCCACGTTTCATGCAATATCTTTAGTTCCTAGCTCATGTCCAAGGCACCAAAGAAGGGTAAAAAGTCAATAATCAGTACCTAAAACTTGAATTGTACTACATCTTACTGGCTATTACATCAACTTAGAAGTTTCATCTGTGTTCTTCTATGGTACTTTTATTGTCTCCGCATACCGCAGCACGCGACATAGCTTTGCAGACAATAAACGTAACCGTTTCTGACATAAAAGCGGCCAATGTGACGATCTGGCTTTAAGTCGATTCGATAACAAATGACGAAAACTGACGGATTTCTCAGGTTTTTGCTACATATGACCACTTTTCACATTCTTGCTTGCAACGCGGCTACTAGTGCTCCTTTCATGCAAAATCTTAAGGTACTAGCTCATGTCCAAGGCACCAAAGCCAGCTAAAAGTCAATAATCGGTACGTAAAACTTGAATTGTAGTACTTCTTACTGGCTATTACATCAACTTAGATGCTTCATCTGTGTTCTACTATGGTGTTTTTAGTGTCTCCGCATACCGCAGCACGCGACATAGCTTTGCAGACGATAAGTACAACCGTTTCAGAGACAAGAGCGGCCAATGTGACGATCTGGCTTTAAGTCGATTCGATAACAAATGACGAAAACGGACGGATTTCTCAGGTTTTTACTACATATGAACACTTCGCACATTCTGCCGTGTAACGCGGCTGCTAGTCCTCATTCCATGCAATATCTTAAGTTCCTAGCTCATGACCAATGCACCAAAGAAGGGTAAAAAGCCAATAATCGATACCTAAAACTTGAATTGTACTACTTCTTATTGGCAATTACATCAACTTAGAAGCTTCATCTGTGTTCTACTATGGTGCTTTTATTGTCTCTTCATACCACAGCACCTGACATAGCTTTGCAGACGATAAATGTAACTGTTTCAGACAGAAGAGCGGCCAATGTGACGATCTGGCTTTAAGTCGATTCGATAACAAATGACGAAAACGGACGGATTTCTCAGGTTTTTACTACATATGAACACTTCTCACATTCTCCCGTGCAACTCGGCTGCTAGTCCACGTTTCATGCAATATCTTAAGTTCCTAGCTCATGTCCAAAGCACCAAAGAAGGGTAAAAAGTCAATAATCGTTACCTAAAACTTAAATTGTACTACTTTTTAATAGCTATTACATCAGCTTAAGAGCTTCATCTGTGTTCTACTATGGTGCTTTTTGTGTCTCAGCCTACCGCAGCACGCGACATAGCTTTGCAGATGATAAATGTAACCGTTTCAGACAGAAGATCGGCCAATGTGACGATATGGCTTTAAGTCGATTCGATAACCTATGACGAAAACGGACGGATTTCTAAGGTTTTTACTACATATGAACACTTTTCACATTCTCCCGTGCAACGTGGCTAATAGTCCTAATTTCATGCAAAATCTTAAGTTCCTAGCTCATGTCCAAGGCACCAAAGAAGGGTAAAAAGTCAATAATCGATAACTAAAACTTGAATTGTACTACTTCTTACTGGCTATTACATCAACTTAGAAGCTTCATCTGTTTTCTACTATGGTGCTTTTATTGTCTCCACATACCGCAGCACTTGACATAGCTTTGCAGACGATAAGTACAACTGTTTCAGAGAGGAGGGCGGCCAATGTGACGATCTGGCTTTAAGTCGATTCGATAACAAATTACGGAAACGGACGGATTTATCAGGTTTTTACTACATATGAACACTTTTCACATTCTCCCGTGCAACTCGGCAGCTAGACCTCCTTTCATGAAAAATCTTAAGTTCTTAGCTCATGTCCAAGGCACCAAAGAAGGGTAAAAAGTCAATAATCGATACCTAAAACTTGAATTGTACTACTTCTTACTGGCTATTACATCAACTTAGAAGCTTCATCTGTGCTCTACTATGGTGCTTTTAGTGTCTCGGCATACCGCAGCGCGTGACATAGCTTTGCAGACGATAAATGTATCCGTTTCAAACAGAAGAGCGGCCAATGTGACGATCTGACTTGAAGTCGATTCGATAACAAATGAAGAAAACTGACGGATTTCTCAGGTTTTTACTACATAAGAACACTTTTTACATTCTCCCGTGCAACTCGGCTGCTAGTCCTCCTTTCATGCAGAATCTTAAGGTCCTAGCTCATGTCCAAGGCACCAAAGCCAGCAAAAAAGTCAATAATCGATACCTAAAACCTGAGTTGTACTACTTCTTACTGGCTATTACATCAACTTAGAAACTTCATCTGTGTTCTACTATGGTGCTTTTAGTGTCTCCGCATACCGCAGCACACGACATAGCTTTGTAGACAATAAACGTAACCGTTTCAGACAGAAGAACGGCCAATGTGACGATCTGGCTTGAAGTCGATTCGATAACAAATGAAGAATACGGACGGATTTCTCAGGTTTTTATTACATTTGAAAACTTTTCACATTCTCCTGTGCAACGCGGCTGCTAGTCCTCCGTTCATGAAAAATCTTAAGTTCTTTGCTCATGTCCAAGGCACCAAAGAAGGGTAAAAAGTCAATAATCGATACCTAAAACTTGAATTCTACTACGTCTTACTGGCTATTACATCAACTTAGAAGCTTCATCTGTGTTCTACTATGGTGCTTTTAGTGTCTCCGCATACAGCAGCATGTGACATAGCTTAGCAGACGATAAATGTATCCGTTTCAGACAGAAGAGCGGCAAATGTGACGATCTGGCTTTAAGTCAATTCGATAACAAATGACGAAAACTGACGGATTTCTCAGGTTTTTACTACATATGAACATTTTTCACATTCTCACGCTCAACGCGGCTGCTAGTCCTCCTTCCATGCAAAATATTAAGTTCCTAGCTCATGTCCAAGGTACCAAAGAAGGGTAAAAAGTCAATAATCGATACCTAAAACTTGAATGTTTCTACTTCTTTCTAGCTATTACATCAACTTAGGAGCTTCATCTGTGTTCTACTGTGGTGCTTTTTGTGTCTCCGCATACCGCAGCACTTGACATTGCTTTTCAGACGATAAATGTAACCATTTCAGACAGCAGAGCGGCCAAGGTGACGATCTGGCTTTAAGTCGACTCGATAACAAATGTCGAAAACGGACGGATTTCTTAGGTTTTTCCTACATATGAACACTTTTCACATTCTCCCGTGCAACTCGGCTGCTAGTCCACGTTTCATGCAATATCTTAAGTTCCTAGCTCATGTCCAAAGCACCAAAGAAGGGTAAAAAGTCAATAATCGTTACCTAAAACTTAAATTGTACTACTTTTTAATAGCTATTACATCAACTTAAGAGCTTCATCTGTGTTCTACTATGGTGCTTTTTGTGTCTCAGCCTACCGCAGCACGCGACATAGCTTTGCAGATGATAAATGCAACCGTTTCAGACAGAAGTGCGGCCAATGTGACGAATTGGCTTTAAGTCGATTCGATAACAAATGACGAAAACGGACGAATTTCTCAGGTTTTTACTACATATGAAAACATTTCAGATTCTCCCGTGCAACGCGGCTGCAAGTACTCCTTTCATGCAAAATCTTAAGGTCCTAGGTCATGTCCAAGCCACCATAGCCGGCTAAAAAGTGAATAATCAACAGCTAAAACTTGAATTGTACTACTTCTTACTGGCTATTACTTCAACTTAGAAGCTTCTTCTGTGTTCTTCTATGGTGATTTTAGTGTTTCCGCATACCGCAGCATGCGACATAGCTTTGCAGACGATAAATGTAACCGTTTCAGAGAGAAGAGCGGCCAATGTGACGATCTGGCTTTAAGCCGATTCTATAACAAATGACGAAAACGGACGGATTTCTCAGGTTTTGACTACATATGAACACTTTTCACATTCTCCCGTGCAACGCGGCTGGTAGTCCTCCTTTCATGCAAAATCCTAAGGTCCTAGGTCATGTCCAAGCCACCAAAACCGGCTAAAAAGTGAATAATCGACAAATAAAACTTGAATATTAGTACTTCTTACTGGCTATTACTTCATCTTAGAAGCTTCTTCTGTGTTATACTATGGTGCTTCTAGTGTCACCGCATACAGCAGCACGCGACATGGCTTTGCAGACGATAAATGCAACCGTTTCAGACAGAAGTGCGGCCAATGTGACGAATTGGCTTTAAGTCGATTCGATAACAAATGACGAAAACGGACGAATTTCTCAGGTTTTTACTACATATGAACACTTTTCACATTCTCCCGTACACCGCAGCTGCTAGTCCTTCTTTCATGCAAAATGTTAAGGTCCTAGCTCATGTCCAAGGCACCAAAGCCAGCTAAAAAGTCAATAATTGATAACTAAAACTTGAATAGTACTACTTCTTACTGGCTATTACATCAACTTAGAAGCTTCATCTGTCTTCTACTATGGTGCTTTTAGTGTCTCCGCATACCGCAGCACGCGACATAGCTTTGCAGACGATAAATGTAACCGTTTCAGACAGAAGAGCGCCCAATGTGACGATCTGGCTTTAAGTCGATTTGATAACAAATGACGAAAACGGACGGATTTCTGAGGTTTTTACTACATATGAACATTTTCACATTCTCCCGTGCAACGCGGCTGCTAGTCCTCCTTCCATGCAAAATCTTAAGGTCCTAGGTCACGTCCAAGCCACCAAAGCCGGCTAAAAAGTGAATAATCGACAACTAAAACTTGAATTGTACTACTTCTTACTGGCTATTACTTCAACTTAGAAGCTTCTTCTGTGTTCTACTATGGTGATTTTAGTGTTTCCGCATACCGCAACACGCGACATAGCTTTGCAGACGATAAATGTAACCGTTTCAGAGAGAAGAGCGGCCAATGTGACGATCTGGCTTTAAGCCGATTCGATAACAAATGACGAAAACGGACGGATTTCTCAGGTTTTGACTACATATGAACACTTTTCACATTCTCCCGTGCAACGCGGCTGCTAGTCCTCCTTTCATGCAAAATCTTAAGGTCCTAGGTCATGTCCAAGCCACCAAAGCCGGCTAAAAAGTGAATAATCGACAGCTAAAACTTGAATTGTACTACTACTTACTGGCTATTACTTCAACTTAGAAGCTACTTCTGTGTTCTACTATGGTGCTTTTATTCTCTCCGCACACCGCAGCACGGGACATAGCTTTGCAGACGATAAATGTAACCGTTTCAGAGAGGAGAGCGGCCAATTTGACGATCTGGCTTTAAGTCGATTCGATAACAAATGACGAAAACGAGGGATTTCTCAGGTTTTAACTACATATGAACACTTTTCACATTCTCCCGTGCAACGTGGCTGCTAGTCCTCCTTTCATGCTAAATCTTAAGGTCCTAGGTCATGTCCAAGCTACCAAAGTCGGCTAAAAAGTGAATAATTGACAACTAAAATATGAATTGTACTACTTCTTACTGGCTACTACTTCAACTTAGAAGCTTCTTCTGTGTTCTACTATGGTGCTTTTAGTCTCTCCGCATACCGCAGTACGCGACATAGCTTTGCAGACGATAAATGTAACCGTTTCAGAGAGAAGAGCGGCCAATGTGACGATCTGGCTTTAAGTCGATTCGATAACAAATGACGAAAACGGACGGATTTCTCAGATGTTTACTACATATGAACACTTTTCACATTCTCCCGTACAACGCAGCTGCTAGTCCTTCTTTCATGCAAAATGTTAAGGTCCTAGCTCATGTCCAAGGCACCAAAGCCAGCTAAAAAGTCAATAATTGATAACTAAAACTTGAATAGTACTACTTCTTACTGGCTATTACATCAACTTAGAAGCTTCATCTGTCTTCTACTATGGTGCTTTTAGTGTCTCCGCATACCGCAGCACGCGACATAGCTTTGCAGACGATAAATGTAACCGTTTCAGACAGAAGAGCGCCCAATGTGACGATCTGGCTTTAAGTCGATTTGATAACAAATGACGAAAACGGACGGATTTCTAAGGTTTTTACTACATATGAACATTTTCACATTCTCCCGTGCAACGCGGCTGCTAGTCCTCCTTCCATGCAAAATCTTAAGGTCCTAGGTCACGTCCAAGCCACCAAAGCCGGCTAAAAAGTGAATAATCGACAACTAAAACTTGAATTGTACTACTTCTTACTGGCTATTACTTCAACTTAGAAGCTTCTTCTGTGTTCTACTATGGTGATTTTAGTGTTTCCGCATACCGCAGCACGCGACATAGCTTTGCAGACGATAAATGTAACCGTTTCAGAGAGAAGAGCGGCCAATGTGACGATCTGGCTTTAAGCCGATTCGATAACAAATGACGAAAACGGACGGATTTCTCAGGTTTTGACTACATATGAACACTTTTCACATTCTCCCGTGCAACGCGGCTGCTAGTCCTCCTTTCATGCAAAATCGTAAGGTCCTAGGTCATGTCCAAGCCACCAAAGACGGCTAAAAAGTGAATAATCGACAACTAAAACTTGAATTGTACTACTTCTTACTGGCTATTACTTCAACTTAGAAGCTTCTTCTGTGTTATACTATGGTGCTTCTAGTGTCTCCGCATACAGCAGCACGCGACATGGCTTTGCAGACGATAAATGCAACCGTTTCAGACAGAAGTGCGGCCAATGTGACGAATTGGCTTTAAGTCGATTCGATAACAAATGACGAAAACGGACGAATTTCTCAGGTTTTTACTACATATGAACACTTTTCACATTCTCCCGTGCTACGCGGCTGCTAGTCCTCCTTTCATGCTAAATCGTAAGGTCCTAGGTCATGTCCAAGCCACCAAAGCCGGCTAAAAAGTGAATAATCGACAGCTAAAACTTGAATTGTACTACTTCTTACTGGCTATTACTTCAACTTAGAAGCTACTTCTGTGTTCTACTATGGTGCCTTTATTCTCTCCGCACACCGCAGCACGCGACATTGCTTTGCAGACGATAAATGTAACCGTTTCAGAGAGAAGAGCGGCCAATGTGACGATCTGGCTTTAAGTCGATTCGATAACAAATGACGAAAACGGACGGATTTCTCAGGTTTTTACTACATATGAACACTTTTCACATTCTCCCGTGCAACGTGGCTGCTAGTCCTCCTTTCATGCAAAATCTTAAGGTCCTAGGTCATGTCCAAGCCACCAAAGTCGGCTAAAAAGTGAATAATTGACAACTAAAATATGAATTTTACTACTTCTTACTGGCTATTACTTCAACTTAGAAGTTTCTTCTGTGTTCTACTATGGTGCTTTTAGTGTCTCCGCATACCGCAGCACGCGACATACTTTTGCAGAAGATAAATGTAACCGTTTCAGACAGAAGAGCGCCCAATGTGACGATCTGGCTTTAAGTCGATTTGATAACAAATGACAAAAACGGACGGATTTCTAAGGTTCTTACTACATATGAACACTTTTCACATTCTCCCGTGCAACGCGGCTGCTAGTCCTCTTTTCATGCAAAATCGTAAGGTCCTAGGTCATGTCCAAGCCACCAAAGTCGGCTAAAAAGTGAATAATCGACAACTAAAACTTGAATTGTACTAGTTCTTACTGGCTATTACATCAACTTAGAAGCTTCTTCTGTGTTCTACTATGGTGATTTTAGTGTTTCCGCATACCGCAGCACGCGACATAGCTTTGCAGTCGATGAATGTAACCGTTTCAGAGAGAAGAGCGGCCAATGTGACGATCTGGCTTTAAGCCGATTCGATAACAAATGACGAAAACGGACGGATTTCTCAGGTGTTTACTACATATGAACACTTTTTACATTCTCCCGTGGAACGCAGCTGCTAGTCCTCCTTCCATGCAAAATCTTAAGTTCCTAGCTCATGTCCAAGGCACCAAAAAAGGGTAAAAAGTCAATAATCGATACCTAAAACTTGAATTGTACAACTTCTTACTGGCTATTACATCAATTTAGAAGTTTCATCTGTGTTGTAGTATGGAGCTTTTAGTGTCTCCGGATACCGCAGCACGCGACATAGCTTTGCAGACGATAAGTACAACCGTCTCAGAGAGAAAAGCGGCCAATGTGACGATCTGTCTTTAAGTCGATTCGATAACAAATGACGAAAACGGACGGATTTCTCAGGTGTTTACTACATATGAACACTTTTCACATTCTCCCGTGCAATGCAGCTGCTAGTCCTCCTTCCATGCAATATCTTAAGTTCCTAGCTCATGTCCAAGGCACCAAAAAAGTTTGAAAAGTCAATAATCGATACCTAAAACTTGAATTGTACTACTTCTTACTGGCTATTACTTCAACTTAGAAGCTTCTTCTGTGTTCTACTATGGTGATTTTAGTGTTTCCGCATACCGCAGCACGCGACATAGCTTTGCTGACGATAAATGTAACCGATTCAGACAGAAGAGCGCCCAATGTGACGATCTGGCTTTAAGTCGATTTGATAAAAAATGACGAAAACGGACGGAATTCTAAGGTTCTTACTACATATGAACACTTTTCACATTCTCCCGTGCAACGCGGCTGCTAGTCCTCCTTTCATGCAAAATGTTAAGGTCCTAGCTCATGTCCAAGGCACCAAAGCCAGCTAAAAAGTCAATAATTGATAACTAAAACTTGAATCGTACTACTTCTTACTGGCTATTACATAAACTTAGGAGCTTCATCTGTCTTCTACTGTGGTGCTTTTAGTGTCACCGCATACCGTAGCACGCGACATAGCTTTGCAGACGATAAATTTAACCGTTTCAGACAGAAGAGCGCCCAATGTGACGATCTGGCTCTAAGTCGATTTGATAAAAAATGACGAAAACGGACGGAATTCTAAGGTTCTTACTACATATGAACACTTTTCACATTCTCCCGTGGAACGCAGCTGCTAGTCTTCCTTCCATGCAAAATCTTAAGTTCCTAGCTCATGTCCAAGGCACCAAAAAAGGGTAAAAAGTCAATAATCGACACCTAAAACTTGAATTGTACTACATCTTACTTCCTATTACATCAACTTAGAAGTTTCATCTGTGTTCTACTATGGAGCGTTTAGTGTCTCCGGATACCGCAGCACACGACATAGCTTTGCAGACGATAAGTACAACCGTCCCAGAGAGAAAAGCGGCCAATGTGACGATCTGGCTTTAAGCCGATTCGATAAAAAATGACGAAAACGGACGGATTTCTCAGGTGTTTATTACATATGAACACTTTTCACATTCTCCCGTGGAACGCAGCTGCTAGTCCTCCTTCCATGCAAAATCTTAAGTTCCTAGCTCATGTCCAATTCACCAAAAAAGGGTAAAAAGTCAATAATCGATACCTAAAACTTGAATTGTACTACTTCTTACTGGCCATTACATCAACTTAGAAGTTTCATCTGTGTTCTACTATGGAGCTTTTAGTGTCCCCGGATATCGCAGCACGCGACATAGCTTTGCAGACGATAAGTACAACCGTCTCAGAGAGAAAAGCGGCCAATGTGACGATCTGGCTTTAAGTCGATTCGATAACAAATGACGAAAACGGACGGATTTCTCAGGTGTTTACTACATATGAACACTTTTCACATTCTCCCGTGCAACGCAGCTGCTAGTCCTCCTACCATGCAATATCTTAAGTTCCTAGCTTATATCCAAGGCACCATAAAGGGTAAAAAGTCAATAATCGATACCTAAAACTTGAATTGTACTACCTCTTACTGGCTATTACTTCAACTTAGAAGCTTCTTCTGTGTTCTACTAAGGTGATTTTAGTGTTTCCGCATACCGCAGCACGCGACATAGCTTTGCAGTCGATAAATGTAACCGTTTCAGAGAGAAGAGCGGCCAATGTGACGATCTGGCTTTAAGCCGATTCGATAACAAATGACGAAAATGGACGAATTTCTCAGGTGTTTACTACATATGAACACTTTTCACATTCTCCCGTGGAACGCAGCTGCTAGTCTTCCTTCCATGCAAAATCTTAAGTTCCTAGCTCATGTCCAAGGCACCAAAGAAGGGTAAAAAGTCAATAATCGACACCTAAAACTTGAATTGTACTACTTCTCACTTCCTATTACATCAACTTAGAAGTTTCATCTGTGTTCTACTATGGAGCGTTTAGTGTCTCCGGATACCGCAGCACGCGACATAGCTTTGCAGACGATAAGTACAACCGTCTCAGAGAGAAAAGCGGCCAATGTGACGATCTGGCTTTAAGCCGATTCGATAACAAATGACGAAAACGGACGGATTTCTCAGGTGTTTACTACATATGAACACTTTTCACATTCTCCCGTGGAACGCAGCTGCTAGTCCTCCTTCCATGCAAAATCTTAAGTTCCTAGCTCATGTCCAAGGCACCAAAAAAGGGTGAAAAGTCAATAATCGATACCTAAAACTTGAATTGTACTACTTCTTACTGGCTATTACATCAACTTAGAAGTTTCATCTGTGTTGTACTACGGAGCTTTTAGTGTCTCCGGATACCGCAGCACGCGACATAGCTTTGCAGACGATAAATGTAACCGTTTCAGACAGAAGATCTTCCAATGTGACGATCCGGCTTTAAGTCGATTCGATAACAAATGACGAAAACGGACGGATTTCTCAGGTGTTTACTACATATGAACACTTTTCACATTCTCCCGTGCAATGCAGTTGCTAGTCCTCCTTTCATGCAAAATCTTAAGGTCCTAGGTCATGTCCAAGCCACCAAAGCCGGCTAAAAAGTGAATAATCGACAGCTAAAACTTGAATTGTACTACTTTTTACTGGCTATTACTTCAACTTAGAAGCTACTTCTGTGTTCTACTATGGTGCTTTTATTCTCTCCGCACACCGCAGCACGCGACATAGCTTTGCAGACGATAAATGTAACCGTTTCAGAGAGAAGAGCGGCCAATGTGACGATCTGGCTTTAAGTCGATTCGATAACAAATGACGAAAACGGACGGATTTCTCAGGTTTTTACTACATATGAACACTTTTCACATTCTCCCGTGCAACGCGGCTGCTAGTCCTCCTTTCATGCAAAATCTTAAGGTCCTAGGTCATGTCCAAGCCACCAAAGCCGGCTAAAATGTGAATAATCGACAGCTAAAACTTGAATTGTACTACTTCTTACTGGCTATTACTTCAACTTAGAAGCTACTTCTGTGTTCTACTATGGTGCTTTTAGTCTCTCCGCATACCGCAGTACGCGACATAGCTTTGCAGACGATAAATGTGTCCGTTTCAGAGAGAAGAGCGGCCAATGTGACGATCTGGCTTTAAGTCGATTCGATAACAAATGACGAAAACGGACGGATTTCTCAGGTTTTTACTACATATGAACACTTTTCACATTCTCCCGTACAACGCGGCTGCTAGTCCTCCTTTCATGCAAAATGTTAAGGTCCTAGCTCATGTCCAAGGCACCAAAGCCACATAAATAGTCAATAATTGATAACTAAAACTTGAATCGTACTACTTCTTACTGGCTATTACATAAACTTAGGAGCTTCATCTGTCTTCTACTATGGTGCTTTTAGTGTCTCCGCATACCGCAGCACGCGACATAGCTTTGCAGACGATAAATGTAACCGTTTCAGACAGAAGAGCGCCGAATGTGACGATCTGGCTTTAAGTCGATTTGATAACAAATGACGAAAACGGACGGAATTCTAAGGTTCTTACTACATATGAACACTTTTCAGATTCTCCCGTGCAACGCGGCTGCTAGTCCTCTTTTCATGCAAAATCGTAAGGTCCTAGGTTACGTCCAAGCCACCAAAGTGAATAATCGACAACTAAAACTTGAAATGTACTAGTTCTTACTGGCTATTACATCAACTTAGAAGTTTCATCTGTGTTCTACTATGGAGCTTTTAGTGTCTCCGGATACCGCAGCACGCGACATAGCTTTGCAGACGATAACTACAACCGTCTCAGAGAGAAAAGCGGCCAATGTGACGATCTGGCTTTAAGTCGATTCGTTAACAAATGACGAAAACGGACGGATTTCTCAGGAGTTTACTACATATGAACACTTTTCACATTCTCCCGTGCAACGCGGCTGCTAGTCCTACTTTCATGCAAAATCTTAAGTTCCTAGCTCATGTCCAAGGCACCAATAAAGGGTGAAAAGTCAATAATCGATACTTAAAACTTGAATTGTACTACTTCTTACTGGCTATTACATCAACTTAGGAGATTCATCTGTCTTCTACTATGGTGCTTTTAGTGTCTCCGCATACCGCAACACGCGACATAGCTTTGCAGACGATAAATGTAAGCGTTTCAGACAGACGTGCGGCCAATGTGACGAATTGGCTTTAGGTCGATTCGATAACAAATGACGAAAACGGACGGATTTCTCAGGTTTTTACTACATATGAATACTTTTAAGATTCTCCCTTGCAACTCGGCTGCTAGTCCTATTTTCATGCAGAATCTTAAGGTCCTAGCTCATGTCCAACTCACCAAAGCAAGCTAAATAGTCAATAATCGATACCTAAAACTTGAATTGTACTACTTCTTACTGGCTATTACTTCAACTTAGAAGCTTCTTCTGTGTTCCACTATGGTGCTTTTAGTCTCTCCGCAGACCGCAGCACGAGACATAGCTTTGCAGACGATAAATGTAACCGTTTCAGACAGAAGTGCGGCCAATTTGACGATCTGGCTTTAAGTCGTTTCGATATCAAATGACGAAAACGGACGGATTTCACAGGTGTTTACTACATATGAACACTTTTTACATTCTCCCGTACAACGCGGCTGCTAGTCCTCCTTTCATGCAAAATGTTAAGGTCCTAGCTCATGTCCAAGGCACCAAAACCAGCTGAAAAGTCAATAATTGATAACTAAAACTTGAATTGTACTACTTCTTACTGGCTATTACATCAACTTAGAAGCTTCATCTGTCTTCTACTATGGTGCTTTTAGTCTCTCCGCAGACCGCAGCACGCTAAATAGCTTCGCAGACGATAAACGTAACTGTTTCAGAGAGAAGAGCGGCCAATGTGACATTCTGGCTTTAAGTCGATTCGATGACAAATGACGATAACGGACGGCTTTCTCAGGTTTTTACTACATATGAACACTTTTCACATTCTCCCGTGCAACGCGGCTGCTAGTCCTCCTTTCATGCAAAATCTTAAGGTCCTAGGTCATGTCCAAGCCAAGAAAGGCGGCTAAAAAGTGAATAATCGACAACTAAAAGTAGAATTGTACTACTTCTTACTGGCTATTACTTCAACTTAGAAGCTTCTTCTGTGTTCTACTATGGTGCTTATAGTGTCTTCGCATACCGCAGCACGCGACATAGCTTTGCAGACGATAAATGTAACCGTCTTAGAGAGAAAAGCGGCCAATTTGATGATCTGGCTTTAAGTCGATTCGATAACAAATGACGAAAACAGACGGATTTCTCAGGTTTTTACTACATATGAACTCTTTTCACACTCTCCAGTGCAACGCTATTGTTAGTCCTCTTTTCATGCAAAATCGTAAGGTCCTAGGTCATGTCCAAGCCACCAAAGGCGGCTAAAAAGTGAATAATCGACAACTAAAACTTGAATTGTACTACTTCTTACTGGCTATTACTTCAACTTAGAAGCTTCTTCTGTGTTCTACTATGGTGCTTTTAGTGTCTCCGCATACCGCAGCACGCAACATAGCTTTGCAGACGATAAATGTAACCGTTTCAGACAGAAGAGCTTCCAATGTGACGATCTGGCTTTAAGTCTATTTGATAACAAAAGACGAAAACGGACGGATTTCTAAGGTTCTTACTACATATGAACACTTTTCACATTCTCCCGTGCAACGCGGCTGCTAGTCCTCATTTCATGCAAAATCTTAAGGTCCTAGGTCATGTCCAAGCCACCAAAGCCGGCTAAAAAGTGAATAATCGACAACTGAAACTTGAATTGTACTACTTCTTACTGGCTATTACTTCAACTTAGAAGCTTCTTCTGTGTTATACTATGGTGCTTTTAGTGTCTCCGCATACCGCAGCACGCGACATAGCTTTGCAGACGATAAATCTAACCGTTTCAGACAGAAGTGCGGCCAATGAGACGATCTGGCTTTAAGTCGTTTCGATATCAAATAACGAAAACGGACGGATTTCTCAGGTGTTTACTACATATGAACACTTTTTACATTCTCCCGTACAACGCGGCTGCTCGTCCTCCTTTCATGCAAAATGTTAAGGTCCTAGCTCATGTCCAAGGCACCAAAACCCGCTGAAAAGTCAATAATTGATAACTAAAACTTGAATTGTACTACTTCTTACTGGCTATTACATCAACATAGAAGCTTCTTCTGTGTTCTACTATGGTGCTTATAGTGTCTTCGCATACCGCAGCACGCGACATAGCTTTGCAGACGATAAATGTAACCGTCTTAGAGAGAAAAGCGGCCAATGTGATGATCTGGCTTTAAGTCGATTCGAAAACAAATGACGAAAACAGACGGATTTCTCAGGTTTTTACTACATATGAACTCTTTTCACACTCTCCAGTGCAACGCTATTGTTAGTCCTCTTTTCATGCAAAATCGTAAGGTCCTAGGTCATGTCCAAGCCACCAAAGGCGGCTAAAAAGTGAATAATCGACAACTGAAACTTGAATTGTACTACTTCTTACTGGCTATTACTTCAACTTAGAAGCTTATTCTGTGTTCTACTATGGTGCTTTTAGTCTCTCCGCAGACCGCAGCACGCGAAATAGCTTTGCAGACGATAAATGTAACTGTTTCAGAGAGAAGAGCGGCCAATGTGACAATCTGGCTTTAAGTCGATTCGATGACAAATGACGATACCGGACGGCTTTCTCAGGTTTTTACTACATATGAACACTTTTCACATTCTCCCGTGCAACGCGGCTGCTAGTACTCCTTTCATGCAAAATCTTAAGGTCCTAGGTCATGTCCAAGCCACCAAAGGCGGCTAAAATGTGAATAATCGACAACTAAAAGTAGAATTGTACTACTTCTTACTGGCTATTACTTCAACTTAGAAGCTTCTTCTGTGTTCTACTATGGTGCTTATAGTGTCTTCGCATACCGCAGCACGCGACATAGCTTTGCAGACGATAAATGTAACCGTCTTAGAGAGAAAAGCGGCCAATGTGATGATCTGGCTTTAAGTCGATTCGATAACAAATGACGAAAACAGACGGATTTCTCAGGTTTTTACTACATATGAACTCTATTCACATTCTCCAGTGCAACGCTATTGTTAGTCCTCTTTTCATGCAAAATCGTAAGGTCCTAGGTCATGTCCAAGCCACCAAAGTCGACTAAAAAGTTAATAATCGACAACTGAAACTTGAATTGTACTACTTCTTACTGGCTATTACTTCAACTTAGAAGCTTCTTCTGTGTTCTACTATGGTGCTTATAGTGTCTTCGCATACCGCAGCACGCGACATAGCTTTGCAGACGATAAATGTAACCGTTTCAGACAGAAGTGCGGCCAATGTGACGATCTGGCTTTAAGTCGATTTGATAGCAAAAGACGAAAACGGACGGATTTCTAAGGTTCTTACTACATATGAACACTTTTCACATTCTCCCTTGCAACGCGGCTGCTAGTCCTCCTTCCATGCAAAATCTTAAGGTCCTAGGTCATGTCCAAGCCACCAAAGCCGGCTAAAAAGTGAATAATCGACAACTGAAACTTGAATTGTACTACTTCTTACTGGCTATTACTTCAACTTAGAAGCTTCTTCTGTGTTCTACTATTATAGTGTCTTCGCATACCGCAGCACGCGACATAGCTTTGCAGACGATAAATGTAACTGTTTCAGAGAGAAGAGCGGCCAATGTGACAATCTTGCTTTAAGTCGATTCGATGACAAATGACGATACCGGACGGCTTTCTCAGGTTTTTACTACATATGAACACTTGTCACATTCTCCCGTGCAACGAGGCTGCTAGTCCTCCTTTCATGCAAAATCTTAAGGTCCTAGGTCATGTCCAAGCCACCAAAGGAGGCTAAAATGTGAATAATCGCCAACTAAAACTTGAATTGTACTACTTCTTACTGGCTATTACATCAACATAGAAGCTTCTTCTGTGTACTACTATGGTGCTTATAGTGTCTCCGCATACCGCAGCTCGCGACATAGCTTTGCAGACGATAAATGTAACCGTTTCAGACAGAAGTGCGGCCAATGTGACGATCTGGCTTTAAGTCGTTTCGATATCAAATGACGAAAACGGACGGATTTCTCAGGTGTTTACTACATATGAACACTTTTCACATTCTCCCGTACAACGCGGCTGCTAGTCCTCCTTTCATGCAAAATCTTAAGGTCCTAGGTCATGTCCAAGCCACCAAAGCCGGCAAAAAAGTGAATAATCGACAACTGAAACTTGAATTGTACTACTTCTTACTGGCTATTACATCAACTTAGAAGCTTCATCTGTCTTCTACTATGGTGCTTTTAGTGTCTCCCCATACCGCAGCACGCGACATAGCTTTGCAGACGATAAATGTAACCGTTTCAGACAGAAGAGCTTCCAATGTGACGATCTGGCTTTAAGTCGATTTGATAACAAAAGACGAGAACGGACGGATTTCTAAGGTTCTTACTACATATGAACACTTTTCACATTCTCCCTTGCAACGCGGCTGCTAGTCCTCATTTCATGCAAAATCTTAAGGTCCTAGGTCATGTCCAAGCCACCAAAGCCGGCTAAAATGTGAATAATCGACAACTGAAACTTGAATTGTACTACTTCTTACTGGCTATTACTTCAACTTAGAAGCTTCTTCTGTGTTATACTATGGTGCTTTTAGTGTCTCCGCATACCGCAGCACGCGACATAGCTTTGCAGACGATAAATGTAACCGTTTCAGACAGAAGTGCGGCCAATGTGACGATCTGGCTTTAAGTCGTTTCGATATCAAATGACGAAAACGGACGGATTTCTCAGGTGTTTACTACATATGAACACTTTTTACATTCTCCCGTACAACGCGGCTGCTAGTCCTCCTTTCATGCAAAATGTTAAGGTCCTAGCTCATGTCCAAGGCACCAAAACCAGCTGAAAAGTCAATAATTGATAACTAAAACTTGAATTGTACTACTTCTTACTGGCTATTACTTCAACTTAGAAGATTCTTCTGTGTTCTACTATGGTGCTTTTAGTGTCTTCGCATACCGCAGCACGCGACATATCTTTGCAGTCGATAAATGTAACCGTCTCAGAGAGAAAAGCGGCCAATGTGATGATCTGGCTTTAAGTCGATTCGATAACAAATGACGAAAACGGACGGATTTCTCAGGTTTTTACTACATATGAACACTTTTCACATTCTCCCGTGCAACGCGGCTGCTAGTCCTCTTTTCATGCAAAATCGTAAGGTCCTAGGTCATGTACAAGCCACCAAAGTCGGCTAAAAAGTGAATAATCGCCAACTAAAACTTGAATTGTACTACTTCTTACTGGCTATTACATCAACATAGAAGCTTCTTCTGTGTACTACTATGGTTCTTATAGTGTCTTCGCATACCGCAGCACGCGACATAGCTTTGCAGACGATAAATGTAACCGTTTCAGACAGAAGTGCGGCCAATGTGACGATCTGGCTTTAAGTCGTTTCGATATCAAATGACGAAAACGGACGGATTTCTCAGGTGTTTACTACATATGAACACTTTTTACATTCTCCCGTACAACGCGGCTGCTAGTCCTCCTTTCATGCAAAATCTTAAGGTCCTAGGTCATGTCCAAGCCACCAAAGCCGGCTAAAAAGTGAATAATCGACAACTGAAACTTGAATTGTACTACTTCTTACTGGCTATTACATCAACTTAGAAGCTTCATCTGTCTTCTACTATGGTGCTTTTAGTGTCTCCGCATACCGCAGCACGCGACATAGCTTTGCAGACGATAAATGTAACCGTTTCAGTCAGAAGAGCTTCCAATGTGACGATCTGGCTTTAAGTCGATTTGATAACAAATGACGAAAACGGACGGATTTCTAAGGTTCTTACTACATATGAACACTTGTCACATTCCCCCGTGCAACGCGGCTGCTAGTCCTCCTTTCATGCAAAATCTTAAGGTCCTAGGTCATGTCCAAGCCACCAAAGGCGGCTAAAATGTGAATAATCGACAACTAAAAGTAGAATTGTACTACTTCTTACTGGCTATTACTTCAACTTAGAAGCTTCTTCTGTGTTCTACTATTATAGTGTCTTCGCATACCGCAGCACGCGACATAGCTTTGCAGACGATAAATGTAACCGTCTCAGAGAGAAAAGCGGCCAATGTGATGATCTGGCTTTAAGTCGATTCGATAACAAATGACGAAAACAGACGGATTTCTCAGGTTTTTACTACATATGAACTCTTTTCACATTCTCCAGTGCAACGCTCATGTTAGTCCTCTTTTCATGCTAAATCGTAAGGTCCTAGGTCATGTCCAAGCCACCAAAGTCGGCTAAAAAGTGAATAATCGACAACTAAAACTTGAATTGTACTACTTCTTACTGGCTATTACTTCAACTTAGAAGCTTCTTCTGTGTTCTACTATGGTGCTTTTAGTGTCTTCGCATACCGCAGCACGCGACATAGCTTTGCACACGATAAATGTAACCGTTTCAGACAGAAGTGCGGCCAATGTGACGATCTGGCTTTAAGTCGTTTCGATATCAAATGACGAAAACGGACGGATTTCTCAGGTGTTTACTACATATGAACACTTTTTACATTCTCCCGTACAACGCGGCTGCTAGTCCTCCTTTCATGCAAAATCTTAAGGTCCTAGGTCATGTCCAAGCCACCAAAGCCGGCTAAAAAGTGAATAATCGACAACTGAAACTTGAATTGTACTACTTCTTACTGGCTATTACATCAACTTAGAAGCTTCATCTGTCTTCCACTATGGTGCTTTTAGTGTCTCCGCATACCGCAGCACGCGACATAGCTTTGCAGACGATAAATGTAACCGTTTCAGACAGAAGAGCTTCCAATGTGACGATCTGGCTTTAAGTCGATTTGATAACAAATGACGAAAACGGACGGATTTCTAAGGTTCTTACTACATATGAACACTTGTCACATTCTCCCGTGCAACGCGGCTGCTAGTCTTCCTTTCATGCAAAATCTTAAGGTCCTAGGTCATGTACAAGCCCTCAAAGTCGGCTAAAAAGTGAATAATCGCCAACTAAAACTTGAATTGTACTACTTCTTACTGGCTATTACATCAACATAGAAGCTTCTTCTGTGTACTACTATGGTGCTTATAGTGTCTCCGCATACCGCAGCACGCGACATAGCTTTGCAGACGATAAATGTAACCGTTTCAGACAGAAGTGCGGCCAATGTGACGATCTGGCTTTAAGTCGCTTGATATCAAATGACGAAAACGGACGGATTTCTCAGGTGTTTACTACATATGAACACTTTTTACATTCTCCCGTACAACGCGGCTGCTAGTCCTCCTTTCATGCAAAATCTTAAGGTCCTAGGTCATGTCCAAGCCACCAAAGCCGGCTACAAAGTGAATAATCGACAACTGAAACTTGAATTGTACTACTTCTTACTGGCTATTACATCAACTTAGAAGCTTCATCTGTCTTCTACTATGGTGCTTTTAGTGTCTCCGCATACCGCAGCACGCGACATAGCTTTGCAGACGATAAATGTAACCGTTTCAGACAGAAGAGCTTCCAATGTGACGATCTGGCTTTAAGTCGATTTGATAACAAAAGACGAAAACAGACGGATTTCTAAGGTTCTTACTACATCTGAACACTTTTCACATTCTCCCTTGCAACGCGGCTGCTAGTCCTCATTTCATGCAAAATCTTAAGGTCCTAGGTCATGTCCAAGCCACCAAAGCCGGCTAAAAAGTGAATAATCGACAACTGAAACTTGAATTGTACTACTTCTTACTGGCTATTACTTCAACTTAGAAGCTTCTTCTGTGTTATACTATAATGCTTTTAGTGTCTCCGCATACCGCAGCACGCGACATAGCTTTGCAGACGATAAATGTAACCGTTTCAGACAGAAGTGCGGCCAGTGTGACGATCTGGCTTTAAGTCGTTTCGATATCAAATGACGAAAACGGACGGATTTCTCAGGTGTTTACTACATATGAACACTTTTTACATTCTCCCGTACAACGCGGCTGCTCGTCCTCCTTCCATGCAAAATCTTAAGTTCCTTGCTCATGTCCAAGACACCAAAAAAGGGTAAAAAGTCAATAATCCATACCTAAAACTTGAATTGTACTACTTCTTACTGGCTATTACATCAACTTAGAAGCTTCATCTGTCTTCTACTATGGTGCTTTTAGTGTCTCCGCATACCGCAGCACGCGACATAGCTTTGCAGACGATAAATGTAACAGTTTCAGACAGACGTGCGGCCAATGTGACGAATTGGCTTTAGGTCGATTCGATAACAAATGACGAAAACGGACGGATTTCTCAGGTTTTTACTACATATGAATACTTTTGACATTCTCCCTTGCAACTCGGCTGCTAGTCCTCCTTTCATGCAGAATCTTAAGGTCCTAGCTCATGTCCAAGGCACCAAAGCAAGCTAAATAGTCAATAATCGATACCTAAAACTTGAATTGTACTACTTCTTACTGGCTATTACTTCAACTTAGAAGCTTCTTCTGTGTTCTACTATGGTGCTTATAGTGTCTTCGCATACCGCAGCACGCGACATAGCTTTGCAGACGATAAATGTAACCGTCTCAGAGAGAAAAGCGGCCAATGTGATGATCCGGCTTTAAGTCGATTCGATAACAAATGACGAAAACAGACGGATTTCTCAGGTTTTTACTACATATGAACTCTTTTCACATTCTCCAGTGCAACGCTATTGTTAGTCCTCTTTTCATACTAAATCGTAAGGTCCTAGGTCATGTCCAAGCCACCAAAGTCGGCTAAGAAGTGAATAATCGACAACTAAAACTTGAATTGTACTACTTCTTACTGGCTATTACTTCAACTTAGAAGATTCTTCTGTGTTCTACTATGGTGCTTTTAGTGTCTTCGCATACCGCAGCACGCGACATATCTTTGCAGTCGATAAATGTAACCGTCTCAGAGAGAAAAGCGGCCAATGTGATGATCTGGCTTTAAGTCGATTCGATAACAAATGACGAAAACGGACGGATTTCTCAGGTTTTTACTACATATGAACACTTTTCACATTCTCCCGTGCAACGCGGCTGCTAGTCCTCTTTTCATGCAAAATCGTAAGGTCCTAGGTCATGTACAAGCCACCAAAGTCGGCTAAAAAGTGAATAATCGCCAACTAAAACTTGAATTGTACTACTTCTTACTGGCTATTACATCAACATAGAAGCTTCTTCTGTGTACTACTATGGTTCTTATAGTGTCTTCGCATACCGCAGCACGCGACATAGCTTTGCAGACGATAAATGTAACCGTTTCAGACAGAAGTGCGGCCAATGTGACGATCTGGCTTTAAGTCGTTTCGATATCAAATGACGAAAACGGACGGATTTCTCAGGTGTTTACTACATATGAACACTTTTTACATTCTCCCGTACAACGCGGCTGCTAGTCCTCCTTTCATGCAAAATCTTAAGGTCCTAGGTCATGTCCAAGCCACCAAAGCCGGCTAAAAAGTGAATAATCGACAACTGAAACTTGAATTGTACTACTTCTTACTGGCTATTACATCAACTTAGAAGCTTCATCTGTCTTCTACTATGGTGCTTTTAGTGTCTCCGCATACCGCAGCACGCGACATAGCTTTGCAGACGATAAATGTAACCGTTTCAGACAGAAGAGCTTCCAATGTGACGATCTGGCTTTAAGTCGATTTGATAACAAATGACGAAAACGGACGGATTTCTAAGGTTCTTACTACATATGAACACTTGTCACATTCCCCCGTGCAACGCGGCTGCTAGTCCTCCTTTCATGCAAAATCTTAAGGTCCTAGGTCATGTCCAAGCCACCAAAGGCGGCTAAAATGTGAATAATCGACAACTAAAAGTAGAATTGTACTACTTCTTACTGGCTATTACTTCAACTTAGAAGCTTCTTCTGTGTTCTACTATTATAGTGTCTTCGCATACCGCAGCACGCGACATAGCTTTGCAGACGATAAATGTAACCGTCTCAGAGAGAAAAGCGGCCAATGTGATGATCTGGCTTTAAGTCGATTCGATAACAAATGACGAAAACAGACGGATTTCTCAGGTTTTTACTACATATGAACTCTTTTCACATTCTCCAGTGCAACGCTCATGTTAGTCCTCTTTTCATGCTAAATCGTAAGGTCCTAGGTCATGTCCAAGCCACCAAAGTCGGCTAAAAAGTGAATAATCGACAACTAAAACTTGAATTGTACTACTTCTTACTGGCTATTACTTCAACTTAGAAGCTTCTTCTGTGTTCTACTATGGTGCTTTTAGTGTCTTCGCATACCGCAGCACGCGACATAGCTTTGCAGACGATAAATGTAACCGTTTCAGACAGAAGTGCGGCCAATGTGACGATCTGGCTTTAAGTCGTTTCGATATCAAATGACGAAAACGGACGGATTTCTCAGGTGTTTACTACATATGAACACTTTTTACATTCTCCCGTACAACGCGGCTGCTAGTCCTCCTTTCATGCAAAATCTTAAGGTCCTAGGTCATGTCCAAGCCACCAAAGCCGGCTAAAAAGTGAATAATCGACAACTGAAACTTGAATTGTACTACTTCTTACTGGCTATTACATCAACTTAGAAGCTTCATCTGTCTTCCACTATGGTGCTTTTAGTGTCTCCGCATACCGCAGCACGCGACATAGCTTTGCAGACGATAAATGTAACCGTTTCAGACAGAAGAGCTTCCAATGTGACGATCTGGCTTTAAGTCGATTTGATAACAAATGACGAAAACGGACGGATTTCTAAGGTTCTTACTACATATGAACACTTGTCACATTCTCCCGTGCAACGCGGCTGCTAGTCTTCCTTTCATGCAAAATCTTAAGGTCCTAGGTCATGTACAAGCCCTCAAAGTCGGCTAAAAAGTGAATAATCGCCAACTAAAACTTGAATTGTACTACTTCTTACTGGCTATTACATCAACATAGAAGCTTCTTCTGTGTACTACTATGGTGCTTATAGTGTCTCCGCATACCGCAGCACGCGACATAGCTTTGCAGACGATAAATGTAACCGTTTCAGACAGAAGTGCGGCCAATGTGACGATCTGGCTTTAAGTCGCTTGATATCAAATGACGAAAACGGACGGATTTCTCAGGTGTTTACTACATATGAACACTTTTTACATTCTCCCGTACAACGCGGCTGCTAGTCCTCCTTTCATGCAAAATCTTAAGGTCCTAGGTCATGTCCAAGCCACCAAAGCCGGCTACAAAGTGAATAATCGACAACTGAAACTTGAATTGTACTACTTCTTACTGGCTATTACATCAACTTAGAAGCTTCATCTGTCTTCTACTATGGTGCTTTTAGTGTCTCCGCATACCGCAGCACGCGACATAGCTTTGCAGACGATAAATGTAACCGTTTCAGACAGAAGAGCTTCCAATGTGACGATCTGGCTTTAAGTCGATTTGATAACAAAAGACGAAAACGGACGGATTTCTAAGGTTCTTACTACATCTGAACACTTTTCACATTCTCCCTTGCAACGCGGCTGCTAGTCCTCATTTCATGCAAAATCTTAAGGTCCTAGGTCATGTCCAAGCCACCAAAGCCGGCTAAAAAGTGAATAATCGACAACTGAAACTTGAATTGTACTACTTCTTACTGGCTATTACTTCAACTTAGAAGCTTCTTCTGTGTTATACTATAATGCTTTTAGTGTCTCCGCATACCGCAGCACGCGACATAGCTTTGCAGACGATAAATGTAACCGTTTCAGACAGAAGTGCGGCCAGTGTGACGATCTGGCTTTAAGTCGTTTCGATATCAAATGACGAAAACGGACGGATTTCTCAGGTGTTTACTACATATGAACACTTTTTACATTCTCCCGTACAACGCGGCTGCTCGTCCTCCTTTCATGCAAAATGTTAAGGTCCTAGCTCATGTCGAAGGCACCAAAACCCGCTGAAAAGTCAATAATTGATAACTAAAACTTGAATTGTACTACTTCTTACTGGCTATTACTTCAACTTAGAAGCTTATTCTGTGTTCTACTATGGTGCTTTTAGTGTCTCCGCATACCGCAGCACGCGACAGAGCTTTGCAGACGATAAATGTAACCGTTTCAGACAGAAGATCTTCCAATGTGACGATCTGGCTTTAAGTCGATTTGATAACAAAAGACGAAAACGGACGGATTTCTAAGGTTCTTACTACATATGAACACTTTTCACATTCACCCGTGCAACGCGGCTGCTAGTCCTCATTTCATGCAAAATCGTAAGGTCCTAGGTCATGTCCAAGGCACCAAAGCCGGCTAAAAGGTGAATAATCGACAACTGAAACTTCAATTGTACTACTTCTTACTGGCTATTACTTCAACTTAGAAGCTTATTCTGTGTTCTACTATGGTGCTTTTAGTCTCTCCGCATACCGCAGCACGCGACATAGCTTTGCAGACGATAAATGTAACCGTTTCAGACAGAAGAGCTTCCAATATGACGATCTGGCTTTAAGTCGATTTGATAACAAATGACGAAAACGGACGGATTTCTAAGGTTCTTACTACATATGAACACTTGTCACATTCTCCCGTGCAACGCGGCTGCTAGTCCTCCTTTGATGCAAAATCTTAAGGTCCTAGGTCATGTCCAAGCCACCAAAAGCGGCTAAAATGTGAATAATCGACAACTAAAAGTAGAATTGTACTACTTCTTACTGGCTATTACTTCAACTTAGAAGCTTCTTCTGTGTTCTACTATTATAGTGTCTTCGCATACCGCAGCACGCGACATAGCTTTGCAGACGATAAATGTAACCGTCTCAGAGAGAAAAGCGGCCAATGTGATGATCTGGCTTTAAGTCTATTCGATAACAAATGACGAAAACAGACGGATTTCTCAGGTTTTTACTACATATGAACTCTTTTCACATTCTCCAGTGCAACGCTATTGTTAGTCCTCTTTTCATGCTAAATCGTAAGGTCCTAGGTCATGTCCAAGCCACCAAAGTCGGCTAAAAAGTGAATAATCGACAACTAAAACTTGAATTGTACTACTTCTTATTGGCTATTACTTCAACTTAGAAGCTTCTTCTGTGTTCTACTATGGTGCTTATAGTGTCTCCGCAAACCGCAGCACGCAACATAGCTTTGCAGACGATAAATGTAACCGTTTCAGACAGAAGTGCGGCCAATGTGACGATCTGGCTTTAAGTCGTTTCGATATCAAATGACGAAAACGGACGGATTTCTCAGGTGTTTACTACATATGAACACTTTTTACATTCTCCCGTACAACGCGGCTGCTAGTCCTCCTTTCATGCAAAATCTTAAGGTCCTAGGTCATGTCCAAGCCACCAAAGCCGGCTAAAAAGTGAATAATCGACAACTGAAACTTGAATTGTACTACTTCTTACTGGCTATTACATCAACTTAGAAGCTTCATCTGTCTTCTACTATGGTGCTTTTAGTGTCTCCGCATACCGCAGCACGCGACATAGCTTTGCAGGCGATAAATGTAACCGTTTCAGACAGAAGAGCTTCCAATGTGACGATCTGGCTTTAAGTCGATTTGATAACAAATGACGAAAACGGACGGATTTTCAAGGTTCTTACTACATATGAACACTTGTCACATTCTCCCGTACAACGCGGCTGCTAGTCCTCCTTTCATGCAAAATGTTAAGTTCCTAGCTCATGTCCAAGACACCAAAAAAGTGTAAAAAGTCAATAATCGATACCTAAAACTTGAATTGTACTACTTCTTACTGGCTATTACTTCAACTAAGAAGCTTCTTCTGTGTTCTACTATTGTGCTTATAGTGTCTTTGCATACCGCAGCACGCGACATAGCTTTGCAGACGATAAATGTAACCGTCTTAGAGAGAAAAGCGGCCAATGTGATGATCTGGCTTTAAGTCGATTCGGTAACAAATGACGAAAACGGATGGATTTCTCAGGTTTTTACTACATATGAACACTTTTCACATTCTCCCGTACAACGCGGCTGCTAGTCCTCCTTTCATGCAAAATGTTAAGGTCCTAGCTCATGTCCAATGCACCAAAACCAGCTAAAAAGTCAATAATTGATAACTAAAACTTGAATTGTACTACTTCTTACTGGCTATTACATCAACTTAGAAGCTTCATCTGTCTTCTACTATGGTGCTTTTAGTGTCTCCGCATACCGCAGCACGCGACATAGCTTTGCAGACGATAAATGTAACAGTTTCAGACAGACGTGCGGCCAATGTGACGAATTGGCTTTAGGTCGATTCGATAACAAATGACGAAAACGGACGGATTTCTCAGGCTTTTACTACATATGAATACTTTTGACATTCTCCCTTGCAACTCGGCTGCTAGTCCTCCTTTCATGCAGAATCTTAAGGTCCTAGCTCATGTCCAAGGCACCAATTCAAGCTAAATAGTCAATAATCGATATCTAAAACTTGAATTGTACTACTTCTTACTGGCTATTACTTCAACTTAGAAGCTTCTTCTGTGTTCTACTATGGTGCTTATAGTGTCTTCGCATACCGCAACACGCGACATAGCTTTGCAGACGATAAATGTAACCGTCTCAGAAAGAAAAGCGGCCAATATGATGATCTGGCTTTAAGCCGATTCGGTTACAAATGACGAAAACGGACGGATTTCTCAGGTTTTTACTACATATGAACACTTTTCACATTCTCCTGTGCAACGCGGCTGCTGGTCCTCTTTTCATGCAAAATCGTAAGGTCCTAGGTCATGTCCAAGCCACCAAAGTCGGCTAAAAAGTGAATAATCGACAACTAAAACTTGAATTGTACTACGTCTTACTGGCTATTACTTCAACTTAGAAGCTTCTTCTGTGTTATACTATTGTGCTTTTAGTGTCTCCGCATACCGCAGCACGCGACATAGCTTTGCAGACGATAAATGTAACCGTTACAGACAGAAGTGCGGCAAATGTGACGATCTGGCTTTAAGACGATTCGATAACAAATAACGAAAACGGTCGGATTTCTCAGGTTTTTACTACATATGAACACTTTTCACATTCTCCCATGCAACTCTGCTGCTAGTCCTCCTTTCATGCAAAATCTTAAGGTCCTAGGTCATGTCCAAGCCACCAAAGCCGGCTAAAAAGTGAATAATCGACAACTGAAACTTGAATTGTACTACTTCTTACTGGCTATTACTTCAACGTAGAAGCTTATTCTGTGTTCTACTATGGTGCTTTTAGTCTCTCCGCAGACCGCAGCACGCTACATAGCTTTGCAGACGATAAGTACAACCGTATCATAGAGAAGAGCGGCCAATGTGACGATCTGGCTTTAAGTCGATTCGATAACAAATGACGAAAACGGACGGATTTCTCAGGTTTTTACTACATATGAACACTTTTCACATTCTCCCGTGCAACTCGGCTGCTAGTCCACCTTTCATGCAGAATCTTAAGGTCCTAGCTCATGTCTAAGGCACCAAAGCCAGCTAAAAGGTCAATAATCGATACCTGAAACTTGAATTGTACTACTTCTTACTGGCTATTACATCAACTTAGAAACTTCATCCGTGTTCTACTATGGTGCTTTCAGTGTCTCCGCATAACGCAGCACGCGACATAGCTTTGCGGACGATAAGTACAACCGTTTCAGAGAGAAGAGCGGCCAATGTGACGATCTGGCTTTAAGTCGATTCGATAACAAATGACGAAAACGGACGGATTTCTCAGGTTTTTACTACATATGAACACTTTTCACATTCTCCCGTGCAACTCGGCTGCTAGTTCTCCTTTCATGCAGAATCTTAAGGTCCTAGCTCATGTCTAAGGCACCAAAGCCAGCTAAAAGGTCAATAATCGATAACTAACACTTGAATTTTACTGCTTCTTACTGGCTATTACATCAACTTAGAAGCTTCATCTGTGTTCTACTATGGTGCTTTTAGTGTCTCCGCATACCGCAGCACGCGACATAGTCTTGCGGACGATAAGGACAACCGATTCAGAGAGAAGAGCGGCCAATGTGACGATCTGGATTTAAGTCGATTTGATAACAAATGACGAAAACGGACGGATTCTCAGGTTTTTACTACATATGAACACTTTTCACATTCTCCCGTGCAACTCGCCTGCTACACCTCCTTTGATGCAGAATCTTAAGGTCCTAGCTCATGTCCAAGGCAATAAAAGCCAGCTAAAAAGTCAATAATAGATACCTAAAACTTGAATTGTAGTACTTCTTACTGGCTGTTACATCAACTTAGAAGCTTCATTTGTGTTCTACTATGGTGCTTTTAGTGTCTCCGCATATCGCAGCACGCGACATAGTTTTGCGGACGATAAGTACAACCGTTTCAGGAGAAGAGCGGCGAATGTGACGATCTGGCTTTAAGTCGATTCGATAACAAATGAGGAAAACAGACCGATTTCTCAGGTTTTTACTTTATATGAACAATTTTCACATTCTCCCGTGAAACACGGCTGCTAGTCCTCCTTTCATGAAGAATCTTAAGTTCCTAGCTCATGTCCAAGGCACCAAAGCCAGCTAAAAAGTCAATAATCGATACCTAAAACTTGAATTGAACTATTTTTTACTAGCTATTACATCAACTTAGATGCTTCATCTGTGTTCTGCTATGGTGCGTTTAGTGTCTCCGCATACCGCAGCACGCGACATAGGTTTGCAGGCGATAAATGTAACCGTATCAGACAGAACAGTAGCCAAATAGACGATCGGGCTTTAAGTCGATTCGATATCAAATGACGAACACGGACGGATTTCTCAGGTTTTTACTACACATGAACACTTTTCACATTCTCCCGTGCAGCGCGGCTGCTAGTCCTCCGTTCATGCAGAATCTTAAGTTCCTAGCTCATGTCCAAGGTACCAAAAAAGGGTAAAAAGTGAAAAATCGATAGCTAAAACTTCAATTTTACTACTTCTTACTGGATATTACATCAACTTAGAAGCTTCATCTGTGTTCTACTATGGTGCTTTTAGTGTCTCCGCATATCGCAGCACGCGACATAGCCTTGCGGACGATAAGTACAACCGTTTCAGAAAGAAGAGCGGCCAATGTGACGATCTGGATTTAAGTCGATTTCATAACAAATGACGAAAACGGACGGATTTCTCAGGTTTTTACTACATATGAACACTTTTCATATTCTCCCGTGCAACTCGGCTGCTAGTCCTCCTTTCATGCAGAATCTGAAGGTCCTAGCTCATGTCCAAGGTACCAAAGCCAGCTAAAAAGTCAATAATCGATACCTAAAAGTTGAATTGTAGTACTTCTTACTGGCTATTACATCAACTTAAAAGCTTCATCTGTGTTCTACTATGGTGCTTTTAGTGTCTCCGTACATCGCAGCACGCGACATAGGTTTGCGGACGATAAGTACAACCGTTTCAGGAGAAGAGCGGCGAATGTGACGATCTGGCTTTAAGTCGATTCGATAACAAATTACGAAAACGGACAGATTTCTCAGGTTTTTACTAAATATGAACACTTTTCTCATTCTCCCGTGCAACTCGGCTGCTAGTCCTCCTTTCATGCAGAATCTTAAGGTCCCAGCTCATGTCCAAGGCACCAAAGCCAGCTAAAAAGTCAATAATCGATACCTAAAACTTGAATTGTACTACTTCTTAATGGCTATTACATCAACTTAGAAGCTTCATCTGTGTTCTACTATGGTGCTTTCAGTGTCTCCGCATATCGCAGCACGCGACATAGCTTTGCGGACGATAAGTACAACCGCTTCAGGAGAAGAGCGGCGAATGAGACGATCTGGCTTTAAGTCGATTCGATAACAAATTACGAAAACGGACAGATTTCTCATTTTTTTACTACATATGAACACTTTTCTCATTCTCCCGTGCAACTCGGCTGCTAGTCCTCATTTAATGCAGAATCTTAAGGTCCTAGCTCATGTCCAAGGCACCAAAGCCAGCTAAAAAGTCAATAATCGATACCTAAAACTTGAATTCTACTACTTCTTAATGGCTATTACTTCAAATTAGAAGCTTCATCTGTGTTCTACTATGGTGCTTTTAGTGTCTCCGCAAACCGCAGCACGCGCCATAGCTTTGCGGACGATAAGTACAACCGTTTCAGAGAGAAGAGCGGCCAATGTGACGATCTGGCTTTAAGTCGATTCGATAACAAATGACGAAAACGGACAGGATTTCTCATGTTTTTACTACATATGAACACTTTTCACATTCTCCCATGCAACTCTCTTGCTAGTCCTCCTTTCATGCAGAATCTTAAGTTCCTAGCTCATGTCCAAGGCACAAAAACCAGCTAAATGTCAATAATCGATACCTAAAATTTGAATTTTACTACTTCTTTCTAGCTATTACATCAACTTAGATGCTTCATCTGTGTTCTACTATGGTGCTTTTAGTGTCTCCGCGTACCGCACCACGCGACATAGCTTTGCAGACGATAAATGTAACCGTTTCAGTCAGAAGAGCGGCCAATGTGACGATCTGGCTTTAAGTCGATTCGATAAGAAGTGACGAAAACGGACAGATTTCTCAGGATTTTACTACGTATGAACACTTTTCACATTGTCCCGTGCAACTCGGCTGCTAGTCTTCCTTTCATGCACAATCCTAAGTTCCTAGTTCATGTCCAAGGCACCAAAGCCAGCTAAAAAGTCAATAATCGATACCTAAAACTTGAATTGTACTACTTCTTACTGCCTATTACATCAACTTAGAAGCTTCATCTGTGTTCTACTATGGTGCTTTTAGTGTCTCCGCATACCGCAGCACGCGACATAGGTTTGCGGACGATAAGTACAACCGTTTCAGGAGAAGAGCGGCCAATGTGACGATCTGGCTTTAAGTCGATTCGATAACAAATTACGAAAACGGACAGATTTCTCAGGTTTTTACTAAATTTGAACACTTTTCTCATTCTCCCGTGCAACTCGGCTGCTAGTCCTCCTTTCATGCAGAATCTTAAGGTCCCAGCTCATGTCCAAGGCACCAAAGCCAGCTAAAAAGTCAATAATCCATACCTAAAACTTGAATTGTACTACTTCTTAATGGCTATTACATCAACTTAGAAGCTTCATCTGTGTTCTACTATGGTGCTTTCAGTGTCTCCGCATATCGCAGCAGGCGACATAGCTTTGCGGACGATAAGTACACCCGTTTCAGGAGAAGAGCGGCGAATGAGACGATCTGGCATTAAGTCGATTCGATAACAAATTACCAAAACGGACAGATTTCTCATTTTTTTACTACATATGAACACATTTCTCATTCTCCCGTGCAACTCGGCTGCTAGTCCTCATTTCATGCAGAATCTTAAGGTCCTAGCTCATGTCCAAGGCACCAAAGCCAGCTAAAAAGTCAATAATCGATACCTAAAACTTGAATTGTACTACTTCTTAATGGCTATTACTTCAAATTAGAAGCTTCATCTGTGTTCTACTATGGTGCTTTTAGTGTCTCCGCAAACCGCAGCACGCGCCATAGCTTTGCGGACGATAAGTACAACCGTTTCAGAGAGAAGAGCGGCCAATGTGACGATCTGGCTTTAAGTCGATTCGATAACAAATGACGAAAACGGACAGGATTTCTCATGTTTTTACTACATATGAACACTTTTCACATTCTCCCATGCAACTCTCTTGCTAGTCCTTCTTTCATGCAGAATCTTAAGTTCCTAGCTCATGTCCAAGGCACAAAAACCAGCTAAATGTCAATAATCGATACCTAAAATTTGAATTTTACTACTTCTTTCTAGCTCTTACATCAACTTAGATGCTTCATCTGTGTTCTACTATGGTGCTTTTAGTGTCTCCGCGTACCGCACCACGCGACATAGCTTTGCAGACGATAAATGTAACCGTTTCAGTCAGAAGGGCGGCCAATGTGACGATCTGGCTTTAAGTCGATTCGATAAGAAGTGACGAAAACGGACGGATTTCTCAGGTTTTTACTACGTATGAACACTTTTCACATTCTCCTGTGCAACTCGGCTGCTAGTCTTCCTTTCATGCACAATCCTAAGTTCCTAGCTCATGTCCAAGGCACCAAAGCCAGCTAAAACGTCAATAATCGATACCTATAACTTGAATTGTACTACTTCTTAATGGCTATTACATCAACTTAGAAGCTTCATCTGTGTTCTACTATGGTGCTTTTAGTGTCTCCGCAAACCGCAGCACGCGACATAGCTTTGCGGACGATAAGTACAACCGTTTCAGAGAGAAGAGCGGCCAATGTGACGATCTGGCTTTAAGTCGATTCGATAACAAATGACGAAAACGGACAGGATTTCTCATGTTTTTCCTACATATGAACACTTTTCACATTCTCCCGTGCAACTCGGCTGCTAGTCCTCCTTTCATGCAGAATCTTAAGGTCCTAGCTCATGTCCAAGGCACCAAAGCCAGCTATAAAGTCAATAATCGATACCTAAAACTTGAATTGTACTACTTCTTAATGGCTATTACTTCAAATTAGAAGCTTCATCTGTGTTCTACTATGGTGCTTTTAGTGTCTCCGCAAACCGCAGTACGCGACATAGCTTTGCGGACGATAAGTACAACCGTTTCAGAGAGAAGAGCGGCCAATGTGACGATCTGGCTTTAAGTCGATTCGATAACAAATTACGAAAATGGACAGGATTTCTCATGTTTTTACTACATATGAACACTTTTCTCATTCTCCCATGCAACTCGGCTGCTAGTCCTCCGTTCATGCAGAATCTTAAGTTCCTAGTACATGTCCAAGGCACCAAAGCCAGCTAAAAAGTCAATAATCGATACCTAAAACTTGAATTGTACTACTTCTTACTGCCTATTACATCAACTTAGAAGCTTCATCTGTGTTCTACTATGGTGCTTTTAGTGTCTCCGCATACCGCAGCACGCGACATAGGTTTGCGGACGATAAGTACAACCGTTTCAGGAGAAGAGCGTCCAATGTGACGATCTGGCTTTAAGTCGATTCGATAACAAATTACGAAAACGGACAGATTTCTCAGGTTTTTACAAAATTTGAACACTTTTCTCATTCTCCCGTGCAACTCGGCTGCTAGACCTCCTTTCATGCAGAATCTTAAGGTCCCAGCTCATGTCCAAGGCACCAAAGCCAGCTAAAAAGTCAATAATCGATACCTAAAACTTGAATTGTACTACTTCTTAATGGCTATTACATCAACTTAGAAGCTTCATCTGTGTTCTACTATGGTGCTTTCAGTGTCTCCGCATATCGCAGCAGGCGACATAGCTTTGCGGACGATAAGTACAACCGTTTCAGGAGAAGAGCGGCGAATGAGACGATCTGGCTTTAAGTCGATTCGATAACTAATTACCAAAACGGAAAGATTTCTCATTTTTTTACTACATATGAACACTTTTCTCATTCTCCCGTGCAACTCGGCTGCTAGTCCTCATTTCATGCAGAATCTTAAGGTCCTAGCTCATGTCCAAGGCACCAAAGCCAGCTAAAACGTCAATAATCGATACCTAAAACTTGAATTTTACTACTTCTTTCTAGCTATTACATCAACTTAGAAGCTTCATCTGTGTTCTACTATGGTGCTTTTAGTGTCTCCGCATACCGCAGCACGCGACATAGCCTTGCGGACGATAAGGACAACCGTTTCAGAGAGAAGAGCAGCCAATGTGACGATCTGGATTTAAGTCGATTTCATAACTAATGACGAAAACGGAAGGATTTCTCAGGTTTTACTACATATGAACACTTTTCACATTCTCCCGAGCAATTCGGCTGTAGTCCTCCTTTGATGCAGAATCTGAAGGTCCTAGCTCATGTCCAAGGCACCAAAGCCAGCTAAAAAGTCAATAATCGATACCTATAACTTGAATTGTACTACTACTTAATGGCTATTACATCAACTTAGAAGCTTCATCTGTGTTCTACTATGGTGCTTTTAGTGTCTCCGCATATCGCAGCACGCGACATAGCTTTGCGGACGATAAGTACAACCGTTTCAGGAGAAGTGCGGCGAATGTGACGATCTGGCTTTAAGTCGATTCGATAACAAATTACGAAAACGGACAGATTTCTCAGGTGTTTACTACATATGAACACTTTTCTCATTCTCCCGTGCAACTCGGCTGCTAGTCCTCCTATCATGCAGAATCTTAAGGTCCTAGCTAATGTCCAAGGCACCAAAGCCGGCTAAAAAATCAATAATCGATACCTAAAACTTGAATTGTACTACTTCTTAATGGCTATTACTTCAAATTAGAAGCTTCATCTGTGTTCTACTATGGTGCTTTTAGTGTCTCCGCATACCGCAGCACGCGACATAGCCTTGCGGACGATAAGGACAACCGTTTCAGAGAGAAGAGCAGCCAATGTGACGATCTGGATTTAAGTCGATTTCATAACTAATGACGAAAACGGAAGGATTTCTCAGGTTTTACTACATATGAACACTTTTCACATTCTCCCGAGCAATTCGGCTGTAGTCCTCCTTTGATGCAGAATCTGAAGGTCCTAGCTCATGTCCAAGGCACCAAAGCCAGCTAAAAAGTCAATAATCGATACCTATAACTTGAATTGTACTACTACTTAATGGCTATTACATCAACTTAGAAGCTTCATCTGTGTTCTACTATGGTGCTTTTAGTGTCTCCGCATATCGCAGCACGCGACATAGCTTTGCGGACGATAAGTACAACCGTTTCAGGAGAAGTGCGGCGAATGTGACGATCTGGCTTTAAGTCGATTCGATAACAAATTACGAAAACGGACAGATTTCTCAGGTGTTTACTACATATGAACACTTTTCTCATTCTCCCGTGCAACTCGGCTGCTAGTCCTCCTTTCATGCAGAATCTTAAGGTCCTAGCTAATGTCCAAGGCACCAAAGCCGGCTAAAAAATCAATAATCGATACCTAAAACTTGAATTGTACTACTTCTTAATGGCTATTACTTCAAATTAGAAGCTTCATCTGTGTTCTACTATGGTGCTTTTAGTGTCTCCGCATACCGCAGCACGCGACATAGCTTTGCGGACGATAAGTACAACCGTTTCAGAGAGAAGAGCGGCCAATGTGACGATCTGGGTTTAAGTCGATTCGACAACAAATAACGAAAACGGACGGATTTCTCAGGTTTTTACTACATATGAACACTTTTCACATTCTCCCATGCAACTCTGCTGCTAGTCCTCCTTTCATGCAGAATCTTAAGCTCCTAGCTCATGTCCAAGGTACCAAAGCCAGCTAAAACGTCAATAATCGATACCTAAAACTTGAATTTTACTACTTCTTTCTAGCTATTACATCAACTTAGAATCTTCATCTGTGTTCTACTATGGTGCTTTTAGTGTCTCCGCGTACCGCACCACGCGACATAGCTTTGCAGACGATAAATGTAACCGTTTCAGTCAGAAGAGCGGCCAATGTGACGATCTGGGTTTAAGTCGATTCGATAACAAATGACGAAAACGGACGGATTTCTCAGGTTTTTACTACATATGATCACTTTTCACATTGTCCCATGCAACGCGGCTGCTAGTCCTCCTTTCATGCAAAATCTTTAGTTTCTAGCTCATGTCCAAGGCACCAAAGATGTGTAAAAAGTCAATAATCGATAACAGAACTTGAATTATACTACTTCATACTAACTATTATATCAACTTAGAAGCTTCATCTGTGTTCTACTATGGTGCTTTTAGTGTCTCCGCATACCGCAGCACGCGACATAGCTTTGCAGACGATAAGTACAACCGTTTCAGAGAGAAGAGCGGCAAATGTGACGATCTGGCTTTAAGTCGATTCGATAACAAATGACGAAAACGGACGGATTTCTCAGGTTTTTACTACATATGAACACTTTTTACATTCTCCCGTGCACACGCGGCTGCTAGTCCTCCTTTCATGCAAAATCTTAATATCCTAACTCATGTCCAAGGCACCAAAGAAGGGTAAAAAGTCAATAATCGATACCTAAAACTTGAATTGTACTACTTCTTACTGGCTATTACATCAACTAAGAAACTTCATCCGTGTTCTACTATGGTGCTTTTAGGGTCTCCACATACCGCAGCACGCGACATAGCTTTGCAGACGATAAGTACAACCGTTTCAGAGAGAAGAGCGGCAAATGTGACGATCTGGCTTTAAGTCGATTCGATAACAAATGACGAAAACGGACGGATTTCTCAGGTTTTTACTACATATGAACACTTTTCACATTCTCCCGTGCAACGCGGCTGCTAGTCTTCCTTTCATGCAAAATCTTAAGGTCCTAGGTCATGACCAAGCCACCAAAGCCGGCTAAAAAGTGAATAATCGACAACTAAAACTTGAATTGTACTACTTCTTACTGACTATTACATCAACTTAGAAGCTTCATCTGTGTTCTACTATGGTGCTTTTAGTATCTCCGCATACCGCAGCACGCGACATAGCTTTGCAGACGATAAGTAAAACCGTTTCAGAGAGAAGAGTGGCCAATGTGACGATCTGGCTTTAAGTTGATTTGATAACTAATGACGAAAACGGACGGATTTCTCAGGTTTGTACAACATATGAACACTTTTCACATTCTCCCGTGCAACTCGGCTGCTAGTCCTCCTTTCATGAAGAAACTTAAGTTCCTAGCTCATGTCCAAGGCACCAAAGCCAGCTAAAAAGTCAATAATCGATACCTAAAACTTGAATTGTACTATTTCTTACTAGCTATTACATCAACTTAGATGCTTCATCTGTGTTCTACTATGGTGCTTTTAATGTCTCCGCATACCGCAGCACGCGACATAGCTTTGCAGACGATAGGTACAATCGTTTCAGAGAGAAGAGCGGCAAATGTGACGATCTGGCTTTAAGTCGGTTCGATAACAAATGACGAAAACGGACGGATTTCTCAGGTTTTTACTACATATGAACACTTTTTACATTCTCCCGTGCACACGCGGCTGCTAGTCCTCCTTTCATGCAAAATCTTAATATCCTAACTCATGTCCAAGGCACCAAAGAGGGGTAAAAAGTCAATAATCGATACCTAAAACTTGAATTGTACTACTTCTTACTGGCTATTACATCAACTTAGAAACTTCATCCGTGTTCTACTATGGTGCTTTTAGGGTCTCCACATACCGCAGCACGCGACATAGCTTTGCAGACGATAAGTACAACCGTTTCAGAGAGAAGAGCGGCCCATGAGGCGATCTGGCTTTAAGTCGATTCGAAAACAAATGACGAAAACGGACGGATTCTCAGGTTTTTACTACATAAGAAACACTTTTCACATTCTCCTGTGCAACTCGGCTACTAATCCTCCTTTCATGCTGAATCTTAAGGTCCTAGCTCATGTCCAAGGCACCAAAGAAGGGAAAATGTCAATAATCGATAACAAAAACTTGAATTGCACTACTTCATACTGACTATTACATCAACTTAGAAGCTTCATCTGTGTTCTACTATGGTGCTTTTAGTGTCTCCGCATACCGCAGCACGCAACATAGCTTTGCAGACGATAAGTAAAACCGTTTCAGAGAGAAGAGCGGCCAATGTGACGATCTGGCTTTAAGTCGATTCGATAACAAATGACGAAATCGGACGGATTTCTCAGGTTTTTACTACATATGAACACTTCTCACATTCTCCCATGCAACGCGGGTGCTAGTCTTCCTTTCATGCAAAATCTTAAGTTCCTAGCTCAAGTCCAAGGCACCAAAGAAGGGTAAAAAGTCAATAATCTATACCTAAAACACGAATTATACTACATCTTACTGGCTATTACGTGAACTTAGAAGCTTCATCTGTGTTCTACTATGGTGCTTTTAGTGTCTCTGCATACCGCAGCACGCGACATAGCTTTGCAGACGATAAATGTGACCGTTTCAGACAGAAGTACGGCCAATATGACGATCTGGCTTTAAGTCGATTCGAAAACAAATGACGAGAACGGACGGATTTCTCAGGTTTTTACTACATATGATCACTTTTCATATTGTCCCATGCAACGCGGCTGCTAGTCCTCCTTTCATGCAAAATCTTTAGTTTCTAGCTCATGTCCAAGGCACCAAAGATGGGTAACAAGTCAATAATCGATAACATAACTTGAATTATACTACTTCATACTGACTATTACATCAACTTAGAAGCTTCATCTGTGTTTTACTATGGTGCTTTTAGTGTCTCCGCATACCGCAACACGCGACATAGCTTTGCAGACGATAAGTACAACCGTTTCAGAGAGAATAGCGGCCAATGTGACGATCTTGCTTTAAATCGATTCGATAACAAATGATGAAAACGGATGGATTTCTCAGGTTTTTACTACATATGAACACTTGTCACATTCTCCCGTGCAACGCGGCTGCTAGACTTCCTTTCATGCAAAATCCTAATGTCCTAGGACATGTCCAAGCCACCAAAGTTGGTTAAAAAGTGATTAATCGACAACTAAAACTTAAATAGTACTACTTCTTACTGGCTATTACTTCAACTTAGAAGCTTCTTCTGTGTTCTAATATGGTGCTTTTAGTGTCTCCGTATACCGCAGCACGCGACATAGCTTTGCAGACGATAAATCGTCTCAGAGAGAAAAGCGGCCAATGTGACGATCTGGCTTTAAATCGATTCGATAACAAATGACGAAAACCCACGGATTTCTCATGTTTTTACTACATATGAACACTTTTAACAGTCTCCCGTGCAACGCGGCTGCTAGTCCTCCTTTCATGTAAAATCTTAAGGTTCCACCACATGTCCAAGCCACCAAAGCCGGCTAAAAAGTGATTAATCGATAACTAAAACTTGAATTCTACCACTTCTTACTGGCTATTACTTCAACCTAGAAGCTTCTTCTGTGTTCTACTATGGTGCATTTTGTGTCTCCGCATACCGCAGCACGCGACACAGCTTGCAGACGATTAATGTAACCGTCTCAGAGAGAAAAGCGGCCAATATGACGATCTGGCTTTAAGTCGATTCGATAACAAATGACGAAAACGGACGGATTTCTCAGGTTTTTACTACATATGAACACTTTTCATATTCTCCCGTGCAACGCCGCTGCTAGTCCTCCTTTCATGCAAAATCTTAAGGTCCTAGGTCATGTCCAAGCCACCAAAGCCGGCTAAAAAGTGAATAATCGACAACTAAAACTTGAATTGTACTACTTCTCACTGGCTATTACTTCAAATTAGAAGCTTCTTCTGTGTTATACTATGGTGCTTTTAGTGTTTCCGCATACCGCAGCACGCTACATAGCTTTGCAGACGATAAATGTAACCGTTTCAGAGAGTAGAGCGGCAAATGTGACGATCTGGCTTTAAATCGATTCGATAACAAATGACGAAAACGGACGGATTTCTCTGGTTTTTACTACATATGAACACTTTTCACATTCTCCCGTGCAACGCGGCTGCTAGTCTTCCTTTCATGCAAAATCTTAAGGTCCTAGGTCATGTCCAAGCCACCAAAGCCGGCTAAAAAGTGAATAATAGACAACTAAAACTTGAATTGTACTACTTCTTACTGGCTATTACTTCAACTTAGAAGCTTCTTCTGTGTTCTACTATGGTGCTTTTAGTGTTTCCGCATTCCGTAGCACGCGACATAGCTTTGCAGACGATAAATGTAACCGTTCAGAGATAAGAGCGGCCAATGTGACGATCTGGCTTTAAATCGATTCGATAACAAATGACGAAAACGGACGGATTTCTCAGGTTTTTACTACATATGAACACTTTTCACATTCTCCCGTGCAACGCGGCTGTTAGTCTTCCTTTCTTGCAAAATCTTAAGGTCCTAGGACATGTCCAAGCCACCAAAGCCGGTTAAAAAGTGATTAAACGACAACTAAAACTTAAATAGTACTACTTTTTACTGGCTATTACTTCAACTTAGAAGCTTCTTCTCTGTTCTACTATGGTGCTTTTAGTGTTTCCGCATACCGCAGCACGCGACATAGCTTTGCTGACGATAAATGTAACCGTATCAGAGAGAAAAGCGGCCTATGTGACTATCTGGCTTTAAGTCGATACGATAACATTATGATGAAAACCCACGGATTTCTCAGGTTTTTACTACATATGAACACTTTTCACATTCTCCCGTGCAACGCGGCTGCTAGTCCTCCTTTCATGCAAAATCTTAAGGTCCTAGGTCATGTCCAAGCCACCAAAGCCGGCTAAAAAGTGAATAATCGACAACTAAAACTTGAATTGTACTACTTCTTACTGGCTATTACTTCAACTTAGAAGCTTCTTCTGTGTTCTAATATGGTGCTTTTAGTGTCTCCGCATACCGCAGCACGCGACATAGCTTTGCAGACGATAAATGTAACCGTCTCAGAGAGAAAAGCGGCCAATGTGACGATTTGGCTTTAAGTCGATACGATAACAAATGACGAAAACGGACTGATTTCTCAGGTTTTTACTACATATGAACACTTTTCACATTCTCCCGTGCAACGCGGCTGCAAGTCCTCCTTTCATGCAAATCCTTAAGGTCCTAGCTCATATCCAAGCCACCAAAGCCGGCTAAAATGTGAATAATCTATAATTAAAACTTGAATTGTACTACTTCTTACTGGCTATTACTTCAACTTAGAAATTTATTCTGAGTTCTACTGTGTGCTTTTAGTGTTTCCGTATACCGCAGCACGCGACATAGCTTTGCAGACGATAAATGTAACCGTCTCAGAGAGAAAAGCGGCCAATATGACGATCGGGCTTTATATCGATTCGATAACAAATGACGAAAACGGACGGATTTCTCAGGTTTTTACTACATATGAACACTTTTCACATTCTCCCGTTCAACGCGGCTACTAGTCCTCCTTTCATTAAAAATCGTAAGGTCCTAGGTCATGTCCAAGCCACCAAAGCCGGCTAAAAAGTGAATAATCGACAACTAAAACTTGAATTGTACTACTTTTTACTGGCTATTACTTCAACTTAGAAGATTCTTCTGTGTTCTACTATGGTGCTTTTAGTGTTTCCGCATAACGCAGCACGCGACATAGCTTTGCAGACGATAAATGTAACCGTTTCAGAGAGAAGAGCGGCCAATGTGACGACCTGGCTTTAAATCGATTCGATAACAAATGACGAAAACCGACGGATTTCTCAGGTTTTTACTACATATGAACACTTTTCACATTCTTCCGTGCAACGCGGCTGCTAGTCTTCCTTTCATGCAAAATCTTAAGGTCCTAGGTCATATCCAACCCACCAAAGCCTGCTAAAAAGTGATTAATCGACAACTATAACTTGAATTGTACTACTTCTTACTTGCTATTACTTCAACTTATAAGCTTCTTCTGTGTTCTAATATGGTGCTTTTAGTGTCTCCGCATACCGCAGCACGCGACATAGCTTTGCAGACGATAAATGTAACCGTTTCAGAGAGAAGAGCGGCCAATGTCACGATCTGGCTTTAAATCGATTCGATAACAAATGACGAAAACGGACGGATTTCTCAGGTTATTACTACATATGAACACTTTTCACATTCTCCCGTGCAACGCGGCTGCTAGTCTTCCTCTCATGCAAAATCTTAAGGTAGTAGGTCATGTCCAAGCCACCAAAGCCGGCTAAAAAGTGAATAATCGACAACTAAAACTTGAATTTTTCTACTTCTTACTGGCTATTACTTCAACTTAGAAGCTTCTTCTGTGTTCTACTATGGTGCTTTTAGTGTCTCCGCATACCGCAGCACGCGACATAGCTTTGCAGACGATAAATGTAACCGTCTCAGAGAGAAAAGCGGCCAATGTGTCGATCTGAATTTAAGTCGATTCGATAACAAATGACGAAAACGGACGGATTTCTCAGGTTTTTACTACATATGAACACTTTTCACATTCTCCCGTGCAACGCGGCTGCTAGTCCTCCTTTCATGCACATCCTTAAGGTCCTAGGTCATATCCAAGCCACCAAAGCCGTCTAAAATGTGAATAATCTATAATTAAAACTTGAATTGTACTACTTCTTACTGGCTATTACTTCAACTTAGAAACTTATTCTGAGTTCTACTGTGGTGCTTTTAGTGTTTCCGTACACCGCAGCATTCGACATAGCTTTGCAGACGATAAATGTAACCGTTTCAGAGAGAAGAGCGGCCATTGTGACGATCTGGCTTTAAATCGATTCGATAACAAATGACGAAAACGGACGGATTTCTCAGGTTTTTACTACATATGAACACTTTTCACATTCTCCCGTGCAACACGGCTGCTAGTCTTCCTTTCTTGCAAAATCTTAAGGTCCTAGGACATGTCCAAGCCATCAATGCCGGTTAAAAAGTGATTCAACGACAACTAAAACTTAAATAGTACTACTTTTTACTGGCTATTACTTCAACTTAGAAGCTTCTTCTCTGTTCTACTATGGTGCTTTTAGTGTTTCCGCATACCGCAGCACGCGACATAGCTTTGCAGACGATAAATGTAACCGTTTCGGAGAGAAGAGCGGCCACTGTGACGATCTGGCTTTAAATCGATTCGATAACAAATGACGAAAACGGACGGATTTCTCAGGTTTTTACTACATATGAACACTTTTCACATTCTCCCGTGCAACGCGGCTGCTAGTCTTCCTTTCATGCAAAATCTTAATGTCCTAGGTCATGTCCAAGCCACCAAAGCCGGTTAAAAAGTGATTAATCGACAACTAAAACTTAAATAGTACTACTACTTACTGGCTATTACTTCTACTTAGAAGCTTCTTCTGTGTTCTAATATGGTGCTTTTAGTGTCTCCGCATACCGCAGCATGCGACATAGCTTTGCAGACGATTAATGTAACCGTTTCAGAGAGAAGAGCGGCCAATGTGACGATCTGGCTTTAAATCGATTCGATAACAAATGACGAAAACGGACGAATTTCTCAGGTTTTTACTACATATGAACACTTTTCACATTCTCCCGTGCAACGCGGCTGCTAGTCTTCCTTTCATGCAAAATCTTAAGGTTCCACCTCATGTCCAAGCCACCAAAGCTGGCTAAAACGTGAATAATCGATAACTAAAACTTAAATTGTACTACTTCTTACTGGCTATTACTTAGACTTAGAAGCTTCTTCTGTGTTCTACTATGGTGCTTTTAGTGTCTCCGCATACCGCAGCATGCGACATAGCTTTGCAGGCGATTAATGTAACCGTTTCAGAGAGAAGAGCGGCCAATGTGACGATCTGGCTTTAAATCGATTCGATAACAAATGACGAAAACGGACGGATTTCTCAGGTTTTTACTACATATGAACACTTTTCACATTCTCCCGTGCAACGCGGCTGCTAGTCTTCCTTTCATGCAAAATCTTAAGGTTCCACCTCATGTCCAAGCCACCAAAGCTGGCTAAAACGTGAATAATCGATAACTAAAACTTGAATTGTACTACTTCTTACTGGCTATTACTTAGACTTAGAAGCTTCTTCTGTGTTCTACTATGGTGCTTTTAGTGTCTCCGCATACCGCAGCACGCGACATAGCTTTGCACACGATTAATGTAACCGTCTCAGAGAGAAAAGCGGCCAATATGACGATCGGGCTTTAAGTCGATTCGATAACAAATGACGAAAACGGACGGATTTCTCCGGTTTTTACTACATATGAACACTTTTCACATTCTCCCGTGCAACGCGGCTGCTAGTCTTCCTTTCTTGCAAAATCTTAAGGTCCTAGGACATGTCCAAGCCACCAAAGCCGGTTAAAAAGTGATTCAACGACAACTAAAACTTAAATAGTACTACTTTTTACTGTCTATTACTTCAACTTAGAAGCTTCTTCTGTGTTCTAATATGGTGCTTTTAGTGTCTCCGCATACCGCAGCACGCGACATAGCTTTGCAGACGATAAATGTAACCGTTTCAGAGAGAAGAGCGGCCATTGTGACGATCTGGCTTTAAATCGATTCGATAACAAATGACGAAAACGGACGGATTTCTCGGGTTTTTACTACATATGAACACTTTTCACATTCTCCCGTGCAACGCGGCTGCTAGTCTTATTTTCATGCAAAATCTTAAGGTCTTAGGACATGTCCAAGCCACCAAAGCCGGTTAAAAAGTGATTAAACGACAACTAAAACTTAGATATTACTGCTTCTAACTGGCTATTACTTCAACTTAGAAGCTTCTTCTCTGTTCTACTATGGTGCTTTTAGTGTCTCCGCATTCCGCAGCATGCGACATAGCTTTGCAGACGATTAATGTAACCGTCTCAGAGAGAAAAGCGGCCAATGTGTCGATCTGAATTTAAGTCGATTCGATAACAAATGACGAAAACGGACGGATTTCTCAGGTTTTTACTACATATGAACACTTTTCACATTCTCCCGTGCAACGCGGCTGCTAGTCTTCCTTTCATGCAAAATCTTAAGGTCCTAGGACATGTCCAAGCCACCAAAGCCGGTTAAAAAGTGATTAATCGACAACTAAATCTTAAATATTACTACTTCTTACTGGCTATTACTTCAACTTAGAAGCATCTTCTCTGTTCTACTATGGTGCTTCTAGTGTCCCCGCATACCGCAGTACGCGACATAGCTTTGCAGACGATAAATGTAACCGTTTCAGAGAGAAGAGCGGCCAATGTGACGATCTGGCTTTAAATCGATTCGATAACAAATGACGAAAACGGACGGATTTCTCAGGTTTTTACTACATATGAACACTTTTCACATTCTCCCGTGCAACGCGGCTGCTAGTCTTCCTCTCATGCAAAACTTAAGGTCCTAAGTCATGTCCAAGCCACCAAAGCCGGCAAAAAAGTGAATAATCGACAACTTAAACTTGAATTTTTCTACTTCTTACTGGCTATTACTTCAACTTAGAAGCTTCTTCTGTGTTCTACTATGGTGCTTTTAGTGTTTCCGCATACCGCAGCACGCGACATAGCTTTGCAGACGAAAAATGTAACCGTTTCAGAGAGAAGAGCGGCCAATGTGACGATCTGGCTTTAAATCGATTCGATAACAAATGACGAAAACGGACGGATTTCTCAGGTTTTTACTACATATGAACACTTTTCACATTCTCCCGTGCAACGCGGCTGCTAGTCCTCCTTTCATGCAAATCCTTAAGGTCCTAGGTCATATCCAAGCCACCAAAGCCGTCTAAAATGTGAATAATCTATAATTAAAACTTGAATTGTACTACTTCTTACTGGCTATTACTTCAACTTAGAAACTTATTCTGAGTTCTACTGTGGTGCTTTTAGTGTTTCCGTATACCGCAGCATTCGACATAGCTTGGCAGACGATAAATGTAACCGTTTCAGAGAGAAGAGCGGCCATTGTGACGATCTGGCTTTAAATCGATTCGATAACAAATGACGAAAACGGACGGATTTCTCAGGTTTTTACTACATATGAACACTTTTCACATTCTCCCGTGCAACGCGGCTGCTAGTCTTCCTTTCTTGCAAAATCTTAAGGTCCTAGGACATGTCAGAGCCACCAAAGCCGGTTAAAAAGTGATTCAACGACAACTAAAACTTAAATAGTACTACTTTTTACTGGCTATTACTTCAACTTAGAAGCTTCTTTTCTGTTCTACTATGGTGCTTTTAGTGTTTCCGCATACCGCAACAGGCGACATAGCTTTGCAGACGATAAATGTAACCGTTTCGGAGAGAAGAGCGGCCACTGTGACGATCTGGCTTTAAATCGATTCGATAACAAATGACGGAAAAAGGACGGATTTCTCAGGTTTTTACTACATATGAACACGTTTCACATTCTCCCGTGCAACGCGGCTGCTAGTCTTCCTTTCATGCAAAATCTTAAGGTTCCACCTCATGTCCAAGCCACCAAAGCTGGCTAAAAAGTGAATAGTCGATAACTAAAACTTGAATTGTACTACTTCTTACTGGCTATTACTTAGACTTAGAAGCTTCTTCTGTGTTCTACTATGGTGCTTTTAGTGTCTCCGCATACCGCAGCATGCGACATAGCTTTGCAGACGATTAATGTAAGCGTCTCAGAGAGAAAAGCGGCCAATGTGTCGATCTGAATTTAAGTCGATTCGATAACAAATGACGAAAACGGACGGATTTCTCAGGTTTTTACTACATATGAACACTTTTCACATTCTCCCGTGCAACGCGGCTGCTAGTCTTCCTTTCATGCAAAATCTTAAGGTCCTAGGACATGTCCAAGCCACCAAAGCCGGTTAAAAAGTGATTAATCGACAACTAAATCTTAAATATTACTACTTCTTACTGGCTATTACTTCAACTTAGAAGCTTCTTCTCTGTTGTACTATGGTGCTTTTAGTGTCTCCGCATAACGCAGCACGCGACATAGCTTTGCAGACTATAAGTGTAACCGTATCAGGGAGAAAAGAGAAAAATGTGACGATCTGACTTTAAGTCGATTCGATAACAAATGACGAAAACGGACGGATTTCTCAGTTTTTTACTACATATGAACACTTTTCACATTCTCCCGTGCAACGCGGCTGCTAGTCCTCCTTTCATGCAAAATCTTAAGGTCCTGGGTCATGTCCAAGAAACCAAAGCCGGCTAAAAAGTGAATAATCGACAACTAAAACTTGAATTGTACTACTTCTTACTGGCTCATACTTCAACTTATAAGCTTCTTCTGTTTTCTACTATGGTGCTTTTAGTGTTTCCGCATACCGCAGCACGCGACATAGCTTTGCAGACGATAAATGTAACCGTTTCAGAGAGAAGAGCGGCCAATGTGACGATCTGGCTTTAAATCGATTCGATAACAAATGACGAAAACGGACGGATTTCTCAGGTTTTTACTACATATGAACACTTTTCACATTCTCCCGTGCAACGCGGCTGCTAGTCTTCCTCTCATGCAAAACTTAAGGTCCTAGGTCATGTCCAAGCCACCAAAGCCGGCTAAAAAGTGAATAATCGACAACTTAAACTTGAATTTTTCTACTTCTTACTGGCTATTATTTCAACTTAGAAGCTTCTTCTGTGTTCTACTATGGTGCTTTTAGTGTTTCCGCATACCGCAGCACGCGACATAGTTTTGCAGACGATAAATGTAACCGTTTCAGAGAGAAGAGCGGCCAATGTGACGATCTGGCTTTAAATCGATTCGATAACAAATGACGAAAACGGACGGATTTCTCAGGTTTTTACTACATATGAACACTTTTCACATTCTCCCGTGCAACGCGGCTGCTAGTCTTCCTTTCATGCAAAATCTTAAGGTTCCACCTCATGTCCAAGCCACCAAAGCCGGCTAAAAAGTGAATAATCGATAACTAAAACTTGAATTGTACTACTTCTTACTGGCTATTACTTCAACTTAGTGCCTCTTCTCTGTTCTACTATGGTGCTTTTAGTGTCTCCGCATACCGCAGCACGCGACATAGCTTTGCACACGATTAATGTAACCGTCTCAGAGAGAAAAGCGGCCAATATGACGATCGGGCTTTAAGTCGATTCGATAACAAATGACGAAAACGGACGGATTTCTCAGGTTTTTACTACATATGAACACTTTTCACATTCTCCCGTGCAACGCGGCGCTAGTCTTCCTTTCATGCAAAATCTTAAGGTCCTAGGTCATGTCCAACCCACCAAAGCCAGCTAAAAAGTGATTAATCGACAACTATAACTTGAATTGTACTACTTCTTACTTGCTATTACTTCAACTTATAAGCTTCTTCTGTGTTCTAATATGGTGGTTTTAGTGTCTCCGCATAACGCAGCACGCGACATAGCTTTGCAGACGATAAATGTAACCGTTTCAGAGAGAAGAGCGGCCAATGTGACGATCTGGCTTTAAATCGATTCGATAACAAATGACGAAAACGGACGGATTTCTCAGGTTTTTACTACATATGAACACTTTTCACGTTCTCCAGTGCAAGGCGGCTGCTAGTCTTCCTCTCATGCAAAATCTTAAGGTCCTAGGTCATGTCCAAGCCACCAAAGCCGGCTAAAAAGTGAATAATCGACAACTTAAACTTGAATTTTTCTCCTTCTTACTGGCTATTACTTCAACTTAGAAGCTTCTTCTGTGTTCTACTATGGTGCTTTTAGTGTCTCCGCATACCGCAGCACGCGACATAGTTTTGCAGACGATAAATGTAACCGTCTCAGAGAGAAAAGCGGCCAATGTGTCGATCTGAATGTAAGTCGATTCGATAACAAATGACGAAAACGGACGGATTTCTCAGGTTTTTACTACATATGAACACTTTTCACATTCTCCCGTGCAACGCGGCGCTAGTCTTCCTTTCATGCAAAATCTTAAGGTCCTAGGTCATGTCCAACCCACCAAAGCCAGCTAAAAAGTGATTAATCGACAACTATAACTTGAATTGTACTACTTCTTACTTGCTATTACTTCAACTTATAAGCTTCTTCTGTGTTCTAATATGGTGGTTTTAGTGTCTCCGCATAACGCAGCACGCGACATAGCTTTGCAGACGATAAATGTAACCGTTTCAGAGAGAAGAGCGGCCAATGTGACGATCTGGCTTTAAATCGATTCGATAACAAATGACGAAAACGGACGGATTTCTCAGGTTTTTACTACATATGAACACTTTTCACGTTCTCCAGTGCAAGGCGGCTGCTAGTCTTCCTCTCATGCAAAATCTTAAGGTCCTAGGTCATGTCCAAGCCACCAAAGCCGGCTAAAAAGTGAATAATCGACAACTTAAACTTGAATTTTTCTCCTTCTTACTGGCTATTACTTCAACTTAGAAGCTTCTTCTGTGTTCTACTATGGTGCTTTTAGTGTCTCCGCATACCGCAGCACGCGACATAGTTTTGCAGACGATAAATGTAACCGTCTCAGAGAGAAAAGCGGCCAATGTGTCGATCTGAATGTAAGTCGATTCGATAACAAATGACGAAAACGGACGGATTTCTCAGGTTTTTACTACATATGAACACTTTTCACATTCTCCCGTGCAACGCGGCTGCTAGTCCTCCTTTCATGCAAATCCTTAAGGTCCTAGGTCATATCCAAGCCACCAAAGCCGTCTAAAATGTGAATAATCTATAATTAAAACTTGAATTGTACTACTTCTTACTGGCTATTACTTCAACTTAGAAACTTATTCTGAGTTCTGCTGTGGTGCTTTTAGTGTTTCCGTATACCGCAGCATTCGACATAGCTTTGCAGATGATAAATGTAACCGTTTCAGAGAGAAGAGCGGCCATTGTGACGATCTGGCTTTAAATCGATTCGATAACAAATGACGAAAACGGACTGATTTCTCAGGTTTTTACTACATATGAACACTTTTCACATTCTCCCGTGCAACGCAGCTGCTAGTCTTCCTTTCATGCAAAATCTTAAGGTCCTAGGACATGTCCAAGCCACCAAAGCCGGTTTAAAAGTGATTAATCGACAACTACAACTTGAATTGTACTACTTCTTACTGGCAATTACTTCAACTTATAAGCTTCTTCTGTGTTCTAATATGGTGCTTTTAGTGTCTCCGCATACCGCAGCACGCGACATAGCTTTGCAGACGATAAATGTAACCGTTTCAGAGAGAATAGCGGCCAATGTGACGATCTGGCTTTAAATCGATTCGATAACAAATGACGAAAACGGACGGATTCTCAGGTTTTTACTACATATGAACACTTTTCACATTCTCCCGTGCAACGCGGCTGCTAGTCCTCCTTTCATGCGAATTCATAAGGTCCTAGGTCATATCCAAGCCACCAAAGCTGGCTAAAACGTGAATAATCGATAACTAAAACTTGAATTGTACTACTTCTTACTGGCTATTACTTAGACTTAGAAGCTTCTTCTGTGTTCTACTATGGTGCTTTTAGTGTCTCCGCATACCGCAACATGCGACATAGCTTTGCAGGCGATTAATGTTACCGTTTCAGAGTAAAGAGCGGCCAATGTGACGATCTGGCTTTAAATCGATTCGATAACAAATGACGAAAACGGACGGATTTCTCAGGTTTTTACTACATATGAACACTTTTCACATTCTCCAGTGCAACGCGGCTGCTAGTCTTCCTTTCATGCAAAATCTTAAGGTTCCACCTCATGTCCAAGCCACCAAAGCTGGCTAAAACGTGAATAATCGATAACTAAAACTTGAATTGTACTACTTCTTACTGGCTATTACTTAGACTTAGAAGCTTCTTCTGTGTTCTACTATGGTGCTTTTAGTGTCTCCGCATACCGCAACATGCGACATAGCTTTGCAGGCGATTAATGTAACCGTTTCAGAGAGAAGAGCGGCCAATGTGACGATCTGGCTTTAAATCGATTCGATAACAAATGACGAAAACGGACGGATTTCTCAGGTTTTTACTACATATGAACACTTTTCACATTCTCCCGTGCAACGCGGCTACTAGTCCTCCTTTCATGCAAAATCGTAAGTTCCTAGGTCATGTCCAAGCCACCACAGCCGGCTAAAAATTGAATAATCGACAACTAAAACTTGAATTGTACTACTTCTTACTGGCTATTACTTCAACTTAGAAGCTTCTTCTGTGTTCTACTATGGTGCTTTTTGTGTTTCCGCATAACGCATCACGCGACATAGCTTTGCAGACGATAAATGTAACCGTTTCAGAGAGAAGAGCGGCCAATGTGACGATCTGGCTTTAAATCGATTCGATAACAAATGACGAAAACGGACGGATTTCTCAGGTTTTTACTACATATGAACACTTTTCACATTCTCCAGTGCAACGCGGCTGCTAGTCTTCCTCTCATGCAAAATCTTAAGGTCCTAGGTCATGTCCAAGCCACCAAAGCCGGCTAAAAAGTGAATAATCGACAACTTAAACTTGAATTTTTCTACTTCTTACTGGCTATTACTTCAACTTAGAAGCTTCTTCTGTGTTCTACTATGGTACTTTTAGTGTCTCCGCATACCGCAGCACGCGACATAGCTTTGCAGACGATAAATGTAACAGTCTCAGAGAGAAAAGCGGCCAATGTGTCGATCTGAATTTAAGTCGATTCGATAACAAATGACGAAAACGGACGGATTTCTCAGGTTTTTACTACATATGAACACTTTTCACATTCTCCCGTGCAACGCGGCTGCTAGTCCTCCTTTCATGCAAATCCTTAAGGTCCTAGGTCATATCCAAGCCACCAAAGCCGTCTGAAATGTGGATAATCTATAATTAAAACTTGAATTGTACTACTTCTTACTGGCTATTACTTCATCTTAGAAACTTATTCTGAGTTCTACTGTGGTGCTTTTAGTGTTTCCGTATACCGCAGCATTCGACATAGCTTTGCAGACGATAAATGTAACCGTTTCAGAGAGAAGAGCGGCCATTGTGACGATCTGGCTTTAAATCGATTCGATAACAAATGACGAAAACGGACGGATTTCTCAGGTTTTTACTACATATGAACACTTTTCACATTCTCCCGTGCAACGCGGCTGCTAGTCTTCCTTTCTTGCAAAATTTTAAGGTCCTAGGACATGTCCAAGCCACCAAAGCCGGTTAAAAAGTGATTCAACGACAACTAAAACTTAAATAGTACTACTTTTTACTGGCTATTACTTCAACTTAGAAGCTTCTTCTGTGTTCTAATATGGTGCTTTTAGTGTCTCCGCATACCGCAGCACGCGACATAGCTTTGCAGACGATAAATGTAACCGTTTCAGAGAGAAGAGCGGCCATTGTGACGATCTGGCTTTAAATCGATTCGATAACAAATGACGAAAACGGACGGATTTGTCAGGTTTTTACTACATATGAACACTTTTCACATTCTCCCGTGCAACGCGGCTGCTAGTCTTATTTTCATGCAAAATCGTAAGGTCTTAGGACATGTCCAAGCCACCAAAGCCGGTTAAAAAGTGATTAAACGACAACTAAAACTTAAATATTACTGCTTCTAACTGGCTATTACTTCAACTTTGAAGCTTCTTCTCTGTTCTACTATGGTGCTTTTAGTGTCTCCGCATTCCGCAGCATGCGACATAGCTTTGCAGACGATTAATGTAACCGTCTCAGAGAGAAAAGCGGCCAATGTGTCGATCTGAATTTAAGTCGATTCGATAACAAATGACGAAAACGGACGGATTTCTCAGGTTTTTACTACATATGAACACGTTTCAGATTCTCCCGTGCAACGCGGCTGCTAGTCTTCCTTTCATGAAAATCTTAAGGTTCCACCTCATGTCCAAGCCACCAAAGCCGGTTAAAAAGTGATTAATCGACAACTAAATCTTAAATATTACTACTTCTTACTGGCTATTACTTCAACTTAGAAGCTTCTTCTCTGTTGTACTATGGTGCTTTTAGTGTCTCCGCATAACGCAGCACGCGACATAGCTTTGCAGACTATAAGTGTAACCGTATCAGGGAGAAAAGAGAAAAATGTGACGATCTGACTTTAAGTCGATTCGATAACAAATGACGAAAACGGACGGATTTCTCAGTTTTTTACTACATATGAACACTTTTCACATTCTCCCGTGCAATGCGGCTGCTAGTCCTCCTTTCATGCAAAATCTTAAGGTCCTGGGTCATGTCCAAGAAACCAAAGCCGGCTAAAAAGTGAATAATCGACAACTAAAACTTGAATTGTACTACTTCTTACTGGCTCATACTTCAACTTATAAGCTTCTTCTGTGTTCTACTATGGTGCTTTTAGTGTTTCCGCATACCGCAGCACGCGACATAGCTTTGCAGACGATAAATGTAACCGTTTCAGAGAGAAGAGCGGCCAATGTGACGATCTGGCTTTAAATCGATTCGATAACAAATGATGAAAACGGACGGATTTCTCAGGTTTTTACTACATATGAACACTTTTCACATTCTCCCGTGCAACGCGGCTGCTAGTCTTCCTCTCATGCAAAACTTAAGGTCCTAGGTCATGTTCAAGCCACCAAAGCCGGCTAAAAAGTGAATAATCGACAACTTAAACTTGAATTTTTCTACTTCTTACTGGCTATTATTTCAACTTAGAAGCTTCTTCTGTGTTCTACTATGGTGCTTTTAGTGTTTCCGCATACCGCAGCACGCGACATAGCTTTGCAGACGATAAATGTAACCGTTTCAGAGAGAAGAGCGGCCAATGTGACGATCTGGCTTTAAATCGATTCGATAACAAATGACGAAAACGGACGGATTTCTCAGGTTTTTACTACATATGAACACTTTTCACATTCTCCCGTGCAACGCGGCTGCTAGTCTTCCTTTCATGCAAAATCTTAAGGTTCCACCTCATGTCCAAGCCACCAAAGCCGGCTAAAAAGTGAATAATCGATAACTAAAACTTGAATTGTACTACTTCTTACTGGCTATTACTTCAACTTAGTGCCTCTTCTCTGTTCTACTATGGTGCTTTTAGTGTCTCCGCATACCGCAGCACGCGACATAGCTTTGCACACGATTAATGTAACCGTCTCAGAGAGAAAAGCGGCCAATATGACGATCGGGCTTTAAGTCGATTCGATAACAAATGACGAAAACGGACGGATTTCTCAGGTTTTTACTACATATGAACACTTTTCACATTCTCCCGTGCAACGCGGCGCTAGTCTTCCTTTCATGCAAAATCTTAAGGTCCTAGGTCATGTCCAACCCACCAAAGCCAGCTAAAAAGTGATTAATCGACAACTATAACTTGAATTGTACTACTTCTTACTTGCTATTACTTCAACTTATAAGCTTCTTCTGTGTTCTAATATGGTGGTTTTAGTGTCTCCGCATAACGCAGCACGCGACATAGCTTTGCAGACGATAAATGTAACCGTTTCAGAGAGAAGAGCGGCCAATGTGACGATCTGGCTTTAAATCGATTCGATAACAAATGACGAAAACGGACGGATTTCTCAGGTTTTTACTACATATGAACACTTTTCACATTCTCCAGTGCAAGGCGGCTGCTAGTCTTCCTCTCATGCAAAATCTTAAGGTCCTAGGTCATGTCCAAGCCACCAAAGCCGGCTAAAAAGTGAATAATCGACAACTTAAACTTGAATTTTTCTCCTTCTTACTGGCTATTACTTCAACTTAGAAGCTTCTTCTGTGTTCTACTATGGTGCTTTTAGTGTCTCCGCATACCGCAGCACGCGACATAGTTTTGCAGACGATAAATGTAACCGTCTCAGAGAGAAAAGCGGCCAATGTGTCGATCTGAATGTAAGTCGATTCGATAACAAATGACGAAAACGGACGGATTTCTCAGGTTTTTACTACATATGAACACTTTTCACATTGTCCCGTGCAACGCGGCTGCTAGTCCTCCTTTCATGCAAATCCTTAAGGTCCTAGGTCATATCCAAGCCACCAAAGCCGTCTAAAATGTGAATAATCTATAATTAAAACTTGAATTGTACTACTTCTTACTGGCTATTACTTCAACTTAGAAACTTATTCTGAGTTCTGCTGTGGCGCTTTTAGTGTTTCCGTATACCGCAGCATTCGACATAGCTTTGCAGATGATAAATGTAACCGTTTCAGAGAGAAGAGCGGCCATTGTGACGATCTGGCTTTAAATCGATTCGATAACAAATGACGAAAACGGACTGATTTCTCAGGTTTTTACTACATATGAACACTTTTCACATTCTCCCGTGCAACGCAGCTGCTAGTCTTCCTTTCGTGCAAAATCTTAAGGTCCTAGGACATGTCCAAGCCACCAAAGCCGGTTTAAAAGTGATTAATCGACAACTACAACTTGAATTGTACTACTTCTTACTGGCTATTACTTCAACTTATAAGCTTCTTCTGTGTTCTAATATGGTGCTTTTAGTGTCTCCGCATACCGCAACATGCGACATAGCTTTGCAGGCGATTAATGTAACCGTTTCAGAGTAAAGAGCGGCCAATGTGACGATCTGGCTTTAAATCGATTCGATAACAAATGACGAAAACGGACGGATTTCTCAGGTTTTTACTACATATGAACACTTTTCACATTCTCCAGTGCAACGCGGCTGCTAGTCTTCCTTTCATGCAAAATCTTAAGGTTCCACCTCATGTCCAAGCCACCAAAGCTGGCTAAAACGTGAATAATCGATAACTAAAACTTGAATTGTACTACTTCTTACTGGCTATTACTTAGACTTAGAAGCTTCTTCTGTGTTCTACTATGGTGCTTTTAGTGTCTCCGCATACCGCAACATGCGACATAGCTTTGCAGGCGATTAATGTAACCGTTTCAGAGAGAAGAGCGCCCAATGTGACGATCTGGCTTTAAATCGATTCGATAACAAATGACGAAAACGGACGGATTTCTCAGGTTTTTACTACATATGAACACTTTTCACATTCTCCCGTGCAACGCGGCTACTAGTCCTCCTTTCATGCAAAATCGTATATTCCTAGGTCATGTCCAAGCCACCACAGCCGGCTAAAAATTGAATAATCGACAACTAAAACTTGAATTGTACTACTTCTTACTGGCTATTACTTCAACTTAGAAGCTTCTTCTGTGTTCTACTATGGTGCTTTTTGTGTTTCCGCATAACGCAGCACGCGACATAGCTTTGCAGACGATAAATGTAACCGTTTCAGAGAGAAGAGCGGCCAATGTGACGATCTGGCTTTAAATCGATTCGATAACAAATGACGAAAACGGACGGATTTCTCAGGTTTTTACTACATATGAACACTTTTCACATTCTCCCGTGCAACGCGGCTGCTAGTCTTCCTTTCTTGCAAAATCTTAAGGTCCTAGGACATGTCCAAGCCACCAAAGCCGGTTAAAAAGTGATTCAACGACAACTAAAACTTAAATAGTACTACTTTTTACTGGCTATTACTTCAACTTAGAAGCTTCTTCTGTGTTCTAATATGGTGCTTTTAGTGTCTCCGCATACCGCAGCACGCGACATAGCTTTGCAGACGATAAATGTAACCGTTTCAGAGAGAAGAGCGGCCATTGTGACGATCTGGCTTTAAATCGATTCGATAACAAATGACGAAAACGGACGGATTTCTCAGGTTTTTACAACATATGAACACTTTTCACATTCTCCCGTGCAACGCGGCTGCTAGTCTTATTTTCATGCAAAATCGTAAGGTCTTAGGACATGTCCAAGCCACCAAAGCCGGTTAAAAAGTGATTAAACGACAACTAAAACTTAAATATTACTGCTTCTAACTGGCTATTACTTCAACTTTGAAGCTTCTTCTCTGTTCTACTATGGTGCTTTTAGTGTCTCCGCATTCCGCAACATGCGACATAGCTTTGCAGACGATTAATGTAACCGTCTCAGAGAGAAAAGCGGCCAATGTGTCGATCTGAATTTAAGTCGATTCGATAACAAATGACGAAAACGGACGGATTTCTCAGGTTTTTACTACATATGAACACTTTTCACATTCTCCCGTGCAACGCGGCTGCTAGTCCTCCTTTCATGCAAAATCTTAAGGTCCTGGGTCATGTCCAAGCCACCAAAACCGGCTAAAAAGTGAATAATCGACAACTAAAACTTGAATTGTACTACTTCTTACTGGCTCATACTTCAACTTATAAGCTTCTTCTGTGTTCTACTATGGTGCTTTTAGTGTTTCCGCATACCGCAGCACGCGACATAGCTTTGCAGACGATAAATGTAACCGTTTCAGAGAGAAGAGCGGCCAATGTGACGATCTGGCTTTAAATCGATTCGATAACAAATGACGAAAACGGACGGATTTCTCAGGTTTTTACTACATATGAACACTTTTCACATTCTCCCGTGCAACGCGGCTGCTAGTCTTCCTTTCATGCAAAACTTAAGGTCCTAGGTCATGTCCAAGCCACCAAAGCCGGCTAAAAAGTGAATATTCGACAACTTAAACTTGAATTTTTCTACTTCTTACTGGCTATTATTTCAACTTAGAAGCTTCTTCTGTGTTCTACTATGGTGCTTTTAGTGTTTCCGCATACCGCAGCACGCGACATAGCTTTGCAGATGATAAATGTAACCGTTTCAGAGAGAAGAGCGGCCAATGTGACGATCTGGCTTTAAATCGATTCGATAACAAATGACGAAAACGGACGGATTTCTCAGGTTTTTACTACATATGAACACTTTTCACATTCTCCCGTGCAACGCGGCTGCTAGTCCTCCTTTCATACAAATCCTTAAGGTCCTAGGTCATATCCAAGCCACCAAAGCCGTCTAAAATGTGAATAATCTATAATTAAAACTTGAATTGTACTACTTCTTACTGGCTATTACTTCAACTTAGAAACTTATTCTGAGTTCTACTGTGGTGCTTTTAGTGTTTCCGTATACCGCAGCACGCGACATAGCTTTGCAGACGATAAATGTAACCGTTTCAGAGAGAAGAGCGGCCATTGTGACGATCTGGCTTTAAATCGATTCGATAACAAATGACGAAAACGGACGGATTTCTCAGGTTTTTACTACATATGAACACTTTTCACATTCTCCCGTGCAACGCGGCTGCTAGTCTTCCTTTCATGCAAAATCTTAAGGTCCTAGGACATGTCCAAGCCACCAAAGCCGTTTAAAAAGTGATTAATCGACAACTAAATCTTAAATATTACTACTTCTTACTGGCTATTACTTCAACTTAGAAGCTTCTTCTCTGTTGTACTATGGTGCTTTTAGTGTCTCCGCATACCGCAGCACGCGACATAGCTTTGCAGACTATAAGTGTAACCGTATCAGAGAGAAAAGAGAAAAATGTGACGATCTGACTTTAAGTCGATTCGATAACAAATGACGAAAACGGACGGATTTCTCAGTTTTTTACTACATATGAACACTTTTCACATTCTCCCGTGCAACGCGGCTGCTAGTCCTCCTTTCATGCAAAATCTTAAGGTCCTGGGTCATGTCCAAGCCACCAAAGCCGGCTAAAAAGTGAATAATCGACAACTAAAACTTGAATTGTACTACTTCTTACTGGCTCATACTTCAACTTATAAGCTTCTTCTGTGTTCTACTATGGTGCTTTTAGTGTTTCCGCATACCGCAGCACGCGACATAGCTTTGCAGACGATAAATGTAACCGTTTCAGAGAGAAGAGCGGCCAATGTGACGATCTGGCTTTAAATCGATTCGATAACAAATGACGAAAACGGACGGATTTCTCAGGTTTTTACTACATATGAACACTTTTCACATTCTCCCGTGCAACGCGGCTGCTAGTCTTCCTTTCATGCAAAACTTAAGGTCCTAGGTCATGTCCAAGCCACCAAAGCCGGCTAAAAAGTGAATATTCGACAACTTAAACTTGAATTTTTCTACTTCTTACTGGCTATTATTTCAACTTAGAAGCTTCTTCTGTGTTCTACTATGGTGCTTTTAGTGTTTCCGCATACCGCAGCACGCGACATAGCTTTGCAGACGATAAATGTAACCGTTTCAGAGAGAAGAGCGGCCAATGTGACGATCTGGCTTTAAATCGATTCGATAACAAATGACGAAAACGGACGGATTTCTCAGGTTTTTACTACATATGAACACTTTTCACATTCTCCCGTGCAACGCGGCTGCTAGTCCTCCTTTCATACAAATCCTTAAGGTCCTAGGTCATATCCAAGCCACCAAAGCCGTCTAAAATGTGAATAATCTATAATTAAAACTTGAATTGTACTACTTCTTACTGGCTATTACTTCAACTTAGAAACTTATTCTGAGTTCTACTGTGGTGCTTTTAGTGTTTCCGTATACCGCAGCACGCGACATAGCTTTGCAGACGATAAATGTAACCGTTTCAGAGAGAAGAGCGGCCATTGTGACGATCTGGCTTTAAATCGATTCGATAACAAATGACGAAAACGGACGGATTTCTCAGGTTTTTACTAAATATGAACACTTTTCACATTCTCGCGTGCAACGCGGCTGCTAGACCTCCTTTCATGCAAAATCTTAAGGTTCCACCTAATGTCAAAGCCACCAAAGCCGGTTAAAAAGTGATTAAACGACAACTAAAACTTAAATAGTACTACTTCTTACTGGCTATTACTTCAACTTAGAAGCTTCTTCTCTGTTCTACTATGGTGCTTTTAGTGTTTCCGCATACCGCAGCACGCGACATAGCTTTGCAGACGATAAATGTAACCGTTTCGGAGAGAAGAGCGGCCAGTGTGACGATCTGGCTTTAAATCGATTCGATAACAAATGACGAAAACGGACGGATTTCTCAGCTTTTTACTACATATGAACACTTTTCACATTCTCCCGTGCAACGCGGCTGCTAGTCTTCTTTTCATGCAAAATCTTAATGTCCTAGGACATGTCCAAGCCACCAAAGCCGGTTAAAAAGTGATTAATCGACAACTAAAACTTAAATAGTACTACTTCTTACTGGCTATTACTTCAACTTAGAAACTTCTTCTGTGTTCTAATATGGTGCTTTTAGTGTCTCCGCATACCGCAGCACGCGACATAGCTTTGCAGACGATAAATGTAACCGTCTCAGAGAGAAAAGCGGCCAATGTGTCGATCTGAATTTAAGTCGATTCGATAACAAATGACGAAAACGGACGGATTTCTCAGGTTTTTACTACGTATGAACACTTTTCACATTCTCCCGTGCAACGCGGCTGCTAGTCCTCCCTTCATGCAAATTCTTAAGGTCCTAGGTCATATCCAAGCCACCAAACCCGGCTAAAATGTGAATAATCTATAATTAAAACTTGAATTGTACTACTTCTTACTGGCTATTACTTCAACTTAGAAGCTTATTCTGAGTTCTACAGTGGTGCTTTTAGTGTTTCCGTATACCGCAGCACTCGACATAGCTTTGCAGACGATTAATGTAACCGTCTCAGAGAGAAAAAAGTCGGCCAATATGACGATCTGGCTTTAAGGCGATTCGATAACAAATGACGAAAACGGACGGATTTCTCAGGTTTTTACTACATATGAACACTTTTCACATTCTCCCGTGCAACGCGGCTGCTAGTCTTCCTTTCATGCAAAATATTAAGGTCCTAGGTCATGTCCAAGCCACCAAAGCCGGCTAAAATGTGAATAATATATAATTAAAACTTGAATTGTACTACTTCTAACTGGCTATTACTTCAACTTAGAAGCTTATTCTGGTTTCTACTGTGGTGCTTGTAGTGTTTCCGTATACCGCAACACGCGACATAGCTTTGCAGACGATAAATGTAACCGTTTCAGAAAGAAAAGCGGCCAATGTGACGATCTGGCTTTAAATCGATTCGATAGCAAATGACGAAAACGGACGGATTTCTCAGGTTTTTACTACATATGAACACTTTTCACATGCTCCCGTGCAACGCGGCGCTAGTCTTCCTTTCATGCAAAATCTTAAGGTCCTAGGTCATGTCCAACCCACCAAAGCCAGCTAAAAAGTGATTAATCGACAACTACAACATGAATTGTACTACTTCTTACTGGCTATTACTTCAACTTATTAGCTTCTTCTGTGTTCTAATATGGTGCTTTTAGTGTCTCCGCATACCGCAGCACGCGACATAGCTTTGCAGACGATAAATGTAACCGTTTCAGAGAGAAGAGCGGCCAATGTGACGATCTGGCTTTAAATCGATTCGATAACAAATGACGGAAACGGACGGATTTCTCAGGTTTTTACTACATATGAACACTTTTCACATTCTCCCGTGCAACGCGGCTGCTAGTCTTCCTTTCATGCAAAATCGTAATGTCCTAGGACATGTTCAAGCCACAAAAGCCGGTTAAAAAGTGATTAATCGACAACTAAAACTTAAATAGTACTACTTCATACTGGCTATTACTTCAACTTAGAAGCTTCTTCTGCGTTCTAATATGGTGCTTTTAGTGTCTCCGCATACCGCAGCACGCGACATAGCTTTGCAGACGATAAATGTAATCGTCTCAGAGAGAAAAGCGGCCAATGTGTCGATCTGAATTTAAGTCGATTCGATAACAAATGACCAAAATGGACGGATTTCTCGGGTTTTTACTACATATTAACACTTTTCACATCCTCCCGTGCAACGCGGCTGATAGTCCTCCTTTCATGCAAAATCATAAGGTTCCACCTCATGTCCACGCCACCAAAGCCGGCTAAAAAGTGAATAATCGAAAACTAAAACTTGAATTGTACTACTTCTTACTGGCTATTACTTCAACTTAGAAGCTTCTTCTGTGTTCTACTATGGTGCTTTTAGTGCCTCCGCATACCGCAGCACGCGACATAGCTTTGCAGACGATTAATGTAACCGTCTCAGAGAGAATGCGGCCAATATGACGATCTGGCTTTAAGTCGATTCGATAACAAATGACGAAAACGGATGGATTTCTCAGGTTTTTACTACATATGAGCACTTTTCACATTCTCCCGTGCAACGCGGCTGCTAGTCCTCCTTTCATGCAAAATCTTAAGGTCTTAGGTCATGTCCAAGCCACCAAAGCCGACTAAAAAGTGAATAATCGACAACTAAAACTTGAGCTGTACTACTTCTTGCTGGCTATTACTTCAACTTAGAAGCTTCTTCTGTGTTCTACTATGGTGCTTTTAGTGTTTCCGCATAACGCAGCACGCGACATAGCTTTGCAGACGATAAATGTAACCGTTTCAGAGAGAAGAGCGGCCAATGTGACGATCTGGTTTTAAATCGATTCGATAACAAACGACGAAAACGGACGGAATTCTCAGGTTTTTACTACATATGAACACTTTTCATATTCTCCCGTGCAACGCGGCTGCTTGTCATAATTTCATGCAAAATCTTAATGTCCTAGGACATGTCCAAGCCACCAAAGCCAGTTAAAAAGTGATTAATCGACAACTAAAACTTAAATAGTACTACTTCTTACTGGCTATTACTTCAACTTAGAAGCTTCTTCTGTGTTCTAATGTGATGCTTTTAGTGTTTCCGCATACCGCAGCACGCGACATAGCTTTGCAGACGAAAAATTTAACCGTCTCAGAGAGAAAAGCGGCCAATGTGTCGATCTGGCTTTAAATCGATTCGATAACAAATGGCGAAAATGGACAGAGTTCTCAGGTTTTTACTACATATGAACACTTTTCACATTCTCCCGTGCAACGCGGCTGCTAGTCCTCCTTTCATGCAAAATCTTAAGGTCCTAGGTCATGTCATAGCCACCAAAGCCGGCTAAAAAGTGAATAATCGACAACTAAAACTTGAATTGCACTACTTCTTACTGGCTATTACTTCAACTTAGGAGCTTCTTCTGTGTTCTACTATGGTGCTTTTAGTGTCTCCGCATACCGCAGCGCTCGACATAGCTTTGCAGACGATAAATGTAACCGTCTCAGAGAGAAAAATGGCCAATGTGACGATCTGGCTTTAAGTCGATTCGATAACAAATGACGAAAACGGACGAATTTCTCAGGTTTTTAATACATATGAACACTTTTCACATTCTCCCGTGCGACGCGGCTGCTAGTCCGCCTTTCATGCAAATTCTTAAGGTCCTAGGTCATATCCAAGCCACCAAAGCCGGCTAAAATGTGAATAATCTATAATTAAAACTTGAATTGTACTACTTCTTACTGGCTATTACTTCAACTTAGAAGCTTATTCTGAGTTCTACAATGGTGCTTTTAGTGTTTCCGTATACCGCAGCACGCGACATAGCTTTGCAGACGATAAATGTAACCGTTTCAGAGAGAAGAGCGGCCATTGTGACTATCTGGCTTTAAATCGATTCGATAACAAATGACGAAAACGGACGGATTTCTCAGGTTTTTACTACATATGAACACTTTTCACATTCTCCCGTGCAACGCGGCTGCTAGTCCTCCTTTCATGCAAAATCTTAAGGTCCTAGGTCATGTCAAAGCCACCAAAGCCGGCTAAAAAGTGAATAATCGATAACTAAAACTTGAATTGTACTACTTCTTACTGGCTATTACTTCAACTTAGAAGCTTCTTCTGTGTTCAACTATGTTGCTTTTAGTGTCTCCGCATACCGCAGCACGCGACATAGCTTTGCAGACGATTAATGTAACCGTCTCAGAGAGAAAAGCGGCCAATATAACGATCTGGCTTTAAGTCGATTCGATAACAAATGCCGAAAACGGACGGATTTCTCAGGTTTTTACTACATATGAACACTTTTCACATTCTCCCGTGCAACGCGGCTGCTAGTCCTCCTTTCATGCAAAATCTTAAGGTCCTACGTCATGTCCAAGCCACCAAAGCCGGCTAAAAAGTGAATAATCGATAACTAAAACTTGAATTGTACTACTTCTTACTGGCTATTACTTCAACTTAGAAGCTTCTTCTGTGTTCTACTATGGTGCTTTTAGTGTCTCCGCATACCGCAGCACGCGACATAGCTTTGCAGACGATAAATGTAACCGTCTCAGAGAGAAAAGCGGCCAATGTTACGATCTGGCTTTAAGTCGATACGATAACAAATGACGAAAACCCACGGATTTCTCAGGTTTTTACTACATATGAACACTTTTCACATTCTCCCGTGCAACGCGGTTGCTAGTCCTCCTTTCATGCAAAATCTTAAGGTTCCACCTCATGTCCAAGCCACCAAAGCCGGCTAAAAAGTGAATAATCGATAACTAAAACTTGAATTGTACTACTTCTTACTGGCTATTACTTCAACTTAGAAGCTTCTTCTGTGTTCTACTATGGTGCTTTTAGTGTCTCCGCATACCGCAGCACGCGACATAGCTTTGCAGACGATAAATGTAACCGTTTCAGAGAGAAGAGCGGCCATTGTGACGATCTGGCTTTAAATCGATTCGATAACAAATGACGAAAACGGACGGATTTCTCAGGTTTTTACTACATATGAACACTTTTCACATTCTCCCGTGCAACGCGGCTGCTAGTCTTATATTCATGCAAAATCGTAAGGTCTTAGGACATGTCCAAGCCACCAAAGCCGGTTAAAAAGTGATTAAACGACAACTAAAACTTAAATATTACTGCATCTAACTGGCTATTACTTCAACTTTGAAGCTTCTTCTCTGTTCTACTATGGTGCTTTTAGTGTCTCCGCATTCCGCAGCATGCGACATAGCTTTGCAGACGATTAATGTAACCGTCTCAGAGAGAAAAGCGGCCAATGTGTCGATCTGAATTTAAGTCGATTCGATAACAAATGACGAAAACGGACGGATTTCTCAGGTTTTTACTACATATGAACACTTTTCACATTCTCCCGTGCAACGCGGCTGCTAGTCTTCCTTTCATGCAAAATCTTAAGGTCCTAGGACATGTCCAAGCCACCAAAGCCGTTTAAAAAGTGATTAATCGACAACTAAATCTTAAATATTACTACTTCCTAGTGGCTATTACTTCAACTTTGAAGCTTCTTCTCTGTTGTACTATGGTGCTTTTAGTGTCTCCGCATACCGCAGCACGCGACATAGCTTTGCAGACTAAAAGTGTAACCGTATCAGAGAGAAAAGAGAAAAATGTGACGATCTGACTTTAAGTCGATTCGATAACAAATGACGAAAACGGACGGATTTCTCAGTTTTTTACTACATATGAACACTTTTCTCATTCTCCCGTGCAACGCGGCTGCTAGTCCTCCTTTCATACAAATCCTTAAGGTCCTAGGTCATATCCAAGCCACCAAAGCCGTCTAAAATGTGAATAATCTATAATTAAAACTTGAATTGTACTACTTCTTACTGGCTATTACTTCAACTTAGAAACTTATTCTGAGTTCTACTGTGGTGCTTTTAGTGTTTCCGTATACCGCAGCACGCGACATAGCTTTGCAGACGATAAATGTAACCGTTTCAGAGAGAAGAGCGGCCATTGTGACGATCTGGCTTTAAATCGATTCGATAACAAATGACGAAAACGGACGGATTTCTCAGGTTTTTACTACATATGAACACTTTTCACATTCTCCCGTGCAACGCGGCTGCTAGTCTTCCTTTCATGCAAAATCTTAAGGTCCTAGGACATGTCCAAGCCACCAAAGCCGTTTAAAAAGTGATTAATCGACAACTAAATCTTAAATATTACTACTTCTTACTGGCTATTACTTCAAGTTAGAAGCTTCTTCTCTGTTGTACTATGGTGCTTTTAGTGTCTCCGCATACCGCAGCACGCGACATAGCTTTGCAGACTATAAGTGTAACCGTATCAGAGAGAAAAGAGAAAAATGTGACGATCTGACTTTAAGTCGATTCGATAACAAATGACGAAAACGGACGGATTTCTCAGTTTTTTTACTACATATGAACACTTTTCACATTCTCCCGTGCAACGCGGCTGCTAGTCCTCCTTTCATGCAAAATCTTAAGGTCCTGGGTCATGTCCAAGCCACCAAAGCCGGCTAAAAAGTGAATAATCGACAACTAAAACTTGAATTGTACTACTTCTTACTGGCTCATACTTCAACTTATAAGCTTCTTCTGTGTTCTACTATGGTGCTTTTAGTGTTTCCGCATACCGCAGCACGCGACATAGCTTTGCAGACGATAAATGTAACCGTTTCAGAGAGAAGAGCGGCCAATGTGAAGATCTGGCTTTAAATCGATTCGATAACAAATGACGAAAACGGACGGATTTCTCAGGTTTTTACTACATATGAACACTTTTCACATTCTCCCGTGCAACGCGGCTGCTAGTCTTCCTTTCATGCAAAACTTAAGGTCCTAGGTCATGTCCAAGCCACCAAAGCCGGCTAAAAAGTGAATATTCGACAACTTAAACTTGAATTTTTCTACTTCTTACTGGCTATTATTTCAACTTAGAAGCTTCTTCTGTGTTCTACTATGGTGCTTTTAGTGTTTCCGCATACCGCAGCACGCGACATAGCTTTGCAGACGATAAATGTAACCGTTTCAGAGAGAAGAGCGGCCAATGTGACGATCTGGCTTTAAATCGATTCGATAACAAATGACGAAAACGGACGGATTTCTCAGGTTTTTACTACATATGAACACTTTTCACATTCTCCCGTGCAACGCGGCTGCTAGTCCTCCTTTCATACAAATCCTTAAGGTCCTAGGTCATATCCAAGCCACCAAAGCCGTCTAAAATGTGAATAATCTATAATTAAAACTTGAATTGTACTACTTCTTACTGGCTATTACTTCAACTTAGAAACTTATTCTGAGTTCTACTGTGGTGCTTTTAGTGTTTCCGTATACCGCAGCACGCGACATAGCTTTGCAGACGATAAATGTAACCGATTCAGAGAGAAGAGCGGCCATTGTGACGATCTGGCTTTAAATCGATTCGATAACAAATGACGAAAACGGACGGATTTCTCAGGTTTTTACTAAATATGAACACTTTTCACATTCTCCCATGCAACGCGGCTGCTAGTCTTCCTTTCTTGCAAAATCTTAAGGTCCTAGGACATGTCCAAGCCACCAAAGCCGGTTACAAAGTGATTCAACGACAACTAAAACCTAAATAGTACTACTTTTTACTGGCTATTACTTCAACTTAGAAGCTTCTTCTCTGTTCTACTATGGTGCTTTTAGTGTTTCCGCATACCGCAGCATGCGACATAGCTTTGCAGACGATTAATGTAACCGTCTCAGAGAGAAAAGCGGCCAATGTGTCGATCTGAATTTAACTCGATTCGATAACAAATGACGAAAACGGACGGATTTCTCAGGTTTTTACTACATATGAACACTTTTCACATTCTCCCGTGCAACGCGGCTGCTAGTCTTCCTTTCATGCAAAATCTTAAGGTCCTAGGACATGTCCAAGCCACCAAAGCCGGTTAAAAAGTGATTAAACGACAACTAAAACTTAAATAGTACTACTTCTTACTGGCTATTACTTCAACTTAGAAGCTTCTTCTCTGTTCTACTATGGTGCTTTTAGTGTTTCCGCATACCGCAGCACGCGACATAGCTTTGCAGACGATAAATGTAACCGTTTCGGAGAGAAGAGCGGCCACTGTGACGATCTGGCTTTAAATCGATTCGATAACAAATGACGAAAACGGACGGATTTCTCAGCTTTTTACTACATATGAACACTTTTCACATTCTCCCGTGCAACGCGGCTGCTAGTCTTCCTTTCATGCAAAATCTTAATGTCCTAGGACATGTCCAAGCCACCAAAGCCGGTTAAAAAGTGATTAATCGACAACTAAAACTTAAATAGTACTACTTCTTACTGGCTATTACTTCAACTTAGAAACTTCTTCTGTGTTCTAATATGGTACTTTTAGTGTCTCCGCATACCGCAGCACGCGACATAGCTTTGCAGACGATAAATGTAACCGTCTCAGAGAGAAAAGCGGCCAATGTGTCGATCTGAATTTAAGTCGATTCGATAACAAATGACGAAAACGGACGGATTTCTCAGGTTTTTACTACGTATGAACACTTTTCACATTCTCCCGTGCAACGCGGCTGCTAGTCCTCCCTTCATGCAAATTCTTAAGGTCCTAGGTCATATCCAAGCCACCAAACCCGGCTAAAATGTGAATAATCTATAATTAAAACTTGAATTGTACTACTTCTTACTGGCTATTACTTCAACTTAGAAGCTTATTCTGAGTTCTACAGTGGTGCTTTTAGTGTTTCCGTATACCGCAGCAAGCGACATAGCTTTGCAGACGATTAATGTAACCGTCTCAGAGAGAAAAAAGTCGGCCAATATGACGATCTGGCTTTAAGGCGATTCGATAACAAATGACGAAAACGGACGGATTTCTCAGGTTTTTACTACATATGAACACTTTTCACATTCTCCCGTGCAACGCGGCTACTAGTCCTCCTTTCATGCAAAATCGTAAGGTCCTAGGTCATGTCCGAGCCACCAAAGCCGGCTAAAAAGTGAATAATCGACAACTAAAACTTGAATTGTACTACTTCTTACTGGCTATTACTTCAACTTAGAAGCTTCTTCTGTGTTCTACTATGGTGCTTTTAGTGTTTCCGCATACCGCAGCACGCGACATAGCTTTGCAGACGATAAATGTAACCGTTTCAGAGAGAATAGCGGCCAATGTGACGATATGGCTTTAAATCGATTCGATAGCAAATGACGAAAACGGACGGATTTCTCAGGTTTTTACTACATATGAACACTTTTCACATGCTCCCGTGCAACGCGGCGCTAGTCTTCCTTTCATGCAAAATCTTAAGGTCCTAGGTCATGTCCAACCCACCAAAGCCAGCTAAAAAGTGATTAATCGACAACTACAACACGAATTGTACTACTTCTTACTGGCTATTACTTCAACTTATTAGCTTCTTCTGTGTTCTAATATGGTGCTTTTAGTGTCTCCGCATACCGCAGCACGCGACATAGCTTTGCAGACGATAAATGTAACCGTTTCAGAGAGAAGAGCGGCCAATGTGACGATATGGCTTTAAATCGATTCGATAGCAAATGACGAAAACGGACGGATTTCTCAGGTTTTTACTACATATGAACACTTTTCACATGCTCCCGTGCAACGCGGCGCTAGTCTTCCTTTCATGCAAAATCTTAAGGTCCTAGGTCATGTCCAACCCACCAAAGCCAGCTAAAAAGTGATTAATCGACAACTACAACACGAATTGTACTACTTCTTACTGGCTATTACTTCAACTTATTAGCTTCTTCTGTGTTCTAATATGGTGCTTTTAGTGTCTCCGCATACCGCAGCACGCGACATAGCTTTGCAGACGATAAATGTAACCGTTTCAGAGAGAAGAGCGGCCAATGTGACGATCTGGCTTTAAATCGATTCGATAACAAATGACGGAAACGGACGGATTTCTCAGGTTTTTACTACATATGAACACTTTTCACATTCTCCCGTGCAACGCGGCTGCTAGTCTTCCTTTCATGCAAAATATTAAGGTCCTAGGTCATGTCCAAGCCACCAAAGCCGGCTAAAATGTGAATAATATTTAATTAAAACTTGAATTGTACTACTTCTAACTGGCTATTACTTCAACTTAGAAGCTTATTCTGAGTTCTACTGTGGTGCTTGTAGTGTTTCCGTATACCGCAACACGCGACATAGCTTTGCAGACGATAAATGTAACCGTTTCAGAGAGAAGAGCGGCCATTGTGACGATCTGGCTTTAAATCGATTCGATAACAAATGACGAAAACGGACGGATTTCTCAGGTTTTTACTACATATGAACACTTTTCACATTCTCCCGTGCAACGCGGCTGCTAGTCTTCCATTCATGCAAAATCGTAATGTCCTAGGACATGTTCAAGCCACAAAAGCCGGTTAAAAAGTGATTAATCGACAACTAAAACTTAAATAGTACTACTTCATACTGGCTATTACTTCAACTTAGAAGCTTCTTCTGCGTTCTAATATGGTGCTTTTAGTGTCTCCGCATACCGCAGCACGCGACATAGCTTTGCAGACGATAAATGTAATCGTCTCAGAGAGAAAAGCGGCCAATGTGTCGATCTGAATTTAAGTCGATTCGATAACAAATGACCAAAATGGACGGATTTCTCGGGTTTTTACTACATATTAACACTTTTCACATCCTCCCGTGCAACGCGGCTGATAGTCCTCCTTTCATGCAAAATCATAAGGTTCCACCTCATGTCCACGCCACCAAAGCCGGCTAAAAAGTGAATAATCGAAAACTAAAACTTGAATTGTACTACTTCTTACTGGCTATTACTTCAACTTAGAAGCTTCTTCTGTGTTCTACTATGGTGCTTTTAGTGCCTCCGCATACCGCAGCACGCGACATAGCTTTGCAGACGATTAATGTAACCGTCTCAGAGAGAATGCGGCCAATATGACGATCTGGCTTTAAGTCGATTCGATAACAAATGACGAAAACGGATGGATTTCTCAGGTTTTTACTACATATGAGCACTTTTCACATTCTCCCGTGCAACGCGGCTGCTAGTCCTCCTTTCATGCAAAATCTTAAGGTCCTAGGTCATGTCCAAGCCACCAAAGCCGACTAAAAAGTGAATAATCGACAACTAAAACTTGAGCTGTACTACTTCTTGCTGGCTATTACTTCAACTTAGAAGCTTCTTCTGTGTTCTACTATGGTGCTTTTAGTGTTTCCGCATAACGCAGCACGCGACATAGCTTTGCAGACGATAAATGTAACCGTTTCAGAGAGAAGAGCGGCCAATGTGACGATCTGGTTTTAAATCGATTCAATAACAAACGACGAAAACGGACGGAATTCTCAGGTTTTTACTACATATGAACACTTTTCATATTCTCCCGTGCAACGCGGCTGCTTGTCTTAATTTCATGCAAAATCTTAATGTCCTAGGACATGTCCAAGCCACCAAAGCCAGTTAAAAAGTGATTAATCGACAACTAAAACTTAAATAGTACTACTTCTTACTGGCTATTACTTCAACTTAGAAGCTTCTTCTGTGTTCTAATGTGATGCTTTTAGTGTTTCCGCATACCGCAGCACGCGACATAGCTTTGCAGACGAAAAATTTAACCGTCTCAGAGAGAAAAGCGGCCAATGTGTCGATCTGGCTTTAAATCGATTCGATAACAAATGGCGAAAATGGACAGAGTTCTCAGGTTTTTACTACATATGAACACTTTTCACATTCTCCCGTGCAACGCGGCTGCTAGTCCTCCTTTCATGCAAAATCTTAAGGTCCTAGGTCATGTCATAGCCACCAAAGCCGGCTAAAAAGTGAATAATCGACAACTAAAACTTGAATTGTACTACTTCTTACTGGCTATTACTTCAACTTAGGAGCTTCTTCTGTGTTCTACTATGGTGCTTTTAGTGTCTCCGCATACCGCAGCGCTCGACATAGCTTTGCAGACGATAAATGTAACCGTCTCAGAGAGAAAAATGGCCAATGTGACGATCTGGCTTTAAGTCGATTCGATAACAAATGACGAAAACGGACGGATTTCTCAGGTTTTTAATACATATGAACACTTTCCACATTCTCCCGTGCGACGCGGCTGCTAGTCCGCCTTTCATGCAAATTCGTAAGGTCCTAGGTCATATCCAAGCCTCCAAAGCCGGCTAAAATGTGAATAATCTATAATTAAAACTTGAATTGTACTACTTCTTACTGGCTATTACTTCAACTTAGAAGCTTATTCTGAGTTCTACAATGGTGCTTTTAGTGTTTCCGTATACCGCAGCACGCGACATAGCTTTGCAGACGATAAATGTAACCGTTTCAGAGAGAAGAGCGGCCATTGTGACTATCTGGCTTTAAATCGATTCGATAACAAATGACGAAAACGGACGGATTTCTCAGGTTTTTACTACATATGAACACTTTTCACATTCTCCCGTGCAACGCGGCTGCTAGTCCTCCTTTCATGCAAAATCTTAAGGTCCTAGGTCATGTCAAAGCCACCAAAGCCGGCTAAAAAGTGAATAATCGATAACTAAAACTTGAATTGTACTACTTCTTACTGGCTATTACTTCAACTTAGAAGCTTCTTCTGTGTTCAACTATGTTGCTTTTAGTGTCTCCGCATACCGCAGCACGCGACATAGCTTTGCAGACGATTAATGTAACCGTCTCAGAGAGAAAAGCGGCCAATATAACGATCTGGCTTTAAGTCGATTCGATAACAAATGCCGAAACCGGACGGATTTCTCAGGTTTTTACTACATATGAACACTTTTCACATTCTCCCGTGCAACGCGGCTGCTAGTCCTCCTTTCATGCAAAATCTTAAGGTCCTAGGTCATGTCCAAGCCACTAAAGACGGCTAAAAAGTGAATAATCGACAACTAAAACTTGAATTGTACTACTTCTTACTGGCTATTACTTCAACTTAAAAGCTCCTTCTGTGTTCTACTATGGTGTTTTAAGTGTCTCCGCATACCGCAGCACACGACATAGCTTTGCAGACGATAAATGTAACCGTCTCAGAGAGAAAATCGTCCAATGTGAAGATCTGGCTTTAAGTCGATTCGATAACAAATGGCGAAAACGGACGGATTTCTCAGGTTGTTACTACATATGAACACTTTTCACATTCTCCCGTGCAACGCGGCTGCTAGTCTTCCTTTCATGCAAAATCTTAAGGTCCTAGGTCATGTCCAACCCACCAAAGCCAGCTAAAAAGTGATTAATCGACAACTACAACTTGAATTGTACTACTTCTTACTGGCTATTACTTCAACTTAGAAGCTTCTTCTGTGTTCTAATATGGTGCCTTTAGTGTCTCTGCTTACCGCAGCACGCGACATAGCTTTGCAGACGATAAATGTAACCGTCTCAGAGAGAAAAGCGCCCAATGTTACGATCTGGCTTTAAGTCGATACGATAACAAATGACGAAAACCCACGGATTTCTCAGGTTTTTACTACATATGAACACTTTTCACATTCTCCCGTGCAACGCGGTTGCTAGTCCTCCTTTCATGCAAAATCTTAAGGTTCCACCTCATGTCCAAGCCACCAAAGCCGGCTAAAAAGTGAATAATCGATAACTAAAACTTGAATTGTACTACTTCTTACTGGCTATTACTTCAACTTAGAAGCTTCTTCTGTGTTCTACTATGGTGCTTTTAGTGTCTCCGCATACCGCAGCACGCGACATAGCTTTGCAGACGATAAATGTAACCGCCTCAGAGAGAAAAGCGGCCAATGTGACGATCTGGCTTTAAGTCGATACGATAACAAATGACGAAAACCCACGGATATCTCAGGTTTTTACTACATATGAACACTTTTCACATTCTCCCGTGCAACGCGGCTGCTAGTCCTCCTTTCATGCAAAATCTTAAGGTCCTAGGTCATGTCAAAGCCACCAAAGCCGGCTAAAAAGTGAATAATCGATAACTAAAACTTGAATTGTACTACTTCTTACTGGCTATTACTTCAACTTAGAAGCTTCTTCTGTGTTCAACTATGTTGCTTTTAGTGTCTCCGCATACCGCAGCACGCGACATAGCTTTGCAGACGATTAATGTAACCGTCTCAGAGAGAAAAGCGGCCAATATGACGATCTGGCTTTAAGTCGATTCGATAACAAATGCCGAAAACGGACGGATTTCTCAGGTTTTTACTACATATGAACACTTTTCACATTCTCCCGTGCAACGCGGCTGCTAGTCCTCCTTTCATGCAAAATCTAAAGGTCCTAGGTCATGTCCAAGCCACTAAAGACGGCTAAAAAGTGAATAATCGATAACTAAAACTTGAATTGTACTACTTCTTACTGGCTATTACTTCAACTTAAAAGCTCCTTCTGTGTTCTACTATGGTGTTTTAAGTGTCTCCGCATACCGCAGCACCCGACATAGCTTTGCAGACGATAAATGTAACCGTCTCAGAGAGAAAATCGTCCAATGTGAAGATCTGGCTTTAAGTCGATTCGATAACAAATGGCGAAAACGGACGGATTTCTCAGGTTGTTACTACATATGAACACTTTTCACATTCTCCCGTGCAACGCGGCTGCTAGTCTTCCTTTCATGCAAAATCTTAAGGTCCTACGTCATGTCCAACCCACCAAAGCCAGCTAAAAAGTGATTAATCGACAACTACAACTTGAATTGTACTACTTCTTACTGGCTATTACTTCAACTTAGAAGCTTCTTCTGTGTTCTAATATGGTGCCTTTAGTGTCTCTGCTTACCGCAGCACGCGACATAGCTTTGCAGACGATAAATGTAACCGTCTCAGAGAGAAAAGCGGCCAATGTTACGATCTGGCTTTAAGTCGATACGATAACAAATGACGAAAACCCACGGATTTCTCAGGTTTTTACTACATATGAACACTTTTCACATTCTCCCGTGCAACGCGGTTGCTAGTCCTCCTTTCATGCAAAATCTTAAGGTTCCACCTCATGTCCAAGCCACCAAAGCCGGCTAAAAAATGAATAATCGATAACTAAAACTTGAATTGTACTACTTCTTACTGGCTATTACTTCAACTTAGAAGCTTCTTCTGTGTTCTACTATGGTGCTTTTAGTGTCTCCGCATACCGCAGCACGCGACATAGCTTTGCAGACGATAAATGTAACCGCCTCAGAGAGAAAAGCGGCCAATGTGACGATCTGGCTTTAAGTCGATACGATAACAAATGACGAAAACCCACGGATTTCTCAGGTTTTTACTACATATGAACACTTTTCACATTCTCCCGTGCAACGCGGCTGCTAGTCCTCCTTTCTTGCAAAATCTTAAGGTCCTAGGTCATGTCAAAGCCACCAAAGCCGGCTAAAAAGTGAATAATCGACAACTAAAACTTGAATTGTACTACTTCTTACTGGCTATTACTTCAACTTAGAAGCTTCTTCTGTGTTCCACTATGGTGCTTTTATTGTCTCCGCAAACCGCAGCACGCGACATAGTTTTGCAGACGATAAATGTAACCGTTACGGAGAGAAGAGCGGCCAATGTGACGATCTGGCTTTAAATCGATTCGATAACAAATGACGAAAACGGACGGATTTCTCAGGTTTTTACTACATATGAACACTTTTCATATTCTCCCGTGCAACGCGGATGCTAGTCTTCATTTCATGCAAAATCTTAATGTCCTAGGTCATGTCCAAGCCACCAAAGCCGGTTAAAAAGTGATTAATCGACAACTAAAACTTAAATAGTACTACTTCTTACTGGCTATTACTTCAACTTAGAAGCTTCTTCTGTGTTCTAATATGGTGCTTTTAGTGTTTCCGCATACCGCAGCACGCGACATAGCTTTGCAGACGATAAATGTAACCGCCTCAGAGAGAAAAGCGGCCAATGTGACGATCTAGTTTTAAGTCGATACGATAACAAATGACGAAAACCCACGGATTTCTCAGGTTTTTACTACATATGAACACTTTTCACATTCTCCCGTGCAACGCGGCTGCTAGTCCTCCTTTCATGCAAAATCTTAAGGTCCTAGGTCATGTCATAGCCACCAAAGCCGGCTAAAAAATGAATAATCGACAACTAAAACTTGAATTGTACTACTTCTTACTGGCTATTACTTCAACTTAGAAGCTTCTTCTCTGTTCTACTATGGTGCTTTTACTGTCTCCGCATACCGCAGCGCCCGACATAGCTTTGCAGACGATAAATGTAACCGTCTCAGAGAGAAAAGCGGCCAATGTGACGATCTGGCTTTAAGTCGATTCGATAACAAAGTCGAAACCGGACGGATTTCTCAGGTTGTTACTACATATGAACACTTTTCACATTCTCCCGTGCAACGCGGCTGCTAGTCTTCCTTTCATGCAAAATCTTAAGGTCCTACGTCATGTCATACCCACCAAAGCCAGCTAGAAAGTGATTAATCGACAACTACAACTTGAATTGTACTACTTCTTACTGGCTATTACTTCAACTTAGAAGCTCCTTCTGTGTTCTAATATGGTGCTTTTAGTGTCTCCGCATACCGCAGCACGCGACATAGCTTTGCAGACGATAAATGTAACCGTCTCAGAGAGAAAAGCGGCCAATGTGACGATCTGGCTTTAAGTCGATACGATAACAAATGACGAAAACCCACGGATTTCTCAGGTTTTTACTACATATGAACACTTTTCACATTCTCCCGTGCAACGCGGTTGCTAGTCCTCCTTTCATGCAAAATCTTAAGGATCCACCTCATGTCCAAGACACCAAAGCCGGCTAAAAAGTGAATAATCGATAACTAAAACTTGAATTGTACTACTTCTTACTGGCTATTACTTCAACTTAGAAGCTTCTTCTGTGTTCTACTATGGTGCTTTTAGTGTCTCCGCATACCGCAGCATGCGACATAGCTTTGCAGACGATTAATGTAACCGTCTCAGAGAGAAAAGCGGCCAATGTGTCGAACTGAATTTAAGTCGATTCGATAACAAATGACGAAAACGGTCGCATTTCTCAGGTTTTTACTACATATGAACACTTTTCACATTCTGCCGTGCAACGCGGCTGCTAGTCCTCCTTTCATGCAAATTCTTAAGGTCCTAGGTCATATCCGAGCCACCAAAGCCGGCTAAAAAGTGAATAATCGACAACTAAAACTTGAATTGTACTACTTCTTACTGGCTATTACTTCAACTTAGAAGCTTCTTCTGTGTTCTACTATGGTGCTTTTAGTGTTTCCGCATACCGCAGCACGCGACATAGCTTTGCAGACGGTAAATGTAACCGTTTCAGAGAGAATAGCGGCCAATGTGACGATCTGGCTTTAAATCGATTCGATAGCAAATGACGAAAACGGACGGATTTCTCAGGGTTTTACTACATATGAACACTTTTCACATGCTCCCGTGCAACGCGGCGCTAGTCTTCCTTTCATGCAAAATCTTAAGGTCCTAGGTCATGTCCAACCCACCAAAGCCAGCTAAAAAGTGATTAATCGACAACTACAACTTGAATTGTACTACTTCTTACTGGCTATTACTTCAACTTAGAAGCTTCTTCTGTGTTCTAATATGGAGCTTTTAGTGTCTCCGCATACCGCAGCACGCGACATAGCTTTGCAGACGATAAATGTAACCGTTTCAGAGAGAAGAGCGGCCAATGTGACGATCTGGCTTTAAATCGATTGGATAACAAATGATGGAAACGGACGGATTTCTCAGGTTTTTACTACATATGAACACTTTTCACATTCTCCCGTGCAACGCGGCTGCTAGTCTTCCTTTCATGCAAAATCGTAATGTCCTAGGACATGTTCAAGCCACAAAAGCCGGTTAAAAAGTGATTAATCGACAACTAAAACTTAAATAGTACTACTTCATACTGGCTATTACTTCAATTTAGAAGCTTCTTCTGCGTTCTAATATGGTGTTTTTAGTGTCTCCGCATACCGCAGCACGCGACATAGCTTTGCAGACGATAAATGTAATCGTCTCAGAGAGAAAAGCGGCCAATGTGTCGATCTGAATTTAAGTCGATTCGATAACAAATGACCAAAATGGACGGATTTCTCGGGTTTTTACTACATATTAACACTTTTCACATCCTCCCGTGCAACGCGGCTGATAGTCCTCCTTTCATGCAAAATCGTAAGGTTCCACCTCATGTCCACGCCACCAAAGCCGGCTAAAAAGTGAATAATCGAAAACTAAAACTTGAATTGTACTACTTCTTACTGGCTATTACTTCAACTTACAAGCTTCTTCTGTGTTCTACTATAGTGCTTTTAGTGCCTCCGCATACCGCAGCACTCGACATAGCTTTGCAGACGATTAATGTAACCGTCTCAGAGAGAATGCGGCCAATATGACGGATTTCTCAGGTTTTTAATACATATGAACACTTTTCACATTCTCCCTTGCAACGCGGCTGCTAGTCCGCCTTTCATGCAAATTCTTAAGGTCCTAGGTCATATCCAAGCCACCAAAGCCGGCTAAAATGTGAATAATCTATAATTAAAACTTGAATTGTACTACTTCTTACTGGCTATTACTTCATCTTAGAAGCTTATTCTGAGTTCTACAATGGTGCTTTTAGTGTTTCCGTATACCGCAGCACGCGACATAGCTTTGCAGACGATAAATGTAACCGTTTCAGAGAGAAGAGCGGCCATTGTGACTATCTGGCTTTAAATCGATTCGATAACAAATGACGAAAATGGACGGATTTCTCAGGTTTTTACTACATATGAACACTTTTCACATTCTCCCGTGCAACGCGGCTGCTAGTCTTCCTTTCATGCAAAATCTTAAGGTCCTACGACATGTCCAAGCCACCAAAGCCGGTTAAAAAGTGATTAAACGACAACTAAAACTTAAATAGTACTACTTCTTACTGGCTATTACTTCAACTTAGAAGCTTCTTCTCTGTTCTACTATGGTGCTTTTAGTGTCTCCGCATACCGCAGCTCGCGACATAGCTTTGCAGACGATAAATGTAACCGTTACGGAGAGAAGAGTGGCCAATGTGACGATCTGGCTTTAAATCGATTCGATAACAAATGACGAAAACGGACGGATTTCTCAGGTTTTTACTACATATGAACACTTTTCATATTCTCCCGTGCAACGCGGATGCTAGTCTTCATTTCATGCAAAATCTTAATGTCCTAGGACATGTCCAAGCCACCAAAGCCGGTTAAAAAGTGAATAATCGACAACTAAAATTTAAATAGTACTACTTCTTACTGGCTATTACTTCAACTTAGAAGCTTCTTCTGTGTTCCACTATGGTGCTTTTGTCTCCGCAAACCGCAGCACGCGACATAGCTTTGCAGACGATAAATGTAACCGTTACGGAGAGAAGAGCGGCCAATGTGACGATCTGGCTTTAAATCGATTCGATTACAAATGACGAAAACGGACGGATTTCTCAGGTTTTTACTACATATGAACACTTTTCATATTCTCCCGTGCAACGCGGATGCTAGTCTTCATTTCATGCAAAATCTTAATGTCCTAGGTCATGTCCAAGCCACCAAAGCCGGTTAAAAAGTGATTAATCGACAACTAAAACTTAAATAGTACTACTTCTTACTGGCTATTACTTCAACTTAGAAGCTTCTTCTGTGTTCTAATATGGTGCTTTTAGTGTTTCCGCATACCGCAGCACGCGACATAGCTTTGCAGACGATAAATGTAACCGCCTCAGAGAGAAAAGCGGCCAATGTGACGATCTGGCTTTAAGTCGATACGATAACAAATGACGAAAACCCACGGATTTCTCAGGTTTTTACTACAAATGAACACTTTTCACATTCTCCCGTGCAACGCGGCTGCTAGTCCTCCTCTCATGCAAAATCTTAAGGTCCTAGGTCATGTCCAAGCCACCAAAGACAGCTAAAAAGTGAATAATCGACAACTAAAACTTGAATTCTACTAGTTCTTACTGGCTATTACTTCAACTTAAAAGCTCCTTCTGTGTTCTACTATGGTGCTTTAAGTGTCTCCGCATACCGCAGCACGCGACATAGCTTTGCAGACGAAAAATGTAACCGTCTCAGAGGGAAAAGCGGCCAATGTGACGATCTGGCTTTAAGTCGATTCGATAACAAATGGCGAAAATGGACAGATTTCTCAGGTTTTTACTACATATGAACACTTTTCACATTCTCCCGTGCAACGCGGCTGCTAGTCCTCCTTCCATGCAAAATCTTAAGGTCCTAGGTCATGTCATAGCCACCAAAGCCGGCTAAAAAATGAATAATCGACAACTACAACTTGAATTGTACTACTTCTTACTGGCTATTACTTCAACTTAGAAGCTTCTTCTCTGTTCTACTATGGTGCTTTTACTGTCTCCGCATACCGCAGCGCGCGACATAGCTTTGCAGACGATAAATGTAACCGTCTCAGAGAGAAAAGCGGCCAATGTGACGATCTGGCTTTAAGTCGATTCGATAACAAAGTCGAAACCGGACGGATTTCTCAGGTTGTTACTACATATGAACACTTTTCACATTCTCCCGTGCAACGCGGCTGCTAGTCTTCCTTTCATGCAAAATCTTAAGGGCCTACGTCATGTCATACCCACCAAAGCCAGCTAGAAAGTGATTAATCGACAACTACAACTTGAATTGTACTACTTCTTACTGGCTATTACTTCAACTTAGAAGCTCCTTCTGTGTTCTAATATGGTGCTTTTAGTGTCTCCGCATACCGCAGCACGCGACATAGCTTTGCAGACGATAAATGTAACCGTCTCAGAGAGAAAAGCGGCCAATGTGACGATCTGGCTTTAAGTCGATACGATAACAAATGACGAAAACGGACGGATTTCTCAGGTTTTTACTACATATGAACACTTTTCACATTCTCCCGTGCAACGCGGTTGCTAGTCCTCCTTTCATGCAAAATCTTAAGGATCCACCTCATGTCCAAGCCACCAAAGCCGGCTAAAAAGTAAATAATCGATAACTAAAACTTGAATTGTACTACTTCTTACTGGCTATTACTTCAACTTAGAAGCTTCTTCTGTGTTCTACTATGGTGCTTTTAGTGTCTCCGCATACCGCAGCATGCGACATAGCTTTGCAGACGATTAATGTAACCGTCTCAGAGAGAAATGCGGCCAATGTGTCGATCTGAATTTAAGTCGATTCGATAACAAATGACGAAAACGGACGCATTTCTCAGGTTTTTACTACATATTAACACTTTTCACATCCTCCCGTGCAACGCGGCTGATAGTCCTCCTTTCATGCAAAATCATAAGGTTCCACCTCATGTCCACGCCACCAAAGCCGGCTAAAAAGTGAATAATCGAAAACTAAAACTTGAATTGTACTACTTCTTACTGGCTATTACTTCAACTTAGAAGCTTCTTCTGTGTTCTACTATGGTGCTTTTAGTGCCTCCGCATACCGCAGCACGCGACATAGCTTTGCAGACGATTAATGTAACCGTCTCAGAGAGAATGCGGCCAATATGACGATCTGGCTTTAAGTCGATTCGATAACAAATGACGAAAACGGATGGATTTCTCAGGTTTTTACTACATATGAACAGTTTTCACATTCTCCCGTGCAACGCGGCTGCTAGTCCTCCTTTCATGCAAAATCTTAAGGTCCTAGGTCATGTCCAAGCCACCAAAGCCGACTAAAAAGTGAATAATCGACAACTAAAACTTGAGCTGTACTACTTCTTGCTGGCTATTACTTCAACTTAGAAGCTTCTTCTGTGTTCTACTATGGTGCTTTTAGTGTCTCCGCATACCGCAGCATGCGACATAGCTTTGCAGACGATTAATGTAACCGTCTCAGAGAGAAAAGCGGCCAATGTGTCGAACTGAATTTAAGTCGATTCGATAACAAATGACGAAAACGGACGCATTTCTCAGGTTTTTACTACATATGAACACTTTTCACATTCTGCCTTGCAACGCGGCTGCTAGTCCTCCTTTCATGCAAATTCTTAAGGTCCTAGGTCATACCCAAGCCACCAAACCCGGCTATAATGTGAATAATCTATAATTAAAACTTGAATTGTACTACTTCTTACTGGCTATTACTTCAACTTAGAAGCTTATTCTGAGTTCTACTGTGGTGCTTTTAGTGTTTCCGTATACCGCAGCACGCGACATAGCTTTGCAGACGATTAATGTAACCGTCTCAGAGAGAAAAAAGTCGGCCAATATGACGATCTGGCTTTATGGCGATTCGATAACAAATGACGAAAACGGACGGATTTCTCAGGTTTTTACTACATATGAACACTTTTCACATTCTCCCGTGCAACGCGGCTACTAGTCCTCCTTTCATGCAAAATCGTAAGGTCCTAGGTCATGTCCGAGCCACCAAATCCGGCTAAAAAGTGAATAATCGACAACTAAAACTTGAATTGTACTACTTCTTACTGGCTATTACTTCAACTTAGAAGCTTCTTCTGTGTTCTACTATGGTGCTTTTAGTGTTTCCGCATACCGCAGCACGCGACATAGCTTTGCAGACGATAAATGTAACCGTTTCAGAGAGAATAGCGGCCAATGTGACGATCTGGCTTTAAATCGATTCGATAGCAAATGACGAAAACGGACGGATTTCTCAGGGTTTTACTACATATGAACACTTTTCACATGCTCCCGTGCAACGCGGCGCTAGTCTTCCTTTCATGCAAAATCTTAAGGTCCTAGGTCATGTCCAACCCACCAAAGCCAGCTAAAAAGTGATTAATCGACAACTACAACTTGAATTGTACTACTTCTTACTGGCTATTACTTCAACTTAGAAGCTTCTTCTGTGTTCTAATATGGTGCTTTTAGTGTCTCCGCATACCGCAGCACGCGACATAGCTTTGCAGACGATAAATGTAACCGTTTCAGAGAGAAGAGCGGCCAATGTGACGATCTGGCTTTAAATCGATTCGATAACAATTGACGGAAACGGACGGATTTCTCAGGTTTTTACTACATATGAACACTTTTCACATTCTCCCGTGCAACGCGGCTGCTAGTCTTCCTTTCATGCAAAATCGTAATGTCCTAGGACATGTTCAAGCCACAAAAGCCGGTTAAAAAGTGATTAATCGACAAATAAAACTTAAATAGTACTACTTCATACTGGCTATTACTTCAATTTAGAAGCTTCTTCTGCGTTCTAATATGGTGCTTTTAGTGTCTCCGCATACCGCAGCACGCGACATAGCTTTGCAGACGATTAATGTAACCGTCTCAGAGAGAATGCGGCCAATATGACGGATTTCTCAGGTTTTTAATACATATGAACACTTTTCACATTCTCCCTTGCAACGCGGCTGCTAGTCCGCCTTTCATGCAAATTCTTAAGGTCCTAGGTCATATCCAAGCCACCAAAGCCGGCTAAAATGTGAATAATCTATAATTAAAACTTGAATTGTACTACTTCTTACTGGCTATTACTTCAACTTAGAAGCTTATTCTGAGTTCTACAATGGTGCTTTTAGTGTTTCCGTATACCGCAGCACGCGACATAGCTTTGCAGACGATAAATGTAACCGTTTCAGAGAGAAGAGCGGCCATTGTGACTATCTGGCTTTAAATCGATTCGATAACAAATGACGAAAATGGACGGATTTCTCAGGTTTTTACTACATATGAACACTTTTCACATTCTCCCGTGCAACGCGGCTGCTAGTCTTCCTTTCATGCAAAATCTTAAGGTCCTACGACATGACCAAGCCACCAAAGCCGGTTAAAAAGTGATTAAACGACAACTAAAACTTAAATAGTACTACTTCTTACTGGCTATTACTTCAACTTAGAAGCTTCTTCTCTGTTCTACTATGGTGCTTTTAGTGTCTCCGCATACCGCAGCTCGCGACATAGCTTTGCAGACGATAAATGTAACCGTTACGGAGACAAGAGTGGCCAATGTGACGATCTGGCTTTAAATCGATTCGATAACAAATGACGAAAACGGACGGATTTCTCAGGTTTTTACTACATATGAACACTTTTCATATTCTCCCGTGCAACGCGGATGCTAGTCTTCATTTCATGCAAAATCTTAATGTCCTAGGACATGTCCAAGCCACCAAAGCCGGTTAAAAAGTGAATAATCGACAACTAAAATTTAAATAGTACTACTTCTTACTGGCTATTACTTCAACTTAGAAGCTTCTTCTGTGTTCCACTATGGTGCTTTTATTGTCTCCGCATACCGCAGCACGCGACATAGCTTTGCAGACGATAAATGTAACCGTTACGGAGAGAAGAGCGGCCAATGTGACGATCTGGCTTTAAATCGATTCGATTACAAATGACGAAAACGGACGGATTTCTCAGGTTTTTACTACATATGAACACTTTTCATATTCTCCCGTGCAACGCGGATGCTAGTCTTCATTTCATGCAAAATCTTAATGTCCTAGGTCATGTCCAAGCCACCAAAGCCGGTGAAAAAGTGATTAATCGACAACTAAAACTTAAATAGTACTACTTCTTACTGGCTATTACTTCAACTTAGAAGCTTCTTCTGTGTTCTAATATGGTGCTTTTAGTGTTTCCGCATACCGCAGCACGCGACATAGCTTTGCAGACGATAAATGTAACCGCCTCAGAGAGAAAAGCGGCCAATGTGACGATCTGGCTTTAAGTCGATACGATAACAAATGACGAAAACCCACGGATTTCTCAGGTTTTTACTACATATGAACACTTTTCACATTCTCCCGTGCAACGCGGCTGCTAGTCCTCCTCTCATGCAAAATCTTAAGGTCCTAGGTCATGTCCAAGCCACCAAAGACAGCTAAAAAGTGAATAATCGACAACTAAAACTTGAATTGTACTACTTCTTACTGGCTATTACTTCAACTTAAAAGCTCCTTCTGTGTTCTACTATGGTGCTTTAAGTGTCTCCGCATACCGCAGCACGCGACATAGCTTTGCAGACGAAAAATGTAACCGTCTCAGAGAGAAAAGCGGCCAATGTGACGATCTGGCTTTAAGTCGATTCGATAACAAATGGCGAAAATGGACAGATATCTAAGGTTTTTACTACATATGAACACTTTTCACATTCTCCCGTGCAACGCGGCTGCTAGTCCTCCTTCCATGCAAAATCTTAAGGTCCTAGGTCATGTCATAGCCACCAAAGCCGGCTAAAAAATGAATAATCGACAACTAAAACTTGAATTGTACTACTTCTTACTGGCTATTACTTCAACTTAGAAGCTTCTTCTCTGTTCTACTATGGTGCTTTTACTGCCTCCGCATACCGCAGCGCGCGACATAGCTTTGCAGACGATAAATGTAACCGTCTCAGAGAGAAAAGCGGCCAATGTGACGATCTGGCTTTAAGTCGATTCGATAACAAAGTCGAAACCGGACGGATTTCTCAGGTTGTTACTACATATGAACACTTTTCACATTCTCCCGTGCAACGCGGCTGCTAGTCTTCCTTTCATGCAAAATCTTAAGGGCCTACGTCATGTCATACCCACCAAAGCCAGCTAGAAAGTGATTAATCGACAACTACAACTTGAATTGTACTACTTCTTACTGGCTATTACTTCAACTTAGAAGCTTCTTCTGTGTTCTACTATGGTGCTTTTAGTGTCTCCGCATACCGCAGCATGCGACATAGCTTTGCAGACGATTAATGTAACCGTCTCAGAGAGAAATGCGGCCAATGTGTCGATCTGAATTTAAGTCGATTCGATAACAAATGACGAAAACGGACGCATTTCTCAGGTTTTTACTACATATGAACACTTCTCACATTCTGCCGTGCAACGCGGCTGCTAGTCCTCCTTTCATGCAAATTCTTAAGGTCCTAGGTCATATCCAAGCCACCAAACCCGGCTAAAATGTGAATAATCTATAATTAAAACTTGAATTGTACTACTTCTTACTGGCTATTACTTCAACTTAGAAGCTTATTCTGAGTTCTACAGTGGTGCTTTTAGTGTTTCCGTATACCGCAGCACGCGACATAGCTTTGCAGACGATTAATGTAACCGTCTCAGAGAGAAAAAAGTCGGCCAATATGACGATCTGGCTTTAAGGCGATTCGATAACAAATGACGAAAACGGAAGGATTTCTCAGGTTTTTACTACATATGAACACTTTTCACATTCTCCCGTGCAACGCGGCTACTAGTCCTCCTTTCATGCAAAATCGTAAGGTCCTAGGTCATGTCCGAGCCACCAAAGCCGGCTAAAAAGTGAATAATCGACAACTAAAACGTGAATTGTACTACTTCTTACTGGCTATTACTTCAACTTAGAAGCTTCTTCTGTGTTCTACTATGGTGCTTTTAGTGTTTCCGCATACCGCAGCACGCGACATAGCTTTGCAGACGATAAATGTAACCGTTTCAGAGAGAATAGCGGCCAATGTGACGATCTGGCTTTAAATCGATTCGATAGCAAATGACGAAAACGGACGGATTTCTCAGGTTTTTACTACATATGAACACTTTTCACATGCTCCCGTGCAACGCGGCGCTAGTCTTCCTTTCATGCAAAATCTTAAGGTCCTAGGTCATGTCCAAGCCACCAAAGCCGGCTAAAATGTGAATAATATATAATTAAAACTTGAATTGTACTACTTCTAACTGGCTATTACTTCAACTTAGAAGCTTATTCTGAGTTCTACTGTGGTGCTTGTAGTGTTTCCGTATACCGCAACACGCGACATAGCTTTGCAGACGATAAATGTAACCGTTTCAGAGAGAAGAGCGGCCATTGTGACGATCTGGCTTTAAATCGATTCGATAACAAATGACGAAAACGGACGGATTTCTCAGGTTTTTACTACATATGAACACTTTTCACATTCTCCCATGCAACGCTGCTGCTAGTCCTCCTTTTATGCAAGATCTTAAGGTCCTAGGTCATGTCCAAGCCACCAAAGACGGCTAAAAAGTGAATAATCGACAACTAAAACTTAAATAGTACTACTTCATACTGGCTATTACTTCAAATTAGAAGCTTCTTCTGCGTTCTAATATGGTGATTTTAGTGTCTCCGCATACCGCAGCACGCGACATAGCTTTGCAGACGATAAATGTAATCGTCTCAGAGAGAAAAGCGGCCAATGTGTCGATCTGAATTTAAGTCGATTCGATAACAAATGACCAAAATGGACGGATTTCTCGGGTTTTTACTACATATTAACACTTTTCACATCCTCCCGTGCAACGCGGCTGATAGTCCTCCTTTCATGCAAAATCATAAGGTTCCACCTCATGTCCACGCCACCAATGCCGGCTAAAAAGTGAATAATCGAAAACTAAAACTTGAATTGTACTACTTCTTACTGGCTATTACTTCAACTTAGAAGCTTCTTCTGTGTTCTACTATGGTGCTTTTAGTGCCTCCGCATACCGCAGCACGCGACATAGCTTTGCAGACGATTAATGTAACCGTCTCAGAGAGAATGCGGCCAATATGACGATCTGCCTTTAAGTCGATTCGATAACAAATGACGAAAACGGATGGATTTCTCAGGTTTTTACTACATATGAACAGTTTTCACATTCTCCCGTGCAACGCGGCTGCTAGTCCTCCTTTCATGCAAAATCTTAAGGTCCTAGGTCATGTCGAAGCCACCAAAGCCGACTAAAAAGTGAATAATCGACAACTAAAACTTGAGCTCTACTACTTCTTGCTGGATATTACTTCAACTTAGAAGCTTCTTCTGTGTTCTACTATGGTGCTTTTAGTGTTTCCGCATAACGCAGCACGCGACATAGCTTTGCAGACGATAAATGTAACCGTTTCAGAGAGAAGAGCGGCCAATGTGACGATCTGGTTTTAAATCGATTCGATAACAAATGACGAAAACGGACGGAATTCTCAGGTTTTTACTACATATGAACACTTTTCATATTCTCCCGTGCAACGCGGCTGCTTGTCTTAATTTCATTCAAAATCTTAATGTCCTAGGACATGTCCAAGCCACCAAAGCCGGTTAAAAAGTGATTAATCCACAACTAAAACTTAAATAGGACTACTTCTTACTGGCTATTACTTCAACTTAGAAGCTTCTTCTGTGTTCTAATGTGATGCTTTTAGTGTTTCCGCATACCGCAGCACGCGACATAGCTTTGCAGACGAAAAATTTAACCGTCTCAGAGAGAAAAGCGGCCAATGTGTCGATCTGGCTTTAAATCGATTCGATAACAAATGGCGAAAATGGACAGAGTTGTCAGGTTTTTACTACATATGAACACTTTTCACATTCTCCCGTGCAACGCGGCTGCTAGTCCTCCTTTCATGCAAAATCTTAAGGTCCTAGGTCATGTCATAGCCACCAAAGCCGGCTAAAAAGTGAATAATCGACAACTAAAACTTGAATTGTACTACTTCTTACTGGCTATTACTTCAACTTAGGAGCTTCTTCTGTGTTCTACCATGGTGCTTTTAGTGTCTCCGCATACCGCAGCGCTCGACATAGCTTTGCAGACGATAAATGTAACCGTCTCAGAGAGAAAAATGGCCAATGTGACGATCTGGCTTTAAGTCGATTCGATAACAAATGACGAAAACGGACGGATTTATAAGGTTTTTAATACATATGAACACTTTTCACATTCTCCCGTGCAACGCGGCTGCTAGTCCGCCTTTCATGCAAATTCTTAAGGTCCTAGGTCATATCCAAGCCACCAAAGCCGGCTAAAATGTGAATAATCTATAATTAAAACTTGAATTGTACTACTTCTTACTGGCTATTACTTCAACTTAGAAGCTTATTCTGAGTTCTACAATGGTGCTTTTAGTGTTTCCGTATACCGCAGAACGCGACATAGCTTTGCAGACGATAAATGTAACCGTTTCAGAGAGAAGAGCGGCCATTGTGACTATCTGGCTTTAAATCGATTCGATAACAAATGACGAAAACGGACGGATTTCTCAGGTTTTTACTACATATGAACACTTTTCACATTCTCCCGTGCAACGCGGCTGCTAGTCTTCCTTTCATGCAAAATCTTAAGGTCCTACGACATGTCCAAGCCACCAAAGCCGGTTAAAAAGTGATTAAACGACAACTAAAACTTAAATAGTACTACTTCTTACTGGCTATTACTTCAACTTAGAAGCTTCTTCTCTGTTCTACTATGGTGCTTTTAGTGTCTCCGCATACCGCAGCTCGCGACATAGCTTTGCAGACGATAAATGTAACCGTTACGGAGAGAAGAGCGGCCAATGTGACGATCTGGCTTTAAATCGATTTGATAACAAATGACGAAAACGGACGGATTTCTCAGGTTTTTACTACATATGAACACTTTTCATATTCTCCCGTGCAACGCGGATGCTAGTCTTCATTTCATGCAAAATCTTAATGTCCTAGGACATGTCCAAGCCACCAAAGTCGGTTAAAAAGTGATTAATCGACAACTAAAATTTAAATAATACTACTTCTTACTGGCTATTACTTCAACTTAGAAGCTTCTTCTGTGTTCTAATATGGTGCTTTTAATGTTTCCGCATACCGCAGCACGCGACATAGCTTTGCAGACGATAAATGTAACCGCCTCAGAGAGAAAAGTGGCCAATGTGACGATCTGGCTTTAAGTCGATACGATAACAAATGACGAAAACCCACGGATTTCTCAGGTTTTTACAACATATGAATACTTTTCACATTCTCCCGTGCAACGCGGTTGCTAGTCCTCCTTTCATGCAAAACCTTAAGGTTCCACCTCATGTCCAAGCCACCAAAGCCGGCTAAAAAGTGAATAATCGATAACTAAAACTTGAATTGTACTACTTCTTACTGGCTATTACTTCAACTTAGAAGCTTCTTCTGTGTTCAACTATGTTGCTTTTAGTGTCTCCGCATACCGCAGCACGCGACATAGCTTTGCAGACGATTAATGTAATCGTCTCAGAGAGAAAAGCGGCCAATGTTACGATCTGGCTTTAAGTCGATACGATAACAAATGACGAAAACCCACGGATTTCTCAGGTTTTTACTACATATGAACACTTTTCACATTCTCCCGTGCAACGCGGTTGCTAGTCCTCCTTTCATGCAAAATCTTAAGGTTCCACCTCATGTCCAAGCCACCAAAGCCGGCTAAAAAGTGAATAATCGATAACTAAAACTTGAATTGTACTACTTCTTACTGGCTATTACTTCAACTTAGAAGCTTCTTCTGTGTTCTACTATGGTGCTTTTAGTGTCTCCGCATATCGCAGCACGCGACATAGCTTTGCAGACGATAAATGTAACCGCCTCAGAGAGAAAAGCGGCCAATGTGACGATCTGGCTTTAAGTCGATACGATAACAAATGACGAAAACCCACGGATTTCTCAGGTTTTTACTACATATGAACACTTTTCACATTCTCCCGTGCAACGCGGCTGCTAGTCCTCCTTTCATGCAAAATCTTAAGGTCCTAGGTCATGTCAAAGCCACCAAAGCCGGCTAAAAAGTGAATAATCGACAACTATAACTTGAATTGTACTACTTCTTACTGGCTATTACTTCAACTTAGAAGCTTCTTCTGTGTTCCACTATGGTGCTTTTATTGTCTCCGCAAACCGCAGCACGCGACATAGCTTTGCAGACGATAAATGTAACCGTTACGGAGAGAAGAGCGGCCAATGTGACGATCTGGCTTTAAATCGATTCGATAACAAATGACGAAAACGGACGGATTTCTCAGGTTTTTACTACATATGAACACTTTTCATATTCTCCCGTGCAACGCGGATGCTAGTCTTCATTTCATGCAAAATCTTAATGTCCTAGGTCATGTCCAAGCCACCAAAGCCGGTTAAAAAGTGATTAATCGACAACTAAAACTTAAATAGTAATACTTCTTACTGGCTATTACTTCAACTTAGAAGCTTCTTCTGTGTTCTAATATGGTGCTTTTAGTGTTTCCGCATACCGCAGCACGAGACATAGCTTTGCAGACGATAAATGTAACCGTCTCAGAGAGAAAAGCGGCCAATGTAACGATCTGGCTTTAAGTCGATACGATAACAAATGACCAAAACCCACGGATTTCTCAGGTTTTTACTACATATGAACACTTTTCACATTCTCCCGTGCAACGCGGCTGCTAGTCCTCCTTTCATGCAAAATCTTAAGGTCCTAGGTCATGTCAAAGCCACCAAAGCCGGCTAAAAAGTGAATAATCGACAACTAAAACTTGAATTGTACTACTTCTTACTGGCTATTACTTCAACTTAGAAGCTTCTTCTGTGTTCCACTATGGTGCTTTTATTGTCTCCGCAAACCGCAGCACGCGACATAGCTTTGCAGACGATAAATGTAACCGTTACGGAGAGAAGAGCGGCCAATGTGACGATCTGGCTTTAAATCGATTCGATAACAAATGACGAAAACGGACGGATTTCTCAGGTTTTTACTACATATGAACACTTTTCATATTCTCCCGTGCAACGCGGATGCTAGTCTTAATTTCATGCAAAATCTTAATGTCCTAGGTCATGTCCAAGCCACCAAAGCCGGTTAAAAAGTGATTAATCGACAACTTAAACTTCAATAGAACTACTTCTTACTGGCTATTACTTCAACTTAGAAGCTTCTTCTGTGTTCTAATATGGTGCTTTTAGTGTTTCCGCATACCGCAGCACGCGACATAGCTTTGCAGACGATAAATGTAACCGCCTCAGAGAGAAAAGCGGCCAATGTGACGATCTGGCTTTAAGTCGATTCGACAACAAAGTCGAAACCGGACGGATTTCTCAGGTTTTTACTACATATGAACACTTTTCACATTCTCCCGTGCAACGCGGCTGCTAGTCTTCCTTTCATGCAAAATCTTAAGGTCCTACGTCATGTCATACCCACCAAAGCCAGCTAGAAAGTGATTAATCGACAACTACAACTTGAATTGTACTACTTCTTACTGGCTATTACTTCAACTTAGAAGCTCCTTCTGTGTTCTAATATGGTGCTTTTAGTGTCTCCGCATACCGCAGCACGCGACATAGCTTTGCAGACGATAAATGTAACCGACTCAGAGAGAAAAGCGGCCAATGTGACGATCTGGCTTTAAGTCGATACGATAACAAATGACGAAAACGGACGGATTTCTCAGGTTTTTACTACATATGAACACTTTTCACATTCTCCCGTGCAACGCGGTTGCTAGTCCTCCTTTCATGCAAAATCTTAAGGATCCACCTCATGTCCAAGCCACCAAAGCCGGCTAAAAAGTGAATAATCGATAACTAAAACTTGAATTGTACTACTTCTTACTGGCTATTACTTCAACTTAGAAGCTTCTTCTGTGTTCTACTATGGTGCTTTTAGTGTCTCCGCATACCGCAGCATGCGACATAGCTTTGCAGACGATTAATGTAACCGTCTCAGAGAGAAAAGCGGCCAATGTGTCGATCTGAATTTAAGTCGATTCGATAACAAATGACGAAAACGGACGCATTTCTCAGGTTTTTACTACATATGAACACTTTTCACATTCTCCCGTGCAAAGCGGCTGCTAGTCCTCCTTTCATGCAAAATCTTAAGTTCCTAGGACATGTCCAAGCCACCATAGCCGGTTAAAAAGTGATTAAACGACAACTAAAACTTAAATATTACTACTTCTTACAAGCTATTACTTCAACTTAGAAGCTTCTTCTCTGTTCTACTATGGTGCTTTTAGTGTCTCCGCATACCGCAGCACGCGACATAGCTTTGCAGACGATTAATGTAACCGTTTCAGAGAGAAGAGCGGAAATGTGTCGATCTGGCTTTAAATCGATTCGATAACAAATGACGAAAACGGACGGATTTCTCAGGTTTTTACTACATATGAACACTTTTCACATTCTCCCGTGCAACGCGGCGCTAGTCTTCCTTTCATGCAAAATCTTAAGGTCCTAGGTCATGTCCAACCCACCAAAGCCAGCTAAAAAGTGATTAATCGACAACTACAACTTGTATTGTACTACTTCTTACTGGCTATTACTTCAACATATAAGCTTCTTCTGTGTTCTAATATGGTGCTTTTAGTGTCTCCGCATACCGCAGCACGCGACATAGCTTTGCAGACGATAAATGTAACCGTTTCAGAGAGAAGAGCGGCCAATGTGACGATCTGGCTTTAAACCGATTCGATAACAAATGACGAAAACGGACGGATTTCTCAGGATTGTACTACATATGAACACTTTTCACATTCTCCCGTGCAACGCGGCTGCTAGTCGTCCTTTCATGTAAAATCTTAAGGTCCACCTCATGTCCAAGCCACCAAAGCCGGCTAAAAAGTGAATAATCTATAATTAAAACTTGAATTGTACTACTTCTTACTGGCTATTACTTCAACATATAAGCTTCTTCTGTGTTCTAATATGGTGCTTTTAGTGTCTCCGCATACCGCAGCACGCGACATAGCTTTGCACACGATTAATGTAACCGTCTCAGAGAGAATGCGGCCAATATGACGATCTGGCTTTAAGTCGATTCGATAACAAATGCCGAAAACGGACGGATTTCTCACGTTTTTACTACATATGAACACTTTTCACATTCTCCCGTGCAACGCGGCTGCTAGTCCTCCTCTCATGCAAAATCTTAAGGTCCTAGGTCATGTCATAGCCACCAAAGCCGGCTAAAAAGTGAATAATCGACAACTAAAACTTGAATTGTACTACTTCTTACTGGCTATTACTTCAACTTAGAAGCTTCTTCTGTGTTCTACTATGGTGCTTTTAGTGTCTCCGCATACCGCAGCGCGCGACATAGCTTTCCAGACGATAAATGTCACCGTCTCAGAGAGAAAGGCGGCCAATGTGACGATCTGGCTTTAAGTCGATTCCATAACAAAGACGAAACCGGACGGATTTCTCAGGTTGTTACTACATATGAACACTTTTCACATTCTCCCGTGCAACTTAGAATCTTCTTCTGTGTTCTACTATGGTGCTTTTAGTGTTCCCGCATACCGCAGCACGCGACATAGCTTTGCAGACGATAAATGTAACCGTCTCAGAGAGAAAAGCGGCCAATATAACGATCTGGCTTTTTGTCGATTCGATAACAAATGACGAAAACGGACGGATTTCTCAGGTTTTCACTACATATGAACACTTTTCACATTCTCCCGTGCAACGCGGCTGCTGGTCCTCCTTTCATGCAAAATCGTAAGGTCCTAGGTCATGTCCAAGCCACCAAAGCCGGCTAAAAAGTGAATAATCGACAACAAAAACTTGAATTGTACTACTTCTTACTGGCTATTACTTCAACTTAGAAGCTTCTTCTGTGTTCTACTATGGTGCTTTTAGTGTCTCCACATACCGCAGCACGCGACATAGCTTTGCAGACGATAAATGTAACCGCCTCAGAGAGAAAAGCGGCCAATGTGACGATCTGGCTTTAAGTCGATTCGATAACAAATGACGAAAATGGACAGATTTCTCAGGTTTTTACTACATATGAACACTTTTCACATTCTCCCATGCAACGCGGCTGCTAATCCTCCTTTCATGCTAAATCTTAAGGTCCTAGGTCATGTCCAAGCCACCAAAGCCGGCTAAAAGGTGAATAATCGATAACTAAAACTTTAATTGTACTACTTCTTACTGGCTATTACTTCAACTTAGAAGTTTCTTCTGTGTTCTAATATGGTGCTTTTAGTGTCTCCGCATACCGCAGCACGCGACATAGCTTTGCAGACGATAAATGTAACCGTCTCAGAGAGAAAAGCGGCCAATGTGACGATCTGGCTTTAAGTCGATTCGATAGCAAATGACGATAACGGATGGATTTCTCAGGTTTTTACTCCATATGAACACTTTTCACATTCTCCCGCGCAACGCGGCTGCTAGTCCTCCTTTCATGCAAAATCTTAAGGTCCTAGGTCTTATCCAAGCCACCAAAGCCGGCTAAAAAGTGAATAATCGATAATTAAAACTTGAATTGTACTACTTCTTACTGGCTATTACTTCAACTTAGAAGCTTCTTCTGTGTTCTACTATGGTGCTTTTAGTGTTCCCGCATACCGCAGCACGCGACATAGCTTTGCAGACGATAAATGTAACCGTTTCAGAGAGAAGAGCGGCCAATGTGACAATCTGGCTTTAAATCGATTCGATAACAAATGACGAAAACGGCCGGGTTTCTCAGTTTTTTACTACATATGAACACTTTTCACATTCTCCCGTGCAACGCGGCTGCTAGTCCTCCTATAATGCAAAATCTTAAGGTTCCACCTCATGTCCAAGCCACCAAATCCGGCTAAAAAGTGAATAATCATTAACTAAAACTCGAATTGTACTACTTCTTACTGGCTATTGCTTCAACTTAGAATCATCTTCTGTGTTCTACTATGGTGCTTTTAGTATTCCGCATACCGCAGCACGCGACATAGCTTTGCAGACGATAAATGTAACCGTCTCAGAGAGAAAAGCGGCCAATGTGACGATCTGGCTTTAAGTCGATTCGATAACAAATGACGAAAACGGACGGATTTCTCAGGTTTTCACTACATATGAACACTTTTCACATTCTCCCATGCAACGCGGCTGCTAATCCTCATTTCATGCTAAATCTTAAGGTCCTAGGTCATGTCCAAGCCACCAAAGCCGGCTAAAAGGTGAATAATCGATAACTAAAACTTGAATTGTACTACTTCTTACTGGCTATTACTTCAACTTAGAAGTTTCTTCTGTGTTCTAATATGGTGCTTTTAGTGTCTCCGCATACCGCAGCACGCGACATAGCTTTGCAGACGATAAATGTAACCGTCTCAGAGAGAAAAGCGGCCAATGTGACGATCTGGCTTTAAGTCGATTCGTTAGCAAATGACGATAACGGACGGATTTCTCAGGTTTTTACTCCATATGAACACTTTTCACATTCTCCCGCGCAACGCGGCTGCTAGTCCTCCTTTCATGCAAAATCTTAAGGTCCTAGGTCTTATCCAAGCCACCAAAGCCGGCTAAAAAGTGAATAATCGATAATTAAAACTTGAATTGTACTACTTCTTACTGGCTATTACTTCAACTTAGAAGCTTCTTCTGTGTTCTACTATGGTGCTTTTAGTGTTCCCGCATACCGCAGCACGCGACATAGCTTTGCAGACGATAAATGTAACCGTTTCAGAGAGAAGAGCGGCCAATGTGACAATCTGGCTTTAAATCGATTCGATAACAAATGACGAAAACGGCCGGGTTTCTCAGTTTTTTACTACATATGAACACTTTTCACATTCTCCCGTGCAACGCGGCTGCTAGTCCTCCTATAATGCAAAATCTTAAGGTTCCACCTCATGTCCAAGCCACCAAATCCGGCTAAAAAGTGAATAATCATTAACTAAAACTTGAATTGTACTACTTCTTACTGGCTATTACTTCAACTTAGAATCTTCTTCTGTGTTCTACTATGGTGCTTTTAGTATTCCGCATACCGCAGCACGCGACATAGCTTTGCAGACGATAAATGTAACCGTCTCAGAGAGAAAAGCGGCCAATATAACGATCTGGCTTTAAGTCGATTCGATAACAAATGACGAAAACGGACGGATTTCTCAGGTTTTCACTACATATGAACACTTTTCACATTCTCCCGTGCAACGCGGCTGCTAGTCCTCCTTTCATGCAAAATCTTAAAGTCCTAGGTCATGTCCAAGCCACCAAAGCCGGCTAAAAAGTGAACAATCGACAACTAAAACTTGAATTATACTACTTCTTACTGGCTATTACTTCAACTTAGAAGCTTCTTCTGTGTTCTACTATGGTGCTTTTAGTGTCTCCACATACCGCAGCACGCGACATAGCTTTGCAGACGATAAATGTAACCGTCTCAGAGAGAAAAGCGGCCAATGTGACGATCTGGCTTTAAGACGATTCGATAACAAATGACGAAAATGGACAGATTTCTCAGGTTTTTACTACATATGAACACTTTTCACATTCTCCCGTGCAACGCGGCTGCTAGTCCTCCTTTCATGCAAAATCTTAAGGTCCTAGGTCATGTCCAAGCCACCAAAGCCGGCTAAAAAGTGAATAATCGACAAATAAAACTAGAATTGTACTACTTCTTACTGGCTATTACTTCAACTTAGAAGCTCCTTCTGTGTTCTACTATGGTGCTTTCTGTGTCCCCACATACCGCAGCACGCGACATAGCTTTGCAGACGATAAATGTAACCGTCTCAGAGAGAAAAGCGGCCTATGTGACGATCTGGCTTTAAGTCGATTCGATAACAAATGACGAAAATGGACAGATTTCTCAGGTTTTTACTACATATGAACACTTTTCACATTCTCCCATGCAACGCGGCTGCTAGTCCTCCTTTCACGCAAAATCTTAAGGTCCTAGGTCATGTCCAAGCCACCAAAGCCGGCTAAAAGGTGAATAATCGATAACTAAAACTTGAATTGTACTACTTCTTACTGGCTATTACTTCAACTTAGAAGTTTCTTCTGTGTTCTAATATGGTGCTTTTAGTGTTCCCGCATACCGCAGCACGCGACATAGCTTTGCAGACGATAAATGTAACTGTTTCAGAGAGAAGAGCGGCCAATGTGACGATCTGGCTTTAAATCGATTCGATAACAAATGACGAAAACGGACGGGTTTCTCAGGTTTTTACTCCATATGAACACTTTTCACATTCTCCCGTGCAACGCGGCTGCTAGTCCTCCTTTCATGCAAAATCTTAACGTCCTAGGTCATATCCAAGCCACCAAAGCCGGCTAAAAAGTGAATAATCGATAATTAAAAATTGAATTTTACTACTTCTGGCTATTACTTCAACTTAGAAGCTTCTTCTGTGTTCTACTATGGTGCCTTTAGTGTCTACGCATACGGCAGCACGCGACATAGCTTTGCAGACGATAAATGTAACCGTTTCAGAGAGAAGAGAGGCCAATGTGACGATCTGGCTTTAAATCGATTCGATAACAAATGACGAAAACGGACGGATTTCTCAGGTTTTTACTCCATATGAACACTTTTCACATTCTCCCGTGCAACGCGGCTGCTAGTCCTCCTTTCATCAAAATCTTAAGGTTCCACCTCATGTCCAAGCCACCAAATCCGGCTATAAAGTGAATAATCAATAACTAAAACTTGAATTCTACTACTTCTTACTGGCTATTACTTCAACTTAGAATCTTCTTCTGTGTTCTACTATGGTGCTTTTAGTGTTCCGCATACCACAGCACGCGACATAGCTTTGCAGACGATAAATGTAACCGTCTCAGAGAGAAAAGCGGCCAATATAACGATCTGGCTTTAAGTCGATTCGATAACAAATGACGAAAACGGACGGATTTCTCAGGTTTTCACTACATATGAACACTTTTCACATTCTCCCGTGCAACGCGGCTGCTAGTCCTCCTTTCATGCAAAATCTTAAGGTCCTAGGTCATGTCCAAGCCACCAAAGCCGGCTAAAAAGTGAATAATCGACAACTAAAACTTGAATTGTACTACTTCTTACTGGCTATTACTTCAACTTAGAAGTTTCTTCTGTGTTCTAATATGGTGCTTTTAGTGTCTACGCATACCGCAGCACGCGACATAGCTTTGCAGACGATAAATGTAACCGTCTCAGAGAGAAAAGCGGCCAATGTGACGATCTGGCTTTAAGTCGATTCGATAACAAATGACGATAACGGACGGATTTCTCAGGTTTTTACTCCATATGAACACTTTTCACATTCTCCCGCGCAACGCGGCTGCTAGTCCTCCTTTCATGCAAAATCTTAAGGTCCTAGGTCTTATCCAAGCCACCAAAGCCGGCTAAAAAGTGAATAATCGATAATTAAAACTTGAATTGTACTACTTCTTACTGGCTATTACTTCAACTTAGAAGCTTCTTCTGTGTTCTACTATGGTGCTTTTAGTGTCTCCGCATACCGCAGCACGCGACATAGCTTTGCAGACGATAAATGTAACCGTCTCAGAGAGAAAAGCGGCCAATGTGACGATCTGGCTTTGAGTCGATTCGATAACAAATGACGAAAACGGACGGATTTCTCCGGTTTTTATTATATATGAACACTTTTCACATTCTCCCGTGCAACGCGGCTGCTAGTCCTCCTTTCATGCAAAATCTTAAGGTCCTAGGTCATGTCCAACCCACCAAAGCCGGCTAAAAAGTGAATAATCGACAACTAAATCTTGAATTGTACTACTTCTTACTGGCTATTACTTCAACTTAGAAGCTCCTTCTGTGTTCTACTATGGTGCTTTTAGTGTCTCCACATACCGCAGCACGCGACATAGCTTTGCAGATGATAAATGTAACCGTCTCAGAGAGAAAAGCGGCCAATGTGACGATCTGGCTTAAAATCGATTCGATAACAAATGACGAAAACGGACGGATTTCTCAGGTTTTTACTCCATATGAACACTTTTCACATTCTCCCGTGCAACGCGGCTGCTAGTCCTCCTTTCATGCAAAATCTTAAGGTCCTAGGTCATGTCCAAGCCACCAAACCGGCTAAAAGGTGAATCATCGATAACTAAAACTTGAATTGTACTACTTCTTACTGGCTATTACTTCAACTTAGAAGTTTCTTCTGTGTTCTACTATGGTGCTTTTAGTGTCTACGCATACCGCAGCACGCGACATAGCTTTGCAGACGATAAATGTAACCGTCTCAGAGAGAAAAGCGGCCAATGTGACGATCTGGCTTTAAGTCGATTCGATAACAAATGACGATAACGGACGGATTTCTCAGGTTTTTACTCCATATGAACACTTTTCACATTCTCCCGCGCAACGCGGCTGCTAGTCCTCCTTTCATGCAAAATCTTAAGGTCCTAGGTCTTATCCAAGCCACCAAAGCCGGCTAAAAAGTGAATAATCGATAATTAAAACTTGAATTGTACTACTTCTTACTGGCTATTACTTCAACTTAGAAGCTTCTTCTGTGTTCTACTATGGTGCTTTTAGTGTTCCGCATACCGCAACACGCGACATAGCTTTGCAGACGATAAATGGAACCGTCTTAGAGAGAAAAGCGGCCAATATAACGATCTGGCTTTAAGTCGATTCGATAACGAATGACGATAACGGACGGATTTCTCAGGTTTTTACTCCATATGAACACTTTTCACTTTCTCCCGTACAACGCGGCTGCTAGTCCTCCTTTCATGCACAATCTTAAGGTCCTAGGTCATGTCCAAGCCACCAAAGCCGGCTAAAAAGTGAATAATCGATAATTAAAAATTGAATTTTACTACTTCTTACTGGCTATTACTTCAACTTAGAAGCTTCTTCTGTGTTCTACTATGGTGCTTTTAGTGTCTACGCATACGGCAGCACGCGACATAGCTTTGCAGACGATAAATGTAACCGTTTCAGAGAGAAGAGAGGCCAATGTGACGATCTGGCTTTAAATCGATTCGATAACAAATGACGAAACCGGACGGGTTTCTCAGGTTTTTACTACATATGAACACTTTTCACATTCTCCCATGCAACGCGGCTGCTAGTCCTCCTTTCATGCAAAATCTTAAGGTCCTAGGTCATGTCCAAGCCACCAAAGACGGCTAAAAAGTGAATAGTCGATAACTAAAACTTGAATTGTACTACTTCTTACTGGCTATTACTTCAACTTAGAAGCTTCTTCTGTGTTCTACTATGGTGCTTTTAGTGTCTCCGCATACCGCAGCACGCGACATAGCTTTGCAGACGATAAATGTAACCGTTTCAGAGAGAAGAGCGGCCAATGTGACGATCTGGCTTTGAGTCGATTCGATAACAAATGACGAAAACGGACTGATTTCTCCGGTTTTTATTATATATGAACACTTTTCACATTCTCCCGTGCAACGCGGCTGCTAGTCCTCCTTTCATGCAAAATCTTAAGGTCCTAGGTCATGTCCAACCCACCAAAGCCGGCTAAAAAGTGAATAATCGACAACTAAATCTTGAATTGTACTACTTCTTACTGGCTATTACTTCAACTTAGAAGCTCCTTCTGTGTTCTACTATGGTGCTTTTAGTGTCTCCACATACCGCAGCACGCGACATAGCTTTGCAGATGATAAATGTAACCGTCTCAGAGAGAAAAGCGGCCAATGTGACGATCTGGCTTAAAATCGATTCGATAACAAATGACGAAAACGGACGGATTTCTCAGGTTTTTACTCCATATGAACACTTTTCACATTCTCCCGTGCAACGCGGCTGCTAGTCCTCCTTTCATGCAAAATCTTAAGGTCCTAGGTCATGTCCAAGCCACCAAAGCCGGCTAAAAAGTGAATAATCGATAATTAAAACTTGAATTGTACTACTTCTTACTGGCTATTACTTCAACTTAGAAGCTTCTTCTGTGTTCTACTATGGTGCTTTTAGTGTTCCGCATACCGCAGCACGCGACATAGCTTTGCAGACGATAAATGTAACTGTTTCAGACAGAAGAGCGGCCAATGTGACGATCTGGCTTTAAATCGATTCGATAACAAATGACGAAAACGGACGGGTTTCTCAGGTTTTTACCCCATATGAACACTTTTCACATTCTCCCGTGCAACGCGGCTGCTAGTCCTCCTTTCATGCAAAATCTTAACGTCCTAGGTCATATCCAAGCCACCAAAGCCGGCTAAAAAGTGAATAATCGATAATTAAAAATTGAATTTTACTACTTCTGGCTATTACTTCAACTTAGAAGCTTCTTCTGTGTTCTACTATGGTGCTTTTAGTGTCTACGCATACGGCAGCACGCGACATAGCTTTGCAGACGATAAATGTAACCGTTTCAGAGAGAAGAGAGGCCAATGTGACGATCTGGCTTTAAATCGATTCGATAACAAATGACGAAAACGGACGGATTTCTCAGGTTTTTACTCCATATGAACACTTTTCACATTCTCCCGTGCAACGCGGCTGCTAGTCCTCCTTTCATGCAAAATCTTAAGGTCCTAGGTCATGTCCAACCCACCAAAGCCGGCTAAAAAGTGAATAATCGACAACTAAAACTTGAATTGTACTACTTCTTACTGGCTATTACTTCAACTTAGAAGCTCCTTCTGTGTTCTACTATGGTGCTTTTAGTGTCTCCACATACCGCAGCATGCGACATAGCTTTGCAGATGATAAATGTAACCGTCTCAGAGAGAAAAGCGGCCAATGTGACGATCTGGCTTAAAATCGATTCGATAACAAATGACGAAAACGGACGGATTTCTCAGGTTTTTACTTCATATGAACACTTTTCACATTCTCCCGTGCAACGCGGCTGCTAGTCCTCCTTTCATGCAAAATCTTAACGTCCTATGTCATATCCAAGCTACCAAAGCCGGCTAAAAAGTGAATAATCGATAATTAAAACTTGAATTGTACTACTTCTTACTGGCTATTACTACAACTTAGAAGCTTCTTCTGTGTTCTACTATGGTGCTTTTAGTGTTCCAGCATACCGCAGCACGCGACATAGCTTTGCAGACGATAAATGTAACCGTTTCAGAGAGAAGAGAGGCCAATGTGACGATCTGGCTTTAAATCGATTCGATAACAAATGACGAAAACGGACGGATTTCTTAGGTTTTTACTCCATATGAACACTTTTCACATTCTCCCGTGCAACGCGGCTGCTAGTCCTCCTATCATGCAAATTCTTAAGGTTCCACCTCATGTCCAAACCACCAAATCCGGCTAAAAAGTGAATAATCAATAACTAAAACTTGAATTGTACTACTTCTTACTTGCTATTACTTCAACTTAGAATCTTCTTCTGTGTTCTACTATGGTGCTTTTAGTGTTCCGCATACCGCAGCACGCGACATAGCTTTGCAGACGATAAATGTAACCGTTTCAGAGAGAAGAGAGGCCAATGTGACGATCTGGCTTTAAATCGATTCGATAACAAATGACGAAAACGGACGGGTTTCTCAGGTTTTTACTAAATATGAACACTTTTCACATTCTCCCATTCAACGCGGCTGCTAGTCCTCCTTTCATGCAAAATCTTAAGGTCCTAGGTCATGTCCAAGCCACCAAAGCCGGCTAAAACGTGAATAATCGACAAATAAAACTTGAATTGTACTACTTCTTACTGGCTATTACTTCAACTTAGAAGCTCCTTCTGTGTTCTACTATGGTGCTTTCTGTGTCCCCACATACCGCAGCACGCGACATAGCTTTGCAGACGATAAATGTAACCGTCTCAGAGAGAAAAGCGGCCTATGTGACGATCTGGCTTTAAGTCGATTCGATAACAAATGACGAAAATGGACAGATTTCTCAGGTTTTTACTACATATGAACACTTTTCACATTCTCCCATGCAACGCGGCTGCTAGTCCTCCTTTCATGCAAAATCTTAAGGTCCTAGGTCATGTCCAAGCCACCAAAGCCGGCTAAAAGGTGAATAATCGATAACTAAAACTTGAATTGTACTACTTCTTACTGGCTATTACTTCAACTTAGAAGTTTCTTCTGTGTTCTAATATGGTGCTTTTAGTGTTCCCGCATACCGCAGCACGCGACATAGCTTAGCAGACGATAAATGTAACTGTTTCAGAGAGAAGAGCGGCCAATGTGACGATCTGCCTTTAAATCGATTCGATAACAAATGACGAAAACGGACGGGTTTCTCAGGTTTTTACTCCATATGAACACTTTTCACATTCTCCCGTGCAACGCGGCTGCTAGTCCTCCTTTCATGCAAAATCTTAACGTCCTAGGTCATATCCAAGCCACCAAAGCCGGCTAAAAAGTGAATTATCGATAATTAAAAATTGAATTTTACTACTTCTGGCTATTACTTCAACTTAGAAGCTTCTTCTGTGTTCTACTATGGTGCCTTTAGTGTCTACGCATACGGCAGCACGCGACATAGCTTAGCAGACGATAAATGTAACCGTTTCAGAGAGAAGAGAGGCCAATGTGACGATCTGGCTTTAAATCGATTCGATAACAAATGACGAAAACGGACGGATTTCTCAGGTTTTTACACCATATGAACACTTTTCACATTCTCCCGTGCAACGCGGCTGCTAGTCCTCCTTTCATCAAAATCTTAAGGTTCCACCTCATGTCCAAGCCACCAAATCCGGCTATAAAGTGAATAATCAATAACTAAAACTTGAATTCTACTACTTCTTACTGGCTATTACTTCAACTTAGAATCTTCTTCTGTGTTCTACTATGGTGCTTTTAGTGTTCCGCATACCACAGCACGCGACATAGCTTTGCAGACGATAAATGTAACCGTCTCAGAGAGAAAAGCGGCCAATATAACGATCTGGCTTTAAGTCGATTCGATAACAAATGACGAAAACGGACGGATTTCTCAGGTTTTCACTACATATGAACACTTTTCACATTCTCCCGTGCAACGCGGCTGCTAGTCCTCCTTTCATGCAAAATCTTAAGGTCCTAGGTCATGTCCAAGCCACCAAAGCCGGCTAAAAAGTGAATAATCGACAAGTAAAACTTGAATTGTACTACTTCTTACTGGCTATTACTTCAACTTAGAAGTTTCTTCTGTGTTCTAATATGGTGCTTTTAGTGTCTACGCATACCGCAGCACGCGACATAGCTTTGCAGACGATAAATGTAACCATCTCAGAGAGAAAAGCGGCCAATGTGACGATCTGGCTTTAAGTCGATTCGATAACAAATGACGATAACGGACGGATTTCTCAGGTTTTTACTCCATATGAACACTTTTCACATTCTCCCGCGCAACGCGGCTGCTAGTCCTCCTTTCATGCAAAATCTTAAGGTCCTAGGTCTTATCCAAGCCACCAAAGCCGGCTAAAAAGTGAATAATCGATAATTAAAAACTTGAATTGTACTACTTCTTACTGGCTATTACTTCAACTTAGAAGCTTCTTCTGTGTTCTACTATGGTGCTTTTAGTGTTCCGCATACCGCAACACGCGACATAGCTTTGCAGACGATAAATGTAACCGTCTCAGAGAGAAAAGCGGCCAATATAACGATCTGGCTTTAAGTCGATTCGATAACGAATGACGATAACGGACGGATTTCTCAGGTTTTTACTCCATATGAACACTTTTCACTTTCTCCCGTACAACGCGGCTGCTAGTCCTCCTTTCATGCAAAATCTTAAGGTCCTAGGTCATGTCCAAGCCACCAAAGCCGGCTAAAAAGTGAATAATCGATAATTAAAAATTGAATTTTACTACTTCTTACTGGCTATTACTTCAACTTAGAAGCTTCTTCTGTGTTCTACTATGGTGCTTTTAGTGTCTACGCATACGGCAGCACGCGACATAGCTTTGCAGACGATAAATGTAACCGTTTCAGAGAGAAGAGAGGCCAATGTGACGATCTGGCTTTAAATCGATTCGATAACAAATGACGAAACCGGACGGGTTTCTCAGGTTTTTACTACATATGAACACTTTTCACATTCTCCCATGCAACGCGGCTGCTAGTCCTCCTTTCATGCAAAATCTTAAGGTCCTAGGTCATGTCCAAGCCACCAAAGACGGCTAAAAAGTGAATAGTCGATAACTAAAACTTGAATTGTACTACTTCTTACTGGCTATTACTTCAACTTAGAAGCTTCTTCTGTGTTCTACTAAGGTGCTTTTAGTGTCTCCGCATACCGCAGCACGCGACATAGCTTTGCAGACGATAAATGTAACCGTCTCAGAGAGAAAAGCGGCCAATGTGACGATCTGGCTTTGAGTCGATTCGATAACAAATGACGAAAACGGACTGATTTCTCCGGTTTTTATTATATATGAACACTTTTCACATTCTCCCGTGCAACGCGGCTGCTAGTCCTCCTTTCATGCAAAATCTTAAGGTCCTAGGTCATGTCCAACCCACCAAAGCCGGCTAAAAAGTGAATAATCGACAACTAAATTTTGAATTGTACTACTTCTTACTGGCTATTACTTCAACTTAGAAGCTCCTTCTGTGTTCTACTATGGTGCTTTTAGTGTCTCCACATACCGCAGCACGCGACATAGCTTTGCAGATGATAAATGTAACCGTCTCAGAGAGAAAAGCGGCCAATGTGACGATCTGGCTTAAAATCGATTCGATAACAAATGACGAAAACGGACGGATTTCTCAGGTTTTTACTCCATATGAACACTTTTCACATTCTCCCGTGCAACGCGGCTGCTAGTCCTCCTTTCATGCAAAATCTTAAGGTCCTAGGTCATGTCCAAGCCACCAAACCAGCTAAAAGGTGAATCATCGATAACTAAAACTTGAATTGTACTACTTCTTACTGGCTATTACTTCAACTTAGAAGTTTCTTCTGTGTTCTACTATGGTGCTTTTAGTGTCTACGCATACCGCAGCACGCGACATAGCTTTGCAGACGATAAATGTAACCGTCTCAGAGAGAAAAGCGGCCAATGTGACGATCTGGCTTTAAGTCGATTCGATAACAAATGACGATAACGGACGGATTTCTCAGGTTTTTACTCCATATGAACACTTTTCACATTCTCCCGCGCAACGCGGCTGCTAGTCCTCCTTTCATGCAAAATCTTAAGGTCCTAGGTCTTATCCAAGCCACCAAAGCCGGCTAAAAAGTGAATAATCGATAATTAAAACTTGAATTGTACTACTTCTTACTGGCTATTACTTCAACTTAGAAGCTTCTTCTGTGTTCTACTATGGTGCTTTTAGTGTTCCGCATACCGCACACGCGACATAGCTTTGCAGACGATAAATGTAACCGTCTCAGAGAGAAAAGCGGCCAATATAACGATCTGGCTTTAAGTCGATTCGATAACGAATGACGATAACGGACGGGTTTCTCAGGTTTTTACTACATATGAACACTTTTCACATTCTCCCATGCAACGCGGCTGCTAGTCCTCCTTTCATGCAAAATCTTAAGGTCCTAGGTCATGTCCAAGCCACCAAAGACGGCTAAAAAGTGAATAGTCCATAACTAAAACTTGAATTGTACTACTTCTTACTGGCTATTACTTCAACTTAGAAGCTTCTTCTGTGTTCTACTATGGTGCTTTTAGTGTCTCCGCATACCGCAGCACGCGACATAGCTTTGCAGACGATAAATGTAACCGTCTCAGAGAGAAAAGCGGCCAATGTGACGATCTGGCTTTGAGTCGATTCGATAACAAATGACGAAAACGGACTGATTTCTCCGGTTTTTATTATATATGAACACTTTTCACATTCTCCCGTGCAACGCGGCTGCTAGTCCTCCTTTCATGCAAAATCTTAAGGTCCTAGGTCATGTCCAACCCACCAAAGCCGGCTAAAAAGTGAATAATCGACAACTAAATCTTGAATTGTACTACTTCTTACTGGCTATTACTTCAACTTAGAAGCTCCTTCTGTGTTCTACTATGGTGCTTTTAGTGTCTCCACATACCGCAGCACGCGACATAGCTTTGCAGATGATAAATGTAACCGTCTCAGAGAGAAAAGCGGCCAATGTGACGATCTGGCTTAAAATCGATTCGATAACAAATGACGAAAACGGACGGATTTCTCAGGTTTTTACTCCATATGAACACTTTTCACATTCTCCCGTGCAACGCGGCTGCTAGTCCTCCTTTCATGCAAAATCTTAAGGTCCTAGGTCATGTCCAAGCCACCAAACCAGCTAAAAGGTGAATCATCGATAACTAAAACTTGAATTGTACTACTTCTTACTGGCTATTACTTCAACTTAGAAGTTTCTTCTGTGTTCTACTATGGTGCTTTTAGTGTCTACGCATACCGCAGCACGCGACATAGCTTTGCAGACGATAAATGTAACCGTCTCAGAGAGAAAAGCGGCCAATGTGACGATCTGGCTTTAAGTCGATTCGATAACAAATGACGATAACGGACGGATTTCTCAGGTTTTTACTCCATATGAACACTTTTCACATTCTCCCGCGCAACGCGGCTGCTAGTCCTCCTTTCATGCAAAATCTTAAGGTCCTAGGTCTTATCCAAGCCACCAAAGCCGGCTAAAAAGTGAATAATCGATAATTAAAACTTGAATTGTACTACTTCTTACTGGCTATTACTTCAACTTAGAAGCTTCTTCTGTGTTCTACTATGGTGCTTTTAGTGTTCCGCATACCGCAGCACGCGACATAGCTTTGCAGACGATAAATGTAACTGTTTCAGACAGAAGAGCGGCCAATGTGACGATCTGGCTTTAAATCGATTCGATAACAAATGACGAAAACGGACGGGTTTCTCAGGTTTTTACCCCATATGAACACTTTTCACATTCTCCCGTGCAACGCGGCTGCTAGTCCTCCTTTCATGCAAAATCTTAACGTCCTAGGTCATATCCAAGCCACCAAAGCCGGCTAAAAAGTGAATAATCGATAATTAAAAATTGAATTTTACTACTTCTGGCTATTACTTCAACTTAGAAGCTTCTTCTGTGTTCTACTATGGTGCTTTTAGTGTCTACGCATACGGCAGCACGCGACATAGCTTTGCAGACGATAAATGTAACCGTTTCAGAGAGAAGAGAGGCCAATGTGACGATCTGGCTTTAAATCGATTCGATAACAAATGACGAAAACGGACGGATTTCTCAGGTTTTTACTCCATATGAACACTTTTCACATTCTCCCGTGCAACGCGGCTGCTAGTCCTCCTTTCATGCAAAATCTTAAGGTCCTAGGTCATGTCCAACCCACCAAAGCCGGCTAAAAAGTGAATAATCGACAACTAAAACTTGAATTGTACTACTTCTTACTGGCTATTACTTCAACTTAGAAGCTCCTTCTGTGTTCTACTACGGTGCTTTTAGTGTCTCCACATACCGCAGCATGCGACATAGCTTTGCAGATGATAAATGTAACCGTCTCAGAGAGAAAAGCGGCCAATGTGACGATCTGGCTTAAAATCGATTCGATAACAAATGACGAAAACGGACGGATTTCTCAGGTTTTTACTCCATATGAACACTTTTCACATTCTCCCGTGCAACGCGGCTGCTAGTCCTCCTATCATGCAAATTCTTAAGGTTCCACCTCATGTCCAAACCACCAAATCCGGCTAAAAAGTGAATAATCAATAACTAAAACTTGAATTGTACTACTTCTTACTTGCTATTACTTCAACTTAGAATCTTCTTCTGTGTTCTACTATGGTGCTTTTAGTGTTCCGCATACCGCAGCACGCGACATAGCTTTGCAGACGATAAATGTAACCGTTTCAGAAAGAAGAGAGGCCAATGTGACGATCTGGCTTTAAATCGATTCGATAACAAATGACGAAAACGGACGGGTTTCTCAGGTTTTTACTAAATATGAACACTTTTCACATTCTCCCATTCAACGCGGCTGCTAGTCCTCCTTTCATGCAAAATCTTAAGGTCCTAGGTCATGTCCAAGCCACCAAAGCCGGCTAAAAGGTGAATAATCGATAACTAAAACTTGAATTGTACTACTTCTTACTGGCTATTACTTCAACTTAGAAGTTTCTACTGTGTTCTAATATGGTGCTTTTAGTGTCTCCGCATACCGCAGCACGCGACATAGCTTTGCAGGCGATAAATGTAACCGTCTCAGAGAGAAAAGCGGCCAATGTGACGATCTGGCTTTAGGTCGATTCGATAACAAATGACGATAACGGACGGATTTCTCAGGTTTTTACTTCATAAGAAAACTTTTCACATTCTCCCGTGCAACGCGGCTGCTAGTCCTCCTTTCATGCAAAATCGTAAGGTCCAAGGTCTTATCCAAGCCACCAAAGCCGGCTAAAAAGTGAATAATCGATAATTAAAACTTGAATTGTACTACTTCTTACTGGCTATTACTTCAACTTAGAAGCTTCTTCTGTGTTCTACTATGGTGCTTTTAGTGTTCCCGCATACCGCAGCACGCGACATAGCTTTGCAGACGATTAATGTAACCGTCTCAGAGAGAAAAGCGGCCAATGTGACGATCTCGCTTTAAGTCGATTCGATAACAAATGACGATAACGGACGGATTTCTCAGGTTTTTACACCATATGAACACTTTTCACATTCTCCCGTGCAACGCGGCTGCTAGTCCTCCTTTCATGCAAAATCTTAAGATATTAGGTCTTATCCAAGCCACCAAAGCCGGCTAAAAAGTGAATAATCGATAATATAAACTTGAATTTTACTACTTCTTACTGGCTATTACTTCAACTTAGAAGCTTCTTCTGTGTTCTAATATGGTGCTTTTAGTGTCTCCGCATACCGCAGCACGCGACATAGCTTTGCAGGCGATAAATGTAACCGTCTCAGAGAGAAAAGCGGCCAATGTGACGATCTGGCTTTAAGTAGATTCGATAACAAATGACGATAAGGGACGCATTTCTCAGGTTTTTACTTCATATGAACACTTTTCACATTCTCCCGTGCAACGCGGCTGCTAGTCCTCCTTTCATGCAAAATCTTAAGGTCCTAGGTCTTATCCAAGCCACCAAGCCGGCTAAAAAGTGAATAATCGATAATTAAAACTAGAATTATACTACTTCCTACTGTCTATTACTTCAACTTAGAAGCTTCTTCTGTGTTCTACTATGGTGCTTTTAGTGTTCCCACATACCGCAGCACGCAACATAGCATTTCAGACGATAAATGTATCCGTTTCAGAGAGAAGAGCGGCCAATGTGACGATCTGGCTTTAAATCGATTCGATAACAAATGACGAAAACGGACGGATTTTACAGGTTTTTACTACATATGAACACTTTTCACATTCTCCCGTGCAACGCGGCTGCTAGTCTTCCTTTCATGCAAAATCGTAAGGTCCTAAGTCATGTCCAAGCCACCAAAGCCGGCTAAAAAGTGATTAATCGACAAATATAACTTAAATAGTACTACTTCTTACTGGCTATTACTTCAATTTAGAAGCTTCTTCTGTGTTCTAATATGGTGCTTCTAGTGTCTCCGCATACCGCAGCACGCGACATAGCTTTGCAGACGATAAATGTAACCGTCTCAGAGAGAAAAGCGGCCAATGTGACGATCTATCTTTAAGTCGATTCGATTACAAATGACGAAAAGGGACGGATTTCTCAGGTTTTTACTACATGTGAACACTTTTCACATTCTCCCGTGCAACGCGGCTGCTAGTCCTCCTTTCATGCAAAATCTTAAGGTCCTAGGTCATGTTCAAGCCACCAAAGACGGCTAAAAAGTGAATAATCGACAACTAAAACTTGAATTGTACTACTTCTTAGTGGCTATTACATCAACTTAGAAGCTTCTTCTGTACTCTACTATGGTGCTTTTAGTGTTTCCGCATACCGCAGCAAGCGACATAGCTTTGCAGACGATAGATGTAACCGTCTCAGAGAGAAAAGCGGCCAATGTGACGATCTATCTTTAAGTCGATTCGATTACAAATGACGAAAAGGGACGGATTTCTCAGGTTTTTACTACATGTGAACACTTTTCACATTCTCCCGTGCAACGCGGCTGCTAGTCCTCCTTTCATGCAAAATCTTATGGTCCTAGGTCATGTCCAAGCCACCAAAGCCGGCTAAAAAGTGAATAATCGACAACTAAAACTTGAATTGTACTACTTCTTACTGGCTATTACTTCAACTTAGAAGCTTCTTCTGTGTTCTACTATGGTGCTTTTAGTGTCTCCACATACCGCAGCACGCGACATAGCTTTGCAGACGATAAATGTAACAGTCTCAGGGAGAAAAGCGGCCAATGTGACGATCTGGCTTTAAGTCGATTCGATAACAAATGACGAAAATGGTCAGATTTCTCAGGTTTTTACTACATATGAACACTTTCACATTCTCCCATGCAACGCGGCTGCTAGTCCTCCTTTCATGCAAAATCTTAAGGTCCTAGGTCGTTTCCAAGCCACCAAAGCCGGCTAAAAGGTGAATAATCGATAACTTAAACTTCAATTGTACTACTTCTTACTGGCTATTGCTTCAACTTAGAAGCTTCTTCTGTGTTCTACTATGGTGCTTTTAGTGTTTCCGCATACCGCAGCACGCGACATAGCTTTGCAGACGATAAATGTAACTGTCTCAGAGAGAAAAGCGGCCAATGTGACGATCTGGCTTTAAGTCGATTCGATAACAAATGACGAAAACGGACGGATTTCTCAGGTCTTTACTACATATGAACACTTTTCACATTCTCCCGTGCAACGCGGCTGCTAGTCCTCCTTTCATGCAAAATCTTAAGCTCCTAGGTCATGTCCAAGCCACCAAAGCCGGCTAAAAGGTGAATAATCGATAACTAAAACTTGAATTGTACTACTTCTTACTGGCTATTGCATCAACTTAGAAGCCTCTTCTGTATTCTACTATGGTGCTTTTAGTGTTTCCGCATACCGCAGCATGCGACATAGCTTTGCAGACGATAAATGTAACCGTCTCAGAGAGAAAAGCGGCCAATGTGACGATCTGGCTTTAAGTCGATTCGATTACAAATGACGAAAAGGGACCGATTTCTCAGGTTTTTACTACATGTGAACACTTTTCTTATTCTCCCGTGCAACGCGGCTGCTAGTCCTCCTTTCATGCAAAATCTTATGGTCCTAGGTCTTGTAATTGCCACCAATGCCGGCTCAAAAGTGACAATCGACAACTAAAACTTGAATTGTACTACTTCTTACTGGCTATTACTTCAACTTAGAAGCTTCTTCAGTGTTCTACTATGGTGCTTTTAGTGTCTCCGCATACCGCAGCACGCGACATAGCTTTGCAGGCGATAAATGTAACCGTCTCAGAGAGAAAAGCGGCCAATGTGACGATCTGGCTTTAGGTCGATTCGATAACAAATGACGATAACGGACGGATTTCTCAGGTTTTTACTTCATATGAAAACTTTTCACATTCTCCCGTGCAACGCGGCTGCTAGTCCTCCTTTCATGCAAAATCGTAAGGTCCAAGGTCTTATCCAAGCCACCAAAGCCGGCTAAAAAGTGAATAATCGATAATTAAAACTTGAATTGTACTACTTCTTACTGGCTATTACTTCAACTTAGAAGCTTCTTCTGTGTTCTACTATGGTGCTTTTAGTGTTCCCGCATACCGCAGCACGCGACATAGCTTTGCAGACGATTAATGTAACCGTCTCAGAGAGAAAAGCGGCCAATGTGACGATCTCGCTTTAAGTCGATTCGATAACAAATGACGATAACGGACGGATTTCTCAGGTTTTTACACCATATGAACACTTTTCACATTCTCCCGTGCAACGCGGCTGCTAGTCCTCCTTTCATGCAAAATCTTAAGATATTAGGTCTTATCCAAGCCACCAAAGCCGGCTAAAAAGTGAATAATCGATAATATAAACTTGAATTTTACTACTTCTTACTGGCTATTACTTCAACTTAGAAGCTTCTTCTGTGTTCTAATATGGTGCTTTTAGTGTCTCCGCATACCGCAGCACGCGACATAGCTTTGCAGGCGATAAATGTAACCGTCTCAGAGAGAAAAGCGGCCAATGTGACGATCTGGCTTTAAGTAGATTCGATAACAAATGACGATAAGGGACGCATTTCTCAGGTTTTTACTTCATATGAACACTTTTCACATTCTCCCGTGCAACGCGGCTGCTAGTCCTCCTTTCATGCAAAATCTTAAGGTCCTAGGTCTTATCCAAGCCACCAAGCCGGCTAAAAAGTGAATAATCGATAATTAAAACTAGAATTGTACTACTTCCTACTGGCTATTACTTCAACTTAGAAGCTTCTTCTGTGTTCTACTATGGTGCTTTTAGTGTTCCCACATACCGCAGCACGCAACATAGCATTTCAGACGATAAATGTATCCGTTTCAGAGAGAAGAGCGGCCAATGTGACGATCTGGCTTTAAATCGATTCGATAACAAATGACGAAAACGGACGGATTTTACAGGTTTTTACTACATATGAACACTTTTCACATTCTCCCGTGCAACGCGGCTGCTAGTCTTCCTTTCATGCAAAATCGTAAGGTCCTAAGTCATGTCCAAGCCACCAAAGCCGGCTAAAAAGTGATTAATCGACAAATATAACTTAAATAGTACTACTTCTTACTGGCTATTACTTCAATTTAGAAGCTTCTTCTGTGTTCTAATATGGTGCTTCTAGTGTCTCCGCATACCGCAGCACGCGACATAGCTTTGCAGACGATAAATGTAACCGTCTCAGAGAGAAAAGCGGCCAATGTGACGATCTATCTTTAAGTCGATTCGATTACAAATGACGAAAAGGGACGGATTTCTCAGGTTTTTACTACATGTGAACACTTTTCACATTCTCCCGTGCAACGCGGCTGCTAGTCCTCCTTTCATGCAAAATCTTAAGGTCCTAGGTCATGTTCAAGCCACCAAAGACGGCTAAAAAGTGAATAATCGACAACTAAAACTTGAATTGTACTACTTCTTAGTGGCTATTACATCAACTTAGAAGCTTCTTCTGTACTCTACTATTGTGCTTTTAGTGTTTCCGCATACCGCAGCAAGCGACATAGCTTTGCAGACGATAGATGTAACCGTCTCAGAGAGAAAAGCGGCCAATGTGACGATCTATCTTTAAGTCGATTCGATTACAAATGACGAAAAGGGACGGATTTCTCAGGTTTTTACTACATGTGAACACTTTTCACATTCTCCCGTGCAACGCGGCTGCTAGTCCTCCTTTCATGCAAAATCTTATGGTCCTAGGTCATGTCCAAGCCACCAAAGCCGGCTAAAAAGTGAATAATCGACAACTGAAACTTGAATTGTACTACTTCTTACTGGCTATTACTTCAACTTAGAAGCTTCTTCTGTGTTCTACTATGGTGCTTTTAGTGTCTCCACATACCGCAGCACGCGACATAGCTTTGCAGACGATAAATGTAACCGTCTCAGGGAGAAAAGCGGCCAATGTGACGATCTGGCTTTAAGTCGATTCGATAACAAATGACGAAAATGGTCAGATTTCTCAGGTTTTTACTACATATGAACACTTTCACATTCTCCCATGCAACGTGGCTGCTAGTCCTCCTTTCATGCAAAATCTTAAGGTCCTAGGTCGTTTCCAAGCCACCAAAGCCGGCTAAAAGGTGAATAATCGATAACTTAAACTTCAATTGTACTACTTCTTACTGGCTATTGCTTCAACTTAGAAGCTTCTTCTGTGTTCTACTATGGTGCTTTTAGTGTTTCCGCATACCGCAGCACGCGACATAGCTTTGCAGACGATAAATGTAACTGTCTCAGAGAGAAAAGCGGCCAATGTGACGATCTGGCTTTAAGTCGATTCGATAACAAATGACGAAAACGGACGAATTTCTCAGGTCTTTACTACATATGAACACTTTTCACATTCTCCCGTGCAACGCGGCTGCTAGTCCTCCTTTCATGCAAAATCTTAAGGTCCTAGGTCATGTCCAAGCCACCAAAGCCGGCTAAAAGGTGAATAATCGATAACTAAAACTTGAATTGTACTACTTCTTACTGGCTATTGCATCAACTTAGAAGCCTCTTCTGTATTCTACTATGGTGCTTTTAGTGTTTCCGCATACCGCAGCATGCGACATAGCTTTGCAGACGATAAATGTAACCGTCTCAGAGAGAAAAGCGGCCAATGTGACGATCTGGCTTTAAGTCGATTCGATTACAAATGACGAAAAGGGACGGATTTCTCAGGTTTTTACTACATGTGAACACTTTTCTTATTCTCCCGTGCAACGCGGCTGCTAGTCCTCCTTTCATGCAAAATCTTATGGTCCTAGGTCTTGTAATTGCCACCAATGCCGGCTCAAAAGTGACAATCGACAACTAAAACTTGAATTGTACTACTTCTTACTGGCTATTACTTCAACTTAGAAGCTTCTTCAGTGTTCTACTATGGTGCTTTTAGTGTCTCCGCATACCGCAACACGCGACATAGCTTTGCAGACGATAAATGTAACCGTCTCAGAGAGAAAAGCGGCCAATGTGACGATCTGGCTTTAAGACGATTCGATAACAAATGACGAAAACGGACGGATTTCTCAGGTTTTTACTCCATATGAACACTTTTCACATTCTCCCGTGCTACGTGGCTGCTAGTCCTCCTTTCATGCAAAATCTTAAGGTCCTAGGTCTTATCCAAGCCACCAAAGTCGGCTAAAAAGTGAATAATCGATAATTAAAACTTGAATTGTACTACTTCTTACTGGCTATTACTTCAACTTAGAAGCTTCTTCTGTGTTCTACTATGGTGCTTTTAGTGTTCCCGCATACCACAGCACGCGACATAGCTTTGCAGACGATAAATGTAACCGTTTCAGAGAGAAGAGCGGCCAATGTGACGATCTGGCTTTAAATCGATTCGATAACAAATGACGAAAACGGACGGATTTCTCAGGTTTTTACTACATATGAACACTTTTCACATTCTCCCGTGCAACGCGGCTGCTAGTCTTCCTTTCATGCAAAATCTTAAGGTCCTAAGTCATGTCCAAGCCACCAAAGCCGGCTAAAAAGTGAATAATCGATAATTAAAACTTGAATTGTACTACTTCTTACTGGCTATTACTTCAACTTATAAGCTTCTTCTGTGTTCTACTATGGTGCTTTTAGTGTTCCCGCATACCGCAGCACGCGACATAGCTTTGCAGGCGATAAATGTAACCGTCTCAGAGAGAAAAGCGGCCAATGTGACGATCTCGCTTTAAGTCGATTCGATAACAAATGACGATAACGGACAAATTTCTCAGGTTTTTACACCATATGAACACTTTTCACATTCTCTCGTGCAACGCGGCTGCTAGTCCTCCTTTCATGCAAAATCTTAAGATATTAGGTCTTATCCAAGCCACCAAAGCCGGCTAGAAAGTGAATAATCGATAATATAAACTTGAATTGTACTACTTCTTACTGGCTATTACTTCAACTTAGAAGCTTCTTCTGTGTTCTACTATGGTGCTTTTAGTGTTTCCGCATACCGCAGCATGCGACATAGCTTTGCAGACGATAAATGTAACCGTCTCAGAGAGAAAAGCGGCCAATGTGACGATCTGGCTTTAAGTCGATTCGATTACAAATGACGAAAAGGGACGGATTTCTCAGGTTTTTACTACATGTGAACACTTTTCTTATTCTCCCGTGCAACGCGGCTGCTAGTCCTCATTTCATGCAAAATCTTATGGTCCTAGGTCTTGTAATTGCCACCAATGCCGGCTAAAAAGTAACAATCGACAACTAAAACTTGAAATGTACTACTTCTTACTGGCTATTACTTCAACTTAGAAGCTTCTTCAGTGTTCTACTATGGTGCTTTTAGTGTCTCCGCATACCGCAACACGTGACATAGCTTTGCAGACGATAAATGTAACCGTCTCAGAGAGAAAAGCGGCCAATGTGACGATCTGGCTTTAAGACGATTCGATAACAAATGACGAAAATGGACGGATTTCTCAGGTTTTTACTCCATATGAACACTTTTCACATTCTCCCGTGCTACGTGGCTGCTAGTCCTCCTTTCATGCAAAATCTTAAGGTCCTAGGTCTTATCCAAGCCACCAAAGTCGGCTAAAAACTGAATAATCGATAATTAAAACTTGAATTGTACTACTTCTTACTGGCTATTACTTCAACTTATAAGCTTCTTCTGTGTTCTACTATGGTGCTTTTAGTGTTCCCGCATACCACAGCACGCGACATAGCTTTGCAGACGATAAATGTAACCGTTTCAGAGAGAAGAGCGGCCAATGTGACGATCTGGCTTTAAATCGATTCGATAACAAATGACGAAAACGGACGGATTTCTCAGGTTTTTACTACATATGAACACTTTTCACATTCTCCCGTGCAACGCGGCTGCTATTCTTCCTTTCATGCAAAATCTTAAGGTCCTAAGTCATGTCCAAGCCACCAAAGCCGGCTAAAAAGTGATTAATCGACAACTAAAACTTGAATTGTACTACTTCTTACTGGCTATTACTTCAATTTAGAAGCTTCTTCTGTGTTCTAATATGGTGCTTTTAGTGTCTCCGCATATCGCAGCACGCGACATAGCTTTGCAGGCGATAAATGTAACCGTCTCAGAGAGAAAAGCGGCCAATGTGACGATCTGGCTTTAAGTCGATTCGATAACAAATGACGATATCGGACGGATTTCTCAGGTTTTTACTTCATATGAACACTTTTCACATTCTCCCGTGCAACGCGGCTGCTAGTCCTCCTTTCATGCAAAATCGTAAGGTCCTAGGTCTTATCCAAGCCACCAAAGCCGGCTAAAAAGTGAATAATCGATAATTAAAACTTGAATTGTACTACTTCTTACTGGCTATTACTTCAACTTATAAGCTTCTTCTGTGTTCTACTATGGTGCTTTTAGTGTTCCCGCATACCGCAGCACGCGACATAGCTTTGCAGACGATAAATGTAACCGTCTCAGAGAGAAAAGCGGCCAATGTGACGATCTCGCTTTAAGTCGATTCGATAACAAATGACGATAACGGACAAATTTCTCAGGTTTTTACACCATATGAACACTTTTCACATTCTCTCGTGCAACGCGGCTGCTAGTCCTCCTTTCATGCAAAATCTTAAGATATTAGGTCTTATCCAAGCCACCAAAGCCGGCTAAAAGGTGAATAATCTATAACTAAAACTTGAATTGTACTACTTCTTACTGGCTATTACTTCAACTTAGAAGCTTCTTCTGTGTTCTACTATTGTGCTATTAGTGTCTACGCATACCGCAGCACGCGACATAGCTTTGCAGACGATAAATGTAACCGTCTCAGAGAGAAAAGCGGCCAATGTGACGATCTGGCTTTAAGTCGATTCGATAACAAATGACGAAAATGGACAGATTTCTCAGGTTTTTACTACATATGAACACTTTTCACATTCTCCTATGCAACGCGGCTGCTAGTCCTCCTTTCATGCAAAATCTTAAGGTCCTAGGTCATGTCCAAGCCACCAAAGCCGGCTAAAAGGTGAATAATCGATAACTAAAACTTGAATTGTACTACTTCTTACTGGCTATTGCTTCAACTTAGAAGCCTCTTCTGTATTCTACTATGGTGCTTTTAGTGTTTCCGCATACCGCAGCATGCGACATAGCTTTGCAGACGATAAATGTAACCGTCTCAGAGAGAAAAGCGGCCAATGTGACGATCTGGCTTTAAGTCGATTCGATTACAAATGACGAAAAGGGACGGATTTCTCAGGTTTTTACTACATGTGAACACTTTTCTTATTCTCCCGTGCAACGCGGCTGCTAGTCCTCATTTCATGCAAAATCTTATGGTCCTAGGTCTTGTAATTGCCACCAATGCCGGCTAAAAAGTAACAATCGACAACTAAAACTTGAAATGTACTACTTCTTACTGGCTATTACTTCAACTTAGAAGCTTCTTCAGTGTTCTACTATGGTGCTTTTAGTGTCTCCGCATACCGCAACACGTGACATAGCTTTGCAGACGATAAATGTAACCGTCTCAGAGAGAAAAGCGGCCAATGTGACGATCTGGCTTTAAGACGATTCGATAACAAATGACGAAAATGGACGGATTTCTCAGGTTTTTACTCCATATGAACACTTTTCACATTCTCCCGTGCTACGTGGCTGCTAGTCCTCCTTTCATGCAAAATCTTAAGGTCCTAGGTCTTATCCAAGCCACCAAAGTCGGCTAAAAACTGAATAATCGATAATTAAAACTTGAATTGTACTACTTCTTACTGGCTATTACTTCAACTTAGAAGCTTCTTCTGTGTTCTACTATGGTGCTTTTAGTGTTCCCGCATACCATAGCACGCGACATAGCTTTGCAGACGATAAATGTAACCGTTTCAGAGAGAAGAGCGGCCAATGTGACGATCTGGCTTTAAATCGATTCGATAACAAATGACGAAAACGGACGGATTTCTCAGGTTTTTACTACATATGAACACTTTTCACATTCTCCCGTGCAACGCGGCTGCTAGTCTTCCTTTCATGCAAAATCTTAAGGTCCTAAGTCATGTCCAAGCCACCAAAGCCGGCATAAAAGTGATTAGTCGACAACTAAAACTTAAATAGTACTACTTCTTACTGGCTATTACTTCAATTTAGAAGCTTCTTCTGTGTTCTAATATGGTGCTTTTAGTGTCTCCGCATACCGCAGCACGCGACATAGCTTTGCAGGCGATAAATGTAACCGTCTCAGAGAGAAAAGCGGCCAATGTGACAATCTGGCTTTAAGTCGATTCGATAACAAATGACGATAACGGACGGATTTCTCAGGTTTTTACTTCATATGAACACTTTTCACATTCTCCCGTGCAACGCGGCTGCTAGTCCTCCTTTCATGCAAAATCGTAAGCTCCTAGGTCTTATCCAAGCCACCAAAGCCGGCTAAAAAGTGAATAATCGATAATTAAAACTTGAATTGTACTACTTCTTACTGGCTATTACTTCAACTTAGAAGCTTCTTCTGTGTTCTACTATGGTGCTTTTAGTGTTCCCGCATACCGCAGCACGCGACATAGCTTTGCAGACGATAAATGTAACCGTCTCAGAGAGAAAAGCGGCCAATGTGACGATCTCGCTTTAAGTCGATTCGATAACAAATGACGATAACGGACAAACTTCTCAGGTTTTTACACCATATGAACACTTTTCACATTCTCTCGTGCAACGCGGCTGCTAGTCCTCCTTTCATGCAAAATCTTAAGATATTAGGTCTTATCCAAGCCACCAAAGCCGGCTAGAAAGTGAATAATCGATAATATAAACTTGAATTGTACTACTTCTTACTGGCTATTACTTCAACTTAGAAGCTTCTTCTGTGTTCTACTATGGTGCTTTTAGTGTGCCCGCATACCGCAGCACGCGACATAGCTTTGCAGGCGATAAATGTAACCGTTTCAGAGAGAAGAGCGGCCATTGTGACGATCTGGCTTTAAATCGATTCGATAACAAATGACGAAAACGGACGGATTTCTCAGGTTTTTACTACATATGAACACTTTTCACATTCTCCCATGCAACGCGGCTGATAGTCTTCCTTTCATGCAAAATCTTAAGGTCCTAAGTCATGTCCAAGCCACCAAAGCCGGCAAAAAAATGATTAGTCGACAACTAAAACTTAAATAGTACTACTTCTTACTGGCTATTACTTCAATTTAGAAGCTTCTTCTGTGTTCTAATATGGTGCTTTTAGTGTCACCGCATACCGCAGCACGCGACATAGCATTGCAGGCGATAAATGTAACCGTCTCAGAGAGAAAAGCGGCCAATTTGACGATCTGGCTTTAAGTCGATTCGATAACAAATGACGATAAGGGACGCATTTCTCAGGTTTTTACTTCATATGAACTCTTTTCACATTCTCCCGTGCAACGCGGCTGCTAGTCCTCCTTTCATGCAAAATCTTATGGTCCTAGGTCTTGTAATTGCCACCAATGCCGGCTAAAAAGTAACAATCGACAACTAAAACTTGAAATGTACTACTTCTTACTGGCTATTACTTCAACTTAGAAGCTTCTTCAGTGTTCTACTATGGTGCTTTTAGTGTCTCCGCATACCGCAACACGTGACATAGCTTTGCAGACGATAAATGTAACCGTTTCAGAGAGAAGAGCGGCCAATGTGACGATCTGGCTTTAAATCGATTCGATAACAAATGACGATAACGGACGGATTTCTCAGGTTTTTACTTCATATGAACACTTTTCACATTCTCCTATGCAACGCCGCTGCTAGTTCTCCTTTCATGCAAAATCTTAAGGTCCTAGGTCTTGTAATTGCAACCAATGCCGGCTAAAAAGTGACAATCGACAACTAAAACTTGAATTGTACTACTTCTTACTGGCTATTACTTCAACTTAGAAGCTTCTTCAGTGTTATACTATGGTGCTTTTAGTGTCTCCGCATACCGGAACACGCGACATAGCTTTGCAGACGATAAATGTAACCGTCTCAGAGAGAAAAGCGGCCAATGTGACGATCTGGCTTTAAGACGATTCGATAACAAATGACGAAAACGGACGGATTTCTCAGGTTTTTACTCCATATGAACACTTTTCACATTCTCCCGTGCTACGCGGCTGCTAGTCCTCCTTTCATGCAAAATCTTAAGGTCCTAGGTCTTATCCAAGCCACCAAAGTCGGCTAAAAAGTGAATAATCGATAATTAAAACTTGAATTGTACTACTTCTTACTGGCTATTACTTCAACTTAGAAGCTTCTTCTGTGTTGTACTATGGTGCTTTTAGTGTTCCCGCATACCACAGCACGCGACATAGCTTTGCAGACGATAAATGTAACCGTTTCAGAGAGAAGAGCGGCCAATATGACGATCTGGCTTTAAATCGATTCGATAACAAATGACGAAAACGGACGGATTTCTCAGGTTTTTACTACATATGAACACTTTTCACATTCTCCCGTGCAACGCGGCTGATAGTCTTCCTTTCATGCAAAATCTTAAGGTCCTAAGTCATGTCCAAGCCACCAAAGCCGGCTAAAAAGTGATTAATCGACAACTAAAACTTGAATTGTACTACTTCTTACTGGCTATTACTTCAATTTAGAAGCTTCTTCTGTGTTCTAATATGGTGCTTCTAGTGTCTCCGCTTACCGCAGCACGCGACATAGCTTTGCTGACGATAAATGTAACCGTCTCAGAGAGAAAAGCGGCCAATGTGACGATCTGGCTTTAAGTCGATTCGATTACAAATGACGAAAAGGGACGAATTTCTCAGGTTTTTACTACATGTGAACACTTTTCACATTCTCCCGTGCAACGCGGCTGCGAGTCCTCATTTCATGCAAAATCTTATGGTCCTAGGTCATGTCCAAGCCACCAAAGCCGGCTAAAAAGTGAATAATCGACAACTAAAACTTGAATTGTACTACTTCTTACTGGCTATTACTTCAACTTAGAAGATCCTTCTGTGTTCTACTATGGTGCTTTTAGTGTCTCCACATACCGCAGCACGCGACATAGCTTTGCAGACGATAAATGTAACCGTCTCAGGGAGAAAAGCGGCCAATGTGACGATCTGGCTTTAAGTCGATTCGATAACAAATGACGAAAATGGTCAGATTTCTCAGGTTTTTACTACATATGAACACTTTCACATTCTCCCGTGCAACGCGGCTGCTAGTCCTCCTTTCATGCAAAATCTTATGGTCCTAGGTCATGTCCAAGCCACCAAAGCCGGATAAAAAGTGAATAATCGACAACTAAAACTTGAATTGTACTACTTCTTACTGTCTATTACTTCAACTTAGAAGATCCTTCTGTGTTCTACTATGGTGCTTTTAGTGTCTCCACATACCGCAGCACGCGACATAGCTTTGCAGACGATAAATGTAACCGTCTCAGGGAGAAAAGCGGCCAATGTGACGATTTGGCTTTAAGTCGATTCGATAACAAATGACGAAACTTTTCAGATTTCTCAGGTTTTTACTACATATGAACACTTTTCACATTCTCCCGTGCAATGCGACTGATAGTCCTCCTTTCATGCAAAATCTTAAGGTCCTAGGTCATGTCCAAGCCACCAAAGCCGGCTAAAGAGTGAATAATCGACAACTAAATCTTCAATTGTACTACTTCTTACTGGCTATTACTTCAACTTAGAAGCTTCTTCTGTGTTCTACTATGGAGCTTTTAGTGTTCCCGCATACCGCAGCACGAGACACAGCTTTGCAGACGATAAATGTAACCGTTTCAGAGAGAAGAGCGGCCAATGTGACGATCTGGCTTTAAATCGATTCGATAACAAATGACGAAAACGGACGGATTTCTCAGGTTTTTACTTCATATGAACACTTTTCACATTCTCCCGTGCAACGCGGCTGCTAGTCTTCCTTTCATACAAAATCTTAAGGTCCTAAGTCATGTCCAAGCCACCAAAGCTGGCTAAAAAGTGATTAATCGACAACTAAAACTTGAATTGTACTACTTCTTACTGGCTATTACTTCAACTTAGAAGTTTCTGCTGTGTTCTAATATGGTGCATTTAGTGTCTCCGCATACCGCAGCACGCGACATTGTTTTGCAGACGATAAATGTAACCGTCTCAGAGAGAAAAGCGGCCAATGTGACGATCTGGCTTTAAGTCGATTCGATAACAAATGACGATAACGGACGGATTTCCCAGGTTTTTACTCCATATGAACACTTTTCACATTCTCCCGTGCAACGCGGCTGCTAGTCCTCCTTTCATGCAAAATCTTAAGGTCCTAGGTCTTATCCAAGCCAGCAAAGCCGGCTAAAAAGTGAATAATCGATAATTAAAATTGGAATTGTACTACTTCTTACTGGCTATTACTTCAACTTAGAAGCTTCTTCTGTGTTCTAATATGGTGCTTTTAGTGGCTCCGCATACGGCAGCACGCGACATAGCTTTGCAGACGATAAATGTAACCGTTTCAGAGAGAAGAGCGGCCAATGTGACGATCTGGCTTTAAATCGATTCGATAACAAATGACGGAAACGGACGGATTTCTCAGGTTTTTACTACATATGAACCCTTTTCACATTCTCCCGTGCAACGCGGCTGCTAGTCTTCCTTTCATGCAAAATATTAAGGTCCTAGGTCATGTCCAAGCCACCAAAGCCGGCTAAAATGTGAATAATATATAATTAAAACTTGAATTGTACTACTTCTAACTGGCTATTACTTCAACTTAGAAGCTTATTCGGAGTTCTACTGTGGTGCTTGTAGTGTTTCCGTATACCGCAACACGCGACATAGCTTTGCAGACGATAAATGTAACCGTTTCAGAGAGAAGAGCGGCCATTGTGACGATCTGGCTTTAAATCGATTCGATAACAAATGACGAAAACGGACGGATTTCTCAGGTTTTTACTACATATGAACACTTTTCACATTCTCCCATGCAACGCGGCTGCTAGTCCTCCTTTCATGCAGAATCGTAAGGTCCTAGGTCATGTTCAAGCCACCAAAGACGGCTAAAAAGTGAATAATCGATAACTAAAACTTGAATAGTACTACTTCTTACTGGCTATTACTTCAACTTAGAAGCTTCTTCTGTGTTCTACTATTGTGCTTTTAGTGTCTCCGCATACCGCAGCACGCGACATAGCTTTGCAGACGATAAATGTAACCGTCTCAGAGAGAAAAGCGGCCAATGTGACGATCTGGCTTTAAGTCGATTCGATTACAAATGACGAAAAGGGACGGATTTCTCAGGTTTTTACTACATATGAACACTTTTCACATTCTCCCGTGCAACGCGGCTGCTAGTCTTCGTTTCATGCAAAATCTTAAGGTCCTAAGTCATGTCCAAGCCACCAAAGCCGGCTAAAAAGTGAATAATCGATAACTTAAACTTCAATTGTACTACTTCTTACTGGCTATTGCTTCAACTAAGAAGCTTCTTCTGTGTTCTACTATGGTGCTTTTAGTGTTTCCGCATACCGCAGCACGCGACATAGCTTTGCAGACGATAAATGTAACCGTCTCAGAGAGAAAAGCGGCCAATGTGACGATCTGGCTTTAAGTGCATTCGATAACAATGACGAAACCGGACGGATTTCTCAGGTTTCTATTACATATGAACACTTTTCACATTCTCCCGTGCAACGCGACTGATAGTCCTCCTTTCATGCAAAATCTTAAGGTCCTAGGTCATGTCCAAGCCACCAAAGCCGGCTAAAGAGTGAATAATCGATAATTAAATCTTGAATTGTACTACTTCTTACTGGCTATTACTTCAACTTAGAAGCTTCTTCTGTGATCTACTATGGTGCTTTTAGTGTTCCCGCATACCGCAGCACGCGACATAGCTTTGCAGACGATAAATGTAACCGTTTCAGAGAGAAGAGCGGCCAATGTGACGATCTGGCTTTAAATCGATTCGATAACAAATGACGAAAACGGACGGATTTCTCAGGTTTTTACTACATATGAACACTTTTCACATTCTCCCGTGCAACGCGGCTGCTAGTCTTCCTTTCATGCAAAATCTTAAGGTCGTAAGTCATGTCCAAGCCACCAAAGCCGGCTAAAAAGTGATTAATCGACAACTAAAACTTCAATTGTACTACTCCTTACTGGCTATTACTTCAATTTAGAAGCTTCTTCTGTGTTCTAATATGGTGCTTTTAGTGCCTCCGCATACCGCAGCACGCGACATAGCTTTGCTGACGATAAATGTAACCGTCTCAGAGAGAAAAGCGGCCAATGTGACGATCTGGCTTTAAGTCGTTTCGATAACAAATGACGAAAACGGACGGATTTCTCAGGTTTTTACTACATATGAACACTTTTCACATTCTCCCATGCAACGCGGCTGCTAGTCCTCCTTTCATGCAGAATCTTAAGGTCCTAGGTCATGTTCAAGCCACCAAAGACGGCTAAAAAGTGAATAATCGATAACTAAAACTTGAATTGTACTACTTCTTACTGGCTATTACTTCAACTTAGAAGCTTCTTCTGTCTTCTACTATTGTGCTTTTAGTGTATCCGCATACCGCAGCACGCGACATAGCTTTGCAGACGATAAATGTAACCGTCTCAGAGAGAAAAGCGGCCAATGTGACGATCTGGCTTTAAGTCGATTCGATAACAAATGACGAAAATGGACAGATTTCTCAGGTTTTTACTACATATGAACAATTTTCACATTCTCCCATGCAACGCGGCTGCTAGTCCTCCTTTCATGCAAAATCTTAAGGTCCTAGGTCATGTCCAAGCCAACAAAGCCGGCTAAAAAGTGAATAATCGACAACTAAAACTTGAATTTTACTACTTCTTACTGGCTACTACTTCAACTTAGAAGCTTCTTCTGTGTTCTACTATGGTGCTTTTAGTGTTTCCGCATACCGCAGCACGCAACATGGCTTTGCAGACGATAAATGTAACCGTCTCAGAGAGAAAAGCGTCCAATGTGACGATCTGGCTGTAAGTCGATTCGATAACAAATGACGAAAAGGGACGGATTTCTCAGGTTTTTACTACATGTGAACACTTTTCACATTCTCCCGTGCAACGCGGCTGCTAGTCCTCCTTTCATGCAAAATCTTAAGGTCCTAGGTCATGTCCAAGCCGCCAAAGCCGGCTAAAAGGTGAATAATCGATAACTAAAAGTTTAATTGTACTACTTCTTACTGGCTATTACTTCAACTTAGAAGTTTCTTCTGTGTTCTACTATGGTGCTTTTAGTGTCTCCGCTTACGGCAGCACGCGACATAGCTTTGCAGACGATAAATGTAACCGTCTCAGAGAGAAAAGCGGCCAATGTGACGATCTGGCTTTAAGTGCATTCGATAACAAAGACGAAACCGGACGGATTTCTCAGGTTTCTACTACATATGAACACTTTTCACATTCTCCCGTGCAACGCGACTGATAGTCCTCTTTTCATGCAAAATCTTAAGGTCCTAGGTCATGTCCAAGCCACCAAAGCCGGCTAAAAAGTGAATAATCGACAACTAAAACTTGAATTGTACTACTTCTTACTGGCTATTACTTCAACTTAGAAGTTTCTTCTGTGTTCTAATATGGTGCATTTAGTGTCTCCGCATACCGCAGCACGCGACATTGCTTTGCAGACGATAAATGTAACCGTCTCAGAGAGAAAAGCGGCCAATGTGACGATCTGGCTTTAAGACGATTCGATAACAAATGACGATAACGGACGGATTTCCCAGGTTTTTACTCCATATGAACACTTTTCACATTCTCCCGTGCAACGCGGCTGCTAGTCTTCGTTTCATGCAAAATCTTTAGGTCCTAAGTCATGTCCAAGCCACCAAAGCCGGCAAAAAAGTGATTAGTCGACAACTAAAACTTAAATAGTACTACTTCTTACTGGCTATTACTTCAATTTAGAAGCTTCTTCTGTGTTCTAATATGGTGCTTTTAGTGTCTCCGCATACCGCAGCACGCGACATAGCTTTGCAGGCGATAAATGTAACCGTCTCAGAGAGAAAAGCGGCCAATGTGACGATCTGGCTTTACGTCGATTCGATAACAAATGACGATAAGGGACGCATTTCTCAGGTTTTTACTTCATATGAACACTTTTCACATTCTCCCGTGCAACGCGGCTGCTAGTCCTCCTTTCATGCAAAATCTTAAGGTCCTAGGTCTTATCCAAGCCACCAAAGCCGGCTAAAAAGTGAATAATCGATAATTAAAACTTGAATTGTACTACTTCTTACTGGCTATTACTTCAATTTAGAAGCTTCTTCTGTGTTCTACTATGGAGCTTTTAGTGTTCCCGCATACCGCAGCACGCGACATTGCTTTGCAGACGATAAATGTAAGCGTTTCAGAGAGAAGAGCGGCCAATGTGACGATATGGCTTTAAATCGATTCGATAACAAATGACGAAAAAGGACGGATTTTTCAGGTTTGTACTACATATGAACACTTTTCACATTCTCCCGTGCAACGCGGCTGCTATTCTTCCTTTCATGCAAAATCTTAAGGTCCTAAGTCATGTCCAAGCCACCAAAGCCGGCTAAAAAGTGATTAATCGACAACTAAAACTTGAATTGTACTACTTCTTACTGGCTATTACTTCAATTTAGAAGCTTCTTCTGTGTTCTAATATGGTGCTTCTAGTGTCTCCGCATACCGCAGTACGCGACATAGCTTTGCTGACGATAAATGTAACCGTCTCAGAGAGAAAAGCGGCCAATGTGACGATCTGGCTTTAAGTCGTTTCGATAACAAATGACGAAAACGGACGGATTTCTCAGGTTTTTACTACATATGAACACTTTTCACATTCTCCCATGCAACGCGGCTGTTAGTCCTCCTTTCATGCAGAATCTTAAGGTCCTAGGTCGTGTTCAAGCCACCAAAGACGGCTAAAAAGTGAATAATCGACAACTAAAACTTGAATTGTACTACTTCTTACTGGCTATTACTTCAACTTAGAAGCTTCTTCTGTGTTCTACTATGGTGCTTTTAGTGTTTCCGCATACCGCAGCATGCGACATAGCTTTGCAGACGATAAATGTAACCGTCTCAGGGAGAAAAGCGGCCAATGTGACGATCTGGCTTTAAGTCGATTCGATAACAAATGACGAAAATGGTCAGATTTCTCAGGTTTTTACTACATATGAACACTTTCACATTCTCCCATGCAACGCGGCTGCTAGTCCTCCTTTCATGCAAAATCTTAAGGTCCTAGGTCATGTCCAAGCCACCAAAGCCGGCTAAAAGGTGAATAATCGATAACTTAAACTTCAATTGTACTACTTCTTACTGGCTATTGCTTCAACTTAGAAGCTTCTTCTGTGTTCTACTATGGTGCTTTTAGTGTTTCCGCATACCGCAGCACGCGACATAGCTTTGCAGACGATAAATGTAACCGTCTCAGAGAGAAAAGCGGCCAATGTGACGATCTGGCTTTAAGTCGATTCGATAACAAATGACGAAAACGGACGGATTTCTCAGGTCTTTACTACATATGAACACTTTTCACATTCTCCCGTGCAACGCGGCTGCTAGTCCTCCTTTCATACAAAATCTTAAGGTCCTAGGTCATGTCCAAGCCAACAAAGCCGGCTAAAAGGTGAATAATCTATAACTAAAACTTTAATTGTACTACTTCTTACTGGCTATTACTTCAACTTAGAAGTTTCTTCTGTGTTCTACTATGGTGCTTTTAGTGGCTCCGCATACGGCAGCACGCGACATAGCTTTGCAGACGATAAATGTAACCGTCTCAGAGAGAAAAGCGGCCAATGTGACGATCTGGCTTTAAGTGCATTCGATAACAAAGACGAAACCGGACGGATTTCTCAGGTTTCTACTACATATGAACACTTTTCACATTCTCCCGTGCAACGCGACTGATAGTCCTCCTTTCATGCAAAATCTTAAGGTCCTAGGTCATGTCCAAGCCACCAAAGCCGGCTAAAGAGTGAATAATCGACAACTAAAACTTGAATTGTACTACTTCTTACTGGCTATTACTTCAACTTAGAAGTTTCTTCTGTGTTCTAATATGGTGCATTTAGTGTCTCCGCATACCGCAGCACGCGACATTGCTTTGCAGACGATAAATGTAACCGTCTCAGAGAGAAAAGCGGCCAATGTGACGATCTGGCTTTAAGTCGATTCGATTACAAATGACGAAAAGGGACGGATTTCTCAGGTTTTTACTACATGTGAACACATTTCTTATTCTCCCGTGCAACGCGGCTGCTAGTCCTCCTTTCATGCAAAATCTTATGGTCCTAGGTCTTGTCATTGCCACCAAAGACGGCTAAAAAGTGACAATCGACAACTAAACCTTGAATTGCACTACTTCTCACTGGCTATTACTTCAACTTAGAAGCTTCTTCAGTGTTCTACTATGGTGCTTTTAGTGTCTCCGCATACCGCAACACGCGACATAGCTTTGCAGACGATAAATGTAACCGTTTCAGAGAGAAGAGCGGCCAATGTGACGATCTGGCTTTAAATCGATTCGATAACAAATGACGAAAACGGACGGATATCTCAGGTTTTTACTACATATGAACACTTTTCACATTCTCCCGTGCAACGCGGCTGCTAGTCTTCCTTTCATGCAAAATCTTAAGGTCGTAAGTCATGTCCAAGCCACCAAAGCCGGCTAAAAAGTGATTAATCGACAACTAAAACTTTTAATTGTACTACTCCTTACTGGCTATTACTTCAATTTAGAAGTTTCTTCTGTGTTCTAATATGGTGCTTTTAGTGCCTCCGCATACCGCAGCACGCGACATAGCTTTGCTGACGATAAAAGTAACCGTCTCAGAGAGAAAAGCGGCCAATGTGACGATCTGGCTTTAAGTCGTTTCGATAACAAATGACGAAAACGGACGGATTTCTCAGGTTTTTACTACATATGAACACTTTTCACATTCTCCCGTGCAACGCGACTGATAGTCCTCCTTTCATGCAAATTCTTAAGGTCCTAGGTCATGTCCAAGCCACCAAAGCCGGCTAAAAAGTGAATAATCGACAACTAAAACTTGAATTGTACTACTTCTTACTGGCTATTACTTCAACTTAGAAGTTTCTGCTGTGTTCTAATATGGTGCATTTAGTGTCTCCGCATACCGCAGCACGCGACATTGCTTTGCAGACGATAAATGTAACCGTCTCAGAGAGAAAAGCGGCCAATGTGACGATCTGGCTTTAAGACGATTCGATAACAAATGACGATAACGGACGGATTTCCCAGGTTTTTACTCCATATGAACACTTTTCACATTCTCCCGTGCAACGCGGCTGCAAGTACTCCTTTCATGCAAAATCTTAAGGTCCTAGGTCTTATCCAAGCCACCAAAGCCGGCTAAAAAGTGAATAATCGATAATTAAAACTGGAATTGTACTACTTCTAACTGGCTATTACTTCAACTTAGAAGCTTATTCTGAGTTCTACTGTGGTGCTTGTAGTGTTTCCGTATACCGCAACACGCGACATAGCTTTGCAGACGATAAATGTAACCGTTTCAGAGAGAAGAGCGGCCATTGTGACGATCTGGCTTTAAATCGATTCGATAACAAATGACGAAAACGGACGGATTTCTCAGGTTTTTACTACATATGAACACTTTTCACATTCTCCCATGCAACGCGGCTGCTAGTCCTCCTTTCATGCAGAATCTTAAGGTCCTAGGTCATGTTCAAGCCACCAAAGACGGCTAAAAAGTGAATAATCGATAACTAAAACTTGAATAGTACTACTTCTTACTGGCTATTACTTCAACTTAGAAGCTTCTTCTGTGTTCTACTATTGTGCTTTTAGTGTCTCCGCATACCGCAGCACGCGACATAGCTTTGCAGACGATAAATGTAACCGTCTCAGAGAGAAAAGCGGCCAATGTGACGATCTGGCTTTAAGTCGATTCGATTACAAATGACGAAAAGGGACGGATTTCTCAGGTTTTTACTACATATGAACACTTTTCACATTCTCCCGTGCAACGCGGCTGCTAGTCTTCGTTTCATGCAAAATCTTAAGGTCCTAAGTCATGTCCAAGCCACCAAAGCCGGCTAAAAAGTGAATAATCGATAACTTAAACTTCAATTGTACTACTTCTTACTGGCTATTGCTTCAACTAAGAAGCTTCTTCTGTGTTCTACTATGGTGCTTTTAGTGTTTCCGCATACCGCAGCACGCGACAAAGCTTTGCAGACGATAAATGTAACCGTCTCAGAGAGAAAAGCGGCCAATGTGACGATCTGGCTTTAAGTGCATTCAATAACAAAGACGAAACCGGACGGATTTCTCAGGTTTCTATTACATATGAACACTTTTCACATTCTCCCGTGCAACGCGACTGATAGTCCTCCTTTCATGCAAAATCTTAAGGTCCTAGGTCATGTCCAAGCCACCAAAGCCGGCTAAAGAGTGAATAAAAGATAATTAAATCTTGAATTGTACTACTTCTTACTGGCTATTACTTCAACTTAGAAGCTTCTTCTGTGTTCTACTATGGTGCTTTTAGTGTTCCCGCATACCGCAGCACGCGACATAGCTTTGCAGACGATAAATGTAACCGTTTCAGAGAGAAGAGCGGCCAATGTGACGATCTGGCTTTAAATCGATTCGATAACAAATGACGAAAACGGACGGATTTCTCAGGTTTTTACTACGTATGAACACTTTTCACATTCTCCCGTGCAACGCGGCTGCTAGTCTTCCTTTCATGCAAAATCTTAAGGTCGTAAGTCATGTCCAAGCCACCAAAGCCGGCTAAAAAGTGATTAATCGACAACTAAAACTTCAATTGTACTACTCCTTACTGGCTATTACTTCAATTTAGAAGCTTCTTCTGTGTTCTAATATGGTGCTTTTAGTGCCTCCGCATACCGCAGCACGCGACATAGCTTTGCTGACGATAAATGTAACCGTCTCAGAGAGAAAAGCGGCCAATGTGACGATCTGGCTTTAAGTCGTTTCGATAACAAATGACGAAAACGGACGGATTTCTCATGTTTTTACTACATATGAACACTTTTCACATTCTCCCATGCAACACGGCTGCTAGTCCTCCTTTCATGCAGAATCTTAAGGTCTTAGGTCATGTTCAAGCCACCAAAGACGGCTAAAAAGTGAATAATCGATAACTAAAACTTGAATTGTACTACTTCTTACTGGCTATTACTTCAACTTAGAAGCTTCTTCTGTCTTCTACTATTGTGCTTTTAGTGTATCCGCATACCGCAGCACGCGACATAGCTTTGCAGACGATAAATGTAACCGTCTCAGAGAGAAAAGCGGCCAATGTGACGATCTGGCTTTAAGTCGATTCGATAACAAATGACGAAAATGGACAGATTTCTCAGGTTTTTACTACATATGAACACTTTTCACATTCTCCCATGCAACGCGGCTGCTAGTCCTCCTTTCATGCAAAATCTTAAGGTCCTAGGTCATGTCCAAGCCAACAAAGCCGGCTAAAAAGTGAATAATCGACAACTAAAACTTGAATTTTACTACTTCTTACTGGCTACTACTTCAACTTAGAAGCTTCTTCTGTGTTCTACTATGGTGCTTTTAGTGTTTCCGCATACCGCAGCACGCAACATGGCTTTGCAGACGATAAATGTAACCGTCTCAGAGAGAAAAGCGTCCAATGTGACGATCTGGCTGTAAGTCGATTCGATAACAAATGACGAAAAGGGACGGATTTCTCAGGTTTTTACTACATGTGAACACTTTTCACATTCTCCCGTGCAACGCGGCTGCTAGTCCTCCTTTCATGCAAAATCTTAAGGTCCTAGGTCATGTCCAAGCCGCCAAAGCCGGCTAAAAGGTGAATAATCGATAACTAAAAGTTTAATTGTACTACTTCTTACTGGCTATTACTTCAACTTAGAAGTTTCTTCTGTGTTCTACTATGGTGCTTTTAGTGTCTCCGCTTACGGCAGCACGCGACATAGCTTTGCAGACGATAAATGTAACCGTCTCAGAGAGAAAAGCGGCCAATGTGACGATCTGGCTTTAAGTGCATTCGATAACAAAGACGAAACCGGACGAATTTCTCAGGTTTCTACTACATATGAACACTTTTCACATTCTCCCGTGCAACGCGACTGATAGTCCTCTTTTCATGCAAAATCTTAAGGTCCTAGGTCATGTCCAAGCCACCAAAGCCGGCTAAAAAGTGAATAATCGACAACTAAAACTTGAATTGTACTACTTCTTACTGGCTATTACTTCAACTTAGAAGTTTCTTCTGTGTTCTAATATGGTGCATTTAGTGTCTCCGCATACCGCAGCACGCGACATTGCTTTGCAGACGATAAAAGTAACCGTCTCAGAGAGAAAAGCGGCCAATGTGACGATCTGGCTTTAAGACGATTCGATAACAAATGACGATAACGGACGGATTTCCCAGGTTTTTACTCCATATGAACACTTTTCACATTCTCCCGTGCAACGCGGCTGCTAGTCCTCTTTTCATGCAAAATCTTAAGGTCCTAGGTCTTATCCAAGCCACCAAAGCCGGCTAAAAAGTGAATAATCGATAATTAAAACTGGAATTGTACTACTTCTTACTGGCTATTACTTCAACTTAGAAGCTTCTTCTGTGTTCTACTATGGTGCTTTTAGTGTTCCCGCATACCGCAGCACGCGACATAGCTTTGCAGACGATAAATGTAACCGTTTCAGAGAGAAGAGCGGCCAATGTGACGATCTGGCTTTAAATCGATTCGATAACAAATGACGAAAACGGACGGATTTCTCAGGTTTTTACTACATATGAACACTTTTCACATTCTCCCATGCAACGCGGCTGCTAGTCCTCCTTTCATGCAGAATCTTAAGGTCCTAGGTCATGTTCAAGCCACCAAAGACGGCTAAAAAGTGAATAATCGATAACTAAAACTTGAATAGTACTACTTCTTACTGGCTATTACTTCAACTTAGAAGCTTCTTCTGTGTTCTACTATTGTGCTTTTAGTGTCTCTGCATACCGCAGCACGCGACATAGCTTTGCAGACGATAAATGTAACCGTCTCAGAGAGAAAAGCGGCCAATGTGACGATCTGGCTTTAAGTCGATTCGATTACAAATGACGAAAAGGGACGGATTTCTCAGGTTTTTACTACATATGAACACTTTTCACATTCTCCCGTGCAACGCGGCTGCTAGTCTTCGTTTCATGCAAAATCTTAAGGTCCTAAGTCATGTCCAAGCCACCAAAGCCGGCTAAAAAGTGAATAATCGATAACTTAAACTTCAATTGTACTACTTCTTACTGGCTATTGCTTCAACTAAGAAGTTTCTTCTGTGTTCTACTATGGTGCTTTTAGTGTTTCCGCATACCGAAGCACGCGACATAGCTTTGCAGACGATAAATGTAACCGTCTCAGAGAGAAAAGCGGCCAATGTGACGATCTGGCTTTAAATCGATTCGATAACACATGACGAAACCGGACGGATTTCTCAGGTTTCTATTACATATGAACACTTTTCACATTCTCCCGTGCTACGCGACTGATAGTCCTCCTTTCATGCAAAATCTTATGGTCCTAGGTCATGTCCAAGCCACCAAAGCCGGCTAAAGAGTGAATAATCGATAATTAAATCTTGAATTGTACTACTTCTTACTGGCTATTACTTCAACTTAGAAGCTTCTTCTGTGTTCTACTATGGTGCTTTTAGTGTTCCCGCATACCGCAGCACGCGACATAGCTTTGCAGACGATAAATGTAACCGTTTCAGAGAGAAGAGCGGCCAATGTGACGATCTGGCTTTAAATCGATTCGATAACAAATGACGAAAACGGACGGATTTCTCAGGTTTTTACTACATATGAACACTTTTCACATTCTCCCGTGCAACGCGGCTGCTAGTCCTCCTTTCATGCAAAATCTTAAGGTCCTAGGTCATGTCCAAGCCACCAAAGCCGGCTAAAAAGTGAATAATCGATAATTAAAACTTCAATTGTACTACTCCTTACTGGCTATTACTTCAATTTAGAAGCTTCTTCTGTGTTCTAATATGGTGCTTTTAGTGCCTCCGCATACCGCAGCACGCGACATAGCTTTGCTGACGATAAATGTAACCGTCTCAGAGAGAAAAGCGGCCAATGTGACGATCTGGCTTTAAGTCGTGTCGATAACAAATGACGAAAACGGACGGATTTCTCAGGTTTTTACTACATATGAACACTTTTCACATTCTCCCATGCAACGCGGCTGCTAGTCCTCCTTTCATGCAGAATCTTAAGGTCCTAGGTCATGTTCAAGCCACCAAAGACGGCTAAAAAGTGAATAATCGATAACTAAAACTTGAATTGTACTACTTCTTACTGGCTATTACTTCAACTTAGAAGCTTCTTCTGTCTTCTATTATTGTGCTTTTAGTGTATCCGCATACCGCAGAACGCGACATAGCTTTGCAGACGATAAATGTAACCGTCTCAGAGAGAAAAGCGGCCAATGTGACGATCTGGCTTTAAGTCGATTCGATAACAAATGACGAAAATGGACAGATTTCTCAGGTTTTTACTACATATGAACACTTTTCACATTCTCCCATGCAACGCGGCTGCTAGTCCTCCTTTCATGCAAAATCTTAAGGTCCTAGGTCATGTCCAAGCCAACAAAGCCGGCTAAAAAGTGAATAATCGACAACTAAAACTTGAATTTTACTACTTCTTACTGGCTACTACTTTAACTTAGAAGTTTCTTCTGTGTTCTACTATGGTGCTTTTAGTGTCTCCGCTTACGGCAGCACGCGACATAGCTTTGCAGACGATAAATGTAACCGTCTCAGAGAGAAAAGCGGCCAATGTGACGATCTGGCTTTAAGTGCATTCGATAACAAAGACGAAACCGGACGGATTTCTCAGGTTTCTACTACATATGAACACTTTTCACATTCTCCCGTGCAACGCGACTGATAGTCCTCTTTTCATGCAAAATCTTAAGGTCCTAGGTCATGTCCAAGCCACCAAAGCCGGCTAAAAAGTGAATAATCGACAACTAAAACTTGAATTGTACTACTTCTTACTGGCTATTACTTCAACTTAGAAGTTTCTTCTGTGTTCTAATATGGTGCATTTAGTGTCTCCGCATACCGCAGCACGCGACATTGCTTTGCAGACGATAAATGTAACCGTCTCAGAGAGAAAAGCGGCCAATGTGACGATCTGGCTTTAAGTCGATTCGATAACAAATGACGATAACGGACGGATTTCTCAGGTTTTTACTCCATATGAACACTTTTCACATTCTCCCGTGCAACGCGGCTGCTAGTCCTCCTTTCATGCAAAATCTTAAGGTCCTAGGTCTTATCCAAGCCACCAAAGCCGGCTAGAAAGTGAATAATCGATAATTAAAACTTGAATTGTACTACTTCTTACTGGCTATTACTTCAACTTAGAAGCTTCTTCAGTGTTCTACTATGGTGCTTTTAGTGTCTCCGCATACCGCAACACGCGACATAGCTTTGCAGACGATAAATGTAACCGTTTCAGAGAGAAGAGCAGCCAATGTGACGATCTGGCGTTAAATCGATTCGATAACAAATGACGAAAACGGACGGATTTCTCAGGTTTTTACTACATATGAACACTTTTCACATTCTCCTGTGCAACGCGGCTGCAAGTCTTCGTTTCATGCAAAATCTTAAGGTCCTAAGTCATGTCCAAGCCACCAAAGCCGGCTAAAAAGTGAATAATCGATAACTTAAACTTCAATTGTACTACTTCTTGCTGGCTATTGCTTCAACTAAGAAGCTTCTTCTGTGTTCTACTATGGTGCTTTTAGTGTTTCCGCAAACCGCAGCACGCGACATAGCTTTGCAGACGATAAATGTAACCGTCTCAGAGAGAAAAGCGGCCAATGTGACGATCTGGCTTTAAGTCGATTCGATAACAAATGACGAAAACGGACGGATTTCTCAGGTTTTTACTACATATGAACACTTTTCACATTCTCCTGTGCAACGCGGCTGCTAGTCCTCCTTTCATGCAAAATCTTAAGGTCCTAGGTCATTTCCAAGCCACCAAAGCCGGCTAAAAGGTGAATAATCGATATCTAAAACTTTAATTGTACTACTTCTTACTGGCTATTACTTCAACTTAGAAGTTTCTTCTGTGTTCTACTACCGTGCTTTTAGTGTCTCCGCATACGGCAGCACGCGACATAGCTTTGCAGACGATAAATGTAACCGTCTCAGAGAGAAATGCGGCCAATGTGACGATCTGGCTTTAAGTGCATTCGATAACAAAGACGAAACCGGACGGATTTCTCAGGTTTCTACTACATATGAACACTTTTCACATTCTCCCGTGCAACGCGACTGATAGTCCTCCTTTCATGCAAAATCTTAAGGTCGTAAGTCATGTCCAAGCCACCAAAGCCGGCTAAAAAGTGATTAATCGACAACTAAAACTTCAATTGTACTACTCCTTACTGGCTATTACTTCAATTTAGAAGCTTCTTCTGTGTTCTAATATGGTGCTTTTAGTGCCTCCGCATACCGCAGCACGCGACATAGCTTTGCTGACGATAAATGTAACCGTCTCAGAGAGAAAAGCGGCCAATGTGACGATCTGGCTTTAAGTCGTTTCGATAACAAATGACGAAAACGGACGGATTTCTCAGGTTTTTACTACATATGAACACTTTTCACATTCTCCCATGCAACGCGGCTGCTAGTCCTCCTTTCATGCAGAATCTTAAGGTCCTAGGTCATGTTCAAGCCACCAAAGACGGCTAAAAAGTGAATAATCGATAACTAAAACTTGAATTGTACTACTTCTTACTGGCTATTACTTCAACTTAGTAGCTTCTTCTGTGTTCTACTATTGTGCTTTTGTGTATCCGCATACCGCAGCACGCGACATAGCTTTGCAGACGATAAATGTAACCGTCTCAGAGAGAAAAGCGGCCAATGTGACGATCTGGCTTTAAGTCGATTCGATAACAAATGACGAAAATGGACAGATTTCTCAGGTTTTTACTACATATGAACACTTTTCACATTCTCCCATGCAACGCGGCTGCTAGTCCTCCTTTCATGCAAAATCTTAAGGTCCTAGGTCATGTCCAAGCCAACAAAGCCGGCTAAAAAGTGAATAATCGACAACTAAAACTTGAATTTTACTACTTCTTACTGGCTATTACTTCAACTTAGAAGTTTCTTCTGTGTTCTAATATGGTGCTTTTAGTGTCTCCGCTTACGGCAGCACGCGACATAGCTTTGCAGACGATAAATGTAACCGTCTCAGAGAGAAAAGCGGCCAATGTGACGATCTGGCTTTAAGTGCATTCGATAACAAAGACGAAACCGGACGGATTTCTCAGGTTTCTACTACATATGGACACTTTTCACATTCTCCCGTGCAACGCGACTGATAGTCCTCCTTTCATGCAAAATCTTAAGGTCCTAGGTCTTATCCAAGCCACCAAAGCCGGCTAGAAAGTGAATAATCGATAATTAAAACTTGAATTGTACTACTTCTTACTGGCTATTACTTCAACTTAGAAGCTTCTTCTGTGTTCTACTATGGTGCTTTTAGTGTTCCCGCATACCGCAGCGCGCAACATGGCTTTGCAGACGATAAATGTAACCGTTTCAGAGAGAAGAGCGGCCAATGTGACGATCTGGCTTTAAATCGATTCGATAACAAATGACGAAAACGGACGGATTTCTCAGGTTTTTACTACATATGAACACTTTTCACATTCTCCCATGCAACGCGGCTGCTAGTCCTCCTTTCATGCAGAATCTTAAGGTCCTAGGTCATGTTCAAGCCACCAAAGACGGCTAAAAAGTGAATAATCGATAACTAAAACTTGAATAGTACTACTTCTTACTGGCTATTACTTCAACTTATAAGCTTCTTCTGTGTTCTACTATTGTGCTTTTAGTGTCTCTGCATACCGCAGCACGCGACATAGCTTTGCAGACGATAAATGTAACCGTCTCAGAGAGAAAAGCGGCCAATGTGACGATCTGGCTTTAAGTCGATTCGATTACAAATGACGAAAAGGGACGGATTTCTCAGGTTTTTACTACATATGAACACTTTTCACATTCTCCCGTGCAACGCGGCTGCTAGTCTTCGTTTCATGCAAAATCTTAAGGTCCTAAGTCATGTCCAAGCCACCAAAGCCGGCTAAAAAGTGAATAATCGATAACTTAAACTTCAATTGTACTACTTCTTACTGGCTATTGCTTCAACTAAGAAGCTTCTTCTGTGTTCTAATATGGTGCTTTTAGTGTCTCCGCTTACGGCAGCACGCGACATAGCTTTGCAGACGATAAATGTAACCGTCTCAGAGAGAAAAGCGGCCAATGTGACGATCTGGCTTTAAGTGCATTCGATAACAAAGACGAAACCGGACGGATTTCTCAGGTTTCTACTACATATGGACACTTTTCACATTCTCCCGTGCAACGCGACTGATAGTCCTCCTTTCATGCAAAATCTTAAGGTCCTAGGTCTTATCCAAGCCACCAAAGCCGGCTAGAAAGTGAATAATCGATAATTAAAACTTGAATTGTACTACTTCTTACTGGCTATTACTTCAACTTAGAAGCTTCTTCTGTGTTCTACTATGGTGCTTTTAGTGTTCCCGCATACCGCAGCGCGCAACATGGCTTTGCAGACGATAAATGTAACCGTTTCAGAGAGAAGAGCGGCCAATGTGACGATCTGGCTTTAAATCGATTCGATAACAAATGACGAAAACGGACGGATTTCTCAGGTTTTTACTACATATGAACACTTTTCACATTCTCCCATGCAACGCGGCTGCTAGTCCTCCTTTCATGCAGAATCTTAAGGTCCTAGGTCATGTTCAAGCCACCAAAGACGGCTAAAAAGTGAATAATCGATAACTAAAACTTGAATAGTACTACTTCTTACTGGCTATTACTTCAACTTATAAGCTTCTTCTGTGTTCTACTATTGTGCTTTTAGTGTCTCTGCATACCGCAGCACGCGACATAGCTTTGCAGACGATAAATGTAACCGTCTCAGAGAGAAAAGCGGCCAATGTGACGATCTGGCTTTAAGTCGATTCGATTACAAATGACGAAAAGGGACGGATTTCTCAGGTTTTTACTACATATGAACACTTTTCACATTCTCCCGTGCAACGCGGCTGCTAGTCTTCGTTTCATGCAAAATCTTAAGGTCCTAAGTCATGTCCAAGCCACCAAAGCCGGCTAAAAAGTGAATAATCGATAACTTAAACTTCAATTGTACTACTTCTTACTGGCTATTGCTTCAACTAAGAAGCTTCTTCTGTGTTCTACTATGGTGCTTTTAGTGTTTCCGCATACCGAAGCACGCGACATAGCTTTGCAGACGATAAATGTAACCGTCTCAGAGAGAAAAGCGGCCAATGTGACGATCTGGCTTTAAATCGATTCGATAACAAATGACGAAACCGGACGGATTTCTCAGGTTTCTATTACATATGAACACTTTTCACATTCTCCCGTGCTACGCGACTGATAGTCCTCCTTTCATGCAAAATCTTATGGTCCTAGGTCATGTCCAAGCCACCAAAGCCGGCTAAAGAGTGAATAATCGATAATTAAATCTTGAATTGTACTACTTCTTACTGGCTATTACTTCAACTTAGAAGCTTCTTCTGTGTTCTACTATGGTGCTTTTAGTGTTCCCGCATACCGCAGCACGCGACATAGCTTTGCAGACGATAAATGTAACCGTTTCAGAGAGAAGAGCGGCCAATGTGACGATCTGGCTTTAAATCGATTCGATAACAAATGACGAAAACGGACGGATTTCTCAGGTTTTTACTACATATGAACACTTTTCACATTCTCCCGTGCAACGCGGCTGCTAGTCTTCCTTTCATGCAAAATCTTAAGGTCGTAAGTCATGTCCAAGCCACCAAAGCCGGCTAAAAAGTGATTAATCGACAACTAAAACTTCAATTGTACTACTCCTTACTGGCTATTACTTCAATTTAGAAGCTTCTTCTGTGTTCTAATATGGTGCTTTTAGTGCCTCCGCATACCGCAGCACGCGACATAGCTTTGCTGACGATAAATGTAACCGTCTCAGAGAGAAAAGCGGCCAATGTGACGATCTGGCTTTAAGTCGTGTCGATAACAAATGACGAAAACGGACGGATTTCTCAGGTTTTTACTACATATGAACACTTTTCACATTCTCCCATGCAACGCGGCTGCTAGTCCTCCTTTCATGCAGAATCTTAAGGTCCTAGGTCATGTTCAAGCCACCAAAGACGGCTAAAAAGTGAATAATCGATAACTAAAACTTGAATTGTACTACTTCTTACTGGCTATTACTTCAACTTAGAAGCTTCTTCTGTCTTCTATTATTGTGCTTTTAGTGTATCCGCATACCGCAGAACGCGACATAGCTTTGCAGACGATAAATGTAACCGTCTCAGAGAGAAAAGCGGCCAATGTGACGATCTGGCTTTAAGTCGATTCGATAACAAATGACGAAAATGGACAGATTTCTCAGGTTTTTACTACATATGAACACTTTTCACATTCTCCCATGCAACGCGGCTGCTAGTCCTCCTTTCATGCAAAATCTTAAGGTCCTAGGTCATGTCCAAGCCAACAAAGCCGGCTAAAAAGTGAATAATCGACAACTAAAACTTGAATTTTACTACTTCTTACTGGCTACTACTTTAACTTAGAAGTTTCTTCTGTGTTCTACTATGGTGCTTTTAGTGTCTCCGCTTACGGCAGCACGCGACATAGCTTTGCAGACGATAAATGTAACCGTCTCAGAGAGAAAAGCGGCCAATGTGACGATCTGGCTTTAAGTGCATTCGATAACAAAGACGAAACCGGACGGATTTCTCAGGTTTCTACTACATATGAACACTTTTCACATTCTCCCGTGCAACGCGACTGATAGTCCTCTTTTCATGCAAAATCTTAAGGTCCTAGGTCATGTCCAAGCCACCAAAGCCGGCTAAAAAGTGAATAATCGACAACTAAAACTTGAATTGTACTACTTCTTACTGGCTATTACTTCAACTTAGAAGTTTCTTCTGTGTTCTAATATGGTGCATTTAGTGTCTCCGCATACCGCAGCACGCGACATTGCTTTGCAGACGATAAATGTAACCGTCTCAGAGAGAAAAGCGGCCAATGTGACGATCTGGCTTTAAGTCGATTCGATAACAAATGACGATAACGGACGGATTTCTCAGGTTTTTCCTCCATATGAACACTTTTCACATTCTCCCGTGCAACGCGGCTGCTAGTCCTCCTTTCATGCAAAGTCTTAAGGTCCTAGGTCTTATCCAAGCCACCAAAGCCGGCTAGAAAGTGAATAATCGATAATTAAAACTTGAATTGTACTACTTCTTACTGGCTATTACTTCAACTTAGAAGCTTCTTCAGTGTTCTACTATGGTGCTTTTAGTGTCTCCGCATACCGCAACACGCGACATAGCTTTGCAGACGATAAATGTAACCGTTTCAGAGAGAAGAGCAGCCAATGTGACGATCTGGCGTTAAATCGATTCGATAACAAATGACGAAAACGGACGGATTTCTCAGGTTTTTACTACATATGAACACTTTTCACATTCTCCCGTGCAACGCGGCTGCAAGTCTTCGTTTCATGCAAAATCTTAAGGTCCTAAGTCATGTCCAAGCCACCAAAGCCGGCTAAAAAGTGAATAATCGATAACTTAAACTTCAATTGTACTACTTCTTGCTGGCTATTGCTTCAACTAAGAAGCTTCTTCTGTGTTCTACTATGGTGCTTTTAGTGTTTCCGCAAACCGCAGCACGCGACATAGCTTTGCAGACGATAAATGTAACCGTCTCAGAGAGAAAAGCGGCCAATGTGACGATCTGGCTTTAAGTCGATTCGATAACAAATGACGAAAACGGACGGATTTCTCAGGTTTTTACTACATATGAACACTTTTCACATTCTCCTGTGCAACGCGGCTGCTAGTCCTCCTTTCATGCAAAATCTTAAGGTCCTAGGTCATTTCCAAGCCACCAAAGCCGGCTAAAAGGTGAATAATCGATATCTAAAACTTTAATTGTACTACTTCGTACTGGCTATTACTTCAACTTAGAAGTTTCTTCTGTGTTCTACTACCGTGCTTTTAGTGTCTCCGCATACGGCAGCACGCGACATAGCTTTGCAGACGATAAATGTAACCGTCTCAGAGAGAAATGCGGCCAATGTGACGATCTGGCTTTAAGTGCATTCGATAACAAAGACGAAACCGGACGGATTTCTCAGGTTTCTACTACATATGAACACTTTTCACATTCTCCCGTGCAACGCGACTGATAGTCCTCCTTTCATGCAAAATCTTAAGGTCGTAAGTCATGTCCAAGCCACCAAAGCCGGCTAAAAAGTGATTAATCGACAACTAAAACTTCAATTGTACTACTCCTTACTGGCTATTACTTCAATTTAGAAGCTTCTTCTGTGTTCTAATATGGTGCTTTTAGTGCCTCCGCATACCGCAGCACGCGACATAGCTTTGCTGACGATAAATGTAACCTTCTCAGAGAGAAAAGCGGCCAATGTGACGATCTGGCTTTAAGTCGTTTCGATAACAAATGACGAAAACGGACGGATTTCTCAGGTTTTTACTACATATGAACACTTTTCACATTCTCCCATGCAACGCGGCTGCTAGTCCTCCTTTCATGCAGAATCTTAAGGTCCTAGGTCATGTTCAAGCCACCAAAGACGGCTAAAAAGTGAATAATCGATAACTAAAACTTGAATTGTACTACTTCTTACTGGCTATTACTTCAACTTAGTAGCTTCTTCTGTGTTCTACTATTGTGCTTTTGTGTATCCGCATACCGCAGCACGCGACATAGCTTTGCAGACGATAAATGTAACCGTCTCAGAGAGAAAAGCGGCCAATGTGACGATCTGGCTTTAAGTCGATTCGATAACAAATGACGAAAATGGACAGATTTCTCAGGTTTTTACTACATATGAACACTTTTCACATTCTCCCATGCAACGCGGCTGCTAGTCCTCCTTTCATGCAAAATCTTAAGGTCCTAGGTCATGTCCAAGCCAACAAAGCCGGCTAAAAAGTGAATAATCGACAACTAAAACTTGAATTTTACTACTTCTTACTGGCTATTACTTCAACTTAGAAGTTTCTTCTGTGTTCTAATATGGTGCTTTTAGTGTCTCCGCTTACGGCAGCACGCGACATAGCTTTGCAGACGATAAATGTAACCGTCTCAGAGAGAAAAGCGGCCAATGTGACGATCTGGCTTTAAGTGCATTCGATAACAAAGACGAAACCGGACGGATTTCTCAGGTTTCTACTACATATGGACACTTTTCACATTCTCCCGTGCAACGCGACTGATAGTCCTCCTTTCATGCAAAATCTTAAGGTCCTAGGTCTTATCCAAGCCACCAAAGCCGGCTAGAAAGTGAATAATCGATAATTAAAACTTGAATTGTACTACTTCTTACTGGCTATTACTTCAACTTAGAAGCTTCTTCTGTGTTCTACTATGGTGCTTTTAGTGTTCCCGCATACCGCAGCGCGCAACATGGCTTTGCAGACGATAAATGTAACCGTTTCAGAGAGAAGAGCGGCCAATGTGACGATCTGGCTTTAAATCGATTCGATAACAAATGACGAAAACGGACGGATTTCTCAGGTTTTTACTACATATGAACACTTTTCACATTCTCCCATGCAACGCGGCTGCTATTCATCCTTTCATGCAAAATCTTAAGGTCCTAGATCATGTCCAAGCCACCAAAGCCGGCTAAAAGGTGAATAATCGATAACTAAAAGTTTAATTGTACTACTTCTTACTGGCTATTACTTCAACTTAGAAGTTTCTTCTGTGTTCTACTATGGTGCTTTTAGTGTCTCCGCTTACGGCAGCACGCGACATAGCTTTGCAGACGATAAATGTAACCGTCTCAGAGAGAAAAGCGGCCAATGTGACGATCTGGCTTTAAGTGCATTCGATAACAAAGACGAAACCGGACGGATTTCTCAGGTTTCTACTACATATGAACACTTTTCACATTCTCCCGTGCAACGCGACTGATAGTCCTCCTTTCATGCAAAATCTTAAGGTCCTAGGTCATGTCCAAGCCACCAAAGCCGGCTAAAAAGTGAATAATCGACAACTAAAACTTGAATTGTACTACTTCTTACTGGCTATTACTTCAACTTAGAAGTTTCTTCTGTGTTCTAATATGGTGCATTTAGTGTCTCCGCATACCGCAGCACGCGACATTGCTTTGCAGACGATAAATGTAACCGTCTCAGAGAGAAAAGCGGCCAATGTGACGATCTGGCTTTAAGTCGATTCGATAACAAATGACGATAACGGACGGATATCTCAGGTTTTTACCCCATATGAACACTTTTCACATTCTCCCGTGCAACGCGGCTGCTAGTCCTCCTTTCATGCAAAATCTTAAGGTCCTAGGTCTTATCCAAGCCACCAAACCCGGCTAGAAAGTGAATAATCGATAATTAAAACTTGAATTGTACTACTTCTTACTGGCTATTACTTCAACTTAGAAGCTTCTTCTGTGTTCTACTATGGTGCTTTTAGTGTTCCCGCATACCGCAGCACGCGACATAGCTTTGCAGACGATAAAGGTAACCGTTTCAGAGAGAAGAGCGGCCAATGTGACGATCTGGCTTTAAATCGATTCGATAACAAATGACGAAAACGGACGGATTTCTCAGGTTTTTACTACATATGAACACTTTTCACATTCTCCCATGCAACGCGGCTGCTAGTCCTCCTTTCATGCAGAATCTTAAGGTCCTAGGTCATGTTCAAGCCACCAAAGACGGCTAAAAAGTGAATAATCGATAACTAAAACTTGAATAGTACTACTTCTTACTGGCTATTACTTCAACTTAGAAGCTTCTTCTGTGTTCTACTATTGTGCTTTTAGTGTCTCCGCATACCGCAGCACGCGACATAGCTTTGCAGACGATAAATGTAACCGTCTCAGAGAGAAAAGCGGCCAATGTGACGATCTGGCTTTAAGTCGATTCGATAACAAATGACGAAAATGGACAGATTTCTCAGGTTTTTACTACATATGAACACTTTTCACATTCTCCCATGTAACGCGGCTGCTAGTCCTCCTTTCATGCAAAATCTTAAGGTCCTAGGTCATGTCGAAGCCACCAAAGCCGGCTAAAAGGTGAATAATCGATAACTAAAACTTGAATTGTACTACTTCTTACTGGCTATTGCTTCAACTTAGAAGCTTCTTCTGTATTCTACTATGGTGCTTTTAGTGTTTCCGCATACCGCAGCATGCGACATAGCTTTGCAGACGATAAATGTAACCGTCTCAGAGAGAAAAGCGGCCAATGTGACGATCTGGCTTTAAGTCCATTCGATTACAAATGACGAAAAGGGACGGATTTCTCAGGTTTTTACTACATGTGAACACTTTTCTTATTCTCCCGTGCAACGCGGTTGCTAGTCCTCCTTTCATGCAAAATCTTATGGTCCTAGGTCATGTCCAAGCCCCCAAAGCCGGCAAAAGAGTGATTAATCGACAACTAAAACTTAAATAGTACTACTTCTTTCTGGCTATTACTTCAATTTAGAAGCTTCTTCTGTGTTCTAATATGGTGCTTTTAGTGTCTCCGCATACCGCAGCACGCGACATAGCTTTGCAGACGATAAATGTAACCGTCTCAGAGAGAAAAGCGGCCAATGTGACGATCTGGCTTTAAGTCGATTCGATAACAAATGACGAAAACGGACGGAGTTCTCAGGTTTTTACTACATATAAACACTTTTCACATTCTCCCATGCAACGCGGCTGCTAGTCCTCCTTTCATGCAAAATCTTATGGTCCGAGGTCATGTCCAAGCCACCGAAGACTGCTAAAAAGTGAATAATCGATAACTAAAACTTGAATTGTACTACTTCTTACTGGCTATTACTTCAACTTAGAAGCTTCTTCTGTGTTCTACTATGGTGCTTTTAGTGTCTCCGCATACCGCAGCACGCGACATAGCTTTGCAGACGATAAATGTAACCGTCTCAGAGAGAAAAGCGGCCAATGTGACAATCTGGCTTTAAGTCGATTCGATAACAAATGACGAAAACGGACTGATTTCTCAGGTTTTTACTACATATGAACAATTTCACATTCTCCAGTGCAACGCGGCTGCTAGTCCTCCTTCCATGCTAAATCTTAAGGTCCTAGGTCATGTCAAAGCAACCAAAGCCGGCTAAAAAGTGAATAATCGACAACTAAAACTTAAATGGTACTACTTCTTACTGGCTATTACTTCAACTTAGAAACTCCTTCTGTGTCTACTATGGTGCTTTTAGTGTCTCCGCATACGGCAGCACGCGACATAGCTTTGCAGACGATAAATGTAACCGTCTCAGGGAGAAAAGCGGCCAATGTGACGATCTGGCTTTAAGTCGATTCGATAAGAAATAACGAAAATGGTCAGATTTCTCAGGTTTTTGCTACATATGAACACTTTCACATTCTCCCATGTAACGCGGCTGTTAGTCCTCCTTTCATGCAAAATCTTAAGGTACTAGGTCATGTCCAAGCCACCAAAGCCGGCTAACAGGTGAATAATCGATAACTTAAACTTGAATTGTACTACTTCTTACTGGCTATTGCTTCAACTGAGAATCTTCTTCTGTGTTCTACTATGGTGCTTTTAGTGTTTCCGCATACCGCAGCACGCGACATAGCTTTGCAGACGATAAATGTAACCGTCTCAGAGAGAAAAGCAGCCAATGTGACGATCTGGCTTTAAGTCGATTCGATAACAAATGACGAAAACGGACGCATTTCTCAGGTTTTTACTACATATGAACACTTTTCACATTCTCCCGTGCAACGCGGCTGCTAGTACTCCTTTCATGCAAAATCTTATGCTCCTAGGTCATATCATAGCCACCAAAGCCGGCTAAAAACTGACAATCGACAAATAAAACTTGAATTGTACTACATCTTACTGGCTATTACTTCAACTTAAAAGCTTCTTCTGTGTTCTACTTTGGTGCTTTTAGTGTCTCCGCATACGGCAGCACGCGACATAACTTTGCAGACGATAAATGTAACCGTCTCAGAGAGAAAAGCGGCCAATGTGACGATCTGGCTATAAGTGCATTCGATAACAAATGACGAAAACGGACGGATTTCTCAGGTTTTTACTCCATATGAACACTTTTCACATTCCCCCGTGCAACGCGGCTGCTAGTCCTCCTTTCATGCAAAATCTTAAGGTCCTAGGTCTTATCCAAGCCACCAAAGCCGGCTAAAAAGTGAATAATCGATAATTAAAACTTGAATTGTACTACATCTTACTGGCTATTACTTCAACTTAGAAGCTTCTTCTGTGTTCTACTATGGTACTTTTAGTGATCCCGCATACCGCAGCACGCGACATAGCTTTGCAGACGATAAATGTAACTGTTTCATAGAGAAAAGCGGCCAATGTGACGATCTGGCTTTAAGTCGATTCGATAACAAATGACGAAAACGGACGGATTTCTCATTTTTTACTACATATGAACACATTTCACATTCTCCCGTGCAACGCGGCTGCAAGTACTCCTTTCATGCAAAATCTTAAGGTCCTAGGTCATGTCCAAGCCACCAAAGCCGACTAAAAAGTGAATATTCGGCAACTAAAACTTGAATTGTACTACTTCTTACTGGCTATTACTTCAACTTAGAAGCTTCTTCTGTGTTCTACTATGGTGCTTTTAGTGTTTCCGCATACCGCAGCACGCGACATAGCTTTGCAGACGACAAATGTAACCGTTTCAGAGAGAAGAACGGCCAATGTGACGATCTGGCTTTAAGTCGCTTCGATAACAATTGACGAAAACGGACGGATTTCTCAGGTTTTTACTACATATGAACACTTTTCACATTCTCCCATGCAACGCAGCTGCTAGGTCCCCTTTCATGCAAAATCTTAAGGTCCTAGGTCATGTCCAAGCCACCAAAGCCGGCTAAAAAGTGAATAATCGACAACTAAAACTTGAATTGTACTACTTCTTACTGGCTATTACTTCAACTTAGAAGCTTCTTCTGTGTTCTACTATGTACCTTTTAGTGTCTCCGCATACCGCAGCACACGACATAGCTTTGCAGACGATAAATGTAACCGTCTCAGAGAGAAAAGCGGCCAATGTGACGATCTGGCTTTAAGTCGATTCGATAACAAATGACGAAATTGGACAGATTTCTCAGGTTTTTACTACATATGAAAACTTTTCACATTTTCCCATGCAACGCGGCTGCTAGGTCTCCTTTCATGCAAGATCTTAAGGTCCTAGGTCATATCCAAGCCACCAAAGCCGGCTAAAAGGTGAATAATCGATAACTAAAACTTGAATTGTACTACTTCTTACTGGCTATTGCTTCAACTTAGAAGCTTCTTCTGTGTTCTACTATGGTGCTTTTAGTGTTTCCGCATACCGCAGCATGCGACATTGCTTTGCAGACGATAAATGTAACCGTCTCAGAGAGAAAAGCGGCCAATGTGACGATCTGGCTTTAAGTCGATTCGATAACAAATGACGAAAAGGGACGGATTTCTCAGGTTTTTACTACATATGAACACTTTTCACATTCTCCCGTGCAACGCGGCTGCTAGTCCTCCTTTCATGCAAAATCTTATGGTCCTAGGTCATGTCACTGCCACCAAAGCCGGCTACAAAGTGACAATCGACAACTAAAACTTGAATTGTACTACTTCTTACTGGCTATTACTTCAACTTAGAAGCTTCTTCTGTGTTCTAATATGGTGCTTTTAGTGTCTCCGCATACGGCAGCACGCGAAATAGCTTTGCAGATGATAAATTTAACCGTCTCAGAGAGAAAAGCGGCCAATGTGACACCTGGCTTTAAGTCGATTCGATAACAAAGATGAAAACGGACGGATTTCTCAGGTTTCTACTACATATGAAAACTTTTCACATTCTCCCGTGCAACGCGGCTGCTAGTCTTCCTTTCATGCAAAATCTTAAGGTCCTAGGTCATGTCCATGCCACCAAAGCCGGCTAAAAAGTGATTAATCGACAACTAAAACTTAAATAGTACTACTTCTTACTGGCTTTACTTCAATTTAGAAGCTTCTTCTGTGTTCTAATATAGTGCTTTTAGTGTCTCCGCATACCGCAGCACGCGACATAGCTTTGCAGACGATAAATGTAACCGTCTCAGAGAGAAAAGCGGCCAATGTGACGATCTGGCTTTAGGTCGATTCGATAACAAATGACGAAAACGGACGGATTCCTCAGGTTTTTACTACATATGAACACTTTTCACATTCTCCCATGCAACGCGGCTGCAAGTCCTACTTTCATTCTAAATCTTAAGGTTCCACCTCATGTCCAAGCCACCAAAGCCGGCTAAAAAAAGAATAATCAATAACTAAAACATGAATTGTACTACTTCTTACTGGCTATTACTTCAACTTAGAAGCTTCTTCTGTGTTCTACTATGGTGCTTTTAGTGTCTCCGCATATCGCAGCACGTGACATAGCTTTGCAGACGATAAATGTAACTGTTTCATAGAGAAAAGCGGCCAATGTGACGATCTGGCTTTAAGTCGATTCGATAACAAATGACGAAAACGGACGGATTTCTCATTTTTTACTACATATGAACACATTTCACATTCTCCCGTGCAACGCGGCTGCAAGTACTCCTTTCATGCAAAATCTTAAGGTCCTAGGTCATGTCCAAGCCACCAAAGCCGACTAAAAAGTGAATATTCGGCAACTAAAACTTGAATTGTACTACTTCTTACTGGCTATTACTTCAACTTAGAAGCTTCTTCTGTGTTCTACTATGGTGCTTTTAGTGTTTCCGCATACCGCAGCACGCGACATAGCTTTGCAGACGACAAATGTAACCGTTTCAGAGAGAAGAACGGCCAATGTGACGATCTGGCTTTAAGTCGCTTCGATAACAATTGACGAAAACGGACGGATTTCTCAGGTTTTTACTACATATGAACACTTTTCACATTCTCCCATGCAACGCAGCTGCTAGGTCCCCTTTCATGCAAAATCTTAAGGTCCTAGGTCATGTCCAAGCCACCAAAGCCGGCTAAAAAGTGAATAATCGATAACTAAAACTTGAATTGTACTACTTCTTACTGGCTATTACTTCAACTTAGAAGCTTCTTCTGTGTTCTACTATGTACCTTTTAGTGTCTCCGCATACCGCAGCACACGACATAGCTTTGCAGACGATAAATGTAACCGTCTCAGAGAGAAAAGCGGCCAATGTGACGATCTGGCTTTAAGTCGATTCGATAACAAATGACGAAATTGGACAGATTTCTCAGGTTTTTACTACATATGAAAACTTTTCACATTTTCCCATGCAACGCGGCTGCTAGGTCTCCTTTCATGCAAGATCTTAAGGTCCTAGGTCATATCCAAGCCACCAAAGCCGGCTAAATGGTGAATAATCGATAACTAAAACTTGAATTGTACTACTTCTTACTGGCTATTGCTTCAACTTAGAAGCTTCTTCTGTGTTCTACTATGGTGCTTTTAGTGTTTCCGCATACCGCAGCATGCGACATTGCTTTGCAGACGATAAATGTAACCGTCTCAGAGAGAAAAGCGGCCAATGTGACGATCTGGCTTTAAGTCGATTCGATAACAAATGACGAAAAGCGACGGATTTCTCAGGTTTTTACTACATATGAACACTTTTCACATTCTCCCGTGCAACGCGGCTGCTAGTCCTCCTTTCATGCAAAATCTTATGGTCCTAGGTCATGTCACTGCCACCAAAGCCGGCTACAAAGTGACAATCGACAACTAAAACTTGAATTGTACTACTTCTTACTGGCTATTACTTCAACTTAGAAGCTTCTTCTGTGTTCTAATATGGTGCTTTTAGTGTCTCCGCATACGGCAGCACGCGAAATAGCTTTGCAGATGATAAATTTAACCGTCTCAGAGAGAAAAGCGGCCAATGTGACACCTGGCTTTAAGTCGATTCGATAACAAAGATGTAAACGGACGGATTTCTCAGGTTTCTACTACATATGAAAACTTTTCACATTCTCCCGTGCAACGCGGCTGCTAGTCTTCCTTTCATGCAAAATCTTAAGGTCCTAGGTCATGTCCATGCCACCAAAGCCGGCTAAAAAGTGATTAATCGACAACTAAAACTTAAATAGTACTACTTCTTACTGGCTTTACTTCAATTTAGAAGCTTCTTCTGTGTTCTAATATGGTGCTTTTAGTGTCTCCGCATACCGCAGCACGCGACATAGCTTTGCAGACGATAAATGTAACCGTCTCAGAGAGAAAAGCGGCCAATGTGACGATCTGGCTTTAGGTCGATTCGATAACAAATGACGAAAACGGACGGATTCCTCAGGTTTTTACTACATATGAACACTTTTCACATTCTCCCATGCAACGCGGCTGCAAGTCCTACTTTCATTCTAAATCTTAAGGTTCCACCTCATGTCCAAGCCACCAAAGCCGGCTAAAAAAAGAATAATCAATAACTAAAACATGAATTGTACTACTTCTTACTGGCTATTACTTCAACTTAGAAGCTTCTTCTGTGTTCTACTATGGTGCTTTTAGTGTCTCCGCATATCGCAGCACGTGACATAGCTTTGCAGACGATAAATGTAACTGTTTCATAGAGAAAAGCGGCCAATGTGACGATCTGGCTTTAAGTCGATTCGATAACAAATGACGAAAACGGACGGATTTCTCATTTTTTACTACATATGAACACATTTCACATTCTCCCGTGCAACGCGGCTGCAAGTACTCCTTTCATGCAAAATCTTAAGGTCCTAGGTCATGTCCAAGCCACCAAAGCCGGCTAAAAAGTGAATATTCGGCAACTAAAACTTGAATTGTACTACTTCTTACTGGCTATTACTTCAACTTAGAAGCTTCTTCTGTGTTCTACTATGGTGCTTTTAGTGTTTCCGCATACCGCAGCACGCGACATAGCTTTGCAGACGACAAATGTAACCGTTTCAGAGAGAAGAACGGCCAATGTGACGATCTGGCTTTAAGTCGCTTCGATAACAATTGACGAAAACGGACGGATTTCTCAGGTTTTTACTACATATGAACACTTTTCACATTCTCCCATGCAACGCAGCTGCTAGGTCCCCTTTCATGCAAAATCTTAAGGTCCTAGGTCATGTCCAAGCCACCAAAGCCGGCTAAAAAGTGATTAATCGACAACTAAAACTTAAATAGTACTACTTCTTACTGGCTTTACTTCAATTAAGAAGCTTCTTCTGTGTTCTAATATGGTGCTTTTAGTGTCTCCGCATACCGCAGCACGCGACATAGCCTTGCAGACGATACATGTAACCGTCTCAGAGAGAAAAGCGGCCAATGTGACGATCTGGCTTTAAGTCGATTCGATAACAAATGACGAAAACGGACGGATTTCTCAGGTTTTTACTACATATGAACACTTTTCACATTCTCCCGTGCAACGCGGCTGCTAGTCCTACTTTCATGCAAAATCTGAAGGTTCCACCTCATGTCCAAGCCACCAAAGCCGGCTAAAAAGTGAGTAATCAATAACTAAAACATCAATTGTACTACTTCTTACTGGATATTACTTCAACTTAGAAGCTTCTTCTGTGTTCTACTACGGTGCTTTTAGTGTCTCCGCATATCGCAACACGTGACATAGCTTTGCAGACGATAAATGTAACTGTTTCAGAGAGAAAAGCGGCCAATGTGACGATCTGGCATTAAGTCGATTCGATAACAAATGACGAAAACGGACGGATTTCTCATTTTTTTACTACATATGAACACATTTCACATTCTCCCGTGCAACGCGGCTGCAAGTACTGCTTTCATGCAAAATCTTAAGGTCCTAGGTCATGTCCAAGCCACCAAAGCCGGCTAAAAAGTGAATATTCGGCAACTAAAACTTGAATTGTACTACTTCTTACTGGCTATTACTTCAAATTAGAAGCTTCTTCTGTGTTCTACTATGGTGCTTTTAGTGTTTCGGCATACCGCAGCACGCGACATAGCTTTGCAGACGACAAATGTAACCGTTTCAGAGAGAAGAACGGCCAATGTGACGACCTGGCTTTAAGTCGATTCGATAACAAATGACGAAAACGGACGGATTTCTTAGGTTTTTACTACATATGAAAACTTTTCACATTCTCCCGTGCAACGCGGCTGCTAGTCCTCCTTTCATGCAAAATCTTAAGCTTCCACCTAATGTCAAAGCCACCAAAGCCGGCTAAAAAGTGAATAATCGACAACTAAAACTTGAATTGTACTACTTCTTACTGGCTATTACTTCAAATTAGAAGCTTCTTCTGTGTGCTACTATGGTGCTTTTAGTGTTTCGGCATACCGCAGAACGCGACATAGCTTTGCAGACGACAAATGTAACCTTTACAGGGAGAAGAACGGCCAATGTGACGATCTGGCTTTAGTCGATTCGATAACAAATGACGAATACGGACGGATTTTCCAGGTTTTTACTACATATGAACACTTTTCACATACTGCCGTGGAACGCGGCTGCTAGGTCTCCTTTCATGCAAAATCTTAAGGTCCTAGGTCATGTCCAAGCCACCAATGCAGGCTAAAAAGTAAATAATCGACAACTAAAACTTGAATTGTACTACATCTTACTGGCAATTACTTCAACTTAGAAGCTTCTTCTGTGTTCTACTATGGTGCTTTTAGTGTCTCCGCATACCGCAGCACGCGACATAGCTTTGCAGACGATAAATGTAACCGTTTCAGATAGAAGAGCGGCCAATGTGACGATCTGGCTTTAAGTCGATTCGATAACAAATGACGAAAACGGACGGATTTCTCAGGTTTTTACTACATATGAACACTTTTCACATTCTCCCGTGCAACGCGGCTGCTAGTCCTACTTTCATGCAAAATCTTAAGGTTCCACCTCATGTCCAAGCCACCAAAGCCGGCTAAAAAGTGAATAATCAATAACTAAAACATGAATTGTACTACTTCTGACTGGCTATTACTTCAACTTAGAAGCTTCTTCTGTGTTCTACTATGGTGCTTTTAGTGTCTCCGCATATCGCAGCACGTGACATAGCTTTACAGACGATAAATGTAACTGTTTCAGAGAGAAGAACGGCCAATGTGACGATCTGGCTTTAAGTCGATTCGATAACAAATGACGAAAACGGACGGATTTCTCAGGTTTTTTACTACATATGAACACTTTTCACATTCTCCCGTGCAACGTGGCTGCTAGTCCTCCTTTCATGCAAAATCGTAAGGTCCTAGGTCATGTTCAAGCCACCAAGCCGGCAAAAAAGTGAATATTCGACAACTAAAACATGAATTGTACTACTTCTTACTGGCTATTACTTCAACTTAGAAGCTTCTTCTGTGTTCTACTATGGTGCTTTTAGTGTCTCCGCACACCGCAGCACGCGACATAGCTTTGCAGACGATAAATGTAACCGTCTCAGAGAGAAAAGCGGCCAATGTGACGATCTGGCTTTAAGTCGATTCGATAACAAATGACAAAAACGGACGGATTTCTCAGGTTTTTACTACATATGAACACTTTTCACATTCTCCCGTGCAACGCGGCTGCTAGTCCTACTTTCATGCAAAATCTTAAGGTTCCACCTCATGTCCAAGCCACCAAAGCCGGCTAAAAAGTGAATAATCAATAACTAAAACATGAATTGTACTACTTCTTACTGGCTACTACTTCAACTTAGAAGCTTCTTCTGTGTTCTACTATGGTGCTTTTAGTGTCTCCGCATATCGCAGCACGTGACATAGCTTTGCAGACAATAATTGTAACTGTTTCAGAGAGAAAAGCGGCCAATGTGACGATCTGGCTTTAAGTCGATTCGATAACAAATGACGAAAACGGACGGATTTCTCAGGTTTTTTACTACATATGAACACTTTTCACATTCTCCCGTGCAACGTGGCTGCTAGTCCTCCTTTCATGCAAAATCGTAAGGTCCTAGGTCATGTCCAAGCCATTAAAGCCGGCAAAAAAGTGAATATTCGACAACTAAAACATGAATTGTACTACTTCTTTTGGCTATTACTTCAACTTAGAAGCTTCTTCTGTGTTCTACTATGGTGCTTTTAGTGTCTCGGCACACCGCAGCACGCGACATAGCTTTGCAGACGATAAATGTAACCGTCTCAGAGAGAAAAGCGGCCAATGTGACGATCTGGCTTTAAGTCGATTCGATAAAAAATGACGAAAACGGACGGATTTCTCAGGTTTTTACTACATATGAACACTTTTCACATTCTCCCATGCAACGCGGCTGCTAGTCCTCCTTTCATGCAAAATCTTAACGTCCTAGGTCATGTCCAAGCCACCAAAGCCGGCTAAAAAGTGAATAATCGATAACTAAAACTTGAATTGTACTACTTCTTACTGCCTATTACTTCAACTTAGACGCTTCTTCTGTGTTCTACTATGGTGCTTTTAGTGTCTCCGCATACCGCAGCACGCGACATAGCTTTGCAGACGATAAATGTAACCGTCTCAGAGAGAAAAGCGGCCAATGTGACGATCTGGCTTTAAGTCGACTCGATAACAAATGACGAAATCTGACGGATTTCTCAGGTTTTTACTACATATGAACACTTTTCACATTCTCGCGTGCAACGCGGCTGCTAGTCCTCCTTTCATGCAAAATCTTAAGCTTCCACCTAATGTCAAAGCCACCAAAGCCGGCTAAAAAGTGAATAATCGACAACAAAAACTTGAATTGTACTACTTCTTACTGGCTATTACTTCAAATTAGAAGCTTCTTCTGTGTTCTACTATGGTGCTTTTAGTGTTTCGGCATACCGCAGCACGCGACATAGCTTTGCAGACGACAAATGTAACCGTTTCAGAGAGAAGAACGGCCAATGTGACGATCTGGCTTTAAGTCGATTCGATAACAAATGACGAATACGGACGGATTTTTCAGGTTTTTACTACATATGAACACTTTTCACATTCTCCCGTGGAACGCGGCTGCTAGTCCTCCTTTCATGCATAATCTTAAGGTACTAGGTCATGTCCAAGCCACCAAAGCCGGCTAAAATGTGAATAATCGACAACTAAAACTTGAATTGTACTACTTCTTACTGGCTATTACTTCAACATAGAAGCTTCTTCTGTGTTCTACTATGGTGCTTTTAGTGTTTCCGCATACCGCAGCACGCGACATAGCTTTGCAGACGATATATGTAACCGTTTCAGAGAGAAGAGCGGCCAATGTGACGATCTGGCTTTAAGTCGATTCGATAACAAATGACGAAAACGGACGGATTTCTCAGGTTCTTACTACATATGAACACTTTTCACATTCTCCCGTGCAACGCGGCTGCTAGTCCTCCTTTCAAGCAAAATCTTATGGTCCTACGTCATGTCCAAGCCACCAAAGCCGGCAAAATAGTGAATAATCGACAACTAAAACTTGAATTGTACTACTTCTTACTGGCTATTACTTCAACTTAGAGGCTTCTTTTGTGTTCTACTATGGTGCTTTTAGTGTTTCCGCTTACCGCAGCACGCGACATAGCTTTGCAGACGATATATGTAACCGTTTCAGAGAGAAGGGCGGCCAATGTGACGATCTGGCTTTAAGTCGATTCGATAACAAATGACGAAAACGGACTGATTTCTGAGGTTTTTACTACATATGAACACTTTTCACATTCTCGCGGGCAACGCGGCTGCTACTCCTCCTTTCATGCAAAATCTTAAGGTCCTAGGTCATGCCCAAGCCACCAAAGCCGGCTAAAAAGTAAATAATCGACAACTAAAACTTGAATTGTACTACTTCTTACTGGCTATTACTTCAACATAGAAGCTTCTTCTGTGTTCTACTATGGTGCTTTTAGTGTTTCCGCATACCGCAGCACGCGACATAGCTTTGCAGACGATATATGTAACCGTTTCAGAGTGAAGAGCGGCCAATGTGACGATCTGGCTTTAAGTCGATTCGATAACAAATGACGAAAACGGACGGATTTCTCAGGTTCTTACTACATATGAACACTTTTCACATTCTCCCGTGCAACGCGGCTGCTAGTCCTCCTTTCAAGCAAAATCTTATGGTCCTACGTCATGTCCAAGCCACCAAAGCCGGCAAAATAGTGAATAATCGACAACTAAAACTTGAATTGTACTACTTCTTACTGGCTATTACTTCAACTTAGAAGCTTCTTCTGTGTTCTACTATGGTGCTTTTAGTGTTTCGGCATACCGCAGCACGCGACATAGCTTTGCAGACTAAAAGTGTAACCGTTTCAGAGAGAAGAGCGGCCAATGTGACGATCTGGCTTTAAGTCGATTCGATAACAAATGAAGAAAACCGACGGATTTCTCAGGTTTTTACTACATATGAACACTTTTCACATTCTCCCGTGCAACGCGGCTGCTAGTCCTACTTTCATGCAAAATCTTAAGGTTCCACCCCATGTCCAAGCCACCAAAGCCGGCTAAAAAGTGAATAATCAATAACTAAAACATTAATTGTACTACTTCTTACTGGCTATTACTTCAACTTATAAGCTTCTTCTGTGTTCTACTATGGTGCTTTTAGTGTCTCCGCATATCGCAGCACGTGACATAGCTTTGCAGACGATAAATGTAACTGTTTCAGAGAGAAAAGCGGCCAATGTGACGATCTGGCTTTAAGTCGATTCGATAACAAATGACGAAAACGGACGGATTTCTCATTTTTTTACTACATATGAACACATTTCACATTCTCCCGTGCAACGCGGCTGCAAGTACTCCTTTCATGCAAAATCTTAAGGTCCTAGGTCATGTCCAAGCCACCAAAGCCGGCTAAAAAGTGAATATTCGACAACTAAAACTTGAATTGTACTACTTCTTACTGGCTATTACTTCAAATTAGAAGCTTCTTCTGTGTTCTACTATGGTGCTTTTAGTGTTTCGGCATACCGCAGCACGCGACATTGCTTTGCAGACGACAAATGTAACCGTTTCAGAGAGAAGAACTGCCAATGTGACGATCTGGCTTTAAGTCGATTCGATAACAAATGACGAATACGGACGGATTTTTCAGGTTCTTACTACATATGAACACTTTTCACATTCTCCCGTGGAACGCGGCTGCTAGTCCTCCTTTCATGCATAATCTTAAGGTACTAGGTCATGTCCAAGCCACCAAAGCCGGCTAAAATGTGAATAATCGACAACTAAAACTTGAATTGTACTACTTCTTACTGGCTATTACTTCAACATAGAAGCTTCTTCTGTGTTCTACTATGGTGCTTTTAGTGTTTTCGCATACGGCAGCACGCGAAATAGCTTTGCAGATGATAAATGTAACCGTCTCAGAGAGAAAAGCGGCCAATGTGACCACCTGGCTTTAAGTCGATTCGATAACAAAGACGAAAACGGACAGATTTCTCAGGTTTCTACTACATATGAAAACTTTTCACATTCTCCCGTGCAACGCGGCTGCTAGTCTCCCTGTCATGCAAAATCTTAAGGTCCTAGGTCATGTCCAAGCCACCAAAGCCGGCTAAAAAGTGATTAATCGACAACTAAAACTTAAATAGTACTACTTCTTACTGGCTTTACTTCAATTTAGAAGCTTCTTCTGTGTTCTAATATGGTGCTTTTAGTGTCTCCGCATACCGCAGCACGCGACATAGCTTTGCAGACGATAAATGTAACCGTCTCAGAGAGAAAAGCGGCCAATGTGACGATCAGGCTTTAAGTCGATTCGATAACAAATGACGAAAACGGACGGATTTCTGAGGTTTTTACTACATATGAACACTTTTCACATTCTCGCGGGCAACGCGGCTGCTACTCCTCCTTTCATGCAAAATCTTAAGGTCCTAGGTCATGCCCAAGCCACCAAAGCCGGCTAAATAGTAAATAATCGACAACTAAAACTTGAATTGTACTACTTCTTACTGGCTATTACTTCAACATAGAAGCTTCTTCTGTGTTCTACTATGGTGCTTTTAGTGTTTCCGCATACCGCAGCACGCGACATAGCTTTGCAGACGATATATGTAACCGTTTCAGAGAGAAGAGCGGCCAATGTGACGATCTGGCTTTAAGTCGATTCGATAACAAATGACGAAAACGGACGGATTTATCAGGTTCTTACTACATATGAACACTTTTCACATTCTCCCGTGCAACGCGGCTGCTAGTCCTACTTTCATGCAAAATCTTAAGGTTCCACCTCATGTCCAAGCCACCAAAGCCGGCTAAAAAGTGAATAATCAATAACTAAAACATGAATTGTACTACTTCTTACTGGCTATTACTTCAACTTAGAAGCTTCTTCTGTGTTCTACTATGGTGCTTTTAGTGTCTCCGCATATCGCAGCACACGACATAGATTTGCAGACGATAAATGTAACTGTTTCAGAGAGAAAAGCGGCCAATGTGACGATCTGGCTTTAAGTCGATTCGATAACAAATGACGAATACGGACGGATTTTTCAGGTTTTTACTACATATGAACACTTTTCACATTCTCCCGTGGAACGCGGCTGCTAGTCCTCCTTTCATGCAAAATCTTAAGGTACTAGGTCATGTCCAAGCCACCAAAGCCGGCTAAAATGTGAATAATCGGCAACTAAAACTTGAATTGTACTACTTCTTACTGGCTATTACTTCAACTTAGAAGCTTCTTCTGTGTTTTACTATGGTGCTTTTAGTGTCTCCGCATACCTCAGCACGCGACATAGCTTTGCAGACGATAATTGTAACCGTCTCAGAAAGAAAAGCGGCCAATGTGACGATCTGTCTTTAAGTCGATTCGATAAAAAATGACGAAAGCGGACGGATTTCTCAGGTTTTTACTACATATGAACACTTTTCACATTCTCGCGTGCAACGCGGCTGCTACTCCTCCTTTCATGCAAAATATTAAGGTTCCACCTAATGTCAAAGCCACCAAACCCGGCTAAATAGTGTATAATCGACAACTAAAACTTGAATTGTACTACTTCTTACTGGCTATTACTTCAACATAGAAGCTTCTTTTGTGTTCTACTATGGTGCTTTTAGTGTTTCCGCATACCGCAGCACGCGACATAGCTTTGCAGACGATATATGTAACCGTTTCAGAGAGAAAAGCGGCGAATGTGACGATCTGGCTTTAAGTCGATTCGATAACAAATGACGAAAACGGACGGATTTCTCAGGTTCTTACTACATATGAACACTTTTCACATTCTCCCGTGCAACGCGGCTGCTAGTCCTCCTTTCAAGCAAAATCTTATGGTCCTACGTCATGTCCAAGCCATCAAAGCCGGCAAAAACGTGAATAATCGACAACTAAAACTTGAATTATACTACTTCTTACTGGCTATTACTTCAACTTAGAAGCTTCTTCTGTGTTCTACTATGGTGCTTTTAGTGTTTCGGAATACCGCAGCACGCGACATAGCTTTGCAGACGATAAGTGTAACCGTTTCAGAGAGAAGAGCGGCAAATGTGACGATCTGGCTTTAAGTCGATTCGATAACAAATGACGAAAACGGACGGATTTCTCAAGTTTTTACTACATATGAACACTTTTCACACTCTCTCGTGCAACGCGGCTGCTAGTCTTCCTTTCATGCAAAATCTTAAGGTTCCACCTCATATCCAAGCCACCAAAGCCGGCTAAATAGTGTATAATCGACAACTAAAACTTGAATTGTACTACTTCTTACTGGCTATTACTTCAACATAGAAGCTTCTTCTGTGTTCTACTATGGTGCTTTTAGTATTTCCGCATACCGCAGCTCGCGACATAGCTTTGCAGACGATAAATGTAACCGTTTCAGAGAGAAGAGCGGCCAATGTGACGATCTGGCTTTAAGTCGATTCGATAACAAATGACGAAAGCGGACGGATTTCTCAGGTTTTTACTACATATGAACACTTTTCACATTCTCGCGGGCAACGCGGCTGCTACTCCTCCTTTCATGCAAAATCTTAAGGTCCTAGGTCATGTCCAAGCCACCAAAGCAGGCTAAAAAGTGAATAATCGACAACTAAAACTTGAATTGTACTACTTCTTACTGGCTATTACTTCAAATTAGAAGCTTCTTCTGTGTTCTAGTATGGTGCTTTTAGTGTTTCGGTATACTGCAGCAGGCGACATAGCTTTGCAGACGATAAATGTAACCGTTTCAGAGAGAAGAACGGCCAATGTGACGATCTGGCTTTAAGTCGATTCGATAAAAAATGACGAAAACGGACGGATTTTTCAGGTTTTTAATACATATGAACACTTTTCACATTCTCCCGTGCAACGCGGCTGCTAGTCCTCCTTTCATGCAAAATCTTAAGGTCCTAGGTCATGTCCAAGCCACCAAAGCAGGCTAAAAAGTGAATAATCGACAACTAAAACTTCAATTGTACTACTTCTTACTGGCTATTACTTCAACATAGAAGCTTCTTCTGTGTTCTACTATGGTGCTTTTAGTGTTTCCGCATACCGCAGCACGCGATATAGCTTTGCAGACGATAAATGTAACCGTTTCAGAGAGAAGAGCGGCCAATGTGACGATCTGGCTTTAAGTCGATTCGATAACAAATGACGAAAACGGACGGATTTCTCAGGTTTTTACTACATATGAACACTTTTCACATTCTCCCATGCAACGCGGCTGCTAGTCCTCCTTTCATGCAACATCTTAAGGTCCTAGGTCATGTCCAAGCCACCAAAGCAGGCTAAAAAGTGAATAATCGACAACTAAAACTTCAATTGTACTACTTCTTACTGGCTATTACTTCAACATAGAAGCTTCTTCTGTGTTCTACTATGGTGCTTTTAGTGTTTCCGCATACCGCAGCACGCGACATAGCTTTGCAGACGATAAATGTAACCGTTTCAGAGAGAAGAGCGGCCAATGTGACGAACTGGCTTTAAGTCGATTCGATAACAAATGACGAAAACTGACGGATTTCTCAGGTTTTTACTACATATGAACACTTTTCACATTCTCCCTTGCAGCGCGGCTGCAAGTCCTCCTTTCACGCAAAATCTTAAGGTCCTAGGTGATGTCCAAGCCACCAAAGCCGGCTAAAAAGTGAATAATCGACAACTAAAACTTGAATTGTACTACTTCTTACTGGCTATTGCTTCAACGTAGAAGCTTCTTCTGTGTTCTACTATGGTGCTTTTAGTGTCTCCGCATACCGCAGCACGCGACATAGCTTTGCATACGATAAATGTAACCGTCTCAGAGAGAAAAGCGGCCAATGTGACGATCTGGCTGTAAGTCGATTCGACAACAAATGACGAAAACGGACTGATTTCTCAGGTTTTTACTACATATGAACACTTTTCACATTCTCCCATGCAACGCGGCTGCTAGTCCTCCTTTCATGCAACATCTTAAAGTCCTAGGTCACGTCCAATCCACCAAAGCCGGCTAAAAAGTGAATAATCGATAACTAAAACTTGAATTGTACTACTTCTTACTGGCTATTACTTCAACATAGAAGCTTCTTCTGTGTTCTACTATGGTGTTTTTAGTGTTTCCGCATACCGCAGCACGCGACATAGCTTTGCAGACGATAAATGTAACCGTTTCAGAGAGAAGAGCGGCCAATGTGACGATCTGGCTTTAAGTCGATTCGATAACAAATGACGAAAACGGACGGATTTCTCAGGTTTTTACTACATATGAACACTTTTCACATTCTCCCTTGCAACGCGGGTGCAAGTCCTCCTTTCATGCAAAATCTTAAGGTCCTAGGTGATGTCCAAGCCACCAAAGCCGGCTAAAAAGTTAATAATCGATAACTAAATCTTGAATTGTACTACTTCTTACTGGCTATTGCTTCAACTTAGAAGCCTCTTCTGTGTTCTACTATGGTGCTTTTAGTGTCTCCGCATACCGCAGCACGCGACATAGCTTTGCAGACGATAAATGTAACCGTTTCAGAGAGAAGAGCGGCCAATGTGACGATCTAGCTTTAAGTCGATTCGATAACAAATGACGAAAACGGACGGATTTCTCAGGTTTTTACTACATATGAACACTTTTCACATTCTCCCATGCAACGCAGCTGCTAGTCCTCCTTTCATGCAAAATCTTAAGGTCCTAGGTCATGTCCAAGCCACCAAAGCTGGCTAAAAAGTGAACAATCGACAACTAAAACTTGAATTGTACTACTTCTTACTGGCTATTACTTCAACATAGAAGCTTCTTCTGTGTTCTACTATGGTGCATTTAGTGTCTCCGCATACCGCAGCACGCGACATTGCTTTGCAGACGGTAAATGTAACCGTTTCAGAGAGAAGAGCGGCCAATGTGACGATCTGGCTTTAAGTCGATTCGATAACAAATGACGAAAACGGACGGATTTCTCAGGTTTTTACTACATATGAACACTTTTCATCTTCTGCCTTGCAACGCGGCTGCAAGTCCTCCTTTCACGCAAAATCTTAAGGTCCTAGGTGATGTCCAAGCCACCAAAGCAGGCTAAAAAGTGAATAATCGACAACTAAAACTTCAATTGTACTACTTCTTACTGGCTATTACTGCAACATAGAAGCTTCTTCTGTGTTCTACTATGGTGCTTTTAGTGTTTCCGCATACCGCAGCACGCGACATAGCTTTGCAGACGATAAATGTAACCGTTTCAGAGAGAAGAGCGGCCAATGTGACGAACTGGCTTTAAGTCGATTCGATAACAAATGACGAAAACGGACGGATTTCTCAGGTTTTTACTACATATGAACACTTTTCACATTCTCCCTCGCAACGCGGCTGCTAGTCCTCCTTTCATGCAACGTCTTAAAGTCCTAGGTCATGCCCAATCCACCAAAGCCGGCTAAAATGTGAATAATCGACAACTAAAACTTGAATTGTACTACTTCTTACTGTCTATTACTTCAACATAGAAGCTTTTTCTGTGTTCTACTATGGTGCTTTTAGTGTTTCCGCATACCGCAGCACGCGACATAGCTTTGCAGACGATAAATGTAACCGTTTCAGAGAGAAGAGCGGCCAATGTGACGATCAGGCTTTGAGTCGATTCGATAACAAATGACGAAAACGGACGGATTTCTCAGGTTTTTACTGCATATGAACACTTCTCACATTCTCCCATGCAACGCGGCTGCTAGTCATCCTTTCATGCAACATCTTAAAGTCCTAGGTCATGTCCAATCCACGAAAGCCGGCTAAAAAGTGAATAATCGACAACTAAAACTTGAATTGTACTACTTCTTACTGGCTATTACTTCAAATTAGAAGCTTCTTCTGTGTTCTAGTATGGTGCTTTTAGTGTTTCGGTATACTGCAGCAGGCGACATAGCTTTGCAGACGATAAATGTAACCGTTTCAGAGAGAAGAACGGCCAATGTGACGATCTGGCTTTAAGTCGATTCGATAACAAATGACGAAAACGGACGGATTTTTCAGGTTTTTAATACATATGAACACTTTTCACATTCTCCCGTGCAACGCGGCTGCTAGTCCTCCTTTCATGCAAAATCTTAAGGTCCTAGGTCATGTCCAAGCCACCAAAGCAGGCTAAAAAGTGAATAATCGACAACTAAAACTTCAATTGTACTACTTCTTACTGGCTATTACTTCAACATAGAAGCTTCTTCTGTGTTCTACTATGGTGCTTTTAGTGTTTCCGCATACCGCAGCACGCGATATAGCTTTGCAGACGATAAATGTAACCGTTTCAGAGAGAAGAGCGGCCAATGTGACGATCTGGCTTTAAGTCGATTCGATAACAAATGACGAAAACGGACGGATTTCTCAGGTTTTTACTACATATGAACACTTTTCACATTCTCCCATGCAACGCGGCTGCTAGTCCTCCTTTCATGCAACATCTTAAGGTCCTAGGTCATGTCCAAGCCACCAAAGCAGGCTAAAAAGTGAATAATCGACAACTAAAACTTCAATTGTACTACTTCTTACTGGCTATTACTTCAACATAGAAGCTTCTTCTGTGTTCTACTATGGTGCTTTTAGTGTTTCCGCATACCGCAGCACGCGACATAGCTTTGCAGACGATAAATGTAACCGTTTCAGAGAGAAGAGCGGCCAATGTGACGATCTGGCTTTAAGTCGATTCGATAACAAATGACGAAAACGGACGGATTTCTCAGGTTTTTACTACATATGAACACTTTTCACATTCTCCCTTGCAGCGCGGCTGCAAGTCCTCCTTTCACGCAAAATCTTAAGGTCCTAGGTGATGTCCAAGCCACCAAAGCCGGCTAAAAAGTGAATAATCGACAACTAAAACTTGAATTGTACTACTTCTTACTGGCTATTGCTTCAACGTAGAAGCTTCTTCTGTGTTCTACTATGGTGCTTTTAGTGTCTCCGCATACCGCAGCACGCGACATAGCTTTGCATACGATAAATGTAACCGTCTCAGAGAGAAAAGCGGCCAATGTGACGATCTGGCTGTAAGTCGATTCGACAACAAATGACGAAAACGGACTGATTTCTCAGGTTTTTACTACATATGAACACTTTTCACATTCTCCCATGCAACGCGGCTGCTAGTCCTCCTTTCATGCAACATCTTAAAGTCCTAGGTCACGTCCAATCCACCAAAGCCGGCTAAAAAGTGAATAATCGATAACTAAAACTTGAATTGTACTACTTCTTACTGGCTATTACTTCAACATAGAAGCTTCTTCTGTGTTCTACTATGGTGTTTTTAGTGTTTCCGCATACCGCAGCACGCGACATAGCTTTGCAGACGATAAATGTAACCGTTTCAGAGAGAAGAGCGGCCAATGTGACGATCTGGCTTTAAGTCGATTCGATAACAAATGACGAAAACGGACGGATTTCTCAGGTTTTTACTACATATGAACACTTTTCACATTCTCCCTTGCAACGCGGGTGCAAGTCCTCCTTTCATGCAAAATCTTAAGGTCCTAGGTGATGTCCAAGCCACCAAAGCCGGCTAAAAAGTTAATAATCGATAACTAAATCTTGAATTGTACTACTTCTTACTGGCTATTGCTTCAACTTAGAAGCCTCTTCTGTGTTCTACTATGGTGCTTTTAGTGTCTCCGCATACCGCAGCACGCGACATAGCTTTGCAGACGATAAATGTAACCGTTTCAGAGAGAAGAGCGGCCAATGTGACGATCTAGCTTTAAGTCGATTCGATAACAAATGACGAAAACGGACGGATTTCTCAGGTTTTTACTACATATGAACACTTTTCACATTCTCCCATGCAACGCAGCTGCTAGTCCTCCTTTCATGCAAAATCTTAAGGTCCTAGGTCATGTCCAAGCCACCAAAGCTGGCTAAAAAGTGAACAATCGACAACTAAAACTTGAATTGTACTACTTCTTACTGGCTATTACTTCAACATAGAAGATTCTTCTGTGTTCTACTGTGGTGCTTTTAGTGTTTCCGCATACCGCAGCACGCGACATAGCTTTGCAGACGATAAATGTAACTGTTTCAGAGAGAAAAGCGGCCAATGTGACGATCTGGCTTTAAGTCGATTCGATAACAAATGACGAAAACGGACGGATTTCTCAGGTTTTTACTACATATGAACACTTTTCACATTCTCCCTTGCAACGCGGGTGCAGGTCCTCCTTTCATGCAAAATCTTAAGGTCCTAGGTGATGTCCAAGCCACCAAAGCCGGATAAAAAGTGAATAATCGATAACTAAAACTTGAATTGTACTACTTCCTACTGGCTATTGCTTCAACTTAGAAGCTTCTTCTGTGTTCTACTATGGTGCTTTTAGTGTCTCCGCATACCGCAGCACGTGACATAGCTTTGAAGACGATAAATGTAACCGTCTCAGAGAGAAAAGCGGCCAATGTGACGATCTGTCTTTAAGTCGATTCGATAACAAATGACGAAAACGGACGGATTTATCAGGTTTTTACTACATATGAACACTTTTCACATTCTCCCGTGCAACGCGGCTGCTAGTCCTCCTTTCATGCTAAATCTTAAGGTCCTAGGTCATGTGCAAGCCACCAAAGCAGGCTAAAAAGTGAATAATCGACAACTAAAACTTCAATTGTACTACTTCTTACTGGCTATTACTTCAACATAGAAGCTTCTTCTGTGTTCTACTATGGTGCATTTAGTGTCTCCGCATACCGCAGCACGCGACATTGCTTTGCAGACGGTAAATGTAACCGTTTCAGAGAGAAGAGCGGCCAATGTGACGATCTGGCTTTAAGTCGATTCGATAACAAATGACGAAAACGGACGGATTTCTCAGGTTTTTACTACATATGAACACTTTTCATCTTCTGCCTTGCAACGCGGCTGCAAGTCCTCCTTTCACGCAAAATCTTAAGGTCCTAGGTGATGTCCAAGCCACCAAAGCCGGCTAAAAAGTGAATAATCGACAACTAAAACTTGAATTGTACTACTTCTTACTGTCTATTACTTCAACATAGAAGCTTCTTCTGTGTTCTACTATGGTGATTTTAGTGTTTCCGCATACCGCAGCACGCGACATAGCTTTGCAGACGATAAATGTAACCGTTTCAAAGAGAAGAGCGGCCAATGTGACGATCTGGCTTTAAGTCGATTCGATAACAAATGACGAAAACGGACGGATTTCTCAGGTTTTTACTACATATGAACACTTTTCACATTCTCCCGTGCAACGCGGCTGCTAGTCCTCCTTTCATGCAAAATCTTAAGGTCCTAGGTCATGTCCAAGCCACCAAAGACGGCTAAAAAGTGAATAATCGATAACTAAAACTTGAATTGTACTACTTCTTACTGGCTATTACTTCAACTTAGAAGCTTCTTCTGTGCTCTACTATGGTGCTTTTAGTGTCTCCGCATACCGCAGCACGCGACATAGCTTTGCAGACGATAAATGTAACCGTCTCAGAGAGAAAAGTGGCCAATGTGACGATCTGGCTTTAAGTCGATTCGATAACAAATGACGAAAACGGACTGATTTCTCAGGTTTTTACTACATATGAACACTTTTCACATTCTCCCATGCAACGCAGCTGCTAGTCCTCCTTTCATGCAACATCTTAAAGTCCTAGGTCATGTCGAATCCACCAAAGCCGGCTAAAAAGTTAATAATCGACAACTAAAACTTGAATTTTACTACTTCTTACTGGCTATTAGTTCAACTTAGAAGCTTCTTCTGTGTTCTACTATGGTGCTTTTTGCGTCTCCGCATACCGCAGCACGCGACATTGGTTTGCAGACGATAAATGTAACCGTTTCAGACAGAAGAGCGGCCAATGTGACGATCTGGCTTTAAGTCGATTCGATAACAAATGACGAAAACGGACGGATTTCTCAGGTTTTTACTACATATGAACACTTTTCACATTCTCCCTCGCAACGCGGCTGCTAGTCCTCCTTTCATGCAACATCTTAAAGTCCTAGGTCATGCCCAATCCACCAAAGCCGGCTAAAATGTGAATAATCGACAACTAAAACTTGAATTGTACTACTTCTTTCTGTCTATTACTTCAAGATAGAAGCTTTTTCTGTGTTCTACTATGGTGCTTTTAGTGTTTCCGCATACCGCAGCACGCGACATACCTTTGCAGACGATAAATGTAACCGTTTCAGAGAGAAGAGCGGCCAATGTGACGATCTGGCTTTAAGTCGATTCGATAACAAATGACGAAAACGGACGGATTTCTCAGGTTTTTACTACATATGAACACTTTTCATCTTCTGCCTTGCAACGCGGCTGCAAGTCCTCCTTTCACGCAAAATCTTAAGGTCCTAGGTGATGTCCAAGCCACCAAAGCCGGCTAAAAAGTGAATAATCGACAACTAAAACTTGAATTGTACTACTTCTTACTGTCTATTACTTCAACATAGAAGCTTCTTCTGTGTTCTACTATGGTGATTTTAGTGTTTCCGCATACCGCAGCACGCGACATAGCTTTGCAGACGATAAATGTAACCGTTTCAAAGAGAAGAGCGGCCAATGTGACGATCTGGCTTTAAGTCGATTCGATAACAAATGACGAAAACGGACGGATTTCTCAGGTTTTTACTACATATGAACACTTTTCACATTCTCCCGTGCAACGCGGCTGCTAGTCCTCCTTTCATGCAAAATCTTAAGGTCCTAGGTCATGTCCAAGCCACCAAAGACGGCTAAAAAGTGAATAATCGACAACTAAAACTTCAATTGTACTACTTCTTACTGGCTATTACTTCAACATAGAAGCTTCTTCTGTGTTCTACTATGGTGCATTTAGTGTCTCCGCATACCGCAGCACGCGACATTGCTTTGCAGACGGTAAATGTAACCGTTTCAGAGAGAAGAGCGGCCAATGTGACGATCTGGCTTTAAGTCGATTCGATAACAAATGACGAAAACGGACGGATTTCTCAGGTTTTTACTACATATGAACACTTTTCATCTTCTGCCTTGCAACGCGGCTGCAAGTCCTCCTTTCACGCAAAATCTTAAGGTCCTAGGTGATGTCCAAGCCACCAAAGCCGGCTAAAAAGTGAATAATCGACAACTAAAACTTGAATTGTACTACATCTTACTGTCTATTACTTCAACATAGAAGCTTCTTCTGTGTTCTACTATGGTGATTTTAGTGTTTCCGCATACCGCAGCACGCGACATAGCTTTGCAGACGATAAATGTAACCGTTTCAAAGAGAAGAGCGGCCAATGTGACGATCTGGCTTTAAGTCGATTCGATAACAAATGACGAAAACGGACGGATTTCTCAGGTTTTTACTACATATGAACACTTTTCACATTCTCCCGTGCAACGCGGCTGCTAGTCCTCCTTTCATGCAAAATCTTAAGGTCCTAGGTCATGTCCAAGCCACCAAAGACGGCTAAAAAGTGAATAATCGATAACTAAAACTTGAATTGTACTACTTCTTACTGGCTATTACTTCAACTTAGAAGCTTCTTCTGTGCTCTACTATGGTGCTTTTAGTGTCTCCGCATACCGCAGCACGCGACATAGCTTTGCAGACGATAAATGTAACCGTCTCAGAGAGAAAAGTGGCCAATGTGACGATCTGGCTTTAAGTCGATTCGATAACAAATGACGAAAACGGACTGATTTCTCAGGTTTTTACTACATATGAACACTTTTCACATTCTCCCATGCAACGCAGCTGCTAGTCCTCCTTTCATGCAACATCTTAAAGTCCTAGGTCATGTCGAATCCACCAAAGCCGGCTAAAAAGTTAATAATCGACAACTAAAACTTGAATTTTACTACTTCTTACTGGCTATTAGTTCAACTTAGAAGCTTCTTCTGTGTTCTACTATGGTGCTTTTTGCGTCTCCGCATACCGCAGCACGCGACATTGGTTTGCAGACGATAAATGTAACCGTTTCAGACAGAAGAGCGGCCAATGTGACGATCTGGCTTTAAGTCGATTCGATAACAAATGACGAAAACGGACGGATTTCTCAGGTTTTTACTACATATGAACACTTTTCACATTCTCCCTCGCAACGCGGCTGCTAGTCCTCCTTTCATGCAACATCTTAAAGTCCTAGGTCATGCCCAATCCACCAAAGCCGGCTAAAATGTGAATAATCGACAACTAAAACTTGAATTGTACTACTTCTTTCTGTCTATTACTTCAAGATAGAAGCTTTTTCTGTGTTCTACTATGGTGCTTTTAGTGTTTCCGCATACCGCAGCACGCGACATACCTTTGCAGACGATAAATGTAACCGTTTCAGAGAGAAGAGCGGCCAATGTGACGATCAGGCTTTGAGTCGATTCGATAACAAATGACGAAAACGGACGGATTTCTCAGGTTTTTACTGCATATGAACACTTCTCACATTCTCCCATGCAACGCGGCTGCTAGTCATCCTTTCATGCAACATCTTAAAGTCCTAGGTCATGTCCAATCCACGAAAGCCGGCTAAAAAGTGAATAATCGACAACTAAAACTTGAATTTTACTACTTCTTACTGGCTATTAGTTCAACTTAGAAGCTTCTTCTGTGTTCTACTATGGTGCATTTTGCGTCTCCGCATACCGCAGCACGCGAAATAGCTTTGCATACGATAAATGTAACCGTCTCAGAGAGAAAAGGGGCCAATGTGACGATCTGACTTTAAGTCGATTCGATAACAAGTGACGAAAGCGGACGGATTTCTCAGGTTTTTACTACATATGAACACTTTTCACATTCTCGCGGGCAACGCGGCTGCTACTCCTCCTTTCATGCAGAATCTTAAGGTCCTAGGTCATGTCCAAGCCACCAAAGACGGCTAAAAAGTGAATAATCGATAACTGAAACTTGAATTGTACTACTTCTTACTGGCTATTACTTCAACTTAGAAGCTTCTTCTGTGCTCTACTATGGTGCTTTTAGTGTCTCCGCATACCGCAGCACGCGACATAGCTTTGCAGACGATAAATGTAACCGTCTCAGAGAGAAAAGCGGCCAATGTGACGATCTGGCTTTAAGTCGATTCGATAACAAATGACGAAAACGGACTGATTTCTCAGGTTTTTACTACATATGAACACTTTTCACATTCTCCCATGCAACGCGGCTGCTAGTCCTCCTTTCATGCAACATCTTAAAGTCCTAGGTCATGTCCAATCCACCAAAGCCGGCTAAAAAGTTAATAATCGACAACTAAAACTTGAATTTTACTACTTCTTACTGGCTATTAGTTCAACTTAGAAGCTTCTTCTGTGTTCTACTATGGTGCTTTTTGCGTCTCCGCATACCGCAGCACGCGACATTGGTTTGCAGACGATAAATGTAACCGTTTCAGACAGAAGAGCGGCCAATGTGACGATCTGGCTTTAAGTCGATTCGATAACAAATGACGAAAACGGACGGATTTCTCAGGTTTTTACTACATATGAACACTTTTCACTTTCTCCCATGCAACGCGGCTGCTAGTCCTCCTTTCATGCAAAATCTTAAGGTCCTAGGTCATGTCCAAGCCACCAAAGCAGGCTAAAAAGTGAATAATCGACAACTAAAACTTCAATTGTACTACTTCTTACTGGCTATTACTTCAACATAGAAGCTTCTTCTGTGTTCTACTATGGTGCTTTTAGTGTTTCCGCATACCGCAGCACGCGATATAGCTTTGCAGACGATAAATGTAACCGTTTCAGAGAGAAGAGCGGCCAATGTGACGATCTGGCTTTAAGTCGATTCGATAACAAATGACGAAAACGGACGGATTTCTCAGGTTTTTACTACATATGAACACTTTTCACATTCTCCCGTGCAACGCGGCTGCAAGTCCTCCTTTCACGCAAAATCTTAAGGTCCTAGTTGATGTCCAAGCTGCCAAAGCCGGCTAAAAAGTGAATAATCGACAACTAAAACTTGAATTGTACTACTTCGTACTGGCTATTGCTTCAACTTAGAAGCTTCTTCTGTGTTATACTATGGTGCTTTTAGTGTCTCCGCATACCGCAGCACGCGACATTGCTTTGCAGACGATAAATGTAACCGTCTCAGAGAGAAGAACGGCCAATGTGACGATCTCTCTTTAAGTCGATTCGATAACAAATGACGAAAACGGACGGATTTATCAGGTTTTTACTCCATATGAACACTTTTCACATTCTCCCATGCAACGCGGCTGCTAGTCCTCCTTTCATGCAACATCTTAAGGTCCTAGGTCATGTCCAAGCCACCAAAGCCGGCTAAAAAGTGAATAATCGAAAACTAAAACTTGAATTGTACTACTTCTTACTGGCTATTACTTCAAATTAGAAGCTTCTTCTGTGTTCTACTATGGTGCTTTTAGTGTTTCGGTATACTGCAGCACGCGACATAGCTTTGTAGACGATAAATGTAACCGTTTCAGAGAGAAGAACGGCCAATGTGACGATCTGGCTTTAAGTCGATTCGACTACAAGTGACGAACACGAACGGATTTCTAAGGTTTTTACTACATATGAACACTTTTCACATTCTCCCATGCAACGCGGCTGCTAGTCCTCCTTTCATGCAACATCTTAAAGTCCTAGGTCATGTCCAATCCACCAAAGCCGGCTAAAAAGTGAATAATCGACAACTAAAACTTGAATTGTACTACTTCTTACTGTCTATTACTTCAACATAGAAGCTTCTTCTGTGTTCTACTATGGTGCTTTTAGTGTTTCCGCATACCGCAGCACGCGACATAGCTTTGAAGACGATAAATGTAACCGTTTCAGAGAGAAGAGCGGCCAATGTGACGATCTGGCTTTAAGTCGATTCGATAACAAATGACGAAAGCGGACGGATTTCTCAGGTTTTTACTACATATGAACACTTTTCACATTCTCGCGTGCAACGCGGCTGCTAGACCTCCTTTCATGCAAAATCTTAAGGTTCCACCTAATGTCAAAGCCACCAAAGCCGGCTAAATAGTGAATAATCGACAACTAAAACTTGAATTCTACTACTTCTTACTGGCTATTACTTCAAATTGGAAGCTTCTTCTGTGTTCTACTATGGTGCTTTTAGTGTTTCGGCATACCGCAGCACACGACATAGCTTTGCAGACGATAAATGTAACCGTCTCAGAGAGAAAAGCGGCCAATGTGACGATCTGGCTTTAAGTCGATACGATAACAAATGACGAAAACCCACAGATTTCTCAGGTTTTTACTACATATGAACACTTTTCACATTCTCTCATGCAACGCGGCAGCTAGTCCTCCTTTCATGCTAAATCGTAAGGTCCTAGGTAATGTCCAAGCCACCAAAGCCGGCTAAAAAGTGAATAATCGACAACTAAAACTTGAATTGTACTACTTCTTACTGGCTATTACTTCAACATAGAAGCTTCTTCTGTGTTCTACTATGGTGCTTTTAGTGTTTCCGCATACCGCAGCACGCGACATAGCTTTGCAGACGATAAATGTAACCGTTTCAGAGAGAAGAGCGGCCAATGTGACGATCTGGCTTTAAGTCGATTCGATAACAAATGACGAAAACGGACGGATTTCTCAGGTTTTTACTGCATATGAACACTTTTCACTTTCTCCCGGGCAACGCGGCTGCTAGTCCTCCTTTCATGCAAAATCTTAAGGTCCTAGGTCATGTCCAAGCCACCAAAGCCGGCTAAAAAGTGAATAATCGACAACTAAAACTTGAATGGTACTACTTCTTACTGGCTATTACTTCAACTTAGAAGCTTCTTCTGTGTTCTACTATGGTGCTTTTAGTGTTTCCGCATACCGCAGCACGCGACATAGCTTTGCAGACAATAAATGTAACCGTTTAGAGAGAAGAGCGGCCAATGTGACGATCTGGCTTTAAGTCAATTCGATAACAAATGAAGAAAGCGGACGGATTTCTGAGGTTTTTACTACATATGAACACTTTTCACATTCTCGCGTGCAACGCGGCTGCAAGTCCTCCTTTTATGCAAAATCTTAAGGTTCCACCTAATGTCAAAGCCACCAAAGCCGGCTAAAAAGTGAATAATCGACAACTAAAACTTGAATTGTACTACTTCTTACTGGCTATTACTTCAAATTACATGCTTCTTCTGTGTTCTACTATGGTGCTTTTAGTGTTTCGGCATACCGCAGCACGCGACATAGCTTTGCAGGCGATAAATGTAACCGTTTCAGAGAGAAGAACGTCCAATGTGACGATCTGGCTTTAAGTCGATTCGATAACAAATGACGAAAACGGACGGATTTCTCAGGTTTTTACTACATATGAACACTTTTCACATTCTCCCATGCAACGCGGCTGCTAGTCCTCCTTTCATGCAAAATCTTAAGGTCCTAGGTCATGTCCAAGCCACCAAACCCGGCTAAAATGTGAATAATCGACAACTAAAACTTGAATTGTACTACTTCTTACTGGCTATTACTTCAAATTAGAAGCTTCTTCTGTGTTCTACTATGGTGCTTTTAGTGTTTCGGAACACCGCAGCACGCGACATAGCTTTGCAGACGATAAATGTAACCGTTTCAGAGAGAAGAACGGCCAATGTGACGATCTGGCTTTAAGTCGATTCGATAACAAATGACGAAAACGGACGGATTTCTCAGGTTTTTACTACATATGAACACTTTTCACATTCTCGCGGGCAACGCGGCTGCTACTCCTCCTTTCATGCAAAATCTTAAGGTCCTAGGTCATGTCCAAGCCACCAAAGCCGGCTAAAAAGTGAATAATCGACAACTAAAACTTGAATTGTACTACTTCTTACTGGCTATTACTTCAAATTAGAAGCTTCTTCTGTGTTCTACTATGGTGCTTTTAGTGTTTCGGAATACCGCAGCACGCGACATAGCTTTGCAGACGATAAATGTAACCGCTTCAGAGAGAAGAACGGCCAATGTGACGATCTGGCTTTAAGTCGATTCGATAACAAGTGACGACAGCGGACGGATTTCTCAGGTTTTTACTACATATGAACAATTTTCACATTCTCGCGGGCAACGCGGCTGCTACTCCTCCTTTCATGCAAAATCTTAAGGTCCTAGGTCATGTCCAAGCCACCAAAGACGGCTAAAAAGTGAATAATCGATAACTAAAACTTGAATTGTACTACTTCTTACTGGTTATTACTTCAACTAAGAAGCTTCTTCTGTGTTTTACTATGGTGCTTTTAGTGTCTCCGCATACCGCAGCACTTGACATAGCTTTGCAGACGATAAATGTAACCGTTTCAAAGAGAAGAGCGGCCAATGTGACGATCTGGCTTTAAGTCGATTCGATAACAAATGACGAAAACGGACGGATTTCTCAGGTTTTTACTACATATGAACACTTTTCACATTCTCCCATGTAACGCTGCTGCTAGTCCTCCTTTCATGCAAAATCTTAAGGTCCTAGGTCATGTCCAAGCTACCAAAGACGGCTAAAAAGTGAAGAATCGATAACTAAAACTTGAATTGTACTACTTCTTACTGGCTATTAGTTCAACTTAGAAGCTTCTTCTGTGTTCTACTATGGTGCTTTTAGTGTCTCCGCATACCGCAGCACGCGACATAGCTTTGCAGACGAAAAATGTAACCGTTTCAGACAGAAGAACGGCCAATGTGACGATCTGGCTTTAAGTCGATTCGATAACAAATGACGAAAACGGACATATTTCTCAGGTTTTTACTACATATGAACACTTTTCACATTCTCCCGTGCAACGCGGCTGCTAGTCCTCCTTTCATGCAAAATATTAAGGTTCCACGTAATGTCGAAGCCACCAAAGCCGGCTAAAAAGTGAATAATCGACAACTAAAACTTGAATTGTACTACTTCTTACTGGCTATTACTTCAAATTAGAAGCTTCTTCTGTGTTCTACTATGGTGCTTTTAGTGTTTCGGCATACCGCAGCACGCGACATAGCTTTGCAGACGATAAATGTAACCGTTTCAGAGAGAAGATCGGTTAATGTGACGATCTGGCTTTAAGTCGATTCGATAACAAATGACGAAAACGGACGGATTTATCAGGTTTTTACTACATATGAACACTTTTCACATTCTCCCATGCAACGCGGCTGCTAGTCCTCCTTTCATGCAACATCTTAAGGTCCTAGGTCATGTCCAAGCCACCAAAGCCGGCTAAAAAGTGAATAATCGAAAACTATAACTTGAATTGTACTACTTCTTACTGGCTATTACTTCAAATTAGAAGCTTCTTCTGTGTTCTACTATGGTGCGTTTAGTGTTTCGGTATACTGCAGCACGCGACATAGCTTTGCAGATGATAAATGTAACCGTTTCAGAGAGAAGAGCGGCCAATGTGACGATCTGGCTTTAAGTCGATTCGATAACAAATGACGAAAACGGACGGATTTCTCAGGTTTTTACTACATATGAACACTTTTCACATTCTCCCGTGCTACGCGACTGATAGTCCTCCTTTCATGCAAAATATTAAGGTTCCACGTAATGTCGAAGCCACCAAAGCCGGCTAAAAAGTGAATAATCGACAACTAAAACTTGAATTGTACTACTTCTTACTGGCTATTACTTCAAATTAGAAGCTTCTTCTGTGTTCTACTATGGTGCTTTTAGTGTTTCGGCATACCGCAGCACGCGACATAGCTTTGCAGACGATAAATGTAACCGTTTCAGAGAGAAGATCGGTTAATGTGACGATCTGGCTTTAAGTCGATTCGATAACAAATGACGAAAACGGACGGATTTATCAGGTTTTTACTACATATGAACACTTTTCACATTCTCCCATGCAACGCGGCTGCTAGTCCTCCTTTCATGCAACATCTTAAGGTCCTAGGTCATGTCCAAGCCACCAAAGCCGGCTAAAAAGTGAATAATCGAAAACTATAACTTGAATTGTACTACTTCTTACTGGCTATTACTTCAAATTAGAAGCTTCTTCTGTGTTCTACTATGGTGCGTTTAGTGTTTCGGTATACTGCAGCACGCGACATAGCTTTGCAGATGATAAATGTAACCGTTTCAGAGAGAAGAGCGGCCAGTGTGACGAACTGGCTTTAAGTCGATTCGATAACAAATGACGAAAACGGACGGATTTATCAGGTTTTTACTACATATGAACACTTTTCACATTCTCCCGTGCAACGCGGCTGCTAGTCCTCCTTTCATGCAAAATCTTAGGGTCCTAGGTCATGTCCAAGCCACCAAAGCCGGCTAAAAAGTGAATAATCGACAACTAAAACTTGAATTTTACTACTTCTTACTGGCTATTGCTTCAACGTAGAAGCTTCTTCTGTGTTCTACTATGGTGCTTTTAGTGTCTCCGCATACCGCAGCACGCGACATAGCTTTGCATACGATAAATGTAACCGTCTCAGAGAGAGAAGCGGCCAATGTGACGATCTGACTTTAAGTCGATTCGATAACAAGTGATGAAAGCGGACGGATTTCTCAGGTTTTTACTACATATGAACACTTTTCACATTCTCGCGGGCAACGCGGCTGCTACTCCTCCTTTCATGCAAAATCGTAAGGCCCTAGGTCATGTCCAAGCCACCAAAGACGGCTAAAAAGTGAATAATCGATAACTAAAACTTGAATTGTACTACTTCTTACTGGCTATTACTTCAACTTAGAAGCTTCTTCTGTGCTCTACTATAGTGCTTTTAGTGTCTCCGCATACCGCAGAACGCGACATAGCTTTGTAGACGATAAATGTAACCGTCTCAGAGAGAAAAGCGGCCAATGTGACGATCTGGCTTTAAGTCGATTCGATAACAAATGACGAAAACGGACTGGTTTCTCAGGTTTTTACTACATATGAACACTTTTCACATTCTCCCATGCAACGCGGCTGCTAGTCCTCCTTTCATGCAACATCTTAAAGTCCTAGGTCATGTCCAATCCACCAAAGCCGGCTAAAAAGTGAATAATCGACAACTAAAACTTGAATTGTACTACTTCTTACTGTCTATTACTTCAACATAGAAGCTTCTTCTGTGTTCTACTATGGTGCTTTTAGTGTTTCCGCATACCGCAGCACGCGACATAGCTTTGCAGACGATAAATGTAACCGTTTCAGAGAGAAGAGCGGCCAATGTGACGATCTGGCTTTAAGTCGATTCGATAACAAATGACGAAAACGGACGGATTTCTCAGGTTTTTACTGCATATGAACACTTTTCACATTCTCCCGTGCAACGCGGCTGCTAGTCCTCATTTCATGCAAAATCTTAAGGTCCTAGGTCATGCCCAAGCCACCAAAGCCGGCTAAAAAGTGAATAATCGACAACTAAAACTTGAATTGTACTACTTCTTACTGGCTATTGCTTCAACTTAGAAGCTTCTTCTGTGTTCTACTATGGTGCTTTTAGTGTCTCCGCATACCGCAGCACGCGACATAGCTTTGCATACGATAAATGTTACCGTTTCAGAGAGAAAAGCGGCCAATGTGACGATCTGACTTTAAGTCGATTCGATAACAAGTGACGAAAGCGGACGGATTTCTCAGGTTTTTACTACATATGAACACTTTTCACATTCTCGCGGGCAACGCGGCTGCTACTCCTCCTTTCATGCAAAATCTTAAGGTCCTAGGTCATGTCCAAGCCACCAAAGACGGCTAAAAAGTGAATAATCGATAACTAAAACTTGAATTGTACTACTTCTTACTGGCTATTACTTCAACTTAGAAGCTTCTTCTGTGCTCTACTATGGTGCTTTTAGTGTTTCCGCATACCGCAGCACGCGACATAGCTTTGCAGACGATAAATGTAACCGTCTCAGAGAGAAAAGCGGCCAATGTGACGATCTGGCTTTAAGTCGATTCGATAACAAATGACGAAAACGGACTGATTTCTCAGGTTTTTACTACATATGAACACTTTTCACATTCTCCCATGCAACGCGGCTGCTAGTCCTCCTTTCATGCAACATCTTAAAGTCCTAGGTCATGTCCAATCCACCAAAGCCGGCTAAAAAGTGAATAATCGACAACTAAAACTTGAATTTTACTACTTCTTACTGGCTATTAGTTCAACTTAGAAGCTTCTTCTGTGTTCTACTATGGTGCTTTTTGCGTCTCCGCATACCGCAGCACGCGACATAGCTTTGCAGACGATAAATGTAACCGTTTCAGACAGAAGAGCGGCCAATGTGACGATCTGGCTTTAAGTCGATTCGACAACAAGTGACGAAAACGAACGGATTTCTAAGGTTTTTACTACATATGAACACTTTTCACATTCTCCCATGCAACGCGGCTGCTAGTCCTCCTTTCATGCAACATCTTAAAGTCCTAGGTCATGTCCAATCCAAAAAAGCCGGCTAAAAAGTGAATAATCGACAACTAAAACTTGAATTGTACTACTTCTTACTGTCTATTACTTCAACATAGAAGCTTCTTCTGTGTTCTACTATGGTGCTTTTAGTGTTTCCGCATACCGCAGCACGCGACATAGCTTTGCAGACGATAAATGTAACCGTTTCAGAGAGAAGCGCGGCCAATGTGACGATCAGGCTTTGAGTCGATTCGATAACAAATGACGAAAACGGACGGATTTCTCAGGTTTTTACTGCATATGAACACTTCTCACATTCTCCTATGCAACGCGGCTGCTAGTCATCCTTTCATGCAACATCTTAAAGTCCTAGGTCATGTCCAATCCACCAAAGCCGGCTAAAAAGTGAATAATCGACAACTAAAACTTGAATTTTACTACTTCTTACTGGCTATTAGTTCAACTTAGAAGCTTCTTCTCTGTTCTACTATGGTGCTTTTTGCGTCTCCGCATACCGCAGCACGCGACATAGCTTTGCATACGATATATGTAACCGTTTCAGAGAGAAAAGCGGCCAATGTGACGATCTGACTTTAAGTCGATTCGATAACAAGTGACGAAAGCGGACGGATTTCTCAGGTTTTTACTACATATGAACATTTTTCACATTCTCGCGGGCAACGCGGCTGCTACTCCTCCTTTCATGCAAAATCTTAAGGTCCTAGGTCATGTCCAAGCCACCAAAGACGGCTAAAAAGTGAATAATCGATAACTAAAACTTGAATTGTACTACTTCTTACTGGCTATTACTTCAACTTAGAAGCTTCTTCTGTGCTCTACCATGGTGCTTTTAGTGTCTCCGCATACCGCAGCACGCGACATAGCTTTGCAGACGATAAATGTAACCGTCTCAGAGAGAAAAGCGGCCAATGTGACGATCTGGCTTTAAGTCGATTCGATAACAAATGACGAAAACGGACTGATTTCTCAGGTTTTTAATACATATGAACACTTTTCACATTCTCCCATGCAACGTGGCTGCTAGTCCTCCTTTCATGCAACATCTTTAAGTCCTAGGTCATGTCCAATCCACCAAAGCCGGCTAAAAAGTGAATAATCGACAACTAAAACTTGAATTTTACTACTTCTTACTGGCTATTAGTTCAACTTAGAAGGTTCTTCTGTTTTCTACTATGGTGCTTTTTGCGTCTCCGCATACCGCAGCACGCGACATAGGTTTGCAGACGATAAATGTAACCGTTTCAGACAGAAGAGCGGCCAATGTGACGATCTGGCTTTAAGTCGATTCGATAACAAATGACGAAAACGGACGGATTTCTCAGGTTTTTACTACATATGAACACTTTTCACTTTCTCCCATGCAACGCGGCTGCTAGTCCTCCTTTCATGCAAAATCTTAAGGTCCTAGGTCATGTCCAAGCCACCAAAGCAGGCTAAAAAGTGAATAATCGACAACTAAAACTTGAATTGTACTACGTCTTACTGGCTATTACTTCAACATAGAAGCTTCTTCTGTGTTCTACTATGGTGCTTTTAGTGTTTCCGCATACCGCAGCACGCGATATAGCTTTGCAGACGATAAATGTAACCGTTTCAGAGAGAAGAGCGGCCAATGTGACGATCTGGCTTTAAGTCGATTCGATAACAAATGACGAAAACGGACGGATTTCTCAGGTTTTTACTACATATGAACACTTTTCACATTCTCCCGTGCAACGCGGCTGCAAGTCCTCCTTTCACGCAAAATCTTAAGGTCCTAGGTGATGTCCAAGCCACCAAAGCCGGCTAAAAAGTGAATAATCGACAACTAAAACTTGAATTGTACTACTTCATACTGGCTATTGCTTCAACTTAGAAGCTTCTTCTGTGCTCTACTATGGTGCTTTTAGTGTCTCCGCATACCGCAGCACGCGACATTGCTTTGCAGACGATAAATGTAACCGTCTCAGAGAGAAGAACGGCCAATGTGACGATCTGGCTTTAAGTCGATTCGATAACAAATGACGAAAACGGACGGATTTATCAGGTTTTTACTACATATGAACACTTTTCACATTCTCCCATGCAACGTGGCTGCTAGTCCTCCTTTCATGCAACATCTTAAGGTCCTAGGTCATGTCCAAGCCACCAAAGCCGGCTAAAAAGTGAATAATCGAAAACTAAAACTTGAATTGTACTACTTCTTACTGGCTATTACTTCAAATTAGAAGCTTCTTCTGTGTTCTACTATGGTGCTTTTAGTGTTTCGGTATACTGCAGCACGCGACATAGCTTTGCAGACGATAAATGTAACCGTTTCAGAGAGAAGAACGGCCAATGTGACGATCTGGCTTTAAGTCGATTCGATAACAAATGACGAAAACGGACGGATTTATCAGGTTTTTACTACATATGAACACTTTTCACGTTCTCCCGTGCAACGCGGCTGCTAGTCCTCCTTTCATGCAAAATCTTAAGGTCCTAGGTCATGTCCAAGCCACCAAAGCAGGCTAAAAAGTGAATAATCGACAACTAAATTTCAATTGTACTACTTATTACTGGCTATTACTTCAACATAGAAGCTTCTTCTGTTTTCTACTATGGTGCTTTTAGTGTTTCCGCATACCGCAGCACGCGACATAGCTTTGCAGACGATAAATGTAACCGTTTCAGAGAGAAGAGCGGCCAATGTGACGAACTGGCTTTAAGTCGATTCGATAACAAATGACGAAAACGGACGGATTTCTCAGGTTTTTACTACATATGAACACTTTTCACTTTCTCCCATGCAACGCGGCTGCTAGTCCTCCTTTCATGCAAAATCTTAAGGCCCTAGGTCATGTCCAAGCCACCAAAGCCGGCTAAAAAGTGAATAATCGACAACTAAAACTTCAATTGTACTACTTCTTACTGGCTATTACTTCAACATAGAAGCTTCTTCTGTGTTCTACTATGGTGCTTTTAGTGTTTCCGCATACCGCAGCACGCGATATAGCTTTGCAGACGATAAATGTAACCGTTTCAGAGAGAAGAGCGACTAATGTGACGATCTGGCTTTAAGTCGATTCGATAACAAATGACGAAAACGGACGGATTTCTCAGGTTTTTACTACATATGAACACTTTTCACATTCTCCCGTGCAACGCGGCTGCAAGTCCTCCTTTCACGCAAAATCTTAAGGTCCTAGGTGATGTCCAAGCTGCCAAAGCCGGCTAAAAAGTGAATAATCGACAACTAAAACTTGAATTGTACTACTTCATACTGGCTATTGCTTCAACTTAGAAGCTTCTTCTGTGTTATACTATGGTGCTTTTAGTGTCTCCGCATACCGCAGCACGCGACATTGCTTTGCAGACGATAAATGTAACCGTCTCAGAGAGAAGAACGGCCAATGTGACGATCTCTCTTTAAGTCGATTCGATAACAAATGACGAAAACGGACGGATTTATCAGGTTTTTACTCCATATGAACACTTTTCACATTCTCCCATGCAACGCGGCTGCTAGTCCTCCTTTCATGCAACATCTTAAGGTCCTAGGTCATGTCCAAGCCACCAAAGCCGGCTAAAAAGTGAATAATCGAAAACTAAAACTTGAATTGTACTACTTCTTACTGGCTATTACTTCAAATTAGAAGCTTCTTCTGTGTTCTACTATGGTGCTTTTAGTGTTTCGGTATACTGCAGCACGCGACATAGCTTTGTAGACGATAAATGTAACCGTTTCAGAGAGAAGAACGGCCAATGTGACGATCTGGCTTTAAGTCGATTCGACTACAAGTGACGAACACGAACGGATTTCTAAGGTTTTTACTACATATGAACACTTTTCACATTCTCCCATGCAACGCGGCTGCTAGTCCTCCTTTCATGCAACATCTTAAAGTCCTAGGTCATGTCCAATCCACCAAAGCCGGCTAAAAAGTGAATAATCGACAACTAAAACTTGAATTGTACTACTTCTTACTGTCTATTACTTCAACATAGAAGCTTCTTCTGTGTTCTACTATGGTGCTTTTAGTGTTTCCGCATACCGCAGCACGCGACATAGCTTTGAAGACGATAAATGTAACCGTTTCAGAGAGAAGAGCGGCCAATGTGACGATCTGGCTTTAAGTCGATTCGATAACAAATGACGAAAGCGGACGGATTTCTCAGGTTTTTACTACATATGAACACTTTTCACATTCTCGCGTGCAACGCGGCTGCTAGACCTCCTTTCATGCAAAATCTTAAGGTTCCACCTAATGTCAAAGCCACCAAAGCCGGCTAAATAGTGAATAATCGACAACTAAAACTTGAATTCTACTACTTCTTACTGGCTATTACTTCAAATTGGAAGCTTCTTCTGTGTTCTACTATGGTGCTTTTAGTGTTTCGGCATACCGCAGCACACGACATAGCTTTGCAGACGATAAATGTAACCGTCTCAGAGAGAAAAGCGGCCAATGTGACGATCTGGCTTTAAGTCGATACGATAACAAATGACGAAAACCCACAGATTTCTCAGGTTTTTACTACATATGAACACTTTTCACATTCTCTCATGCAACGCGGCAGCTAGTCCTCCTTTCATGCTAAATCGTAAGGTCCTAGGTAATGTCCAAGCCACCAAAGCCGGCTAAAAAGTGAATAATCGACAACTAAAACTTGAATTGTACTACTTCTTACTGGCTATTACTTCAACATAGAAGCTTCTTCTGTGTTCTACTATGGTGCTTTTAGTGTTTCCGCATACCGCAGCACGCGACATAGCTTTGCAGACGATAAATGTAACCGTTTCAGAGAGAAGAGCGGCCAATGTGACGATCTGGCTTTAAGTCGATTCGATAACAAATGACGAAAACGGACGGATTTCTCAGGTTTTTACTGCATATGAACACTTTTCACATTCTCCCGGGCAACGCGGCTGCTAGTCCTCCTTTCATGCAAAATCTTAAGGTCCTAGGTCATGTCCAAGCCACCAAAGCCGGCTAAAAAGTGAATAATCGACAACTAAAACTTGAATGGTACTACTTCTTACTGGCTATTACTTCAACTTAGAAGCTTCTTCTGTGTTCTACTATGGTGCTTTTAGTGTTTCCGCATACCGCAGCACGCGACATAGCTTTGCAGACAATAAATGTAACCGTTTTAGAGAGAAGAGCGGCCAATGTGACGATCTGGCTTTAAGTCAATTCGATAACAAATGAAGAAAGCGGACGGATTTCTGAGGTTTTTACTACATATGAACACTTTTCACATTCTCGCGTGCAACGCGGCTGCAAGTCCTCCTTTTATGCAAAATCTTAAGGTTCCACCTAATGTCAAAGCCACCAAAGCCGGCTAAAAAGTGAATAATCGACAACTAAAACTTGAATTGTACTACTTCTTACTGGCTATTACTTCAAATTACATGCTTCTTCTGTGTTCTACTATGGTGCTTTTAGTGTTTCGGCATACCGCAGCACGCGACATAGCTTTGCAGGCGATAAATGTAACCGTTTCAGAGAGAAGAACGTCCAATGTGACGATCTGGCTTTAAGTCGATTCGATAACAAATGACGAAAACGGACGGATTTCTCAGGTTTTTACTACATATGAACACTTTTCACATTCTCCCATGCAACGCGGCTGCTAGTCCTCCTTTCATGCAAAATCTTAAGGTCCTAGGTCATGTCCAAGCCACCAAACCCGGCTAAAATGAGAATAATCGACAACTAAAACTTGAATTGTACTACTTCTTACTGGCTATTACTTCAAATTAGAAGCTTCTTCTGTGTTCTACTATGGTGCTTTTAGTGTTTCGGAACACCGCAGCAGGCGACATAGCTTTGCAGACGATAAATGTAACCGTTTCAGAGAGAAGAACGGCCAATGTGACGATCTGGCTTTAAGTCAATTCGATAACAAATGACGAAAACGGACGGATTTCTCAGGTTTTTACTACATATGAACACTTTTCACATTCTCGCGGGCAACGCGGCTGCTACTCCTCCTTTCATGCAAAATCTTAAGGTCCTAGGTCATGTCCAAGCCACCAAAGCCGGCTAAAAAGTGAATAATCGACAACTAAAACTTGAATTGTACTACTTCTTACTGGCTATTACTTCAAATTAGAAGCTTCTTCTGTGTTCTACTATGGTGCTTTTAGTGTTTCGGAATACCGCAGCACGCGACATAGCTTTGCAGACGATAAATGTAACCGCTTCAGAGAGAAGAACGGCCAATGTGACGATCTGGCTTTAAGTCGATTCGATAACAAGTGACGACAGCGGACGGATTTCTCAGGTTTTTACTACATATGAACAATTTTCACATTCTCGCGGGCAACGCGGCTGCTACTCCTCCTTTCATGCAAAATCTTAAGGTCCTAGGTCATGTCCAAGCCACCAAAGACGGCTAAAAAGTGAATAATCGATAACTGAAACTTGAATTGTACTACTTCTTACTGGTTATTACTTCAACTAAGAAGCTTCTTCTGTGTTTTACTATGGTGCTTTTAGTGTCTCCGCATACCGCAGCACTTGACATAGCTTTGCAGACGATAAATGTTACCGTTTCAAAGAGAAGAGCGGCCAATGTGACGATCTGGCTTTAAGTCGATTCGATAACAAATGACGAAAACGGACGGATTTCTCAGGTTTTTACTACATATGAACACTTTTCACATTCTCCCATGTAACGCTGCTGCTAGTCCTCCTTTCATGCAAAATCTTAAGGTCCTAGGTCATGTCCAAGCTACCAAAGACGGCTAAAAAGTGAAGAATCGATAACTAAAACTTGAATTGTACTACTTCTTACTGGCTATTAGTTCAACTTAGAAGCTTCTTCTGTGTTCTACTATGGTGCTTTTAGTGTCTCCGCATACCGCAGCACGCGACATAGCTTTGCAGACGAAAAATGTAACCGTTTCAGACAGAAGAACGGCCAATGTGACGATCTGGCTTTAAGTCGATTCGATAACAAATGACGAAAACGGACATATTTCTCAGGTTTTTACTACATATGAACACTTTTCACATTCTCCCGTGCAACGCGGCTGCTAGTCCTCCTTTCATGCAAAATATTAAGGTTCCACGTAATGTCGAAGCCACCAAAGCCGGCTAAAAAGTGAATAATCGACAACTAAAACTTGAATTGTACTACTTCTTACTGGCTATTACTTCAAATTAGAAGCTTCTTCTGTGTTCTACTATGGTGCTTTTAGTGTTTCGGCATACCGCAGCACGCGACATAGCTTTGCAGACGATAAATGTAACCGTTTCAGAGAGAAGATCGGTTAATGTGACGATCTGGCTTTAAGTCGATTCGATAACAAATGACGAAAACGGACGGATTTATCAGGTTTTTACTACATATGAACACTTTTCACATTCTCCCATGCAACGCGGCTGCTAGTCCTCCTTTCATGCAACATCTTAAGGTCCTAGGTCATGTCCAAGCCACCAAAGCCGGCTAAAAAGTGAATAATCGAAAACTATAACTTGAATTGTACTACTTCTTACTGGCTATTACTTCAAATTAGAAGCTTCTTCTGTGTTCTACTATGGTGCGTTTAGTGTTTCGGTATACTGCAGCACGCGACATAGCTTTGCAGATGATAAATGTAACCGTTTCAGAGAGAAGAGCGGCCAGTGTGACGAACTGGCTTTAAGTCGATTCGATAACAAATGACGAAAACGGACGGATTTATCAGGTTTTTACTACATATGAACACTTTTCACATTCTCCCGTGCAACGCGGCTGCTAGTCCTCCTTTCATGCAAAATCTTAGGGTCCTAGGTCATGTCCAAGCCACCAAAGCCGGCTAAAAAGTGAATAATCGACAACTAAAACTTGAATTTTACTACTTCTTACTGGCTATTGCTTCAACGTAGAAGCTTCTTCTGTGTTCTACTATGGTGCTTTTAGTGTCTCCGCATACCGCAGCACGCGACATAGCTTTGCATACGATAAATGTAACCGTCTCAGAGAGAGAAGCGGCCAATGTGACGATCTGACTTTAAGTCGATTCGATAACAAGTGATGAAAGCGGACGGATTTCTCAGGTTTTTACTACATATGAACACTTTTCACATTCTCGCGGGCAACGCGGCTGCTACTCCTCCTTTCATGCAAAATCGTAAGGCCCTAGGTCATGTCCAAGCCACCAAAGACGGCTAAAAAGTGAATAATCGATAACTAAAACTTGAATTGTACTACTTCTTACTGGCTATTACTTCAACTTAGAAGCTTCTTCTGTGCTCTACTATAGTGCTTTTAGTGTCTCCGCATACCGCAGAACGCGACATAGCTTTGTAGACGATAAATGTAACCGTCTCAGAGAGAAAAGCGGCCAATGTGACGATCTGGCTTTAAGTCGATTCGATAACAAATGACGAAAACGGACTGGTTTCTCAGGTTTTTACTACATATGAACACTTTTCACATTCTCCCATGCAACGCGGCTGCTAGTCCTCCTTTCATGCAACATCTTAAAGTCCTAGGTCATGTCCAATCCACCAAAGCCGGCTAAAAAGTGAATAATCGACAAATAAAACTTGAATTGTACTACTTCTTACTGTCTATTACTTCAACATAGAAGCTTCTTCTGTGTTCTACTATGGTGCTTTTAGTGTTTCCGCATACCGCAGCACGCGACATAGCTTTGCAGACGATAAATGTAACCGTTTCAGAGAGAAGAGCGGCCAATGTGACGAACTGGCTTTAAGTCGATTCGATAACAAATGACGAAAACGGACGGATTTCTCAGGTTTTTACTACATATGAACACTTTTCACTTTCTCCCATGCAACGCGGCTGCTAGTCCTCCTTTCATGCAAAATCTTAAGGCCCTAGGTCATGTCCAAGCCACCAAAGCCGGCTAAAAAGTGAATAATCGACAACTAAAACTTCAATTGTACTACTTCTTACTGGCTATTACTTCAACATAGAAGCTTCTTCTGTGTTCTACTATGGTGCTTTTAGTGTTTCCGCATACCGCAGCACGCGATATAGCTTTGCAGACGATAAATGTAACCGTTTCAGAGAGAAGAGCGACTAATGTGACGATCTGGCTTTAAGTCGATTCGATAACAAATGACGAAAACGGACGGATTTCTCAGGTTTTTACTACATATGAACACTTTTCACATTCTCCCGTGCAACGCGGCTGCAAGTCCTCCTTTCACGCAAAATCTTAAGGTCCTAGGTGATGTCCAAGCTGCCAAAGCCGGCTAAAAAGTGAATAATCGACAACTAAAACTTGAATTGTACTACTTCATACTGGCTATTGCTTCAACTTAGAAGCTTCTTCTGTGTTATACTATGGTGCTTTTAGTGTCTCCGCATACCGCAGCACGCGACATTGCTTTGCAGACGATAAATGTAACCGTCTCAGAGAGAAGAACGGCCAATGTGACGATCTCTCTTTAAGTCGATTCGATAACAAATGACGAAAACGGACGGATTTATCAGGTTTTTACTCCATATGAACACTTTTCACATTCTCCCATGCAACGCGGCTGCTAGTCCTCCTTTCATGCAACATCTTAAGGTCCTAGGTCATGTCCAAGCCACCAAAGCCGGCTAAAAAGTGAATAATCGAAAACTAAAACTTGAATTGTACTACTTCTTACTGGCTATTACTTCAAATTAGAAGCTTCTTCTGTGTTCTACTATGGTGCTTTTAGTGTTTCGGTATACTGCAGCACGCGACATAGCTTTGTAGACGATAAATGTAACCGTTTCAGAGAGAAGAACGGCCAATGTGACGATCTGGCTTTAAGTCGATTCGACTACAAGTGACGAACACGAACGGATTTCTAAGGTTTTTACTACATATGAACACTTTTCACATTCTCCCATGCAACGCGGCTGCTAGTCCTCCTTTCATGCAACATCTTAAAGTCCTAGGTCATGTCCAATCCACCAAAGCCGGCTAAAAAGTGAATAATCGACAACTAAAACTTGAATTGTACTACTTCTTACTGTCTATTACTTCAACATAGAAGCTTCTTCTGTGTTCTACTATGGTGCTTTTAGTGTTTCCGCATACCGCAGCACGCGACATAGCTTTGAAGACGATAAATGTAACCGTTTCAGAGAGAAGAGCGGCCAATGTGACGATCTGGCTTTAAGTCGATTCGATAACAAATGACGAAAGCGGACGGATTTCTCAGGTTTTTACTACATATGAACACTTTTCACATTCTCGCGTGCAACGCGGCTGCTAGACCTCCTTTCATGCAAAATCTTAAGGTTCCACCTAATGTCAAAGCCACCAAAGCCGGCTAAATAGTGAATAATCGACAACTAAAACTTGAATTCTACTACTTCTTACTGGCTATTACTTCAAATTGGAAGCTTCTTCTGTGTTCTACTATGGTGCTTTTAGTGTTTCGGCATACCGCAGCACACGACATAGCTTTGCAGACGATAAATGTAACCGTCTCAGAGAGAAAAGCGGCCAATGTGACGATCTGGCTTTAAGTCGATACGATAACAAATGACGAAAACCCACAGATTTCTCAGGTTTTTACTACATATGAACACTTTTCACATTCTCTCATGCAACGCGGCAGCTAGTCCTCCTTTCATGCTAAATCGTAAGGTCCTAGGTAATGTCCAAGCCACCAAAGCCGGCTAAAAAGTGAATAATCGACAACTAAAACTTGAATTGTACTACTTCTTACTGGCTATTACTTCAACATAGAAGCTTCTTCTGTGTTCTACTATGGTGCTTTTAGTGTTTCCGCATACCGCAGCACGCGACATAGCTTTGCAGACGATAAATGTAACCGTTTCAGAGAGAAGAGCGGCCAATGTGACGATCTGGCTTTAAGTCGATTCGATAACAAATGACGAAAACGGACGGATTTCTCAGGTTTTTACTGCATATGAACACTTTTCACATTCTCCCGGGCAACGCGGCTGCTAGTCCTCCTTTCATGCAAAATCTTAAGGTCCTAGGTCATGTCCAAGCCACCAAAGCCGGCTAAAAAGTGAATAATCGACAACTAAAACTTGAATGGTACTACTTCTTACTGGCTATTACTTCAACTTAGAAGCTTCTTCTGTGTTCTACTATGGTGCTTTTAGTGTTTCCGCATACCGCAGCACGCGACATAGCTTTGCAGACAATAAATGTAACCGTTTTAGAGAGAAGAGCGGCCAATGTGACGATCTGGCTTTAAGTCAATTCGATAACAAATGAAGAAAGCGGACGGATTTCTGAGGTTTTTACTACATATGAACACTTTTCACATTCTCGCGTGCAACGCGGCTGCAAGTCCTCCTTTTATGCAAAATCTTAAGGTTCCACCTAATGTCAAAGCCACCAAAGCCGGCTAAAAAGTGAATAATCGACAACTAAAACTTGAATTGTACTACTTCTTACTGGCTATTACTTCAAATTACATGCTTCTTCTGTGTTCTACTATGGTGCTTTTAGTGTTTCGGCATACCGCAGCACGCGACATAGCTTTGCAGGCGATAAATGTAACCGTTTCAGAGAGAAGAACGTCCAATGTGACGATCTGGCTTTAAGTCGATTCGATAACAAATGACGAAAACGGACGGATTTCTCAGGTTTTTACTACATATGAACACTTTTCACATTCTCCCATGCAACGCGGCTGCTAGTCCTCCTTTCATGCAAAATCTTAAGGTCCTAGGTCATGTCCAAGCCACCAAACCCGGCTAAAATGTGAATAATCGACAACTAAAACTTGAATTGTACTACTTCTTACTGGCTATTACTTCAAATTAGAAGCTTCTTCTGTGTTCTACTATGGTGCTTTTAGTGTTTCGGAACACCGCAGCAGGCGACATAGCTTTGCAGACGATAAATGTAACCGTTTCAGAGAGAAGAACGGCCAATGTGACGATCTGGCTTTAAGTCAATTCGATAACAAATGACGAAAACGGACGGATTTCTCAGGTTTTTACTACATATGAACACTTTTCACATTCTCGCGGGCAACGCGGCTGCTACTCCTCCTTTCATGCAAAATCTTAAGGTCCTAGGTCATGTCCAAGCCACCAAAGCCGGCTAAAAAGTGAATAATCGACAACTAAAACTTGAATTGTACTACTTCTTACTGGCTATTACTTCAAATTAGAAGCTTCTTCTGTGTTCTACTATGGTGCTTTTAGTGTTTCGGAATACCGCAGCACGCGACATAGCTTTGCAGACGATAAATGTAACCGCTTCAGAGAGAAGAACGGCCAATGTGACGATCTGGCTTTAAGTCGATTCGATAACAAGTGACGACAGCGGACGGATTTCTCAGGTTTTTACTACATATGAACAATTTTCACATTCTCGCGGGCAACGCGGCTGCTACTCCTCCTTTCATGCAAAATCTTAAGGTCCTAGGTCATGTCCAAGCCACCAAAGACGGCTAAAAAGTGAATAATCGATAACTGAAACTTGAATTGTACTACTTCTTACTGGTTATTACTTCAACTAAGAAGCTTCTTCTGTGTTTTACTATGGTGCTTTTAGTGTCTCCGCATACCGCAGCACTTGACATAGCTTTGCAGACGATAAATGTTACCGTTTCAAAGAGAAGAGCGGCCAATGTGACGATCTGGCTTTAAGTCGATTCGATAACAAATGACGAAAACGGACGGATTTCTCAGGTTTTTACTACATATGAACACTTTTCACATTCTCCCATGTAACGCTGCTGCTAGTCCTCCTTTCATGCAAAATCTTAAGGTCCTAGGTCATGTCCAAGCTACCAAAGACGGCTAAAAAGTGAAGAATCGATAACTAAAACTTGAATTGTACTACTTCTTACTGGCTATTAGTTCAACTTAGAAGCTTCTTCTGTGTTCTACTATGGTGCTTTTAGTGTCTCCGCATACCGCAGCACGCGACATAGCTTTGCAGACGAAAAATGTAACCGTTTCAGACAGAAGAACGGCCAATGTGACGATCTGGCTTTAAGTCGATTCGATAACAAATGACGAAAACGGACATATTTCTCAGGTTTTTACTACATATGAACACTTTTCACATTCTCCCGTGCAACGCGGCTGCTAGTCCTCCTTTCATGCAAAATATTAAGGTTCCACGTAATGTCGAAGCCACCAAAGCCGGCTAAAAAGTGAATAATCGACAACTAAAACTTGAATTGTACTACTTCTTACTGGCTATTACTTCAAATTAGAAGCTTCTTCTGTGTTCTACTATGGTGCTTTTAGTGTTTCGGCATACCGCAGCACGCGACATAGCTTTGCAGACGATAAATGTAACCGTTTCAGAGAGAAGATCGGTTAATGTGACGATCTGGCTTTAAGTCGATTCGATAACAAATGACGAAAACGGACGGATTTATCAGGTTTTTACTACATATGAACACTTTTCACATTCTCCCATGCAACGCGGCTGCTAGTCCTCCTTTCATGCAACATCTTAAGGTCCTAGGTCATGTCCAAGCCACCAAAGCCGGCTAAAAAGTGAATAATCGAAAACTATAACTTGAATTGTACTACTTCTTACTGGCTATTACTTCAAATTAGAAGCTTCTTCTGTGTTCTACTATGGTGCGTTTAGTGTTTCGGTATACTGCAGCACGCGACATAGCTTTGCAGATGATAAATGTAACCGTTTCAGAGAGAAGAGCGGCCAGTGTGACGAACTGGCTTTAAGTCGATTCGATAACAAATGACGAAAACGGACGGATTTATCAGGTTTTTACTACATATGAACACTTTTCACATTCTCCCGTGCAACGCGGCTGCTAGTCCTCCTTTCATGCAAAATCTTAGGGTCCTAGGTCATGTCCAAGCCACCAAAGCCGGCTAAAAAGTGAATAATCGACAACTAAAACTTGAATTTTACTACTTCTTACTGGCTATTGCTTCAACGTAGAAGCTTCTTCTGTGTTCTACTATGGTGCTTTTAGTGTCTCCGCATACCGCAGCACGCGACATAGCTTTGCATACGATAAATGTAACCGTCTCAGAGAGAGAAGCGGCCAATGTGACGATCTGACTTTAAGTCGATTCGATAACAAGTGATGAAAGCGGACGGATTTCTCAGGTTTTTACTACATATGAACACTTTTCACATTCTCGCGGGCAACGCGGCTGCTACTCCTCCTTTCATGCAAAATCGTAAGGCCCTAGGTCATGTCCAAGCCACCAAAGACGGCTAAAAAGTGAATAATCGATAACTAAAACTTGAATTGTACTACTTCTTACTGGCTATTACTTCAACTTAGAAGCTTCTTCTGTGCTCTACTATAGTGCTTTTAGTGTCTCCGCATACCGCAGAACGCGACATAGCTTTGTAGACGATAAATGTAACCGTCTCAGAGAGAAAAGCGGCCAATGTGACGATCTGGCTTTAAGTCGATTCGATAACAAATGACGAAAACGGACTGGTTTCTCAGGTTTTTACTACATATGAACACTTTTCACATTCTCCCATGCAACGCGGCTGCTAGTCCTCCTTTCATGCAACATCTTAAAGTCCTAGGTCATGTCCAATCCACCAAAGCCGGCTAAAAAGTGAATAATCGACAACTAAAACTTGAATTGTACTACTTCTTACTGTCTATTACTTCAACATAGAAGCTTCTTCTGTGTTCTACTATGGTGCTTTTAGTGTTTCCGCATACCGCAGCACGCGACATAGCTTTGCAGACGATAAATGTAACCGTTTCAGAGAGAAGAGCGGCCAATGTGACGATCTGGCTTTAAGTCGATTCGATAACAAATGACGAAAACGGACGGATTTCTCAGGTTTTTACTGCATATGAACACTTTTCACATTCTCCCGTGCAACGCGGCTGCTAGTCCTCATTTCATGCAGAATCTTAAGGTCCTAGGTCATGCCCAAGCCACCAAAGCCGGCTAAAAAGTGAATAATCGACAACTAAAACTTGAATTGTACTACTTCTTACTGGCTATTGCTTCAACTTAGAAGCTTCTTCTGTGTTCTACTATGGTGCTTTTAGTGTCTCCGCATACCGCAGCACGCGACATAGCTTTGCATACGATAAATGTTACCGTTTCAGAGAGAAAAGCGGCAAATGTGACGATCTGACTTTAAGTCGATTCGATAACAAGTGACGAAAGCGGACGGATTTCTCAGGTTTTTACTACATATGAACACTTTTCACATTCTCGCGGGCAACGCGGCTGCTACTCCTCCTTTCATGCAAAATCTTAAGGTCCTAGGTCATGTCCAAGCCACCAAAGACGGCTAAAAAGTGAATAATCGATAACTAAAACTTGAATTGTACTACTTCTTACTGGCTATTACTTCAACTTAGAAGCTTCTTCTGTGCTCTACTATGGTGCTTTTAGTGTTTCCGCATACCGCAGCACGCGACATAGCTTTGCAGACGATAAATGTAACCGTCTCAGAGAGAAAAGCGGCCAATGTGACGATCTGGCTTTAAGTCGATTCGATAACAAATGACGAAAACGGACTGATTTCTCAGGTTTTTACTACATATGAACACTTTTCACATTCTCCCATGCAACGCGGCTGCTAGTCCTCCTTTCATGCAACATCTTAAAGTCCTAGGTCATGTCCAATCCACCAAAGCCGGCTAAAAAGTGAATAATCGACAACTAAAACTTGAATTTTACTACTTCTTACTGGCTATTAGTTCAACTTAGAAGCTTCTTCTGTGTTCTACTATGGTGCTTTTTGCGTCTCCGCATACCGCAGCACGCGACATAGCTTTGCAGACGATAAATGTAACCGTTTCAGACAGAAGAGCGGCCAATGTGACGATCTGGCTTTAAGTCGATTCGACAACAAGTGACGAAAACGAACGGATTTCTAAGGTTTTTACTACATATGAACACTTTTCACATTCTCCCATGCAACGCGGCTGCTAGTCCTCCTTTCATGCAACATCTTAAAGTCCTAGGTCATGTCCAATCCACCAAAGCCGGCTAAAAAGTGAATAATCGACAACTAAAACTTGAATTGTACTACTTCTTACTGTCTATTACTTCAACATAGAAGCTTCTTCTGTGTTCTACTATGGTGCTTTTAGTGTTTCCGCATACCGCAGCACGCGACATAGCTTTGCAGACGATAAATGTAACCGTTTCAGAGAGAAGAGCGGCCAATGTGACGATCAGGCTTTGAGTCGATTCGATAACAAATGACGAAAACGGACGGATTTCTCAGGTTTTTACTGCGTATGAACACTTCTCACATTCTCCCATGCAACGCGGCTGCTAGTCATCCTTTCATGCAACATCTTAAAGTCCTAGGTCATGTCCAATCCACCAAAGCCGGCTAAAAAGTGAATAATCGACAACTAAAACTTGAATTTTACTACTTCTTACTGGCTATTAGTTCAACTTAGAAGCTTCTTCTCTGTTCTACTATGGTGCTTTTTGCGTCTCCGCATACCGCAGCACGCGACATAGCTTTGCATACGATAAATGTAACCGTTTCAGAGAGAAAAGCGGCCAATGTGACGATCTGACTTTAAGTCGATTCGATAACAAGTGACGAAAGCGGACGGATTTCTCAGGTTTTTACTACATATGAACATTTTTCACATTCTCGCGGGCAACGCGGCTGCTACTCCTCCTTTCATGCAAAATCTTAAGGTCCTAGGTCATGTCCAAGCCACCAAAGACGGCTAAAAAGTGAATAATCGATAACTAAAACTTGAATTGTACTACTTCTTACTGGCTATTACTTCAACTTAGAAGCTTCTTCTGTGCTCTACTATGGTGCTTTTAGTGTCTCCGCATACCGCAGCACGCGACATAGCTTTGCAGACGATAAATGTAACCGTCTCAGAGAGAAAAGCGGCCAATGTGACGATCTGGCTTTAAGTCGATTCGATAACAAATGACGAAAACGGACTGATTTCTCAGGTTTTTAATACATATGAACACTTTTCACATTCTCCCATGCAACGTGGCTGCTAGTCCTCCTTTCATGCAACATCTTTAAGTCCTAGGTCATGTCCAATCCACCAAAGCCGGCTAAAAAGTGAATAATCGACAACTAAAACTTGAATTTTACTACTTCTTACTGGCTATTAGTTCAACTTAGAAGGTTCTTCTGTTTTCTACTATGGTGCTTTTTGCGTCTCCGCATACCGCAGCACGCGACATAGGTTTGCAGACGATAAATGTAACCGTTTCAGACAGAAGAGCGGCCAATGTGACGATCTGGCTTTAAGTCGATTCGATAACAAATGACGAAAACGGACGGATTTCTCAGGTTTTTACTACATATGAACACTTTTCACTTTCTCCCATGCAACGCGGCTGCTAGTCCTCCTTTCATGCAAAATCTTAAGGTCCTAGGTCATGTCCAAGCCACCAAAGCAGGCTAAAAAGTGAATAATCGACAACTAAAACTTCAATTGTACTACGTCTTACTGGCTATTACTTCAACATAGAAGCTTCTTCTGTGTTCTACTATGGTGCTTTTAGTGTTTCCGCATACCGCAGCACGCGATATAGCTTTGCAGACGATAAATGTAACCGTTTCAGAGAGAAGAGCGGCCAATGTGACGATCTGGCTTTAAGTCGATTCGATAACAAATGACGAAAACGGACGGATTTCTCAGGTTTTTACTACATATGAACACTTTTCACATTCTCCCGTGCAACGCGGCTGCAAGTCCTCCTTTCACGCAAAATCTTAAGGTCCTAGGTGATGTCCAAGCCACCAAAGCCGGCTAAAAAGTGAATAATCGACAACTAAAACTTGAATTGTACTACTTCATACTGGCTATTGCTTCAACTTAGAAGCTTCTTCTGTGCTCTACTATGGTGCTTTTAGTGTCTCCGCATACCGCAGCACGCGACATTGCTTTGCAGACGATAAATGTAACCGTCTCAGAGAGAAGAACGGCCAATGTGACGATCTGGCTTTAAGTCGATTCGATAACAAATGACGAAAACGGACGGATTTATCAGGTTTTTACTACATATGAACACTTTTCACATTCTCCCATGCAACGCGGCTGCTAGTCCTCCTTTCATGCAACATCTTAAGGTCCTAGGTCATGTCCAAGCCACCAAAGCCGGCTAAAAAGTGAATAATCGAAAACTAAAACTTGAATTGTACTACTTCTTACTGGCTATTACTTCAAATTAGAAGCTTCTTCTGTGTTCTACTATGGTGCTTTTAGTGTTTCGGTATACTGCAGCACGCGACATAGCTTTGCAGACGATAAATGTAACCGTTTCAGAGAGAAGAACGGCCAATGTGACGATCTGGCTTTAAGTCGATTCGATAACAAATGACGAAAACGGACGGATTTATCAGGTTTTTACTACATATGAACACTTTTCACGTTCTCCCGTGCAACGCGGCTGCTAGTCCTCCTTTCATGCAAAATCTTAAGGTCCTAGGTCATGTCCAAGCCACCAAAGCAGGCTAAAAAGTGAATAATCGACAACTAAATTTCAATTGTACTACTTATTACTGGCTATTACTTCAACATAGAAGCTTCTTCTGTTTTCTACTATGGTGCTTTTAGTGTTTCCGCATACCGCAGCACGCGACATAGCTTTGCAGACGATAAATGTAACCGTTTCAGAGAGAAGAGCGGCCAATGTGACGAACTGGCTTTAAGTCGATTCGATAACAAATGACGAAAACGGACGGATTTCTCAGGTTTTTACTACATATGAACACTTTTCACTTTCTCCCATGCAACGCGGCTGCTAGTCCTCCTTTCATGCAAAATCTTAAGGCCCTAGGTCATGTCCAAGCCACCAAAGCCGGCTAAAAAGTGAATAATCGACAACTAAAACTTCAATTGTACTACTTCTTACTGGCTATTACTTCAACATAGAAGCTTCTTCTGTGTTCTACTATGGTGCTTTTAGTGTTTCCGCATACCGCAGCACGCGATATAGCTTTGCAGACGATAAATGTAACCGTTTCAGAGAGAAGAGCGACTAATGTGACGATCTGGCTTTAAGTCGATTCGATAACAAATGACGAAAACTGACGGATTTCTCAGGTTTTTACTACATATGAACACTTTTCACATTCCCCCTTGCAACGCGGCTGCAAGTCCTCCTTTCACGCAAAATCTTAAGGTCCTAGGTGATGTCCAAGCCACCAAAGCCGGCTAAAAAGTGAATAATCGACAACTAAAACTTGAATTTACTACTTCTTACTGGCTATTACTTCAAATTAGAAGCTTCTTCTGTGTTCTACTATGGTGCTTTTAGTGTTTCGGTATACTGCAGCACGAGACATTGCTTTGCAGACGATAAATGTAACCGTTTCAGAGAGAAGAATGGCCAATGTGACGATCTGGCTTTAAGTCGATTCGATAACAAATGACGAAAACGGACGGATTTATCAGGTTTTTACTACATATGAACACTTTTCACATTCTCCCGTGCAACGCGGCTGCTAGTCCTCCTTTCATGCAACATCTTAAGGTCCTAGGTCATGTCCAAGCCACCAAAGCAGGCTAAAAAGTGAATAATCGACAACTAAAACTTCAATTGTACTACTTATTACTGGCTATTACTTCAACATAGAAGCTTCTTCTGTTTTCTACTATGGTGCTTTTAGTGTTTCCGCATACCGCAGCACGCGACATAGCTTTGCAGAAGATAAATGTAACCGTTTCAGAGATAAGAGCGGCCAATGTGACAAACTGGCTTTAAGTCGATTCGATAACAAATGACGAAAACGGACGGATTTCTCAGGTTTTTACTACATATGAACACTTTTCACTTTCTCCCATGCAACGCGGCTGCTAGTCCTCCTTTCATGCAAAATCTTAAGGTCCTAGGGCATGTCCAAGCCACCAAAGACGGCTAAAAAGTGAATAATCGATAACTAAAACTTGAATTGTACTACTTCTTACTGGCTATTACTTCAACTTAGAAGCTTCTTCTGTGCTCTACTATGGTGCTTTTAGTGTCTCCTCATACCGCAGCACGCGACATAGCTTTGCAGACGATAAATGTAACCGTTTCAGAGAGAAGAGCGGCCAATATGACGATCTGGCTTTAAGTCGATTCGATAACAAATGACGAAAACTGACGGATTTCTCAGGTTTTTACTACATATGAACACTTTTCACATTCTCCCGTGCAACGCGGCTGCTAGTCCTCCTTTCATGCAAAATCTTAAGGTCCTAGGTCATGCCCAAGCCACAAAAGCCGGCTAAAAAGTGAATAATCGACAACTAAAACTTGAATTGTACTACTTCTTACTGGCTATTGCTTCAACTTAGAAGCTTCTTCTGTGTTCTACTATGGTGCTTTTCGTGTTTCGGTATACTGCAGCACGCGACATAGCTTTGCAGACGATAAATGTAACCTTTTCAGAGAGAAGAGCGGCCAATGTGACGATCTGGCTTTAAGTCGATTCGATAACAAATGACGAAAACGGACGGATTTATCAGGTTTTTACTACATATGAACACTTTTCACATTCTCCCGTGCAACGCGGCTGCTAGTCCTCCTTTCATGCAAAATCGTAAGGTCCTAGGTCATGTCCAAGCCACCAAAGCAGGCCAAAAAGTGAATAATCGACAACTAAAACTTGAATAGTACTACTTCTTACTGGCTATTACTTCAACATAGAAGCTTCTTCTGTGTTCTATTATGGTGCTTTTAGTGTTTCCGCATACCGCAGCACGCGACATAGCTTTGCAGACGATAAATGTAACCGTTTCAGAGAGAAGAGCGGCCAATGTGACGAACTGGCTTTAAGTCGATTCGATAACAAATGACGAAAACGGACGGATTTCTCAAGTTTTTACTACATATGAACACTTTTCACATTCTCCCTTGCAACGCGGCTGCAAGTCCTCCTTTCACGCAAAATCTTAAGGTCCTAGGTGATGTCCAAGCCACCAAAGCCGGCTAGAAAGTGAATAATCGACAACTAAAACTTGAATTGTACTACTTCTTACTGGCTATTGCTTCAACTTAGAAGCTTCTTCTGTGCTCTACTATGGTGCTCTTAGTGTCTCCGCATACCGCAGCACGCGACATAGCTTTGCAGACGATAAATGTAACCGTCTCAGAGAGAAGAACTTCCAATGTGACGATCTGGCTTCAAGTCGATTCGATAACAAATGACGAAAACGGACGGATTTATCAGGTTTTTACTACATATGAACACTTTTCACATTCTCCCATGCAACGCGGCTGCTAGTCCTCCTTTCATGCAACATCTTAAGGTCCTAGGTCATGTCCAAGCCACCAAAGCCGGCTAAAAAGTGAATAATCGAAAACTAAAACTTGAATTGTACTACTTCTTACTGGCTATTACTTCAAATTAGAAGCTTCTTCTGTGTTCTACTATGGTGCTTTTAGTGTTTCGGTATACTGCAGCACGCGACATAGCTTTGCAGACGATAAATGTAACCGTTTCAGAGAGAAGAACGGCCAATGTGACGATCTGGCTTTAAGTCGATTCGATAACAAATGACGAAAACGGACGGATTTATCAGGTTTTTACTACATATGAACACTTTTCACATTCTCCCGTGCAACGCGGCTGCTAGTCCTCCTTTCATGCAAAATCTTAAGGTCCTAGGTCATGTCCAAGCCACCAAAGCAGGCTAAAAAGTGAATAATCGACAACTAAAACTTCAATTGTACTACTTATGACTGGCTATTACTTCAACATAGAAGCTTCTTCTGTTTTCTACTATGGTGCTTTTAGTGTTTCCGCATACCGCAGCACGCGACATAGCTTTGCAGACGATAAATGTAACCGTTTCAGAGAGAAGAGCGGCCAATGTGACGAACTGGCTTTAAGTCGTTTCGATAACAAATGACGAAAACGGACGGATTTCTCAGGTTTTTAGTACATATGAACACTTTTCACTTTCTCCCATGCAACGCGGCTGCTAGTCCTCCTTTCATGCAAAATCTTAAGGTCCTAGGTCATGTCCAAGCCACCAAAGCAGGCTAAAAAGTGAATAATCGACAACTAAAACTTCAATTGTACTACTTCTTACTGGCTATTACTTCAACATAGAAGCTTCTTCTGTGTTCTAGTATGGTGCTTTTAGTGTTTCGGTATACTGCAGCACGCGACATAGCTTTGCAGACGATAAATGTAACCGTTTCAGAGAGAAGAGCGGCCAATGTGACGATCTGGCTTTAAGTCGATTCGATAACAAATGACGAAAACGGACGGATTTCTCAAGTTTTTACTACATATGAACACTTCTCACATTCTCCCATGCAACGCGGCTGCTAGTCCTCCTTTCATGCAAAATCTTAAGGTCCTAGGTCATGTCCAAGCCACCAAAGCCGGCTAAAATGTGAATAATCGACAACTAAAACTTGAATTGTACTACTTCTTACTGGCTATTACTTCAACTTAGAAGCTTCTTCTGTGTTCTACTATGGTGCTTTAAGTGTTTCCCCATACCGCAGCACGCGACATAGCTTTGCAGACGATAAATGTAACCATTTCAGAGAGAAGAGCGGCCAATGTGACGATCTGGCTTTAAGTCGATTCGATAACAAATGACGAAAACGGACGGATTTCTCAGGTTTTTACTACATATGAACACTTTTCACATTCTCCCTTGCAACGCCGCTGCAAGTCCTCCTTTCACGCAAAATCTTAAAGTCCTAGGTCATGTCCAATCCACCAAAGCCGGCTAAAAAGTGAATAATCGACAACTAAAACTTGAATTGTACTACTTCTTACTGGCTATTAGTTCAACTTAGAAGCTTCTTCTGTGTTCTACTATGGTGCTTTTTGCGTCTCCGCATACCGCAGCACGCGACATAGCTTTGCAGACGATAAATGTAACCGTTTCAGAGAGAAGAGCGGCCAATGTGACGATCTGGCTTTAAGTCGATTCGATAACAAATGACGAAAACGGACGGATTTCTCAGGTTTTTACTGCATATGAACACTTTTCACATTCTCCCGTACAACGCGGCTGCTAGTCCTCCTTTCATGCAAAATCTTAAGGTCCTACGTCATGTCCAAGCCACCAAAGCCGGCTAAAAAGTGAATAATCGACAACTAAAGCTTGAAATGTACTACTTCTTACTAGCTATTGCTTCAACTTAGAAGCTTCTTCTGTGTTCTACTATGGTGCTTTTAGTGTCTCCGCATACCGCAGCACGCGACATAGCTTTGCATACGATAAATGTAACCGTCTCAGAGAGAAAAGCGGCCAATGTGACGATCTGGCTTTAAGTCGATTCGACTACAAGTGACGAACACGAACGGATTTCCAAGGTTTTTACTACATATGAACACTTTTCACATTCTCCCATGCAACGCGGCTGCTAGTCCTCCTTTCATGCAAAATCTTAAGGTCCTAGGTCATGTCCAAGCCACCAAAGCAGGCTAAAAAGTGAATAATCGATAACTAAAACTTGAATTGTACTACTTCTTACTGGCTATTACTTCAACTTAGAAGCTTCTTCTGTGCTCTACTATGGTGCTTTTAGTGTCTCCGCATACCGCAGCACGCGACATAGCTTTGCAGACGATAAATGTAACCGTCTCTGAGAGAAAAGCGGCCAATGTGACGATCTGGCTTTAAGTCGATTCGATAACAAATGACGAAAACGGACTGATTTCTCAGGTTTTTACTACATATGAACACTTTTCACATTCTCCCATGCAACGCGGCTGCTAGTCCTCCTTTCATGCAACATCTTAAAGTCCTAGGTCATGTCCAATCCCCCAAAGCCGGCTAAAAAGTGAATAATCGACAACTAAAACTTGAATTGTACTACTTCTTACTGGCTATTACTTCAACATAGAAGCTTCTTCTGTGTTCTACTATGGTGCTTTTAGTGTTTCCGCATACCGCAGCACGCGACATAGCTTTGCAGACGATAAATGTAACCGTTTCAGAGAGAAGAGCGGCCAATGTGACGATCTGGCTTTAAGTCGATTCGATAACAAATGACGAAAACGGACGGATTTCTCAGGTTTTTACTGCATATGAACACTTTTCACATTCTCCCGGGCAACGCGGCTGCTAGTCCTCCTTTCATGCAAAATCTTAAGGTCCTAGGTCATGTCCAAGCCACCAAAGCTGGCTAAAAAGTGAATAATCGACATCTAAAACTTGAATGGTACTACTTCTTACTGGCTATTACTTCAACTTAGAAGCTTCTTCTGTGTTCTACTATGGTGCTTTTAGTGTTTCCGCATACCGCAGCACGCGACATAGCTTTGCAGACAATAAATGTAACCGTTTTAGAGAGAAGAGCGGCCAATGTGACGATTTGGCTTTAAGTCAATTCGATAACAAATGAAGAAAGCGGACGGATTTCTCAGGTTTTTACTACATATGAACACTTTTCACATTCTCGCGTGCAACGCGGCAGCTTGTCCTCCTTTCATGCAAAATCTTAAGGTTCCACCTAATGTCAAAGCCACCAAAGCCGGCTAAAAAGTGAATAATCGACAACTAAAACTTGAATTGTACTACTTCTTACTGGCTATTACTTCAAATTACATGCTTCTTCTGTGTTCTACTATGGTGCTTTTAGTGTTTCGGCATACCGCAGCACGCGACATAGCTTTGCAGGCGATAAATGTAACCGTTTCAGAGAGAAGAACGTCCAATGTGACGATCTGGCTTTAAGTCGATTCGATAACAAATGTCGAAAACGGACGGATTTCTCAGGTTTTTACTACATATGAACACATTTCACATTCTCCCATGCAACACGGCTGCTAGTCCTCCTTTCATGCAAAATCGTAAGGTCCTAGGTCATGTCCAAGCCACCAAAGCCGGCTAAAAAGTGAATAATCGACAACTAAAACTTGAATTGTACTACTTCTTACTGGCTATTACTTCAAATTAGAAGCTTCTTCTGTGTTCTACTATGGTGCTTTTAGTGTTTCGGCATACCGCAGCACGCGACATAGCTTTGCAGACGATAAATGTAACCGCTTCAGAGAGAAGAACGGCCAATGTGACGATCTGGCTTTAAGTCGATTCGACAACAAGTGACGACAGCGGACGGATTTCTCATTTTTTTACTACATATGAACAATTTTCACATTCTCGCAGGCAACGCGGCTGCTACTCCTCCTTTCATGCAAAATCTTAAGGTCCTAGGTCATGTCCAAGTCACCAAAGACGGCTAAAAAGTGAATAATCGATAACTAAAACTTGAATTGTACTACTTCTTACTGGTTCTTACTTCAACTAAGAAGCTTCTTCTGTGTTTTACTATGGTGCTTTTAGTGTCTCCGCATACCGCAGCACGCGACATAGCTTTGCAGACGAAAAATGTAACCGTTTCAGACAGAAGAACGGCCAATGTGACGATCTGGCTTTAAGTCGATTCGATAACAAATGACGAAAACGGACATATTTCTCAGGTTTTTACTACATATGAACACTTTTCACATTCTCCCGTGCAACGCGGCTGCTAGTCCTCCTTTCATGCAAAATATTAAGGTTCCACGTAATGTCGAAGCCACCAAAGCCGGCTAAAAAGTGAATAATCGACAACTAAAACTTGAATTGTACTACTTCTTACTGGCTATTACTTCAACTTAGAACCTTCTTCTGTGTTCTACTATGGTGCTTTAAGTATTTCCGCATACCGCAGCACGCGACATAGCTTTGCAGATGATAAATGTAACCGTCTTAGAGAGAAAAGCGGCCAATGCGACGATCTGGCTTTAAGTCGACTCGATTACAAATGACGAAAACGGACTGATTTCTCAGGTTTTTACTACATATGAACACTGTTCACATTCTCCCATGCAACGCGGCTGCTAGTCCTCCTTTCATGCAAAATCTTAAGGTCCTAGGTCATGTCCAAGCCACCAAAGCAGGCTATAAAGGGAATAATCGACAACTAAAACTTGAATTGTACTACTTCTTACTGGCTATTACTTCAACATAGAAGCTTCTTCTGTGTTCTACTATGGTGCTTTTAGTGTTTCCGCATACCGCAGTACGCGACATAGCTTTGCAGACGATATATGTAACCGTTTCAGAGAGAAGAGCGGCCAATGTGACGATGTGGCTTTAAGTCGATTCGATAACAAATGACGAAAACGGACGGATTTCTCAGGTTTTTACTACATATGAACACTTTTCACATTCTCCCTTGCAACGCGGGTGCAAGTCCTCCTTTCATGCAAAATCTTAAGCTTCCACCTAATGTCAAAGCCACCAAAGCCGGCTAAAAAGTGAATAATCGACAACTAAAACTTTAATTGTACTACTTCTTACTGGCTATTACTTCAAATTAGAAGCTTCTTCTGTGTTCTACTATGGTGCTTTTTGTGTTTCGGCATACCGCAGCACGCGACATAGCTTTGCAGACGATAAATGTAACCGTCTCAGAGAGAAGAACGGCCAATGTGACGATCTGGCTTTAAGTCGATTCGATAACAAATGACGAAAACGGACGGATTTCTCAGGTTTTTGCTACATATGAACACTTTTCACATTCTCCATTGCAACGCGGCTCAAGTCCTCTTTTCATGGAAAATCTTAAGGGCCTAGGTCATGTCCAAGCCACCAAAGCCGGCTAAAAAGTGAATAATCGACAACTAAAACTTGAATTGTACTACTTCTTACTGGCTAATACTTCAACATAGAAGCTTCTTCTGTGTTCTACTATTGTGCTTTTAGTGTTTACGCATACCGCAGCACGCGACATAGCTTTGCAGACGATAAATGTAACCATATCAGAGAGAAAAGCGCCCAATGTGACGATCTGGCTTTAAGTCGATTCGATAACAAATGAGGAAAACGGACGGATTTCTCAGGTTTTTACTACATATGAACACTTTTCACATTCTTCCATGCAACGCGGCTGCTAGTCCTCCTTTCATGCAAAATCTTAAGTTCCTAGGTCATGTCCAAGCCACCAAAGCAGGCTAAAAAGTGAATAATCGACAACTAAAACTTGAATTGTACTACTTCTTACTGGCTATTACTTCAAATTACATGCTTCTTCTGTGTTCTACTATGGTGCTTTTAGTGTTTACGCATACTGCAGCACGCGACATAGCTTTGCAGACGATAAATGTAACCGTTTCAGAGAGGATAACGGCCAATGTGACGATCTGGCTTTAAGTCGATTCGATAACAAATGACGAAAACGGACGGATTTCTCAGGTTTTTACTACATATGAACACTTTTCACATTCTCCCATGCAACGCGGCTGCTAGTCCTCCTTTCATGCAAAATCTTAAGGTCCTAGGTCATGTCCAAGCCACCAAAGCAGGCTAAAAAGGGAATAATCGACAACTAAAACTTGAATTGTACTACTTCTTACTGGCTATTACTTCAACATAGAAGCTTCTTCTGTGTTCTACTATGGTGCTTTTAGTGTTTCCGCATACCGCAGTACGCGACATAGCTTTGCAGACGATATATGTAACCGTTTCAGAGAGAAGAGCGGCCAATGTGACGATGTGGCTTTAAGTCGATTCGATAACAAATGACGAAAACGGACGGATTTCTCAGGTTTTTACTACATATGAACACTTTTCACATTCTTGCGGGCAACGCGGCTGCTACTCCTCCTTTCATGGAAAATCTTAAGGTCCTAGGTCATGTCCAAGCCTCCAAAGCCGGCTAAAAAGTGAATAATCGACAACTAAAACTTGAATTGTACTACTTCTTACTGGCTATTACTTCAAATTACATGCTTCTTCTGTGTTCTACTATGGTGCTTTTAGTGTTTACGCATACTGCAGCACGCGACATAGCTTTGCAGACGATAAATGTAACCGTTTCAGAGAGGATAACGGCCAATGTGACGATCTGGCTTTAAGTCGATTCGATAACAAATGACGAAAACGGACGGATTTCTCAGGTTTTTACTACATATGAACACTTTTCACATTCTCCCATGCAACGCGGCTGCTAGTCCTCCTTTCATGCAAAATCTTAAGGTCCTAGGTCATGTCCAAGCCACCAAAGCAGGCTAAAAAGGGAATAATCGACAACTAAAACTTGAATTGTACTACTTCTTACTGGCTATTACTTCAACATAGAAGCTTCTTCTGTGTTCTACTATGGTGCTTTTAGTGTTTCCGCATACCGCAGTACGCGACATAGCTTTGCAGACGATATATGTAACCGTTTCAGAGAGAAGAGCGGCCAATGTGACGATGTGGCTTTAAGTCGATTCGATAACAAATGACGAAAACGGACGGATTTCTCAGGTTTTTACTACATATGAACACTTTTCACATTCTTGCGGGCAACGCGGCTGCTACTCCTCCTTTCATGGAAAATCTTAAGGTCCTAGGTCATGTCCAAGCCTCCAAAGCCGGCTAAAAAGTGAATAATCGACAACTAAAACTTGAATTGTACTACTTCTTACTGGCTATTACTTCAAATTAGAAGCTTCTTCTGTGTTCTACTATGGTGCTTTTTGTGTTTCGGCATACCGCAGCACGCGACATAGCTTTGCAGACGATAAATGTAACCGTCTCAGAGAGAAGAACGGCCAATGTGACGATCTGGCTTTAAGTCGATTCGATAACAAATGAGGAAAACGGACGGATTTCTCAGGTTTTTACTACATATGAACACTTTTCACATTCTCCCATGCAACGCGGCTGCTAGTCCTCCTTTCATGCAAAATCTTAAGGTCCTAGGTCATGTCCAAGCCACCAAAGCCGGCTAAAAAGTGAATAATCGACAACTAAAACTTGAATAGTACTACTTCTTTCTGGCTATTACGTCAACTTACAAGCATTTCTGTGTTCTACTATGGTGCTTTTAGTGTTTCCGCATACCGCAGCACGCGACATAGCTTTGCAGACGATAAATGTAACCGTTTCAGAGAGAAGAGCGGCCAATGTGACGATCTGGCTTTAAGTCGATTCGATAACAAATGACGAAAGCGGACGGATTTCTCAGGTTTTTACTACATATGAACACTTTTCACATTCTCGCGTGCAACGCGGCTGCTAGACCTCCTTTCATGCAAAATCTTAAGGTTCCACCTAATGTCAAAGCCACCAAAGCCGGCTAAATAGTGAATAATCGACAACTAAAACTTGAATTCTACTACTTCTTACTGGCTATTACTTCAAATTGGAAGCTTCTTCTGTGTTCTACTATGGTGCTTTTAGTGTTTCGGCATACCGCAGCACACGACATAGCTTTGCAGACGATAAATGTAACCGTCTCAGAGAGAAAAGCGGCCAATGTGACGATCTGGCTTTAAGTCGATACGATAACAAATGACGAAAACCCACAGATTTCTCAGGTTTTTACTACATATGAACACTTTTCACATTCTCTCATGCAACGCGGCAGCTAGTCCTCCTTTCATGCTAAATCGTAAGGTCCTAGGTAATGTCCAAGCCACCAAAGCCGGCTAAAAAGTGAATAATCGACAGCTAAAACTTGAATTGTACTACTTCTTACTGGCTATTACTTCAACTTAGAAGCTTCTTCTGTGTTCTACTATGGTGCTTTTAGTGTTTCCGCATACCGCAGCACGCGACATAGCTTTGCAGACGATAAATGTAACCGTTTCAGAGAGAAGAGCGGCCAATGTGACGATCTGGCTTTAAGTCGATTCGATAACAAATGATGAAAGCGGACGGATTTCTCAGGTTTTTACTACATATGAACACTTTTCACATTCTCGCGTGCAACGCGGCTGCTAGTCCTCCTTTCATGCAAAATCTTAAGGTTCCACCTAATGTCAAAGCCACCAAAGCCGGCTAAAATGTGAATAATCTACAACTAAAACTTGAATTGTACTACTTCTTACTGGCTATTACTTCAAATTAGAAGCTTCTTCTGTGTTCTCCTATGGTGCTTTTAGTGTTTCGCCATACCGGAGCACGAGACATAGCTTTGCAGACGATAAATGTAACTGTTTCAGAGAGAAGAACGGCCAATGTGACGATCTGGCTTTAAGTCGATTCGATAACAAATGACGAAAACGGACGGATTTCTCAGGTTTTTACTACATATGAGCACTTTTCACATTCTCCCGTGCAACGCGGCTGCAAGGCCTCCTTTCATGGAAAATCTTAAGGTCCTAGGTCATGTCCAAGCCACCAAAGCCGGCTAAAAAGTGAATAATCGACAACTAATACTTGAATTGTACTACTTCTTACTGGCTATTACTTCAACTTACAAGCTTCTTCTGTGTTCTACTATGGTGCTTTAAGTGTTTCCGCATACCGCAGCACGCGACATAGCTTTGAAGACGATAAATGTAACCGTCTCAGAGAGAAAAGCGGCCAATGTGACGATCTGGCTTTAAGCCGATTCGAAAACAAATGACGAAAACGGACGGATTTCTCACATTTTTACTACATATGAACACTTTTCATATTATCCCATGCAACGCGGCTGCTAGTCCTCCTTTCATGCAAAATCTTATGGTCCTAGGTCATGTCATAGCCACCAAAGCCGGCTAAAAAGTGAATAATCGACAACTAAAACTTGAATTGTACTACTTCTTACTGGCTATTACTTCAACTTAGAAGCTTCTTCTGTGTTCTACTATGGTGCTTTTAGTGTTTACGCATACTGCAGCACGCGACATAGCTTTGCAGACGATAAATGTAACCGTCTCAGAGAGAAAGGCGGCCAATGCGACGATCTGGCTTTAAGTCGATTCGATAACAAATGACGAAAACGGACGGATTTCTCAGGTTTTTACTACATATGAACACTTTTCACATTCTCCCGTGCAACGCGGCTGCTACTCCTCCTTTCATGCAAAATATTAAGGTTCCACCTAATGTCCAAGCCACCAAAGCCGGCTAAAAAGTGAATAATCGACAACTAAAACTTGAATTGTACTACTTCTTACTGGCTATTACTTCAAATTAGAAGCTTCTTCTGTGTTCTACTATGGTGCTTTTAGTGTTTCGGCATACCGCAGCACGCGACATAGCTTTGCAGACGATAAATGTAACCGTTTCAGAGAGAAGAACTGCCAATGTGACGATCTGGCTTTAAGTCGATTCGATAACAATTGACGAAAACGGACGGATTTCTCAGGTTTTTACTACATATGAACACTTTTCACATTCTCTCGTGCAACGCGGCTGCAAGTCCTCCTTTCATGGAAAATCTTAAGGTCCTAGGTCATGTCCAAGCCAGCAAAGCCGGCTAAAAAGTGAATAATCGACAACTAAAACTTGAATTGTACTACTTCTTACTGGCTATTACTTAAACATAGAAGCTTCTTCTGTGTTCTACTATGGTGCTTTTAGTGTTTCCGCATACCGCAGTACGCGACATAGCTTTGCAGACGATATATGTAACCGTTTCAGAGAGAAGAGCGGCCAATGTGACGATGTGGCTTTAAGTCGATTCGATAACAAATGACGAAAACGGACGGATTTCTCAGGTTTTTACTAGATATGAACACTTTTCACATTCTCCCTTACAACGCGGGTGCAAGTCCTCCTTTCATGCAAAATCTTAAGGTCCTAAGTGATGTCCAAGTCACCAAAGCCGGCTAAAAAGTGAATAATTGACAACTAAAACTTGAATTGTACTACTTCTTACTGGCTATTGCTTCAACTTACAAGCTTCTTCTGTGTTCTACTATGGTGCTTTTAGTGTCTCCGCATACCGCAGCACGCGACATAGCTTTGCAGACGATAAATGTAACCGCCTCAGAGAGAAAAGCGGCCAATGTGACGATCTGTCTTTAGGTCGATTCGATAACAAATGACGAAAACGGACGGATTTCTCAGGTTTTTACTACATATGAACACTTTTCACATTCTTGCGGGCAACGCGGCTGCTACTCCTACTTTCATGGAAAATCTTAAGGTCCTAGGTCATGACCAAGCCTCCAATGCCGGCTAAAAAGTGAATAATCGACAACTAAAACTTTAATTGTACTACTTCTTACTGGCTATTACTTCAGCTTAGAAGCTTCTTCTGTGTTCTACTATGGTGCTTTTAGTGTTTCCGCATAACGCAGCACGCGACATAGCTTTGCAGACGATAAATGTAACCGTCTCTGAGAGAAAAGCGGCCAATGTGACGATCTGGCTTTAAGTCGATTCGATAACAAATGACGAAAACGGACGGATTTCTCAGGTTTTTACTACATATGAACACTTTTCACATTCTCCCATGCAACGCTGCTGCTAGTCCTCCTTTTATGCAAGATCTTAAGGTCCTAGGTCATATCCAAGCCACCAAAGACGGCTAAAAAGTGAATAATCGATAACTAAAACTTGAATTGTACTACTTCTTACTGGCTATTACTTTAACTTAGAAGCTTCTTCTGTGTTCTACTATGGTGCTTTTAGTGTCTCCGCATACCGCAGCACGCGACATAGCTTTGCAGACGATAAATGTAACCGTCTCAGAGAGAAAAGCGCCCAATGTGACGATCTGGCTTTAAGTCGATTCGATAACAAATGACGAAAACGGACTGATTTCTCTGGTTTTTACTACATATGAACACTTCTCACTTTCTCCCATGCAACGCGGCTGCTAGTCCTCATTTCATGCAAAATCTTAAGGTCCTAGGTCATGTCCAAGCCACCAAAGCCGGCTAAAAAGTGAATAATCGACAAATAAAACTTGAATTGTACTACTTCTTTCTGGCTATTACTTCAACTTAGAAGCGTTTCTGTGTTCTACTATGGTGCTTTTAGTGTTTCCGCATACCGCAGCACGCGACATAGCTTTGCAGACGATAAATGTAACCGTTTCAGAGAGAAGAGCGGCCAATGTGACGATCTGGCTTTAAGTCGATTCGATAACAAATGACGAAAGCGGACGGATTTCTCAGGTTTTTACTACATATGAACACTTTTCACATTCTCGCGTGCAACGCGGCTGCTAGTCCTCCTTTCATGCAAAATCTTAAGGTTCCACCTAATGTCAAAGCCACCAAAGCCGACTAAAAAGTGAATAATCGACAACTAAAACTTGAATTGTACTACTTCTTACTGGCTATTACTTCAACTTAAAAGCTTCTTCTGTGTTCTACTATGGTGTTTTTAGTGTTTCCGCATACCGCAGCACGCGACATAGCTTTGCAGACAACAAATGTAACCGTCTCAGAGAGAATAGCGGCCAATGTGAAGATCTGGCTATAAGTCGATTCGATAAAAAATGACGAAAACGGACGGATTTCTCAGGTTTTTACTGCATATGAACACTTTTCACATTCTCCCGTGCAACTCGGCTGCTAGTCCTCCTTTCATGCAAAATCTTAAGGTCCTAGGTCATGTCCAAGCCACCAAAACCGGCTAAAAAGTAAATAATCGACAACTAAAACTTGAATTGTACTACTTCTTACAGGCTATTACTTCAACTTAGAAGCTTCTTCTGTGTTGTTCTATGGTGCTTTTAGTGTTTCCGCATACCGCAGCAAGCAAAATAGCTTTGCAGCCGATAAGTGTAACCGTTTCAGAGAGAAGAGCGATCTGGCTTTAAGTCGATTCGATAAGAAATGACGAAAACGGACGGATTTCTCAGGTTTTTACTACATATGAACACTTTTCACATTCTCCCGTGCAACGCGGCTGCTAGTCCTCCTTTCATGCAAAATCTTAAGGTCCTAGGGCATGTCCAAGCCAACAAAGGCGGCTAAAAAGTGAATAATTGACAACTAAAACTTCAATTGTACTATTTCTTACTGGCTATTACTTCAACATAGAAGCTTCTTCTGTGTTCTACTATGGTGCTTTTAGTGTCTCCGCATACCGCAGCACGCGACATAGTGTTAAAGACGATAAATGTAACCGTCTCAGAGAGAAAAGCGGCCAATGTGACGATCTTTCTTTAAGTCGATTCGATAACAAATGATGAAAATGGACGCATTTCTCAGGTTTTTACCACATATGAACACTTTTCACATTCTCCCGTGCAATGCGGCTGTCAGTCCTCCTTTCATGCAAAATCTTAAGGTAATAGGTCATGTCCAAGCCACCAAAGCCGGCTAAAAAGTGAATAATCGACAACCAAAACTTCAATTGTACTACTTCTTACTGGCTGTTACTTCAACATAAAACCTTCTTCCGTGTTCTACTATGGTGCTTTTAGTGTTTCCGCATACCGCAGCACGCGACATAGCTTTGTAGACGATAAATGTAACCGTTTCAGAGAGAAGAGCGGCCAATGTGACGATCTGGCTTTAAGTCGATTCGATAAAAAATGACGAAAACGGACGGATTTCTCAGGTTTTTACTACATATGAACACTTTTCACATTCTCCCGTGCAACGCGGCTGAAACTACTCCTTTCATGCAAATTCTCAATGTCCTAGGTCATGTCCAAACCACCAAATCCGGCTAAAATGTGAATAATAGACAACTAAAACTTGAATTGTACTGCTTCTTACTGGCTATTACTTCAACTTAGAAGCTTCTTCTGTGTTCTACTATGGTGCTTTTAGTGTTTCCGCATACCGCAGCACGCGACATAGCTTTGCAGACGATAAATGTAACCGTCTCTGAGAGAAAAGCGGCCAATGTGACGATCTGGCTTTAAGTCGATTCGATAACAAATGACGAAAACGGACGGATTTCTCAGGTTTTTACTACATATGAACACTTTTCACATTATCCCATGCAACGCTGCTGCTAGTCCTCCTTTTATGCAAGATCTTAAGGTCCTAGGTCATGTCCAAGCCACCAAAGACGGCTAAAAAGTGAATAATCGATAACTAAAACTTGAATTGTACTACTTCTTACTGGCTATTACTTTAACTTAGAAGCTTCTTCTGTGTTCTACTATGGTGCTTTTAGTGTCTCCGCATACCGCAGCACGCGACATAGCTTTGCAGACAGTATATGTAACCTTCTCAGAGAGAAAAGCGGCCAATGTGACGATCTGGCTTTAAGTCGATTCGATAACAAAAGACGAAAACGGACGGATTTCTCAGGTTTTTACTACATATGAACACTTTTCACATTTTCCCGTGCAACGCGGCTGCTATTCCTCCTTTCATGCAAAATCTTAAGGTCCAAGGTCATGTCCAAGCCACCAAAGCCGGCTAAAGAGTGAATAATCGACAGTTAAAACTTGAATTGTACTAATTCTTACTGGATATTACTTCAACTTAGAAGCTTCTTCTGTGTTCTACTATAGTGCTTTTAGTGTCTCCGCACACCGCAGCACGCGACGTAGCTTTGCAGACGATAAATGTAACCGTATCAGAGAGAAAAGCGGCCAATGTGACGATCTGGCTTTAAGTCGATTCGATAACAAATGACGAAAACGGACGGATTTCTCAGGTTTGTACTACATATGAACACTTTTCACATTCTCCCGTGCAACGCGGCTGCTAGTCCTCCTTTCATGCAAAATCTTATGATCCTAGGTCATGTCATAGCCACCAAAGCCTGCTAAAAAGTGAATAATCGACAACTAAAACTTGAATTGTACTACTTCTTACTGGCTTTTACTTCAACTTAGAAGCTTCTTCTGTGTTCTACTATCATGCTTTTAGTGTCTCCGCATACCGCAGCACGCGACATAGCTTTGCAGACGATAAATGTGACCGTCTCAGAGAGAAAAGCGGCCAATGTGACGATCTGGCTTTAAGTCGATTCGATAACAAATGACGAAAACGGACGGATTTCTCAGGTTTTTCCTACATATGAACACTTTTCACATTCTCCCGTGCAACGCGGCTGCTAGTCCTCCTTTCATGCAAAATATTAAGGTTCCACGTAATGTCGAAGCCACCAAAGCCGGCTAAAAAGTGAATAATCGACAACTAAAACTTGAATTGTACTACTTCTTACTGGCTATTACTTCAACTTAAAAGCTTCTTCTGTGTTCTACTATGGTGCTTTTTGTGTTTCGGCATACCGCAGCACGCGACATAGCTTTGCAGACGATAAATGTAACTGTCTCAGAGAGAAGAACGGCCAATGTGACGATCTGGCTTTAAGTCGATTCGATAACAAATGACGAAAACGGACGGATTTCTCAGGTTTTTACTACATATGAACACTTCTCACATTCTCCCATGCAACGCGGCTGCTAGTCCTCCTTTCATGCAAAATCTTAAGGTCCTAGGTCATGTCCAAGCCTCCAAAGCCGGCTAAAAAGTGAATAATCGACAACTAAAACTTTAATTGTACTACTTCTTACTGGCTATTACTTCAACTTAGAAGCTTCTTCTGTGTTCTACTATGGTGCTTTTAGTGTTTCCGCATAACGCAGCACGCGACATAGCTTTGCAGACGATAAATGTAACCGTCTCTGAGAGAAAAGCGGCCAATGTGACGATCTGGCTTTAAGTCGATTCGATAACAAATGACGAAAACGGACGGATTTCTCAGGTTTTTACTACATATGAACACTTTTCACATTCTCCCATGCAACGCTGCTGCTAGTCCTCCTTTTATGCAAGATCTTAAGGTCCTAGGGCATGTCCAAGCCACCAAAGACGGCTAAAAAGTGAATAATCGATAACTAAAACTTGAATTGTACTACTTCTTACTGGCTATTACTTTAACTTAGAAGCTTCTTCTGTGTTCTACTATGGTGCTTTTAGTGTCTCCGCATACCGCAGCACGCGACATATCTTTGCAGACGATAAATGTAACCGTCTCAGAGAGAAAAGCGCCCAATGTGACGATCTGGCTTTAAGTCGATTCGATAACAAATGACGAAAACGGACTGATTTCTCAGGTTTTTACTACATATGAACACTTCTCACATTCTCCCATGCAACGCGGCTGCTAGTCCTCCTTTCATGCAAAATCTTAAGGTCCTAGGTCATGTCCAAGCCACCAAAGCCGGCTAAAAAGTGAATAATCGACAACTAAAACTTGAATTGTACTACTTCTTTCTGGCTATTACTTCAACTTAGAAGCGTTTCTGTGTTCTACTATGGTGCTTTTAGTGTTTCCGCATACCGCAGCACGCGACATAGCTTTGCAGACGATAAATGTAACCGTTTCAGAGAGAAGAGCGGCCAATGTGACAATCTGGCTTTAAGTCGATTCGATAACAAATGACGAAAGCGGACGGATTTCTCAGGTTTTTACTACATATGAACACTTTTCACATTCTCGCGTGCAACGCGGCTGCTAGTCCTCCTTTCATGCAAATTCTTAAGGTTCCACCTAATGTCAAAGCCACCAAAGCCGGCTAAAAAGTGAATAATCGACAACTAAAACTTGAATTGTACTACTTCTTACTGGCTATTACTTCAACTTAGAAGCTTCTTCTGTGTTCTACTATGGTGTTTTTAGTGTTTCCGCATACCGCAGCACGCGACATAGCTTTGCAGACAACAAATGTAAACCGTCTCAGAGAGAATAGCGGCCAATGTGAAGATCTGGCTATAAGTCGATTCCATAAAAAATGACGAAAATGGACGGATTTCTCAGGTTTTTACTGCATATGAACACTTTTCACATTCTCCCGTGCAACTCGGCTGCTAGTCCTCCTTTCATGCAAAATCTTAAGGTCCTAGGTCATGTCCAAGCCACCAAAGACGGCTAAAAAGTGAATAATTGACAACTAAAACTTCAATTGTACTACTTCTTACTGGCTATTACTTCAACATAGAAGCTTCTTCTGTGTTCTACTATGGTGCTTTTAGTGTCTCCGCATACCGCAGCACGCGACATAGTGTTAAAGACGATAAATGTAACCGTCTCAGAGAGAAAAGCGGCCAATGTGACGATCTTTCTTTAAGTCGATTCGATAACAAATGATGAAAATGGACGCATTTCTCAGGTTTTTACCACATATGAACACTTTTCACATTCTCCCGTGCAACGCGGCTGTCAGTCCTCATTTCATGCATAATCTTAACGTCCTAGGTGATGTCCAAGCCGCCAAAGCCGGCTGAAAAGTGAATAATCGACAACTAAAACTTGAATTGTACTACTTCTTTCTGGCTACTACTTCAACTTAGAAGCATCTTCTGTGTTCTTCCTTGGTGCTTTTAGTGTCTCCGCATACCGCAGCACGCGACATAGATTTGCAGACGATAAATGTGACCGTCTCAGAGAGAAAAGCGGCCAATGTGACGATCTGGCTTTAAGTCGATTCGATAACAAATGACGAAGACGGACGGATTTCTCAGGTTTCACTACATATGAACACTTTTCACATTCTCCCATGCAACGTGGCTGCTAGTCCTCCTTTCATGCAAAATCTTAAGGTAATAGGTCATGTCCAAGCCACGAAAGCCGGCTAAAAAGTGAATAATCGACAACCAAAACTTCAATTGTACTACTTCTTACTGGCTGTTACTTCAACATAAAAGCTTCTTCTGTGTTCTACTATGGTGCTTTTAGTGTTTCCGCATACCGCAGCACGCGACATAGCTTTGTAGACGATAAATGTAACCGTTTCAGAGTGAAGAGCGGCCAATGTGAAAATCTGGCTTTAAGTCGATTCGATAAAAAATGACGAAAACGGACGGATTTCTCAGGTTTTTACTACATATGAACACTTTTCACATTCTCCCGTGCAACGCGGCTGAAACTACTCCTTTCATGCAAATTCTTAATGTCCTAGGTCATGTCCAAACCACCAAATCCGTCTAAAATGTGAATAATAGACAACTAAAACTTGAATTGTACTGCTTCTTACTGGCTATTACTTCAACTTAGAAGCTTCTTCTGTGTTCTACTATGGTGCTTTTAGTGTTTCCGCATACCGCAGCACGCGACATAGCTTTGCAGACGATAAATGTAACCGTCTCTGAGAGAAAAGCGGCCAATGTGACGATCTGGCTTTAAGTCGATTCGATAACAAATGACGAAAACGGACGGATTTCTCAGGTTTTTACTACATATGAACACTTTTCACATTCTCCCATGCAACGCTGCTGCTAGTCCTCCTTTTATGCAAGATCTTAAGGTCCTAGGTCATGTCCAAGCCACCAAAGACGGCTAAAAAGTGAATAATCGATAACTAAAACTTGAATTGTACTACTTCTTACTGGCTATTACTTTAACTTAGAAGCTTCTTCTGTGTTCTACTATGGTGCTTTTAGTGTCTCCGCATACCGCAGCACGGGACATAGCTTTGCAGACAGTATATGTAACCTTCTCAGAGAGAAAAGCGGCCAATGTGACGATCTGGCTTTAAGTCGATTCGATAACAAAAGACGAAAACGGACGGATTTCTCAGGTTTTTACTACATATGAACATTTTTCACATTTTACCGTGCAACGCGGCTGCTATTCCTCCTTTCATGCAAAATCTTAACGTCCTAGGTCATGTCCAAGCCACCAAAGCCGGCTAAAGAGTGAATAATCGACATTTAACACTTGAATTGTACTAATTCTTACTGGATATTACTTCAACTTAGAAGCTTCTTCTGTGTTCTACTATGGTGCTTTTAGTGTCTCCGCACACCGCAGCACGCGACGTAGCTTTGCAGACGATAAATGTAACCGTATCAGAGAGAAAAGCGGCCAATGTGACGATCTGGCTTTAAGTCGATTCGAAACGAATGACGAAAACGGACGGATTTCTCAGGTTTTTACTACATATGAACACTTTTCACATTCTCCCATGCAACGCGGCTGCTAGTCCTCCTTTCATGCAAAATCGTAAGGTCCTAGGTCATGTCCAAGCCACCAAAGCCGGCTAAAATGTGAATAATCGACAACTAAAACTCGAATTGTACTATTTCTTACTGGCTATTACTTCAACTTAGAAGCTTCTTCTGTGTTCTACTATGGTGCTTTTAGTGTTTCGGCATACCGCAGCACGCGACATAGCTTTGCAGATGATAAATGTAACTGTTTCAGAGAGAAGAACGGCCAATGTGACGATCTGGCTTTAAGTCGATTCGATAACAAATGACGAAAACGGACGGATTTCTCAGGTTTTTACTACATATGAGCACTTTTCACATTCTCCCGTGCAACGCGGCTGCAAGTCCTCCTTTCATGGAAAATCTTAAGGTCCTAGGTCATGTCCAAACCACCAAATCCGGCTAAAATGTGAATAATAGACAACTAAAACTTGAATTGTACTGCTTCTTACTGGCTATTACTTCAACTTAGAAGCTTCTTCTGTGTTCTACTATGGCGCTTTTAGTATCTCCGCATACCGCAGCACGCGACATAGCTTTGCAGACGATAAATGTACCATTTCAGAGAGAAGAGCGGCCAATGTGACGATCTGGCTTTAAGTCGATTCGATAACAAATGACGAAAACGGACGGATTTCTCAGGTTTTTACTACATATGAACACTTTTCACATTCTCCCGTGCAACGCGGCTGCTAGTCCTCCTTTCATGCAAAATCTTAAGGTCCTAGGTCATGTCAAAGCCACCAAAGCCGGCTAAAGAGTGAATAATCGACAACTAAAACTAGAATAGTACTACTTATTACTGGCTATTACTTCAACTTAGAAGCTTCTTCTGTGTTCTACTATGGTGCTTTTAGTGTCTCCGCATACCACAGCACGCGACATAGCTTTGCAGACAACAAATGTAACCGTCTCAGAGAGAAAAGGGGGCCAATGTGAGGATCTCACTTTAAGTCGATTCGATAACAAATGACGAAAACGGGCGGATATCTCAGGTTTTTACTACATATGAACACTCTTCACATTCTCCCGTGCAACGCGGCTGCTAGTCCTCCTTTCATGCAAAATCTTAAGGTCCTAGGTCATGTCCAAGCCACCAAAGCCGGCTAAAGAGTGAATAATCGACAACAAAAACTTGAATTGTACTACTTCTTACTGGCTATTACTTCAACTTAGAAGCTTCATCTGTGTTATACTATGGTGCCTTTAGTGTCTCCACATACCGCAGCACGCGACATAGCTTTGCAGACGATAAATGTAACCGTTTCAGAGAGAAAAGCGGCCAATGTGACGATCTGGCTTTAAGTCGATTCGATAACAAATGACGAAAACGGACGGATTTCTCAGGTTTTTACTACATATGAACACTTTTCACATTCTCCCATGCAACGCGGCTGCTAGTCCTCCTTTCATGCAAAATCTTAAGGTCCTAGGGCATGTTCAAGCCAACAAAGGCGGCTAAAAAGTGAATAATTGACAACTAAAACTTCAATTGTACTACTTCTTACTGGCTATTACTTCAACATAGAAGCTTCTTCTGTGTTCTACTATGGTGCTTTTAGTGTTTCGGCATACCGCAGCACGCGACATAGCTTTGTAGACGATAAATGTACCATTTCAGAGAGAAGAGCGGCCAATGTGACGATCTGGCTTTAAGTCGATTCGATAACAAATGATGAAAACGGACGGATTTCTCAGGTTTTTTACTACATATGAACACTTTTCACATTCTCCCGTGCAACGCGGCTGCTAGTCCTCCTTTCATGCAAAATCTTATGATCCTAGGTCATGTCATAGCCACCAAAGCCGGCTAAAAAGTGAACAATCGACAACTAAAACTTGAATTGTACTACTTCTTACTGGCTTTTACTTCAACTTAGAAGCTTCTTCTGTGTTCTACTATCGTGCTTTTAGTGTCTCCGCATACCGCAGCACGCGACATAGTATTGCAGACGATAAATGTGACCGTCTCAGAGAGAAAAGCGGCCAATGTGACGATCTCGCTTTAAGTCGATTCGATAACAAATGACGAAAACGGACGGATTTCTCAGGTTTTTACTACATATGAACACTTTTCACATTCTCCCATGCAACGCGGCTGCTAGTCCTCCTTTCATGCAAAATCTTAAGGTCCTAGGTCATGTCCAAGCCACCAAAGCCGGCTAAAAAGTGATTAATCGACAACTAAAACTTGAATTTTACTATTTCTTACTGGCTATTGCTTCAACGTAGAAGCTTCTTCTGTGTTCTAATATGGTACTGTTAGTGTCTCCGCATACCGCAGCACGCGACATAGCTTTGTAGACGATAAATGTACCATTTCAGAGAGAAGAGCGGCCAATGTGACGATCTGGCTTTAAGTCGATTCGATAACAAATGATGAAAACGGACGGATTTCTCAGGTTTTTTACTACATATGAACACTTTTCACATTCTCCCGTGCAACGCGGCTGCTAGTCCTCCTTTCATGCAAAATCTTATGATCCTAGGTCATGTCATAGCCACCAAAGCCGGCTAAAAAGTGAACAATCGACAACTAAAACTTGAATTGTACTACTTCTTACTGGCTTTTACTTCAACTTAGAAGCTTCTTCTGTGGTCTACTATGGTGCGTTTAGTGTTTCCGCATACCGCAGCACGCGACATAGCTTTGTAGACGATAAATGTAACCGTTTCAGAGAGAAGAGCGGGCACTGTGACGATCTGGCTTTAACTCGATTCGATAACAAATGACGAAAACGGACGGATTTCTCAGGTTTTTACTACATATGAACACATTTCACATTCTTCCGTGCAACGCGGCTGCTATTCCTCCTTTCATGCAAAATCTTAAGGTCCTAGGTCATGTCCAAGCCACCAAAGCCGGCTAAAATGTGAATAATAGACAACTAAAACTTGAATTGTACTACTTCTTACTGGCTATTACTTCAACTTAGAAGCTTCTTCTGTGTTCTACTATGGTGCTTTTAGTGTTTCGGCATACCGCAGCACGCGACATAGCTTTGCAGACGATAAGTGTAACCGTTTCAGAGAGAAGAGCGGCCAATGTGACGATCTGGCCTTAAGTCGATTCGATAACAAATGTCGAAAACGGACGGATTTCTCAGGTTTTTACTACATATGAACACTTTTCACATTCTCCCGTGCAACGCGGCTGCTAGTCCTCCTTTCATGCAAAATCTTAAGGTCCTAGGTCATGTCCAAGCCACCAAAGCCGGCTAAAATGTGAATAATCGACAACTAAAACTTGAATTGTACTACTTCTTACTGGCTATTGCTTCAACTTAGAAGCTTCTTCAGTGTTCTGCTATGGTGCTTTTAGTGTCTCCGCATACCGCAGCACGCGACATAGCTTTGCAGACGATAAATGTAACCGTCTCAGAGAGAAAAGCGGCCAATGTGACGATCTGGCTTTAAGTCGATTTGATAACAAATGACGAAAACGGACGGATTTCTCAGGTTTTTACTACATATGAACACTTTTCACATTCTGCCGTGCAACGCGGCTGTTAGTCCTCCTTTCATGCAAAATCTTATGGTCCTAGGTCATGTCATAGCCACCATAGCCGGCTAAAAAGTGAATAATCGACAACTAAAACATGAATTGTACTACTTCTTTCTGGCTATTACTTCAACATAGAAGCTTCTTCTGTGTTCTACTATGGTGCTTTTAGTGTTTCCGCATAGTGCAGCACGCGACATAGCTTTGCAGACGATAAATGTAACCGTTTCAGAGAGTAGAGAGGAAGATGTGACGATCTGGCTTTAAGTCGATTCGATAACAAATGACGAAAACGGACGGATTTCTCAGTTTTTTACTACATATGAACACTTTTCACATTTTCCCGTGCAACGCGGCTGGTAGTCTTCCTTTCATGCAAAATCTTAAGGTCCCATGTCATGTCCAAGCCAGCAAAGCCGGATAAAAAGTGAATAATCGACAACTAAAACTTCAATTGTACTACTTCTTACTACCTATTACTTCAACGTAAAGCTTCTTCTGTGTTCTACTATGGTACTTTTATTGTCTCCGCATACCGCAGCACGCGACATAGCTTTGCAGACGAAAAATGTAACCGTCTCAGAGAGAAAAGCGGCCAATGTAACGATCTGGCTTAAGTCGATTCGATAACAAATAAAACGGACTGATTTCTCAGATTTTTACTACATATGAACACTTTTCACGTTCTCCCATGCAACGCGGCTACTAGACCTCCTTTCATGCAAAATCTTACGGTCCTAGGTCATGTAAAAGCCACCAAAGCCGGCTAAAAAGTGAATAATCGATAACTAAAACTTGAATTGCACTACTTCTTACTGGCTATTACTTCAACTTAGAAGCTTCTTCTGTGTTCTACTATGGTGCTTTTAGTGTCTCCGCATACCGCAGCACGCGACATAGCTTTGCAGACGATAAATGTAACCGTCTCAGAGAGAAAAGCGGCCAATGTGACGATCTGGCTTTAAGCCGATTCGATAACAAATGTCGAAAACGGACGGATTTCTCAGGTTTTTACTACATATGAACACTTTTCACATTCTCCCGTGCAACGCTGCTGCTAGTCTTCTTTTCATGCAAAATCTTATGGTTCCACCTCATGTCCAAGCCACCAAAGCTGGCTAAAAGTGAATAACCGACAACTAAAACTTCAATTGTACTACTTCTTAATTTCTATTACTTCAACATAGGTGCTTCTTCTGTGTTCTACTATAGTGCTTTTAGTGTTTCCGCATAACGCAGCACGCGACATAGCGTTGTAGACGATAAATGTAACCGTTTCAGAGAGAAGAGCGGTCAATGTGACGATCTGGCTTTAAGTCGATTCGAAAACAAATGACGAAAACGGACGGATTTCTCAGGTTTTTACTACATATGAACACTTTTCAGATTCTCCCGTGCAACGCGGCTGCTAGTCCTCCTATCATGCAAAATCTTAAGGTCCTAGGTCATGTCCAAGCCACCAAAGCCGGCTAAAATGTGAATAATCGACAACTAAAACTTGAATTGTATTACTTCTCACTGGCTATTACTCCAACTTAGAAGCTTCTTCTGTGTTCTACTATGGTGCTTTTAGTGTCTCCGCATACCGCAGCACGCGACATAGCGTTGCAGACGATAAATGTAACCGTCTCAGAGAGAAAAGCGGCCAATGTGACGATTTGCCTTTAAGTCGTTTCGATAACAAATGACGAAAACAGACGGATTTATCAGGTTTTTACCACATATGAAGTCTTTTCACATTCTCCCTTGCAACGCGGCTGCCAGTCCTCCTTTCATGCAAAATCTTAACGTCCTAGGTCATGTCCAAGCCACCAAAGCCGGCTAAAAAGTGAATAATCGACAACTAAAACTTGAATTGTACAACTTCTTACTGGCTATTACTTCAACTTAGAAGCTACTTCTGTGTTCTTCTATGGTGCTTTTAGTGTCTCCGCATACCGCAGCACGCGACATAGCTTTGCAGACGATAAATGTAACCGTTTCAGAGAGTAGAGCGTTCAATGTGACGATCTGGCTTTAATTCGATTCGATAACAAATGACGAAAACGGACGGATTTCTCAGGTTTTTACTACATATGAACACTTTTCACATTCTCCCGTGCAACGCTGCTGCTAGGCCTCCTTTCATGCAAAATCTTAAGGTCCTAGGTCATGTCCAAGCCGCCAAAGCCGGCTAAAATGTGAATAATCGACAACTAAAACTTGAATTGTACTATTTCTTACTGGCTATTGCTTCAACTTACAAGCTTCTTCTGTGTTCTACTATGGTGCTTTTAGTGTCTCCGCATACCGCAGCACGCGACATAGCTTTGCAGACGATAAATGTAAGCGCCTCAGAGAGAAATGCGGCAAATGTGACGATCTGTCTTTAAGTCGATTCGATAACAAATGACGAAAACGGACGGATTTCTCAGGTTTTTACTACATATGAACACTTTTCACATTCTTGCGGGCAACGCGGCTGCTACTCCTACTTTCATGGAAAATCTTAAGGTCCTAGGTCATGTCCAAGCCTCCAAAGCCGGTTAAAAAGTGAATAATCGACAACTAAAACTTTAATTGTACTACTTCTTACTGGCTATTACTTCAAATTAGAAGCTTCTTCTGTGTTCTACTATGGTGCTTTTTGTGTTTCGGCATACCGCAGCACGCGACATAGCTTTGCAGACGATAAATGTAACCGTCTCAGAGAGAAGAACGGCCAATGTGACGATCTGGCTTTAAGTCGATTCGGTAACAAATGACGAAAACGGACGGATTTCTCAGGCTTTTACTACATATGAACACTTTTCACATTCTCCATTGCAACGCGGCTGCAAGTCCTCTTTTCATGGAAAATCTTAAGGGCCTAGGTCATGTCCAAGCCACCAAAGCCGGCTAAAAAGTGAATAATCGACAACTAAAACTTGAATTGTACTACTTCTTACTGGCTATTACTTCAACATAGAAGCTTCTTCTGTGTTCTACTATTGTGCTTTTAGTGTTTACGCATACCGCAGCACGCGACATAGCTTTGCAGACGATAAATGTAACCGTCTCTGAGAGAAAAGCGCCCAATGTGACGATCTGGCTTTAAGTCGATTCGATAACAAATGAGGAAAACGGACGGATTTCTCAGGTTTTTACTACATATGAACACTTTTCACATTCTCCCATGCAACGCGGCTGCTAGTCCTCCTTTCATGCAAAATCTTAAGGTCCTAGGTCATGTCCAAGCCACCAAAGCCGGCTAAAAAGTGAATAATCGACAACTAAAGCTTGAATAGTACTACTTCTTTCTGGCTATTACGTCAACTTACAAGCTTTTCTGTGTTCTACTATGGTGCTTTTAGTGTTTCCGCATACCGCAGCACGCGACATAGCTTTGCAGACGATAAATGTAACCGTTTCAGAGAGAAGAGCGGCCAATGTGACGATCTGGCTTTAAGTCGATTCGATAACAAATGACGAAAGCGGACGGATTTCTCAGGTTTTTACTACATATGAACACTTTTCACATTCTCGCGTGCAACGCGGCTGCTAGTCCTCCTTTCATGCAAAATCTTAAGGTTCCACATTATGTCAAAGCCACCAAAGCCGGCTAAAATGTGAATAATCGACAACTAAAACTTGAATTGTACTACTTCTTACTGGCTATTACTTCAAATTAGAAGCTTCTTCTGTGTTCTACTATGGTGCTTTTTGTGTCTCCGCATACCGCAGCACGCGACATAGTGTTAAAGACGATAAATGTAACCGTCTCAGAGAGAAAAGCGGCCAATGTGACGATCTGGCTTTAAGTCGATTCGATAACAAATGACGAAAGCGGACGGATTTCTCAGGATTTTACTACATATGAACACTTCTCACATTCTCCCATGCAACGCTGCTGCTAGTCCTCCTTTCATGCAAAATCTTAAGGTCCTAGGTCATGTCCAAGCCACCAAAGCCGGCTAAAAAGTGAATAATCGACAAATAAAACTTGAATTGTACTACTTCTTTCTGGCTATTACTTCAACTTAGAAGCGTTTTTGTGTTCTACTATGGTGCTTTTAGTGTTTCCGCATACCGCAGCTCGCGACATAGCTTTGCAGACGATAAATGTAACCGTTTCAGAGAGAAGAGCGGCCAATGTGACGATCTGGCTTTAAGTCGATTCGATAACAAATGACGAAAGCGGACGGATTTCTCAGGTTTTTACTACATATGAACACTTTTCACATTCTCGCGTGCAACGCGGCTGCTAGTCCTCCTTTCATGCAAAATCTTAAGGTTCCACCTAATGTCAAAGCCACCAAAGCCGGCTAAAAAGTGAATAATCGACAACTAAAACTTGAATTGTACTACTTCTTACTGGCTATTACTTCAACTTAAAAGCTTCTTCTGTGTTCTACTATGGTGTTTTTAGTGTTTCCGCATACCGCAGCACGCGACATAGCTTTGCAGACAACAAATGTAACCGTCTCAGAGAGAATAGCGGCCAATGTGAAGATCTGGCTATAAGTCGATTCGATAAAAAATGACGAAAACGGACGGATTTCTCAGGTTTTTACTGCATATGAACACTTTTCACATTCTCCCGTGCAACTCGGCTGCTAGTCCTCCTTTCATGCAAAATCTTAAGGTCCTAGGTCATGTCCAAGCCACCAAAACCGGCTAAAAAGTAAATAATCGACAACTAAAACTTGAATTGTACTACTTCTTACAGGCTATTACTTCAACTTAGAAGCTTCTTCTGTGTTGTTCTATGGTGCTTTTAGTGTTTCCGCATACCGCAGCAAGCAAAATAGCTTTGCAGCCGATAAGTGTAACCGTTTCAGAGAGAAGAGCGATCTGGCTTTAAGTCGATTCGATAAGAAATGATGAAAACGGACGGATTTCTCAGGTTTGTACTACATATGAACACTTTTCACATTCTCCCGTGCAAAGCGGCTGCTAGTCCACCTTTCATGCAAAATCTTATGATCCTAGGTCATGTCATAGCCACCAGAGCCTGCTAAAAAGTGAACAATCGACAACTAAAACTTGAATTGTACTACTTCTTACTGGCTTTTACTTCAACTTAGAAGCTTCTTCTGTGTTCTACTATCATGCTTTTAGTGTCTCCGCATACCGCAGCACGCGACATAGCTTAGCAGACCATAAATGTGACCGTTTCAGAGAGAAAAGCGGCCAATGTGGCGATCTGGCTTTAAGTCGATTCGATAACAAATGACGAAAACGGACGGATTTCTCAGGTTTTTACTACATATGAACACTTTTCACATTCTCCCGTGCAACGCGGCTGCTAGTCCTCCTTTCACACAAAATCTTAAGGTCCTAGGGCATGTCCAAGCCAACAAAGGCGGCTAAAAAGTGAATAATTGACAACTAAAACTTCAATTGTACTACTTCTTACTGGCTATTACTTCAACATAGAAGCTTCTTCTGTGTTCTACTATGGTGCTTTTAGTGTCTCCGCATACCGCAGCACGCGACATAGTGTTAAAGACGATAAATGTAACCGTCTCAGAGAGAAAAGCGGCCAATGTGCCGATCTTTCTTTAAGTCGATTCGATAACAAATGATGAAAATGGACGCATTTCTCAGGTTTTTACCACATATGAACACTTTTCACATTCTCCCGTGCAACGCGGCTGTCAGTCCTCCTTTCATGCATAATCTTAACGTCCTAGGTGATGTCCAAACCACCAAATCCGGCTAAAATGTGAATAATAGACAACTAAAACTTGAATTGTACTGCTTCTTATTGGCTATTACTTCAACTTAGAAGCTTCTTCTGTGTTCTACTATGGTGCTTTTAGTGTTTCCGCATACCGCAGCACGCGACATAGCTTTGCAGACGATAAATGTAACCGTCTCTGAGAGAAAAGCGGCCAATGTGACGATCTGGCTTTAAGTCGATTCGATAACAAATGACGAAAACGGACGGATTTCTCAGGTTTTTACTACATCTGAACACTTCTCACATTCTCCCATGCAACGCGGCTGCTAGTCCTCCTTTCATGCAAAATCTTAAGGTCCTAGGTCATGTCCAAGCCTCCAAAGCCGGCTAAAAAGTGAATAATCGACAACTAAAACTTTAATTGTACTACTTCTTACTGGCTATTACTTCAGCTTAGAAGCTTCTTCTGTGTTCTACTATGGTGCTTTTAGTGTTTCCGCATAACGCAGCACGCGACATAGCTTTGCAGACGATAAATGTAACCGTCTCTGAGAGAAAAGCGGCCAATGTGACGATCTGGCTTTAAGTCGATTCGATAACAAATGACGAAAACGGACGGATTTCTCAGGTTTTTACTACATATGAACACTTTTCACATTTTCCCGTGCAACGCGGCTGCTATTCCTCCTTTCATGCAAAATCTTAAGGTCCTAGGTCATGTCCAAGCCACCAAAGCCGGCTAAAGAGTGAATAATCGACATTTAAAACTTGAATTGTACTAATTCTTACTGGATATTACTTCAACTTAGAAGCTTCTTCTGTGTTCTACTATGGTGCTTTTAGTGTCTCCGCACACCGCAGCACGCGACGTAGCTTTGCAGACGATAAATGTAACCGTATCAGAGAGAAAAGCGGCCAATGTGACGATCTGGCTTTAAGTCGATTCGATAACAAATGACGAAAACGGACGGATTTCTCAGGTTTGTACTACATATGAACACTTTTCACATTCTCCCGTGCAACGCGGCTGCTAGTCCTCCTTTCATGCAAAATCTTATGATCCTAGGTCATGTCATAGCTACCAAAGCCTGCTAAAAAGTGAACAATCGACAACTAAAACTTGAATTGTACTACTTCTTACTGGCTTTTACTTCAACTTAGAAGCTTCTTCTGTGTTCTACTTTCATGCTTTTAGTGTCTCCGCATACCGCAGCACGCGACATACCTTTGCAGACGATAAATGTGACCGTCTCAGAGAGAAAAGCGGCCAATGTGACGATCTGGCTTTAAGTCGATTCGATAACAAATGACGAAAACGGACGGATTTCTCAGGTTTTTACTACATATGAACACTTTTCACATTCTCCCGTGCAACGCGGCTGCTAGTCCTCCTTTCATGCAAAATCTTAAGGTCCTAGGGCATGTCCAAGCCAATCTAAGGCGGCTAAAAAGTGAATAATTGACAACTAAAACTTCAATTGTACTACTTCTTACTGGCTATTACTTCAACATAGAAGCTTCTTCTGTGTTCTACTATGGTGCTTTTAGTGTCTCCGCATACCGCAGCATGCGACATAGTGTTAAAGACGATAAATGTAACCGTCTCAGAGAGAAAAGCGGCCAATGTGACGATCTGGCTTTAAGTCGATTCGATAACAAATGACGAAAGCGGACGGATTTCTCAGGTTTTTACTACATATGAACACTTTTCACATTCTCGCGTGCAACGCGGCTGCTAGTCCTCCTTTCATGCAAAATCTTAAGGTTCCACCTAATGTCAAAGCCACCAAAGCCGGCTAAAATGTGAATAATCGACAACCAAAACTTGAATTGTACTACTTCTTACTGGCTATTACTTCAAATTAGAAGCTTCTTCTGTGTTCTACTATGGTGCTTTTTGTGTTTCGGCATACCGCAGCACGCGACATAGCTTTGCAGACGATAAATGTAACTGTCTCAGAGAGAAGAACGGCCAATGTGACGATCTGGCTTTAAGTCGATTCGATAACAAATGACGAAAACGGACGGATTTCTCAGGTTTTTACTACATATGAACACTTCTCACATTCTCCCATGCAACGCGGCTGCTAGTCCTCCTTTCATGCAAAATCTTAAGGTCCTAGGTCATGTCCAAGCCTCCAAAGCCGGCTAAAAAGTGAATAATCGACAACTAAAACTTTAATTGTACTACTTCTTACTGGCTATTACTTCAACTTAGAAGCTTCTTCTGTGTTCTACTATGGTGCTTTTAGTGTTTCCGCATAACGCAGCACGCGACATAGCTTTGCAGACGATAAATGTAACCGTCTCTGAGAGAAAAGCGGCCAATGTGACGATCTGGCTTTAAGTCGATTCGATAACAAATGACGAAAACGGACGGATTTCTCAGGTTTTTACTACATATGAACACTTTTCACATTCTCGCGTGCAACGCGGCTGCTAGTCCTCCTTTCATGCAAAATCTTAAGGTTCCACCTAATGTCAAAGCCACCAAAGCCGGCTAAAAAGTGAATAATCGACAACTAAAACTTGAATTGTACTACTTCTTACTGGCTATTACTTCAACTTAAAAGCTTCTTCTGTGTTCTACTATGCTGTTTTTAGTGTTTCCGCATACCGCAGCACGCGACATAGCTTTGTAGACGATAAATGTAACCGTTTCAGAGAGAAGAGCGGGCACTGTGACGATCTGGCTTTAACTCGATTCGATAACAAATGACGAAAACGGACGGATTTCTCAGGTTTTTACTACATCTGAACACTTCTCACATTCTCCCATGCAACGCGGCTGCTAGTCCTCCTTTCATGCAAAATCTTAAGGTCCTAGGTCATGTCCAAGCCTCCAAAGCCGGCTAAAAAGTGAATAATCGACAACTAAAACTTTAATTGTACTACTTCTTACTGGCTATTACTTCAGCTTAGAAGCTTCTTCTGTGTTCTACTATGGTGCTTTTAGTGTTTCCGCATAACGCAGCACGCGACATAGCTTTGCAGACGATAAATGTAACCGTCTCTGAGAGAAAAGCGGCCAATGTGACGATCTGGCTTTAAGTCGATTCGATAACAAATGACGAAAACGGACGGATTTCTCAGGTTTTTACTACATATGAACACTTTTCACATTCTCCCATGCAACGCTGCTGCTAGTCCTCCTTTTATGCAAGATCTTAAGGTCCTAGGTCATGTCCAAGCTACCAAAGACGGCTAAAAAGTGAATAATCGATAACTAAAACTTGAATTGTACTACTTCTTACTGGCTATTACTTTAACTTAGAAGCTTCTTCTGTGTTCTACTATGGTGCTTTTAGTGTCTCCGCATACCGCAGCACGCGACATAGCTTTGCAGACGATAAATGTAACCGTCTCAGAGAGAAAAGCGGCCAATGTGACGATCTGGCTTTAAGTCGATTCGATAACAAATGACGAAAACGGACTGATTTCTCAGGTTTTTACTACATATGAACACTTCTCACATTCTCCCATGCAACGCTGCTGCTAGTCCTCCTTTCATGCAAAATCTTAAGGTCCTAGGTCATGTCCAATCCACCAAAGCCGGCTAAAAAGTGAATAATCGACAAATAAAACTTGAATTGTACTACTTCTTTCTGGCTATTACTTCAACTTAGAAGCGTTTTTGTGTTCTACTATGGTGCTTTTAGTGTTTCCGCATACCGCAGCACGCGACATAGCTTTGCAGACGATAAATGTAACCGTTTCAGAGAGAAGAGCGGCCAATGTGACGATCTGGCTTTAAGTCGATTCGATAACAAATGACGAAAGCGGACGGATTTCTCAGGTTTTTACTACATATGAACACTTTTCACATTCTCGCGTGCAACGCGGCTGCTAGTCCTCCTTTCATGCAAAATCTTAAGGTTCCACCTAATGTCAAAGCCACCAAAGCCGGCTAAAAAGTGAATAATCGACAACTAAAACTTGAATTGTACTACTTCTTACTGGCTATTACTTCAACTTAAAAGCTTCTTCTGTGTTCTACTATGGTGTTTTTAGTGTTTCCGCATACCGCAGCACGCGACATAGCTTTGCAGACAACAAATGTAACCGTCTCAGAGAGAATAGCGGCCAATGTGAAGATCTGGCTATAAGTCGATTCGATAAAAAATGACGAAAACGGACGGATTTCTCAGGTTTTTACTGCATATGAACACTTTTCACATTCTCCCGTGCAACTCGGCTGCTAGTCCTCCTTTCATGCAAAATCTTAAGGTCCTAGGTCATGTCCAAGCCACCAAAACCGGCTAAAAAGTAAATAATCGACAACTAAAACTTGAATTGTACTACTTCTTACAGGCTATTACTTCAACTTAGAAGCTTCTTCTGTGTTGTTCTATGGTGCTTTTAGTGTTTCCGCATACCGCAGCAAGCAAAATAGCTTTGCAGCCGATAAGTGTAACCGTTTCAGAGAGAAGAGCGATCTGGCTTTAAGTCGATTCGATAACAAATGACGAAAACGGACGGATTTCTCAGGTTTTTACTACATATGAACACTTTTCGCATTCTCCCGTGCAACGCGGCTGATAGTCCTCCTTCCATGCAAAATCTTAAGGTCCTAGGTCATGTCCAAGCCACCAAAGCCGGCTAAAAAGTAAATAATCGACAACTAAAACTTGAATTGTACTACGTCTTACTGGCTATTACGGCAACTTAGAAGCTTCTTCTGTGTTCTTCTATGGTGCTTGTAGTGTCTCCGCATACCGCAGCACGCGACATAGCTTTGTAGACGATAAATGTACCATTTCAGAGAGAAGAGCGGCCAATGTGACGATCTGGCTTTAAGTCGATTCGATAAGAAATGATGAAAACGGACGGATTTCTCAGGTTTTTACTACATATGAACACTTTTCACATTCTCCCATGCAACGCTGCTGCTAGTCCTCCTTTTATGCAAGATCTTAAGGTCCTAGGTCATGTCCAAGCCACCAAAGACGGCTAAAAAGTGAATAATCGATAACTAAAACTTGAATTGTACTACTTCTTACTGGCTATTACTTTAACTTAGAAGCTTCTTCTGTGTTCTACTATGGTGCTTTTAGTGTCTCCGCATACCGCAGCACGCGACATAGCTTTGCAGACAGTATATGTAACCTTCTCAGAGAGAAAAGCGGCCAATGTGACGATCTGGCTTTAAGTCGATTCGATAACAAAAGACGAAAACGGACGGATTTCTCAGGTTTTTACTACATATGAACACTTTTCACATTTTCCCGTGCAACGCGGCTGCTATTCCTCCTTTCATGCAAAATCTTAAGGTCCTAGGTCATGTCCAAGCCACCAAAGCCGGCTAAAGAGTGAATAATCGACATTTAAAACTTGAATTGTACTAATTCTTACTGGATATTACTTCAACTTAGAAGCTTCTTCTGTGTTCTACTATGGTGCTTTTAGTGTCTCCGCACACCGCAGCACGCGACGTAGCTTTGCAGACGATAAATGTAACCGTATCAGAGAGAAAAGCGGCCAATGTGACGATCTGGCTTTAAGTCGATTCGATAACAAATGACGAAAACGGACGGATTTCTCAGGTTTGTACTACATATGAACACTTTTCACATTCTCCCGTGCAACGCGGCTGCTAGTCCTCCTTTCATGCAAAATCTTATGATCCTAGGTCATGTCATAGCTACCAAAGCCTGCTAAAAAGTGAACAATCGACAACTAAAACTTGAATTGTACTACTTCTTACTGGCTTTTACTTCAACTTAGAAGCTTCTTCTGTGTTCTACTATCATGCTTTTAGTGTCTCCGCATACCGCAGCACGCGACATACCTTTGCAGACGATAAATGTGACCGTCTCAGAGAGAAAAGCGGCCAATGTGACGATCTGGCTTTAAGTCGATTCGATAACAAATGACGAAAACGGACGGATTTCTCAGGTTTTTACTACATATGAACACTTTTCACATTCTCCCGTGCAACGCGGCTGCTAGTCCTCCTTTCATGCAAAATCTTAAGGTCCTAGGGCATGTCCAAGCCAATCTAAGGCGGCTAAAAAGTGAATAATTGACAACTAAAACTTCAATTGTACTACTTCTTACTGGCTATTACTTCAACATAGAAGCTTCTTCTGTGTTCTACTATGGTGCTTTTAGTGTCTCCGCATACCGCAGCACGCGACATAGTGTTAAAGACGATAAATGTAACCGTCTCAGAGAGAAAAGCGGCCAATGTGACGATCTGGCTTTAAGTCGATTCGATAACAAATGACGAAAGCGGACGGATTTCTCAGGTTTTTACTACATATGAACACTTTTCACATTCTCGCGTGCAACGCGGCTGCTAGTCCTCCTTTCATGCAAAATCTTAAGGTTCCACCTAATGTCAAAGCCACCAAAGCCGGGTAAAATGTGAATAATCGACAACCAAAACTTGAATTGTACTACTTCTTACTGGCTATTACTTCAAATTAGAAGCTTCTTCTGTGTTCTACTATGGTGCTTTTTGTGTTTCGGCATACCGCAGCACGCGACATAGCTTTGCAGACGATAAATGTAACTGTCTCAGAGAGAAGAACGGCCAATGTGACGATCTGGCTTTAAGTCGATTCGATAACAAATGACGAAAACGGACGGATTTCTCAGGTTTTTACTACATATGAACACTTCTCACATTCTCCCATGCAACGCGGCTGCTAGTCCTCCTTTCATGCAAAATCTTAAGGTCCTAGGTCATGTCCAAGCCTCCAAAGCCGGCTAAAAAGTGAATAATCGACAACTAAAACTTTAATTGTACTACTTCTTACTGGCTATTACTTCAACTTAGAAGCTTCTTCTGTGTTCTACTATGGTGCTTTTAGTGTTTCCGCATAACGCAGCACGCGACATAGCTTTGCAGACGATAAATGTAACCGTCTCTGAGAGAAAAGCGGCCAATGTGACGATCTGGCTTTAAGTCGATTCGATATCAAATGACGAAAACGGACGGATTTCTCAGGTTTTTACTACATATGAACACTTTTCACATTCTCCCATGCAACGCTGCTGCTAGTCCTCCTTTTATGCAAGATCTTAAGGTCCTAGGTCATGTCCAAGCCACCAAAGACGGCTAAAAAGTGAATAATCGATAACTAAAACTTGAATTGTACTACTTCTTACTGGCTATTACTTTAACTTAGAAGCTTCTTCTGTGTTCTACTATGGTGCTTTTAGTGTCTCCGCATACCGCAGCACGCGACATAGCTTTGCAGACGATAAATGTAACCGTCTCAGAGAGAAAAGCGCCCAATGTGACGATCTGGCTTTAAGTCGATTCGATAACAAATGACGAAAACGGACTGATTTCTCAGGTTTTTACTACATATGAACACTTCTCACATTCTCCCATGCAACGCGGCTGCTAGTCCTCCTTTCATGCAAAATCTTAAGGTCCTAGGTCATGTCCAAGCCACCAAAGCCGGCTAAAAAGTGAATAATCGACAACTAAAACTTGAATTGTACTACTTCTTTCTGGCTATTACTTCAACTTAGAAGCGTTTCTGTGTTCTACTATGGTGCTTTTAGTGTTTCCGCATACCGCAGCACGCGACATAGCTTTGCAGACGATAAATGTAACCGTTTCAGAGAGAAGAGCGGCCAATGTGACGATCTGGCTTTAAGTCGATTCGATAACAAATGACGAAAGCGGACGGATTTCTCAGGTTTTTACTACATATGAACACTTTTCACATTCTCGCGTGCAACGCGGCTGCTAGTCCTCCTTTCATGCAAAATCTTAAGGTTCCACCTAATGTCAAAGCCACCAAAGCCGGCTAAAAAGTGAATAATCGACAACTAAAACTTGAATTGTACTACTTCTTACTGGCTATTACTTCAACTTAGAAGCTTCTTCTGTGTTCTACTATGGTGTTTTTAGTGTTTCCGCATACCGCAGCACGCGACATAGCTTTGCAGACAACAAATGTAACCGTCTCAGAGAGAATAGCGGCCAATGTGAAGATCTGGCTATAAGTCGATTCGATAAAAAATGACGAAAACGGACGGATTTCTCAGGTTTTTACTGCATATGAACACTTTTCACATTCTCCCGTGCAACTCGGCTGCTAGTCCTCCTTTCATGCAAAATCTTAAGGTCCTAGGTCATATCCAAGCCACCAAAACCGGCTAAAAAGTAAATAATCGACAACTAAAAGTTGAATTGTACTACTTCTTACTGGCTATTACTTCAACTTAGAAGCTTCTTCTGTGTTGTTCTATGGTGCTTTTAGTGTTTCCGCTTACCGCATTAAGCAAAATAGCTTTGCAGCCGATAAGTGTAACCGTTTCAGAGAGAAGAGCGATCTGGCTTTAAGTCGATTCGATAGCAAATGACGAAAACGGACGGATTTCTCAGGTTTTTACTACATATGAACACTTTTCACATTCTCCCGTGCAACGCGGCTGATAGTCCTCCTTCCATGCAAAATCTTAAGGTCCTAGGTCATGTCCAAGCCACTAAAGCCGGCTAAAAAGTAAATAATCGACAACTAAAACTTGAATTGTACTACGTCTTACTGGCTATTACGTCAACTAAGAAGCTTCTTCTGTGTTCTTCTATGGTGCTTGTAGTGTCTCCGCATACCGCAGCACGCGACATAGCTTTGTAGACGATAAATGTACCATTTCAGAGAGAAGAGCGGCCAATGTGACGATCTGGCTTTAAGTCGATTCGATAAGAAATGATGAAAACGGACGGATTTCTCAGGTTTGTACTACATATGAACACTTTTCACATTCTCCCGTGCAACGCGGCTGCTAGTCCACCTTTCATGCAAAATCTTATGATCCTAGGTCATGTCATAGCCACCAAAGCCTGCTAAAAAGTGAACAATCGACAACTAAAACTTGAATTGTACTACTTCTTACTGGCTTTTACTTCAACTTAGAAGCTTCTTCTGTGTTCTACTATCATGCTTTTAGTGTCTCCGCATACCGCAGCACGCGACATAGCTTAGCAGACGATAAATGTGACCGTTTCAGAGAGAAAAGCGGCCAATGTGGCGATCTGGCTTTAAGTCGATTCGATAACAAATGACGAAAACGGACGGATTTCTCAGGTTTTTACTACATATGAACACTTTTCACATTCTCCCGTGCAACGCGGCTGCTAGTCCTCCTTTCACGCAAAATCTTAAGGTCCTAGGGCATGTCCAAGCCAACAAAGGCGGCTAAAAAGTGAATAATTGACAACTAAAACTTCAATTGTACTACTTCTTACTGGCTATTACTTCAACATAGAAGCTTCTTCTGTGTTCTAATATGGTGCTTTTAGTGTCTCCGCATACCGCAGCACGCGACATAGTGTTAAAGACGATAAATGTAACCGTCTCAGAGAGAAAAGCGGCCAATGTGCAGATCTTTCTTTAAGTCGATTCGATAACAAATGATGAAAATGGACGCATTTCTCAGGTTTTTACCACATATGAACACTTTTCACATTCTCCCGTGCAACGCGGCTGTCAGTCCTCCTTTCATGCATAATCTTAACGTCCTAGGTGATGTCCAAACCACCAAATCCGGCTAAAATGTGAATAATAGACAACTAAAACTTGAATTGTACTGCTTCTTACTGGCTATTACTTCAACTTAGAAGCTTCTTCTGTGTTCTACTATCGTGCTTTTAGTGTTTCCGCATACCGCAGCACGCGACATAGCTTTGCAGACGATAAATGTAACCGTCTCTGAGAGAAAAGCGGCCAATGTGACGATCTGGCTTTAAGTCGATTCGATAACAAATGACGAAAACGGACGGATTTCTCAGGTTTTTACTACATATGAACACTTTTCACATTCTCCCATGCAACGCTGCTGCTAGTCCTCCTTTTATGCAAGATCTTAAGGTCCTAGGTCATGTCCAAGCCACCAAAGACGGCTAAAAAGTGAATAATCGATAACTAAAACTTGAATTGTACTACTTCTTACTGGCTATTACTTTAACTTAGAAGCTTCTTCTGTGTTCTACTATGGTGCTTTTAGTGTCTCCGCATACCGCAGCACGCGACATAGCTTTGCAGACAGTATATGTAACCTTCTCAGAGAGAAAAGCGGCCAATGTGACGATCTGGCTTTAAGTCGATTCGATAACAAAAGACGAAAACGGACGGATTTCTCAGGTTTTTACTACATATGAACACTTTTCACATTTTCCCGTGCAACGCGGCTGCTATTCCTCCTTTCATGCAAAATCTTAAGGTCCTAGGTCATGTCCAAGCCACCAAAGCCGGCTAAAGAGTGAATAATCGACATTTAAAACTTGAATTGTACTAATTCTTACTGGATATTACTTCAACTTAGAAGCTTCTTCTGTGTTCTACTATGGTGCTTTTAGTGTCTCCGCACACCGCAGCACGCGACGTAGCTTTGCAGACGATAAATGTAACCGTATCAGAGAGAAAAGCGGCCAATGTGACGATCTGGCTTTAAGTCGATTCGATAACAAATGACGAAAACGGACGGATTTCTCAGGTTTGTACTACATATGAACACTTTTCACATTCTCCCGTGCAACGCGGCTGCTAGTCCTCCTTTCATGCAAAATCTTATGATCCTAGGTCATGTCATAGCTACCAAAGCCTGCTAAAAAGTGAACAATCGACAACTAAAACTTGAATTGTACTACTTCTTACTGGCTTTTACTTCAACTTAGAAGCTTCTTCTGTGTTCTACTATCATGCTTTTAGTGTCTCCGCATACCGCAGCACGCGACATACCTTTGCAGACGATAAATGTGACCGTCTCAGAGAGAAAAGCGGCCAATGTGACGATCTGGCTTTAAGTCGATTCGATAACAAATGACGAAAACGGACGGATTTCTTAGGTTTTTACTACATATGAACACTTTTCACATTCTCCCGTGCAACGCGGCTGCTAGTCCTCCTTTCATGCAAAATCTTAAGGTCCTAGGGCATGTCCAAGCCAATCTAAGGCGGCTAAAAAGTGAATAATTGACAACTAAAACTTCAATTGTACTACTTCTTACTGGCTATTACTTCAACATAGAAGCTTCTTCTGTGTTCTACTATGGTGCTTTTAGTGTCTCCGCATACCGCAGCACGCGACATAGTGTTAAAGACGATAAATGTAACCGTCTCAGAGAGAAAAGCGGCCAATGTGACGATCTGGCTTTAAGTCGATTCGATAACAAATGACGAAAGCGGACGGATTTCTCAGGTTTTTACTACATATGAACACTTTTCACATTCTCGCGTGCAACGCGGCTGCTAGTCCTCCTTTCATGCAAAATCTTAAGGTTCCACCTAATGTCAAAGCCACCAAAGCCGGCTAAAATGTGAATAATCGTCAACCAAAACTTGAATTGTACTACTTCTTACTGGCTATTACTTCAAATTAGAAGCTTCTTCTGTGTTCTACTATGGTGCTTTTTGTGTTTCGGCATACCGCAGCACGCGACATAGCTTTGCAGACGATAAATGTAACTGTCTCAGAGAGAAGAACGGCCAATGTGACGATCTGGCTTTAAGTCGATTCGATAACAAATGACGAAAACGGACGGATTTCTCAGGTTTTTACTACATATGAACACTTCTCACATTCTCCCATGCAACGCGGCTGCTAGTCCTCCTTTCATGCAAAATCTTAAGGTCCTAGGTCATGTCCAAGCCTCCAAAGCCGGCTAAAAAGTGAATAATCGACAACTAAAACTTTAATTGTACTACTTCTTACTGGCTATTACTTCAACTTAAAAGCTTCTTCTGTGTTCTACTATGGTGCTTTTGGTGTTTCCGCATAACGCAGCACGCGACATAGCTTTGCAGACGATAAATGTAACCGTCTCTGAGAGAAAAGCGGCCAATGTGACGATCTGGCTTTAAGTCGATTCGATAACAAATGACGAAAACGGACGGATTTCTCAGGTTTTTACTACATATGAACACTTTTCACATTCTCGAATGCAACGCTGCTGCTAGTCCTCCTTTTATGCAAGATCTTAAGGTCCTAGGTCATGTCCAAGCCACCAAAGACGGCTAAAAAGTGAATAATCGATAACTAAAACTTGAATTGTACTACTTCTTACTGGCTATTACTTTAACTTAGAAGCTTCTTCTGTGTTCTACTATGGTGCTTTTAGTGTCTCCGCATACCGCAGCACGCGACATAGCTTTGCAGACGATAAATGTAACCGTCTCAGAGAGAAAAGCGCCCAATGTGACGATCTGGCTTTAAGTCGATTCGATAACAAATGACGAAAACGGACTGATTTCTCAGGTTTTTACTACATATGAACACTTCTCACATTCTCCCATGCAACGCGGCTGCTAGTCCTCCTTTCATGCAAAATCTTAAGGTCCTAGGTCATGTCCAAGCCACCAAAGCCGGCTAAAAAGTGAATAATCGACAACTAAAACTTGAATTGTACTACTTCTTTCTGGCTCTTACTTCAACTTAGAAGCGTTTCTGTGTTCTACTATGGTGCTTTTAGTGTTTCCGCATACCGCAGCACGCGACATAGCTTTGCAGACGATAAATGTAACCGTTTCAGAGAGAAGAGCGGCCAATGTGACGATCTGGCTTTAAGTCGATTCGATAACAAATGACGAAAGCGGACGGATTTCTCAGGTTTTTACTACATATGAACACTTTTCACATTCTCGCGTGCAACGCGGCTGCTAGTCCTCCTTTCATGCAAAATCTTAAGGTTCCACCTAATGTCAAAGCCACCAAAGCCGGCTAAAAAGTGAATAATCGACAACTAAAACTTGAATTGTACTACTTCTTACTGGCTATTACTTCAACTTAGAAGCTTCTTCTGTGTTCTACTATGGTGTTTTTAGTGTTTCCGCATACCGCAGCACGCGACATAGCTTTGCAGACAACAAATGTAACCGTCTCAGAGAGAATAGCGGCCAATGTGAAGATCTGGCTATAAGTCGATTCGATAAAAAATGACGAAAACGGACGGATTTCTCAGGTTTTTACTGCATATGAACACTTTTCACATTCTCCCGTGCAACTCGGCTGCTAGTCCTCCTTTCATGCAAAATCTTAAGGTCCTAGGTCATGTCCAAGCCACCAAAACCGGCTAAAAAGTAAATAATCGACAACTAAAAGTTGAATTGTACTACTTCTTACTGGCTATTACTTCAACTTAGAAGCTTCTTCTGTGTTGTTCTATGGTGCTTTTAGTGTTTCCGCTTACCGCATTAAGCAAAATAGCTTTGCAGCCGATAAGTGTAACCGTTTCAGAGAGAAGAGCGATCTGGCTTTAAGTCGATTCGATAACAAATGACGAAAACGGACGGATTTCTCAGGTTTTTACTACATATGAACACTTTTCACATTCTCCCGTGCAACGCGGCTGCTAGTCCTCCTTCCATGCAAAATCTTAAGGTCCTAGGTCATGTCCAAGCCACCAAAGCCGGCTAAAAAGTAAATAATCGACAACTAAAACTTGAATTGTACTACGTCTTACTGGCTATTACGTCAACTTAGAAGCTTCTTCTGTGTTCTTCTATGGTGCTTGTAGTGTCTCCGCATACCGCAGCACGCGACATAGCTTTGTAGACGATAAATGTACCATTTCAGAGAGAAGAGCGGCCAATGTGACGATCTGGCTTTAAGTCGATTCGATAAGAAGTGATGAAAACGGACGGATTTCTCAGGTTTGTACTACATATGAACACTTTTCACATTCTCCCGTGCAACGCGGCTGCTAGTCCTCCTTTCATGCAAAATCTTATGATCCTAGGTCATGTCATAGCCAACAAAGCCTGCTAAAAAGTGAACAATCGACAACTAAAACTTGAATTGTACTACTTCTTACTGGCTTTTACTTCAACTTAAAAGCTTCTTCTGTGTTATACTATCATGCTTTTAGTGTCTCCGCATACCGCAGCACGCGACATAGCTTTGCAAACGATAAATGTGACCGTTTCAGAGAGAAAAGCGGCCAATGTGACGATCTGGCTTTAAGTCGATTCGATAACAAATGACGAAAACGGACGGATTTCTCAGGTTTTTTTAATACATATGAACACTTTTCACATTCTCCCGTGCAACGCGGCTGCTAGTCCTCCTTTCATGCAAAATCTTAAGGTCCTAGGGCATGTCCAAGCCAACAAAGGCGGCTAAAAAGTGAATAATTGACAACTAAAACTTCAATTGTACTACTTCTTACTGGCTATTACTTCAACATAGAAGCTTCTTCTGTGTTCTACTATGGTGCTTTTAGTGTTTCCGCATACCGCAGCACGCGACATAGCTTTGCAGACGATAAATGTGACCGTTTCAGAGAGAAAAGCGGCCAATGTGACGATCTGGCTTTAAGTCGATTCGATAACAAATGACGAAAACGGACGGATTTCTCAGGTTTTTACTACATATGAACACTTTTCACATTCTCCCGTGCAACGCGGCTGCTAGTCCTCCTTTCATGCAAATTCTTAATGTCCTAGGTCATGTCCAAACCACCAAATCCGGCTAAAATGTGAATAATAGACAACTAAAACTTGAATTGTACTGCTTCTTACTGGCTATTACTTCAACTTAGAAGCTTCTTCTGTGTTCTACTATGGTGCTTTTAGTGTTTCCGCATACCGCAGCACGCGACATAGTTTTGCAGACGATAAATGTAACCGTCTCTGAGAGAAAAGCGGCCAATGTGACGATCTGGCTTTAAGTCGATTCGATAACAAATGACGAAAACGGACGGATTTCTCACGTTTTTACTACATATGAACACTTTTCATATTCTCCCATGCAACGCGGCTGCTAGTCCTCCTTTCATGCAAAATCTTATGGTCCTAGGTCATGTCCAAACCACCAAATCCGGCTAAAATGTGAATAATAGACAACTAAAACTTGAATTGTACTGCTTCTTACTGGCTATTACTTTAACTTAGAAGCTTCTTCTGTGTTCTACTATGGCGCTTTTAGTATCTCCGCATACCGCAGCACGCGACATAGCTTTGCAGACGATAAATGTACCATTTCAGAGAGAAGAGCGGCCAATGTGACGATCTGGCTTTAAGTCGATTCGATAACAAATGACGAAAACGGACGGATTTCTCAGGTTTTTACTACATATGAACACTTTTCACATTCTCCCGTGCAACGCGGCTGCTAGTCCTCCTTTCATGCAAAATCTTAAGGTCCTAGGTCATGTCCAAGCCACCAAAGCCGGCTAAAGAGTGAATAATCGACAACTAAAACTAGAATAGTACTACTTATTACTGGCTATTACTTCAACTTAGAAGCTTCTTCTGTGTTCTACTATGGTGCTTTTAGTGTCTCCGCATACCACAGCACGCGACATAGCTTTGCAGACAACAAATGTAACCGTCTCAGAGAGAAAAGGGGGCCAATGTGAGGACCTCACTTTAAGTCGATTCGATAACAAATGACGAAAACGGGCGGATATCTCAGGTTTTTACTACATATGAACACTCTTCACATTCTCCCGTGCAACGCGGCTGCTAGTCCTCCTTTCATGCAAAATCTTAAGGTCCTAGGTCATGTCCAAGCCACCAAAGCCGGCTAAAGAGTGAATAATCGACAACTAAAACTTGAATTGTACTACTTCTTACTGGCTATTACTTCAACTTAGAAGCTTCATCTGTGTTAAACTATGGTGCCTTTAGTGTCTCCGCATACCGCAGCACGCGACATAGCTTTGCAGACGATAAATGTAACCGTTTCAGAGAGAAAAGCGGCCAATGTGACGATCTGGCTTTAAGTCGATTCGATAACAAATGACGAAAACGGACGGATTTCTCAGGTTTTTACTACATATGAACACTTTTCACATTCTCCCGTGCAACGCGGCTGCTAGTCCTCCTTTCATGCAAAATCTTAAGGTCCTAGGGCATGTCCAAGCCAACAAAGGCGGCTAAAAAGTGAATAATTGACAACTAAAACTTCAATTGTACTACTTCTTACTGGCTATTACTTCAACACAGAAGCTTCTTCTGTGTTCTACTATGGTGCTTTTAGTGTCTCCGCATACCGCAGCACGCGACATAGTGTTAAAGACGGTAAATGTAACCGTCTCAGAGAGAAAAGCGGCCAATGTGACGATCTTTCTTTAAGTCGATTCGATAACAAATGATGAAAATGGACGCATTTCTCAGGTTTTTACCACATATGAACACTTTTCACATTCTCCCGTGCAACGCGGCTGTCAGTCCTCCTTTCATGCATAATCTTAACGTCCTAGGTGATGTCCAAGCCACCAAAGCCGGCTGAAAAGTGAATAATCGACAACTAAAACTTGAATTGTACTACTTCTTTCTGGCTATTACTTCAACTTAGAAGCATCTTCTGTGTTCTTCCTTGGTGCTTTTAGTGTCTCCGCATACCGCAGCACGCGACATAGCTTTGCAGACGATAAATGTGACCGTCTCAGAGAGAAAAGCGGCCAATGTGACGATCTGGCTTTAAGTCGATTCGATAACAAATGACGAAGACGGACGGATTTCTCAGGTTTCACTACATATGAACACTTTTCACATTCTCCCATGCAACGTGGCTGCTAGTCCTCCTTTCATGCAAAATCTTAAGGTAATAGGTCATGTCCAAGCCACCAAAGCCGGCTAAAAAGTGAATAATCGACAACCAAAACTTCAATTGTACTACTTCTTACTGGCTGTTACTTCAACATAAAAGCTTCTTCTGTGTTCTACTATGGTGCTTTTAGTGTTTCCGCATACCGCAGCACACGACATAGCTTTGTAGACGATAAATGTAACCGATTCAGAGAGAAGAGCGGCCAATGTGACGATCTGGCTTTAACTCGATTCGATAAAAAATGACGAAAACGGACGGATTCCTCAGGTTTTTACTACATATGAACACTTTTCACATTCTCCCGTGCAACGCGGCTGAAACTACTCCTTTCATGCAAATTCTTAATGTCCTAGGTCATGTCCAAACCACCAAATCCGGCTAAAATGTGAATAATCGACAACTAATACTTGAATTGTACTACTTCTTACTGGCTATTACTTTAACTTAGAAGCTTCTTCTGTGTTCTACTATGGTGCTTTTAGTGTTTCGGCATACCGCAGCACGCGACATAGCTTTGCAGACGATAAATGTAACTGTTTCAGAGAGAAGAACGGCCAATGTGTCGATCTGGCTTTAAGTCGATTCGATAACAAATGACGAAAACGGACGGATTTCTCAGGTTTTTACTACATATGAGCACTTTTAACATTCTCCCGTGCAACGCGGCTGCAAGTCCTCCTTTCATGGAAAATCTTAAGGTCCTAGGTCATGTCCAAGCCACCAAAGCCGGCTAAAAAGTGAATAATCGACAACTAATACTTGAATTGTACTACTTCTTACTGGCTATTACTTCAACTTAGAAGCTTCTTCTGTGTTCTACTATGGTGCTTTAAGTGTTTCCGCATACCGCAGCACGCGACATAGCTTTGAAGACGATAAATGTAACCGTCTCAGAGAGAAAAGCGGCCAATGTGACGATCTGGCTTTAAGTCGATTCGATAACAAATGACGAAAACGGACGGATTTCTCACGTTTTTACTACATATGAACACTTTTCATATTCTCCCATGCAACGCGGCTGCTAGTCCTCCTTTCATGCAAAATCTTATGGTCCTAGGTCATGTCCAAACCACCAAATCCGGCTAAAATGTGAATAATAGACAACTAAAACTTGAATTGTACTGCTTCTTACTGGTTATTACTTCAACTTAGAAGCTACTTCTGTGTTCTACTATGGTGCAAGTATTGTTTCGGCATACCGCAGCACGCGACATAGATTTGCAGACGATAAATGTAACCGTCTCAGAGAGAAAAGCGGCCAATGTGACGATCTGGCTTTAAGTCGATTCGATAACAAATGACGAAAACGGACGGATTTCTCAGGTTTTTACTACATATGAACACTTTTCACATTCTCCCGTGCAACGCGGCTGCTAGTCCTCCTTTCATGAAAAATCTTAAGGTCCTAGGTCATGTCCAAGCCACCAAAGCCGGCTAAAATGAGAATAATCGACAAGTAAAACATGAATTGTACTACTTCTTACTATCTATTACTTCAACATAAAGGTTCTTCTGTGTTCTACTATGGTGCTTTTAGTGTTTCCGCATACCGCAGCACGCGACATAGCTTTGCAGACGATAAATGTAACCGTTTCAGAGAGTAGAGAGGAAGATGTGACGATCTGGCTTTAAGTCGATTCGATAACAAATGACGAAGACAGACGGATATCTCAGGTTTTTACTACATATGAACACTTTTCACATTCTCCCGTGCAACGCGGCTACTAGTCGACCTTTCATGCAAAATCTTAAGGTCCTAGGTCTTGTCCAAGCCACCAAAGCCGGATAAAAAGTGAATAATCGACAACTAAAACTTCAATTGTACTACTTCTTACTATCTATTACTTCAACGTAAAGCTTCTTCTGTGTTCTACTATGGTGCTTTTAGTGTCTCCGCATACCGCAGCACGCGACATAGCTTTGCAGACGAAAAATGTAACCGTCTCAGAGAGAAAAGCGGCCAATGTAACGATCTGGCTTTAAGTCGATTCGATAACAAATAAAACGGACGGATTTCTCAGGTTTTTACTACATATGAACACTTTTCACGTTCTCCCATGCAACGCGGCTACTAGACCTCCTTTCATGCAAAATCTTACGGTCCTAGGTCGTGTAAAAGCCACCAAAGCCGGCTAAAAAGTGAATAATCGATAACTAAAACTTGAATTGCACTACTTCTTACTGGCTATTACTTCAACTTAGAAGTTTCTTCTGTGTTCTACTATGGTGCTTTTAGTGTCTCCGCATACCGCAGCACGCGACATAGCTTTGCAGACGATAAATGTAACCGTCTCAGAGAGAAAAGCGGCCAATGTGACGATCTGGCTTTAAGCCGATTCGATAACAAATGACGAAAACGGACGGATTTCTCAGGTTTTTACTACATATGAACACTTTTCACATTCTCCCGTGCAACGCTGCTGCTAGTCTTCTTTTCATGCAAAATCTTATGGTTCCACCTCATGTCCAAGCCACCAAAGCTGGCTAAAAGTGAATAACCGACAACTAAAACTTCAATTGTACTACTTCTTACTGGCTATTACTTCAACATAGGTGCTTTTTCTGTGTTCTACTATGGTGCTTTTAGTGTCTCCGCATACCGCAGCACGCGACATAGCGTTGCAGACGATAAATGTAACCGTCTCAGAGAGAAAAGCGGCCAATGTGACGATCTGCCTTTAAGTCGTTTCGATAACAAATGACGAAAACGGACGGATTTATCAGGTTTTTACCACATATGAAGTCTTTTCACATTCTCCCGTGCAACGCGGCTGCCAGTCCTCCTTTCATGCAAAATCTTAACGTCCTAGGTCATGTCCAAGCCACCAAAGCCGGCTAAAAAGTGAATAATCGACAACTAAAACTTGAATTGTACAACTTCTTACTGGCTATTACTTCAACTTAGAAGCTACTTCTGTGTTCTTCTATGGTGCTTTTAGTGTCTCCGCATACCGCAGCACGTGACATAGCTTTGCAGACGATAAATGTAACCGTTTCAGAGAGTAGAGCGTTCAATGTGACGATCTGGCTTTAATTCGATTCGATAACAAATGACGAAAACGGACGGATTTCTCAGGTTTTTACTACATATGAACACTTTTCACATTCTCCCGTGCAACGCGGCTGCTAGTCCTCCTTTCATGCAAAATCTTAAGGTCCTAGGTCATGTCCAAGCCGCCAAAGCCGGCTAAAATGTGAATAATCGACAACTAAAACTTGAATTGTACTATTTCTTACTGGCTATTACTTCAACTTAGAAGCTTCTTCTGTGTTCTACTATGGTGCAAGTAGTGTTTCGGCATACCGCAGCACGCGACATAGCTTTGCAGACGATAAGTGCAACCGTTTCAGAGAGAAGAGCGGCCAATGTGACGATCTGGCTTTAAGTCGATTCGATAACAAATCACGAAAACGGACGGATTTCTCAGGTTTTTACTACATATGATCACTTTTCACAATCTCCCGTGCAACGCGGCTGCTAGTCTTACTTTCATGCAAAATCTTAAGGTTCCACCGCATGTCCAAGCCACCAAAGCCGGCTAAAAAGTGAATAATCGACAACTAAAACTTGAATTGTACTACTTCTTACTGGCCATTGCTCCAACTTAGAAGCTTCTTCAGTGTTCTACTATGGTGCTTTTAGTGTCTCCGCATACCGCAGCACGCGACATAGCTTTGCAGACGATAAATGTAACCGTCTCAGAGAGAAAAGCGGCCAATGTGACGATCTGCCTTTAAGTCGTTTCGATAACAAATGACGAAAACGGACGGATTTATCAGGTTTTTACCACATATGAAGTCTTTTCACATTCTCCCGTGCAACGCGGCTGTCAGTCCAGCCTTTCATGCAAAATCTTAACGTCCTAGGTCATGTCCAAGCCACCAAAGCCGGCTAAAAAGTGAATAATCGACAACTAAAACTTGAATTGTACAACTTCTTACTGGCTATTACTTCAACTTAGAAGCTACTTCTGTGTTCTTCTATGTTGCTTTTAGTGTCTCCGCATACCGCAGCACGCGACATAGCTTTGCAGACGATAAATGTAACCGTTTCAGAGAGTAGAGCGTTCAATGTGACGATCTGGCTTTAATTCGATTCGATAACAAATGACGAAAACGGACGGATTTCTCAGGTTTTTACTACATATGAACACTTTTCACATTCTCCCGTGCAACGCGGCTGCTAGTCCTCCTTTCATGCAAAATCTTAAGGTGCTAGGTCATGTCCAAGCCGCCAAAGCCGGCTAAAATGTGAATAATCGACAACTAAAACTTGAATTGTACTATTTCTTACTGGCTATTACTTCAACTTAGAAGCTTCTTCTGTGTTCTACTATGGTGCAAGTAGTGTTTCGGCATACCGCAGCACGCGACATAGCTTTGCAGACGATAAGTGCAACCGTTTCAGAGAGAAGAGCGGCCAATGTGACGATCTGGCTTTAAGTCGATTCGATAACAAATCACGAAAACGGACGGATTTCTCAGGTTTTTACTACATATGAACACTTTTCACAATCTCCCGTGCAACGCGGCTGCTAGTCTTACTTTCATGCAAAATCTTAAGGTTCCACCGCATGTCCAAGCCACCAAAGCCGGCTAAAAAGTGAATAATTGACAACTAAAACTTGGATTGTACTACTTCTTACTGGCCATTGCTCCAACTTAGAAGCTTCTTCAGTGTTCTACTATGGTGCTTTTAGTGTCTCCGCATACCGCAGCACGCGACATAGCTTTGCAGACGAAAAATGTAACCGTCTCAGAGAGAAAAGCGGCCAATGTAACGATCTGGCTTTAAGTCGATTCGATAACAAATAAAACGGACGGATTTCTCAGGTTTTTACTACATATGAACACTTTTCACGTTCTCCCATGCAACGCGGCTACTAGACCTCCTTTCATGCAAAATCTTACGGTCCTAGGTCATGTAAAAGCCACCAAAGCCGGCTAAAAAGTGAATAATCGACAACTAAAACTTGAATTGTACAACTTCTTACTGGCTATTACTTCAACTTAGAAGCTACTTCTGTGTTCTTCTATGGTGCTTTTAGTGTCTCCGCATACCGCAGCACGTGACATAGCTTTGCAGACGATAAATGTAACCGTTTCAGAGAGTAGAGCGTTCAATGTGACGATCTGGCTTTAATTCGATTCGATAACAAATGACGAAAACGGACGGATTTCTCAGGTTTTTACTACATATGAACACTTTTCACATTCTCCCGTGCAACGCGGCTGCTAGTCCTCCTTTCATGCAAAATCTTAAGGTCCTAGGTCATGTCCAAGCCACCAAAGCCGGCTAAAATGTGAATAATCGACAACTAAAACTTGAATTGTATTACTTCTTACTGGCTATTACTTCAACTTAGAAGCTTCTTCTGTGTTCTACTATGGTGCTTTTAGTGTCTCCGCATACTGCAGCACGCGACATAGCTTTGCAGACAATAAGTGTAACCTTCTCAGAGAGAAAGGCGGCAAATGTGACGATCTGGCTTTAAGTCGATTCGATAACAAATGACGAAGACGGACCGATTTCTCAGGTTTTTACTACACATGAACACTTTTCACATTCTCCCATGCAACGCGGCTGCTAGTCCTCCTTTCATGCAAAATCTTATGGTCCTAGGTCATGTCCAAGCCAACAAAGCCGGCTAAAAAGTGAATAATCGACAACTAAAACTTCAATTTTACTACATCTTACTGGCTATTGCTTCAACTTAGAAGCTTCTTCAGTGTTCTACTATGGTGCTTTTAGTGTCTCCGCATACCGCAGCACGCAACATAGATTTGCAGACGATAAATGTAACCGTCTCAGAGAGAAAAGCGGCCAATGTGACGATCTGGCTTTAAGTCGATTCGTTAACAAATGACGAAAACGGACGGATTTCTCAGGTTTTTACTACATATGAACACTTTTCACATTCCCCCGTGCAACGCGGCTGTTAGTCTTCCTTTCATGCAAAAACTTAAGGTTCCAACTCATGTCCAAGCCACAAAAGCCGGCTAAAAAGTGTATAATCGACAACTAAAACTTTAATTGTACTACTTCTTACCGGCTATTACTTCAACATAGAAGCTTCTTCTGTGTTCTACTATGGTGCTTTTAGTGTTTCCGCATACCGCAGCACGCGACATAGCTTTGTAGACGATAAATGTAACCGTTTCAGAGAGAAGAGCGGCCAATGTGACGATCTGGCTTTAAGTCGATTCGATAACAAATGACGAAAAGGGACGGATTTCTGAGGTTTTTACTACATATGAACACGTTTCACATTCTCCCGTGCAACGCGGCTGCTAGTCCTCCTTTCATGCAAAATCTTAAGGTCCTACGTCATGTCCAAGCCACCAAAGCCGGCTAAAATGTGAATAATCGACAACTAAAACTAGAATTGTATTACTTCTTACTGGCTATTACTTCAACTTAGAAGCTTCTTCTGTGTTCTACTATGGTGCTTTTAGTGTCTCCGCATACCGCAGCACGCGACATAGCTTTGCAGACGATAAATGTAACCGTCTCAGAGAGAAAAGCGGCCAATGTGACGATCTGGCTTTAAGTCGATTCGATAACAAATGACGAAAACGGACGGATTTCTCAGGTTTTTACTACATATGAACACTTTTCACATTCTCCCGTGCAACGCGGCTGTTAGTCCTCCTTTCATGCAAAATCTTATGGTCCTAGGTCATGTCCAAGCCAACAAAGCCGGCTAAAAAGTGAATAATCGACAACTAAAACTTCAATTGTACTACTTCTTACTGGCTATTGCTTCAACTTAGAAGCTTCTTCAGTGTTCTACTATGGTGCTTTTAGTGTCTCCGCATACCGCAGCACGCGACATAGCTTTGCAGACGATAAATGTAACCGTCTCAGAGAGAAAAGCGGCCAATGTGACGAACTGGCTTTAAGACGATTCGATAACAAATGACGAAAACGGACGGATTTCTCAGGTTTTTAATACATATGAACACTTTTGACATTCTCCCGTGCAACGCGGCTGTTAGTCCTCCTTTCATGCAAAATCGTATGGTCCTAGGTCATGTCCAAGCCACCAAAGCCGGCTAAAAAGTGAATAATCGACAACTAAAACTTCAATTGTACTACTTCTTACTGGCTATTGCTTCAACTTAGAAGCTTCTTCAGCGTTCTACTATGGCGCTTTTAGTGTCTCCGCATACCGCAGCACGCGACATAGCTTTGCAGACGATAAATGGAACAGTGTCAGAGAGAAAAGCGGCCAATGTGACGATCTGGCTTTAAGACGATTCGATAACAAATGACGAAAACGGACGGATTTCTCAGGTTTTTACTACATATGAACACTTTTCACATTCTCCCGTGCAACGCGGCTGTTAGTCCTCCTTTCATGCAAAATCTTATGGTCCTAGGTCATGTCCAAGCCACCAAAGCCGGCTAAAAAGTAAATAATCGACAACTAAAACTTCAATTGTACTACTTCTTACTGGCTATTGCTTCAACTTAGAAGCTTCTTCAGTGTTCTACTATGGTGCTTTTAGTGTCTCCGCATACCGCAGCACGCGACATAGATTTGCAGACGATAAATGTAACCGTCTCAGAGAGAAAAGCAGCCAATGTGACGATCTGGCTTTAAGACGATTCGATAACAAATGACGAAAACGGACGGATTTCTCAGGTTTTTACTACATATGAACACTTCTCACATTCTCCGGTGCAACGTGGCTGCTAGTCTTCCTTTCATGCAAAATTTTATGGTTCCACCTCATGTCCAAGCCACCAAAGCCTGCTAAAAAGTGAATAATCGACAACTAAAACTTCATTTGTACTACTTCTTACTGGCTATTACTTCAACTTAGAAGCTTCTTCTGTGTTCTACTATGGTGCTTTTAGTGTTTCCGCATACCGCAGCACGCGACATAGCTTTGTAGACGATAAATGTAACCGTTTCAGAGAGAAGTGGGGCCAATGTGACGATCTGACTTTAAGTCGATTCGATAACAAATGACGAAAACGGACGGATTTCTCAGGTTTTTACTACGTAAGAACACTTTTCACATTCTCCCGTGCAACGCGGCTGCTAGGCCTCCTTTCATGCAAAATCTTAAGGTCCTAGGTCATGTCCAAGCCACCAAAGCCGGCTAAATAGTGAATAATCGACAACTAACTTTGAATTGAAATACTTCTTACTGGCTATTACTTCAACTTAGAACTTCTTCTGTGTTCTACTATGGTGCTTTTAGTGTCTCCGCATACCGCAGCACGCGACATAGCTTTGCAGACGATAAATGTAACCGTCCCAGAGAGAAAAGCGGCCAATGTGACTATCTGGCTTTAAGTCGATTCGATAACAAATGACGAAAACGGACGGATTTCTCAGGTTTTTACTACATATGAACACTTTTCACATTCTCCCGTGCAATGCGGCTGTTAGTCATCCTTTCATGCAAAATCTTATGGTCCTAGGTCATGTCCAAGCCACCAAAGCCGGCTAAAAAGTGAATAATCGACAACTAAAACTTCAATTGTACTACTTCTTTCTGGCTATTGCTTCAACTTAGAAGCTTCTTCAGTGTTCTACTATGTTGCTTTTAGTGTCTCCGCATACCGCAGCACGCGACATAGCTTTGCAGACGATAAATGTAACCGTCTCAGAGAGAAAAGCGGCCAATGTGAATATCTGGCTTTAAGACGATTCGATAACAAATGACGAAAACGGACGGATTTCTCAGGTTTTTACTACATATGAACACTTTTCACATTCTCCCGTGCAACGCGGCTGTTAGTCCTCCTTTCATGCAAAATCGTATGGTCCTAGGTCATGTCCAAGCCACCAAAGCCGGCTAAAAAGTGAATAATCGACAACTAAAACTTCAATTGTACTACTTCTTACTGGCTATTACTTCAACTTAGAAGCTTCTTCAGCGTCCTACTATGGCGCTTTTAGTGTCTCCGCATACCGCAGCACGCGACATAGCTTTGCAGACGATAAATGGAACAGTGTCAGAGAGAAAAGCGGCCAATGTGACGATCTGGCTTTAAGACGATTCGATAACAAATGACGAAAACGGACGGATTTCTCAGGTTTTTACTACATATGAACACTTTTCACATTCTCCCGTGCAACGCGGCTGTTAGTCCTCCTTTCATGCAAAGTCTTATGGTCCTAGGTCATGTCCAAGCCACCAAAGCCGGCTAAAAAGTAAATAATCGACAACTAAAACTTCAATTGTACTACTTCTTACTGGCTATTGCTTCAACTTAGAAGCTTCTTCAGTGTTCTACTATGGTGCTTTTAGTGTCTCCGCATACCGCAGCACGCGACATAGATTTGCAGACGATAAATGTAACCGTCTCAGAGAGAAAAGCAGCCAATGTGACGATCTGGCTTTAAGTCGATTCGATAACAAATGATGAAAACGGACGGATTTCTCAGGTTTTTACTACATATGAACACTTTTCACATTCTCCCGTGCAACGCGGCTGCTAGTCCTCCTTTCATGCAAAATCTTAAGGTCCTAGGTCATGTCCAAGCCACCAAAGCCGGCTAAAAAGTGAATAATCGACAACTACAACTTCAATTGTACTACTTCTTACTGGCTATTACTTCAACTTAGAAGCTTCTTCTGTGTTCTACTATGGTGCTTTTTGCGTCTCCGCATACCGCAGCACGAGACATAGCTTTGCAGACGATAAATGTAACCGTCTCAGAGAGAAAAGCGGCCAATGTGACGATCTGGCTTTAAGTCAATTCGATAACAAATGACGAAAACGGACGCATTTCTCAGGTTTTTACCACATATGAACACTTTTCACATTCTGCCATGCAACGCGGCTGCTAGTCCTCCTTTCATGCAAAATCTTAAGGTCCTAGGTCATGTCCAAGCCACCAAAGCCGGCTAAAAAGTGAATAATCGACAACTAAAACTTCAATTGTACTACTTCTTACTTTCTATTACTTCAACTTAGAAGCTTCTTCTGTGCTCTACTATGGTGCTTTTAGTGTTTCCGCATACCGCAGCACGCGACATAGCTCTGTAGACGATAAATGTAACCGTTTCAGAGAGAAGAGCGGCCAATGTGACGATCTGGCTTTAAGTCGATTCGATAACAAATGACGAAAACGGACGGATTTCTCAGGTTTTTACTACATATGAACACTTTTCACATTCTCCCGTGCAACGCGGCTGCTAGTCCTCCTTTCATGCAAAATCGTAAGGTGCTAGGTCATGTCCAAGCCACCAAAGCCAGCTAAAAAGTGAATAATCGACAACTAAAACTTCAATTGTACTACTTCTTACTGGCTATTACTTCAACTTAGAAGCTTCTTCTGTGCTCTACTATGGTGCTTTTAGTGTTTCCGCATACCGCAGCACGCGACATAGCTCTGTAGACGATAAATGTAACCGTTTCAGAGAGAAGAGCGGCCAATGTGACGATCTGGCTTTAAGTCGATTCGATAACAAATGACGAAAACGGACGGATTTCTCAGGTTTTTACCACATATGAACACTTTTCACATTCTCCAGTGCAACGCGGCTGCTAGTCCTCCTTTCATGCAAAATCTTAATGTCCTAGGTCATGTCCAAGCCACCAAAGCCGGCTAAAAAGTGAATAATCGACAATTAAAACTTCAATTGTACTACTTCTTACTGGCTATTACTTCAACTTAGAAGCTTCTTCTGTGTTCTCCTATGGTGCTTTTAGTGTCTCCGCTTACCGCAGCACGCTACATAGCTTTGCAGACGATAAATGTAACAGTCTCATAGAGAAAAGCTGCCAATGTGACGATCTGGATTTTAGTCGATTCGATAACAAATGACGAAAACGGACGGATTTCTCAGGATTTTAGTACATATGAACACTCTTCACATTCTCCCATGCAAAGCGGCTGCTAGACCTCCTTTCATGCAAAATCTTAAGGTCCTAGGTCATGTAGAAGCCAAGAAAGTCGGCTAAAAAGTGAATAATCGACGACTAAAACTTGAATTCTACTACTTCTTACTGGCTATTTCTTCAACTTAGAAGCTTCTTCTGTGTTCTACTATGGTGCTTTTAGTGTCTCCGCATACCGCAGCACGCGACATACCTTTGCAGACGATAAATGTAACCGTCTCAGAGAGAAAAGCGGCCAATGTGACGATCTGGCTTCAAGTCGATTCGATAACAAATGACGAAAAAGGACGGATTTCTCAGGTTTTTACTACATATGAACATATTTCACATTCTCCCGTGCAACGCGGCTGCAAGTACTCCTTTCATGCAAAATCTTAAGGTCCTAGGTCATGTCCAAGCCACCAAAGCCGGCTAAAAAGTGAATAATCGACAACTAAAACTTGAATTGTACTACTTCTTACTGGCTATTACTTCAACTTAGAAGCTTCTTCTGTGTTCTACTATGGTGCTTTTAGTGTCTCCGCACACCGCAGCACGCGACATAGCTTTGCAGACGATAAATGTAACCGTCTCAGAGAGAAAAGCGGCCAATGTGACGATCTTGCTTTAAGTCGATTCGATAACAAATGACGAAAACGGACGGATTTCTCAGGTTTTTACTAAATATGAACACATTTCACATTCTCCCGTGCAACGCGGCTGCAAGTACTCCTTTCATGCAAAATCTTAAGGTCCTAGGTCATGTCCAAGCCACCATAGCCGGCTAAAAAGTGAATAATCGACAGCTAAAACTTGAATTGTATTACTTCTTACTGGCTATTACTTCAACTTAGAAGCTTCTTCTGTGTTCTTCTATGGTGCTTTAAGTGTCTCCGCATACCGCAGCACGCGACATAGCTTTGCAGACTATAAATGTAACCTTCTGAGAGAGAAAATCGGCCAATGTGACGAACTGGCTTTAAGTCGATTCGATAACAAATGACGAGAACGGACGGATTTCTCATGTTTTTGCTACATATGAACACTTTTCACATTCTCCCGTGCAACGCGGCTGCTAGTTCTCCTTTCATGCAAAATCTTAAGGTACTAGGTCATGTCCAAGCCACCAAAGCCGACTAAAAAGTGAACAATCGACAACTAAAACTTGATTTGTACTACTTGTTACTGGCTATTACTTCAACTTAGAAGCTTCCTCTGTTTTCTACTATGGTGCTTTTAGTGTCTAAGCAGACCGCAGCACGCGACATAGCTTTGCAGACGATAAATGTAACCGTCTCAGAGAGAAAAGCGGCCAATGAGACGATCTGGCTTTAAGTCGATTCGATAACAAATGACGAAAACGGACGGATATCTCAGGTTTTTACTACATATGAACACTTTTCACATTCTCCCATGCAACGCGGCTGCTAGTCCTCCTTTCATGCAAAATCGTAAGGTCCTAGGTCATGTCCAAGCCACCAAAAGCGGCTAAAAAGTGAATAATCGACAACTAAAACTTCAATTGTAATACTTCTTTCTGGCTATTACTTCAACATAGAAGCACCTTCTGTGTTCTACTATGGTGCTTTTAGTTTTTCCGCATACCGCAGCACGCGACATAGCTTTGTAGACGATGAATGTAACCGTTTCAGAGGGAAGAGCGGCCAATGTGACGATCTGGCTTTAAGTCGATTCGATAACAAATGACGAAAACGGACGGATTTCTCAGGTTTTTACTACATATGAACACTTTTCACATTCTCCCATACAACGCGGCTGCTAGTCCTCCTTTCATGCAATATCTTAATGTCCTAGGTCATGTCCAAGCCACCAAAGCCGGCTAAAAAGTGAATAATCGACAGTTAAAACTTCAATTGTACTACTTCTTACTGGCTATTACTTCAACTTAGAAGCTTCTTCTGTGTTCTTCTATGGTGCTTTAAGTGTCTTTGCATACCGCAGCACGCGACATACCTTTGCAGACAATAAATGTAACCTTCTGAGAGAGAAAAGCGGCCAATTTAACGATCTGGCTTTAAGTCGATTCGATAACAAATGACGAAAACAGACGGATTTCTCAGGTTTTTAGTACATATGAACACTTTTCACATTCTCCCGTGCAACGCGGCTGCTAGTCCTCCTTTCAAGCAAAATCTTAAGGTACTAGGTCATGTCCAAGCCAATAAAGCCGGCTAAAAAGTGAATAATCGACAACTAAAACTTGAATTGTACTACTTCGTACTGGTTATTGCTTCAACTTAGAAGCTTCTTCTGTGTTCTACTATGGTGCTTTTAGTGTCTCCGCATACCGCAGCACGCGACATAGCTTTGCAGACGATAAATGTAACCGTCTCAGAGAGAAAAGCGGCCAATGTGACGATCTGGCTTTAAGTCGATTCGATAACAAATGACGAAAACGGACGGATTTCTCAGGTTTTTAGTACATATGAACCCTTTTCACATTCTCCCATGCAACGCGGCTGCTAGTCGTCCTTTCATGCAAAATCTTAAGTTTCCACTTCTTGTCCAAGGTACCAAAGCTGCTAAAAATCAATAATCGATAACCAAAACTTGAATTGTACTGCTTCTTATGGCTATTGCTTCAACTTAGAAGCTTCTTCTGTGTTCTCCTATGGTGCTTTTAGGGTCTCTGCAGACGGCAGAACGCTACATAGCTTAGCAGACGATAAATGTAACAGTCTCATAGAGAAAAGCGGCCAATGTGACGATCTGGCTTTAAGTCGATTCGATAACAAATGACGAAAACGGACGGATTTCTCTGGATTTTAGTACAGATGAACATTCTTCACATTCTCCAATGCATAGCGGCTGCTAGACCTCCTTTCATGCAAAATCTTAAGGTCCTAGGTCATGTAGAAGCCAACAAAGTCGGCTAAAAAGTGAATAATCGACAACTAAAACTTGAATTGTACTACTTCTTACTGGCTATTACTTCAACTTAGAATCTTCTTCTGTGTTCTACTATGGTGCTTTTAGTGTCTCCGCATACCGCAGCACGCGACATACCTTTGCAGAAGATAAATATAACCGTCTCAGAGAGAATAGCGGCCAATGTGACGATCTGGCTTCAAGTCGATTCGATAACAAATGACGAAAAAGGACGGATTTCTCAGGTTTTTACTACATATGAACATATTTTACATTCTCCCGTGCAACGCGGCTGCAAGTACTCCTTTCATGCAAAATCTTAAGGTCCTAGGTCATATCCAAGCCACCAAAGCCGGCTAAAAAGTGAATAATCGACAACTAAAACTTGAATTGTACTACTTCTTACAGGCTATTACTTCAACTTAGAAGCTTCTTCTGTGTTCTACTATGGTGATTTTAGTGTCTCGGCACACCGCAGCACGCGACATAGCTTTGCAGACGATAAATGTAACCGTCTCAGAGAGAAAAGCGGCCAATGTGACGATCTGGCTTTAAGTCGATTTGATAAGAAATGACGAAAATGGACGGATTTCTCAGGTTTTTACTACATATGAACATTTTTCACATTCTCCCGTGCAACGCAGCTGCTAGTTCTCCTTTGATGCAAAATCTTAAGGTCCTAGCACATGTCCAAGGCCCCAAAGCCAGCTAAAAAGTCAATAATCGGTATCTAAAACGTTATTGTACTATTTCTTACTGGCTATTACATCAACTTAGAAGTTTCATCTGTGTTCTACTATGGTCCTGTTAGTGTCTCCGCATACCGCAGCACGCGACATAGCTTTGCAGACGATAAATGTAACCGTTTCAGAGAGAAGAGCGATCAATGTGACGATCTGGCTTTAAGTCGATTTGATACGAAATGACGAAAACGGACGGATTTCTCATGTTTTGTACATATGAACACTCTTCACATTCTCCCGGGCAACGCAGCTGCTAGTCCTCCTTTGATGCAAAATCTTAAGGTCCTAGCTCATGTCCAAGGCCCCAAAGCCAGCTTAAAAGTCAATAATCGGTTTCTAAAACGTTATTGTACTACTTCTTACTGGCTATTACATCAACTTAGAAGTTTCATCAGTGTTCTACTATGGTGCTGCTAGTGTCTCCGCATACCGCAGCACGCGACATAGCTTTGCAGACGATAAATGTAACCATTTCAGGGAGAAGAGCGACCAATGTGACGATCTTGCTTTAAGTCGATTTGATAAGAGATGACGAAAATGGACGGATTTCCCAGTTTTTACTACATATGAACACTTTTCACATTCTCCCGTGCAATGCAGCTGCTAGTCCTCCCTTGATGCAAAATCTTAAGGTCCTAGCTCATGTCCAAGTCCCCAAAGCCAGCTAAAAAGTCAATAATCGATATCTAAAACGTTATTGCACTACTTCTTACTGGCTATTACATCAACTTAGAAGTTTCATTAGTGTTCTACTATGGTGCTGTTAGTGTCTCCGCATACCGCAGCACGCGACTTTGCTTTGCAGACGATAAATGTAACCGTTTCAGAGAGAAGAGCGACTAATGTGACGATCTGGCTTTAAGTCGATTTGATAAGAAATGACGAAAACGGACGGATTTCTCAGGTTTTTACTACATATGAACACTTTCCACATTCTCCCATGCAACTCGGCTGCTAGTCCTCCTTTCAAGCAGAATCTTACGGTCCTAGCTCATGTCCAAGGCACCAAAGCCAGCAAAAAAGTCAATAATCGATACCTAAAACTTGAATTGTGCTACCTCTTACTGGATTTTACATCAACTTAGAAGCTTCATCTGTGTTCTACTATGGTGCTTTTAGTGCCTCCGCATACCGCAACACGCGACATAGCTTTGCAGACGATAAGTACAACCGTTTCAGAGAGAAGGGCGGCCAATGTGACGGTCTGGCTTTAAGCCGATTCGATAACAAATGACGAAAACGGACGGATTTCTCAGGTTTTTACTACATATGTACACTTTTCACAATCTCCCGTGCAACGCGGCTGTTAGTCCTCCTTTCATGCAAAATCTTAAGTTCCTAGCTCATGTCCAAGGCACCAAAGAAGGGTAAAAAGTCAATAATCGATAATTAAAACTTGAATTGTACTACTTCTTATTGGCTATTGCATCATCTTAGAAGCTTCATCTGTTTTCTACTATGGTGCTTTTAGTGTCTCTGCATACCGCAGCACGCGACATAGCTTTGCAGACGATAAATGTAATCGTTTCAGAGAGAAGAGCGGCCAATCTGACGATCTGGCTTTAAGGCGATTCGATAACAAATGACTAAACGGACGGATTTCTCACGTTTTTACTACATATGAACACTTTTCGCATTCGCCTGCGCAACGCAGCCGCTAGTCCTCCTTTCATGCAAAATGTTAAGTTCCTAGCTCATGTCCAAGGCACCAAAGAAGGGTAAAAAGTCAATAATCCATACCTAAAACTTGAATTGTACTACCTCTCACTGGCTATTACATCGACTCAGGAGCTTCATCTGTGTTCTACTATGGTTCTTTTAGTGTCTGCGCATACCGCAGAACGCGACATAGCTTTGCAGACGATAAATGTAACCGTTTCAGACAGAAGAGCGGCCAATGTGATAATCTGGCTTTAAGTCATTTCGATAACAAATGAGGAAACGGACAGATTTCTTAGGTTTTTACTACATATGAACACTTTTCACATTCTCCCGTGCAAAGCGGCTGCTAGTCCTCCTTTCATGCAAAATCTTAAGTTCCTAGCTCATGTCCAAGGCACCAAAGAAGGGTAAAAAGCCAATAATCAATACTTAAAACTTGAAGTGTACTACTTCTTACTGGCTATTACATCAACTTAGAAGTTTCATCAGTGTTCTACTATGGTGCTGTTAGTGTCTCCGCATACCGGAGCACGCGACATAGCTTTGCAGACGATAAATGTAACCATTTCAGGGAGAAGAGCGACCAATGTGACGATCTGGCTTTAAGTCGATTAGATAAGAAATGACGAAAACGGACGGATTTCTCAGGTTTTTACTACATATGAACACTTTTCACATTCTCCCGTGCAACTCAGCTGCTAGTTCTCCTTTGATGCAAAATCTTAAGGTCCTAGCTCATGTCCAAGTCCCAAAGCCAGCTAAAAAGTCAATAATCTGTATCTGAAACGTTATTGTACTACTTCTTACAGGTTATTGCATCAACTTAGAAGTTTCATCAGTGTTCTACTATGGTGCTGTTTGTGTCTCTGCATACCGCAGCACGCAACATAGCTTTGCAGACGATAAATGTAACCGTTTCAGAGAGAAGAGCGACCAATGTGACGATCTGGCTTTAAGTCGCTTTTATAAGAAATGACAAAACGGACGGATTTCTCAGGTTTTTACTACATATGAACACTTTTCACATTCTCCCGTGCAACGCAGCTGCTAGTCCTCCTTTGATGCAATACCTTAAGGTCCTAGCTCATGTCCAAGTCCCCAAAGCCAGCTAAAAAGTCAATAATCGATATCTAAAAGTTATTGTACTATTTCTTACTGGCTATAACATCAACTTAGAAGTTTCATCTGTTTTCTACTATGGTGCTGTTAGGGTCTCCGCTTACCGCAGCACGCGACATAGCTTTGCAGACGATAAATGTGACCGTTTCAGAGAGAAGAGCGACCAATGTGAAGACCTGGTTTTAAGTCGATTTGATAAGAAAAGACAAAAACGGACGGATTTCTAAGGTTTTTACTACATATGAACACTTTTCACATTCTCCCGTGCAACGCAGCTGCTAGTCCTCCTTTGATGCAAAATCTTAAGGTCCTAGCTCATGTCCAAGTCCCCAAAGCCAGCTAAAAAGTCAATAATCGATATCTAAAACGTTATTGTACTACTTCTTACTGGCTATTACACCAACTTAGAAGTTTCATCAGTGTTCTACTATGGTGCTGTTAGTGTCTCCGCATACCGCAGCACGCGACATAGCTTTGCAGACGATAAATGTAACCATTTCAGGGAGAAGAGCGACCAATGTGACGAACTGGCTTTAAGTCGATTTGATAAGAAATGACGAAAATTGACGGATTTCTCAGTTTTTTACTACATATGAACACTTTTCACATTCTCCCGTGCAACTCAGCTGCTAGTTCTCCTTTGATGCAAAATCTTAAGGTCCTAGCTCATGTCCAAGTCCCCAAATCCAGCTAAAAAGTCAATAATCGGTACCAAAAACGTTATTGTGCTACTTCTTACTGGCTATTACATCAACTTAGAAGTTTCATCCGTTTTCAACACGCGATCTAGTGTGGTCTCCGCATATCGCAGCACGCGACATAGCTTTTCAGACGATAAACATAACCTTTTCAGAGGGAAGAGCGACCAATGTGAAAATATGGCTTTAAGTCGATTTGATCAGAAATGACGAAAACGGACGGATTTCTCAGGTTTTTACTACATATGAACACTTTTCACATTCTCCCATGCAACTCGGCTGCTAGTCCTCCTTTCAAGCAGAATCTTACGGTCCTAGCTCATGTCCAAGGCACCAAAGCCAGCTAAAAAGTCAATAATCGATACCTAAAACTTGAATTGTGCTACCTCTTACTGGATATTACATCAACTTAGAAGCTTCATCTGTGTTCTACTATGGTGCTTTTAGTGCCTCCGCATACCGCAACACGCGACATAGCTTTGCAGACGATAAGTACAACCGTTTCAGAGAGAAGGGCGGCCAATGTGACGGTCTGGCTTTAAGCCGATTCGATAACAAATGACGAAAACGGACGGATTTCTCAGGTTTTTACTACATATGAACACTTTTCACAATCTCCTGTGCAACGCGGCTGTTAGTCCTCCTTTCATGCAAAATCTTAAGTTCCTAGCTCATGTCCAAGGCACCAAAGAAGGGTAAAAAGTTAATAATCGATAATTAAAACTTGAATTGTACTACTTCTTATTGGCTATTGCATCATCTTAGAAGCTTCATCTGTTTTCTACTATGGTGCTTTTAGTGTCTTGGCATACCGCAGCACGCGACATAGCTTTGCTGACGATAAATGTAATCGTTTCAGAGAGACGAGCGGCCAATCTAACGATCTGGCTTTAAGGCGATTCGATAACAAATGACTAAACGGACGAATTTCTTAGGTTTTTACTACATATGAACACTTTTCACATTCTCCCGTGAAACGCGACTGCTAGTCCTCCTTTCATGCAAAATCTAAAGTTCCTAGCTCATTTCCAAGGCACCGAAGAAGGGTAAAAAGTTTATAATCGATACCTAAAACTTGATTTGAACTACTTCTTACTGGCTATTACATCAACTTAGAAGCTTCATCTGAGTTCTACTATGGTGCGTTCAGTGTCTGCGCATACCGCAACACGTGACATAGGTTTGCAGACGATAAGTACAACCGTTTCAGAGAGAATTGCGGCCTATGTGAAGATCTGGCTTTAAGCCGATTCGATAACAAATGACGAAAACGGACGGATTCCTCACGTTTTTACTACATATGAACACCGTTTCACATTCGCCTGTGCAACGCAGCCGCTAGTCCTCCTTTCATGCAAAATGTTAAGTTCCTAGCTCATGTCCAAGGCACCAAAGAAGGGTAAAAAGTCAATAATCCATACCTAAAACTTGAATTGTACTACTTCTTACTGGCTATTACATCAACTTAGAAGCTTCATCTGTGTTTTACTATGGTGCTTTTAGTGTCTCCGCATACCGCAGCACGCGACTTAGCTTTGCAGACGATAAATGTAATCGTTTCAGACAGAAGAGCGGTCAATGTGACGATCTGGCTTTAAGTCGATTCGATAACAAATGACGAAACGGACGGATTTCTCAGGTTTTTACTACACATGAACACTTTTCACATTCTCCCCTGCAACTCGGCTGCTAGTCCTCCTTTCATGCAAAATCTTAAGTACCTAGCCCATGTCCAAGGCACCAAAGGAGGGTAAAACGTCAATAATCCATAACTAAAACTTGAATTATACTACTTCTCACTGGCTATTACATCGACTTAGGAGCTTCATCTGTGTTCTACTATGGTTCTTTTAGTGTCTCCGCTTACCACAGCACACGACATAGCTTTGCAGACGATAAATGTAACCGTTTCAGACAGTAGAGCGGCCAATGTGACGATCTGGCTTTAAGTCTTTTCGATAACAAATGACGAAAACGGACGGAGTTCTCAGGTTTTTACTACACATGAACACTTTTCACATTCTCCCGTGCAACTCGGCTGCTAGTCCTCCTTTCATGCAGAATCTTTAAGTCCTAGCTCGTGTCCAAGGCACCAAAGCCAGCTAAAAAGGCAATATTCGATACCTAAAACTTGAATTGTACTACTTCTTACTGGATATTACAACAACCTAGAAGCGTCATCTGTGTTCTACTATAGTGCTTGTAGTGTCTCCACATACCGCAGCACGCGACATAGCTTTGCAGACGATAAATGTAACCGTTTCAGACAGAAGAGCGGCCAATGTGGCTATCTATCTTTAAGTCGATTCGATAACAAATGACGAAAACGGACAGATTTCTCAGGTTTTTACTACATATGAACACTTTTCACATTCTCCCATGCAACTCGGCTGCTAGTCCTCCTTTCATGCAGAATCTTAAGGTCCTAGGTCATGTCCAAGGCACCAAAGCCAGCTAAAAAGTCAATAATCGATACCCAATACTTGAATAGTACTACTTCTTACTGGCTATTGCATCAACTAAGAAGATTCATCTGTGTTCTACTTTGGTGTTTTTAGTGTCTTCGCATACTGCAGCACGCGAAATAGCTTTGCAGACGATAAGTAAAATAGTTTCAGAGAGAAGAGCGGTCATTGTGACGATCTGGCTTAAGTCGTTTCGATAACAAATGAAGAAAACGGACGGATTTCTCAGGTTTTTACTACATATGAACACTTTTCACATTCTCCCGTGCAACGCGGCTGCTAGTCCTCCTTTCATGCAAAATCTTAAGTACTTAGCTCATGTCCAAGGCACCAAAGAAGGGTAAAAAGTCAAAAATCGATACATAAAACTTGAATTGTACTACTTCTCACTGCCTATTACATCAACTTAGAAGCTTCATCTGTGTTCTACTATGGTGCTTTTAGTGCCTCCGCATACCGCAGCACGCGACATAGCTTTGCAGACGATAAGTACAACCGTTTCAGAGAGAAGGGCGGCCAATGTGACGATCTGGCTTTAAACCGATTCGATAACAAGTGAAGAAAACGGACGGATTTCTCAGGTTTTTACTACACATGAACACTTTTCACAATCTCCCGTGCAACGCGGCTGCTAGTCCTCCTTTCATGCAAAATCTTAAGTTCCTAGCACATGTCCAAGGCACCAATGAAGGGTAAAAAGTCAATAATCGATAATTAAAACTTGAATTGTACTACTTCTTATTGGCTATTGCATCATCTTAGAAGCTTCATCTGTGTTCTACTATGTTGCTTTTAGTGTCTCGGCATACCGCAATACGCGACATAGCTTTGCAGACGATAAATGTAACCGTTTCAGACAGTAGAGCGGCCAATGTGGCTATCTGGCTTTAAGTCGATTCGATAACAAATGACGAAAACGGACAGATTTCTCAGGTTTTTACTACATATGAACACTTTTCACATTCTCCCATGCAACTCGGCTGCTAGTCCTCCTTTCAAGCAGAATCTTTCGGTCCTAGCTCATGTCCAAGGCACCAAAGCCAACTAAAAAGTCAATAATCGATACCTAAAACTGGAATTGTGCTACTTCTTACTGGATATTACATCAACTTAGAAGCTTCATCTGTGTTCTACTTTGGTGCTTTTAGTGTCTTCGCATACCGCAGCACGCGAAATAGCTTTGCAGACGATAAGTAAAACTGTTTCAGAATGAAGAGCGGTCATTGTGACGATCTGGCTTAAGTCGTTTCGATAACAAATGACGAAAACGGACAGATTTCTCAGGTTTTTACTACATATGAACACTTTTCACATTCTCCCGTGCAACGCGGCAGCTAATCCTCCTTTCATGCAGAATCTTAACGTCCTAGCTCATGTCCAAGGCACCAAAGCCAGCTAAAATGTCAATAATTGATACCTAAAACTTGAATTCTACTACATCTTACTGGCTGTTACATCAACTTAGAAGCTTCATCTGTGTTCTACTATGGTGCTTTAAGTGCCTCCGCATACCGCAGCACGCGACATAGCTTTGCAGACGATAAATGTAACCGTTTCAGACAGAAGTGCGGCCAATGTGACGATCTGGCTTTAAGTCGTTTCGATAACAAATGACGAAAACGGACTTGTTTCTCAGGTTTTTACTACATATGAACACTTTTCACATTCTCCCGTGCTACTCGGCTGCTAGTCCTCCTTTCATGCCGAATCTTAAAGTCCTTGCTCTTGTCCAAGACACCAAAGCCAGCTAACAAGGCAATGATCGATACCTAAAACTTCAATTGTACTACTTCTTACTGGATATTACATCAACTTAGAAGCTTCATCTGTGTTCTACTATGGTGCTTTTAGTGCCTCCGCATACCGCAACACGCGACATAGCTTTGCAGACGATAAGTACAACCGTTTCAGAGAGAAGGGCGGCCAATGTGACAATCTGGCTTGAAGCCGATTGGATAACAAATGACGAAAACGGACGGATTTCTTAGGTTTTTACTACATATGAACACTTTTCACAATCTCCCGTGCAACGCGGCTGTTAGTCCTCCTTTCATGCAAAATCTTAAGTTCCTAGCTCATGTCCAAGGCACCAAAGAAGGGTAAAAAGTCAATAATCGATAATTAAAACTTGAATTGTACTACTTCTTATTGGCTATTGCATCATCTTAGAAGCTTCATCTGTTTTCTACTATGGTGCTTTTAGTGTCTCGGCATACCGCAGCACGCGACATAGCTTTGCAGACGATAAATGTAATCGTTTCAGACAGAAGAGCGGCCAATGTGACGATCTGGCTTTAAGGCGATTCGATAACAAATGACGAAACGGACGAATTTCTTAGGTTTTTACTACATATGAACACTTTTCACATTCTCCCGTGCAACGCGACTGCTAGTACTCCTTTCATGCAAAATCTTAAGTTCCTAGCTCATTTCCAAGGCACCGAAGAAGGGTAAAAAGTTTATAATCGATACCTAAAACTTGATTTGAACTACTTCTTACTGGCTATTACATCAACTTAGAAGCTTCATCTGTGTTCTACTATGGTGCTTTTAGTGTCTCCGCATACCGCAGCAAGTGACATAACTTTGCAGACGATAAATGTAACCGTTTCAGACACAAGTGCGGCCAATGTGACGATCTGTCATTAAGTCGATTCGGTAACTAATGAAGAAAACGGACGAATTTCTCAGGTTTTTACTAGATGTGAACACTTTTCACATTCTCCCGTGCAACTCGGCTGCTAATCCTCCTTTCATGCAAAATCTTAAGTTCCTAGCTCAAGTCCAAGGCACCATAGAAGGGTAAAAAGTCAATAATTGATACCTAAAACTTGAATTGTACTACTTCTTACTGGCTATTACATTAACTTAGAAGCGTCATCTGTGTTCTACTATGGTGCTTTTAGTGTCTCCGCATACCGCAGCACGCGACATAGCTTTGCAGACGATAAATGTAATCGTTTCAGACAGAAGAGCGGCCAATGTGACGATCTGGCTTTAAGTCGATTCGATAACAAATGACGAAAACGGATGGATTTCTCAAGTTTTTACTACATATGAACACTTTTCACATTCTCCCGTGCAACGCGGCTGCTAATCCTTATTTCATGCAGAATCTTAATGTCCTAGCTCATGTCCAAGGCACCAAAGCCAGCTAAAACGTCAATAATCGATACCTAAAACTTGAATAGTACTACTTCTTACTGGCTATTGCATCAACTAAGAAGATTCATCTGTGTTCTACTATGGTGCTTTTAGTGTCTCCGCATACCGCAGCACGTGACATAGCTTTGCAGACGATAAGTACAACCGTTTCAGAGAGAACAGCGGCCAATGTGACGATCTGGCTTTAAGTCGATTCGATAACAAATGACGAACACGGACGGTTTTCTCAGGTTTTTACTACATATGAACACTTTTCACATTCGCCTGTGCAACGCAGCCGCTAGTCCTACTTTCATGCAAAATGTTAAGTTCCTAGCTCATGTCCAAGGCACCAAACAAGGGTAAAAAGTCAATAATCCATATCTAAAACTTGAATTGTACTACCTCTCACTGGTTATTACATCGACTCAGGAGCTTCATCTGTGTTCTACTATGGTTCTTTTACTGTCTCCGCATACCGCAGCACGCGACATAGCTTTGCAGACGATAAATGTAAGCGTTTCAGACAGAAGAGCGGCCAATGTGACAATGTGGCTTTAAGTCATTTCGATAACAAATGACGAAACGGACGGATTTCTTAGGTTTTTACTACATATGAACACTTTTCACATTCTCCCGTGGAACGCGGCGGCTAGTCCTCCTTTCATGCAAAATCTTAAGTTCCTAGCTCATGTCCAAGGCACCAAAGAAGGGTACAAAGCAAATAATCGATACTTAAAATTTGAATTATACTTCTTCTTACTGGCTATTACATCAACTTAGAAGCTTCATCTGTGTTCTACTATGGTGCTTTTAGTGTCTCCTCATGCCGCAGCACGCGACGTAGTTTTGCAGACGATAGTTACAACCTTTATAGAGAGAAGAGCGGCCAATGTGTCGATTTGGCTTTAAGTCGATTCCATAACAAATGACGAAAACGGACGTATTTCTCAGGTTTTTACTACAGATGAACTCTTTTCACTTTCTCCCGTGCCACGCAGCTGCTAGACCTCCTTTCATGCAAAATCTTAAGATCCTAGCTCTTGTCCAAGGCACCAAAGAAGGGTAAAAGGTCAGTAATAGATACCTAAAACTTGAATTGTACTACTTCTTACTAGCTATTACATCAACTTAGAAGCGTCATCTGTGTTCTACTATGGTGCTTTTAGAGTCTCCGCATACCGCAGCACGCGACTTAGCTTTGCAGACGATAAATGTAATCGTCTCAGACAGAAGAGCGGCCAATGTGACGATCTGGCTTTAAGTCGATTCGATAACAAATGACGAAAACTGACGGATTTCTCAAGTTTTTACTACATATGAACACTTTTCACATACTCCCGTGCAACTCGGCTGCTAGTCCTCCTTTCATGCAGAATCTTAAGGTCCTAGCTCATGTCCAAGGCACCAAAGCCAGCTAACAAGTCAATAATCGATACCTAAAACTTGAATTCTACTACATCTTACTGGCTATTACATCAACTTAGAAGCTTCATCTGTGGTCTACTATGGTGCTTTTAGTGTCTCCGCATACCGCAGCACGCGACATAGCTTTGCAGACGATAAATGTAACCGTTTCAGACAGAATAGCGGCCAATGTGACCATCTGGCTTTAAGTCGGTTCAATAACAAATGACGAAAACGGACGGATTTCTCAGGTTTTTACTACATATGAACACTTTTCACATTCTCCCGTGCAACTCGGCTGCTAGTCCTCCTTTCATGCCGAATCTTAAAGTCCTTGCTCATGTCCAAGACACCAAAGCCAGCTAACAACGCAATAATCGATACCTAAAACTTCAATTGTACTACTTCTTACTGGATATTACATCAACTTAGAAGCGTCATCTTTGTTCTACTATGGTGCTTTTAGTGTCTCCACGTACCGCAGCACGCGACATAGCTTTGCAGACGATAAGTACAACCGTTTCAGAGAGAAGAGCGGCCAATGTGACGATCTGGTTTTAAGTCGAATCGATAACAAATGACGATCACGGAAGGATTTCTCTGGTTCTTACTACATATGAACACTTTTCAAATTCGCCCGTGCAACGCGGCCGCTAGTCCTCCTTTCATGCAAAATGTTAAGTTCCTAGCTCATGTCCAAGGCACCAAAGAAGGGTATAAAGTCAATAATCCGTAACTAAAACTTGAATTGTACTACTTCTCACTGGCTATTACAGCGACTTAGGAGCTTCATCTGTGTTCTACTATGGTGCTTTTAGTGTCTCCGCATACAGCAGCACACGACATAGCTTTGCAGACGATAAATGTAACCGTTTCAGACAGAAGTGCGGCCAATGTGACGATCTGGCTTTAAGACGATTCGATAACAAATGACTAAAACGGACGGATTTCTCAGCTTTTTACTACATATGAACACTTTTCACATTCTCCCATGCAACGCGGCTGCTAGTCCTCCTTTCCTGCTAATCTTAAGTTCCTAGAACATGTCCAAGGCACCAAAGAAATGTAAAAAGTCAATAATCGGTACATAAAACTTGAATTGTACTACTTCTTACTGGCTATTACATCAACTTAGAAGCTTCATCTGTGTTCTACTATGGTGCATTTAGTGCCTCCGCATACCGCAACACGCGACATAGCTTTGCAGACGATAAGTACAACCGTTTCAGAGAGAAGGGCGGCCAATGTGACAATCTGGCTTGAAGCCGATTGGATAACAAATGACGAAAACGGACGGATTTCTCAGGTTTTTACTACATATGAACACTTTTCACAATCTCCCGTGCAACGCGGCTGTTAGTCCTCCTTTCATGCAAAATCTTAAGTTCCTAGCTCATGTCCAAGGCACCAAAGAAGGGTAAAAAGTCAATAATCGATAATTAAAACTTGAATTGTACTACTTCTTATTGGTTATTGCATCATCTTAGAAGCTTCATCTGTTTTCTACTATGGTGCTTTTAGTGTCTCGGCATACCACAGCACGCGACATAGCTTTGCAGACGATAAATGTAATCGTTTCAGACAGAAGAGCGGCCAATGTGACGATCTGGCTTTAAGGCGATTCGATAACAAATGACGAAACGGACGAATTTCTTAGGTTTTTACTACATATGAACACTTTTCACATTCTCCCGTGCAACGCGACTGCTAGTACTCCTTTCATGCAAAATCTTAAGTTCCTAGCTCATTTCCAAGGCACCGAAGAAGGGTAAAAAGTTTATAATCGATACCTAAAACTTGATTTGAACTACTTCTTACTGGCTATTACATCAACTTAGAAGCTTCATCTGAGTTCTACTATGGTGCGGTCAGTGTCTGCGCATACCGCAACACGCGACATAGGTTTGCAGACGATAAGTACAACCGTTTCAGAGAGAAGGGCGGCCAATGTGTAGATCTGGCTTTAAGCCGATTCGATAACAAATGACGAAAACGGACGGATTTCTCAGGTTTTTACTACATATGAACACTTTTCACAATCTCTCGTGCAACGCGGCTGCTAGTCCTCCTTTCATGCAAAATCTGAAGTTCCTAGCTCATGTCCAAGGCAGCAAAGAAGGGTAAAAAGTCAATAATCGATACCTAAAACTTAAATTGTACTACTTCTTACTGGCTATTACATTAACTTAGAAGCGTCATCTGTGTTCTACTATGGTGCTTTTAGTGTCTCCGCATACCGCAGCACGCGACATAGCTTTGCAGACGATAAATGTAATCGTTTCAGACAGAAGAGCGGCCAATGTGACGATCTGGCTTTAAGTCGATTCGATAACAAATGACGAAAACGGATGGATTTCTCAAGTTTTTAGTACATATGAACACTTTTCACATTCTCCCGTGCAACGCGGCTGCTAATCCTCCTTTCATGCAGAATCTTAATGTCCTAGCTCATGTCCAAGGCACCAAAGCCAGCTAAAAAGTCAATAATCGATACCCAATACTTGAATGGTACTACTTCTTACTGGCTATTGCATCAACTATGAAGATTCATCTGTGTTCTACTATGGTGCTTTTAGTGTCCCCGCACACCGCAGCACGCGACATAGCTTTGCAGACGATAAGTACAACCGTTTCAGAGAGAAGAGCGGCCAATGTGACGATCTGGCTTTAAGTCGATTCGATAACAAATGACGAACACGGACGGATTTCTCAGGTTTTTACTACATATGAACACTTTTCACATTCTCCCATGCAACTCGGCTGCTAGTCCTCCTTTCAAGTAGAATCTTTCGGTCCTAGCTCATGTCCAAGGCACCAAAGCCAACTAAAAAGTCAATAATCGATACCTAAAACTGGAATTGTGCTACTTCTTACTGGATATTACATCAACTTAGAAGCTTCATCTGTGTTCTACTTTGGTGCTTTTAGTGTCTTCGCATACCGCAGCACGCGAAATAGCTTTGCAGACGATAAGTAAAACTGTTTCAGAATGAAGAGCGGTCATTGTGACGATCTGGCTTAAGTCGTTTCGATAACAAATGACGAAAACGGACAGATTTCTCAGGTTTTTACTACATATGAACACTTTTCACATTCTCCCGTGCAACGCGACTGCTAGTCCTCCTTTCATGCAAAATCTTAAGTTCCTAGATCATTTCCAAGGCACCGAAGAATGGTAAAAAGTTTATAATCGATACCTAAAACTTGATTTGTACTACTTCTTACTGGCTATTACATCAACTTAGAAGCGTCATCTGTGATCTACTATGGAGCTTTTAGTGTATCCGCATATCGCAGCACGCGGCATAGCTCTGCAAACGATAAATCTAACCGTTTCAGACAGAAGTACGGCCAATGTGACGATCTGGGTTTTTTAGTCGATTCGATAAGAAATGACGAAAACGGACGGATTTCTCAAGTTTTTACTACATATGAACACTTTTCACATTCTCCCAAGCAACGCGGCAGCTAATCCTCCTTTCATGCAGAATCTTAAGGTCCTAGCTCATGTCCAAGGCACCAAAGCCAGCTAAAATGTCAATAATTGATACCTAAAACTTGAATTCTACTACATCTTACTGGCTGTTACATCAACTTAGAAGCTTCATCTGTGTTCTACTATGGTGCTTTAAGTGCCTCCGCATACCGCAGCACGCGACATAGCTTTGCAGACGATAAATGTAACCGTTTCAGACAGAAGTGCGGCCAATGTGACGATCTGGCTTTAAGTCGATTCGATAACAAATGACGAAAACGGACTTGTTTCTCAGGTTTTTACTACATATGAACACTTTTCACATTCTCCCGTGCTACTCGGCTGCTAGTCCTCCTTTCATGCCGAATCTTAAAGTCCTTGCTCTTGTCCAAGACACCAAAGCCAGCTAACAAGGCAATGATCGATACCTAAAACTTCAATTGTACTACTTCTTACTGGATATTACATCAACTTAGAAGCTTCATCTGTGTTCTACTATGGTGCTTTTAGTGCCTCCGCATACCGCAACACGCGACATAGCTTTGCAGACGATAAGTACAACCGTTTCAGAGAGAAGGGCGGCCAATGTGACAATCTGGCTTGAAGCCGATTGGATAACAAATGACGAAAACGGACGGATTTCTCAGGTTTTTACTACATATGAACACTTTTCACAATCTCCCGTGCAACGCGGCTGTTAGTTCTCCTTTCATGCAAAATCTTAAGTTCCTAGCTTATGTCCAAGGCACCAAAGAAGGGTAAAAAGTCAATAATCGATAATTAAAACTTGAATTGTACTACTTCTTATTGGCTATTGCATCATCTTAGAAGCTTCATCTGTTTTCTACTATGGTGCTTTTAGTGTCTCGGCATACCGCAGCACGCGACATAGCTTTGCAGACGATAAATGTAATCGTTTCAGACAGAAGAGCGGCCAATGTGACGATCTGGCTTTAAGGCGATTCGATAACAAATGACGAAACGGACGAATTTCTTAGGTTTTTACTACATATGAACACTTTTCACATTCTCCCGTGCAACGCGACTGCTAGTACTCCTTTCATGCAAAATCTTAAGTTCCTAGCTCATTTCCAAGGCACCGAAGAAGGGTAAAAAGTTTATAATCGATACCTAAAACTTGATTTGAACTACTTCTTACTGGCTATTACATCAACTTAGAAGCTTCATCTGTGTTCTACTATGGTGCTTTTAGTGTCTCCGCATACCGCAGCAAGTGACATAACTTTGCAGACGATAAATTAACCGTTTCAGACACAAGTGCGGCCAATGTGACGATCTGTCATTAAGTCGATTCTGTAACTAATGAAGAAAACGGACGGATTTCTCAGGTTTTTACTAGATGTGAACACTTTTCACATTCTCCCGTGCAACTCGGCTGCTAATCCTCCTTTCATGCAAAATCTTAAGTTCCTAGCTCAAGTCCAAGGCACCATAGAAGGGTAAAAAGTCAATAATTGATACCTAAAACTTGAATTGTACTACTTCTTACTGGCTATTACATTAACTTAGAAGCGTCATCTGTGTTCTACTATGGTGCTTTTAGTGTCTCCGCATACCGCAGCACGCGACATAGCTTTGCAGACGATAAATGTAATCGTTTCAGACAGAAGAGCGGCCAATGTGACGATCTGGCTTTAAGTCGATTCGATAACAAATGACGAAAACGGATGGATTTCTCAAGTTTTTACTACATATGAACACTTTTCACATTCTCCCGTGCAACGCGGCTGCTAATCCTTATTTCATGCAGAATCTTAATGTCCTAGCTCATGTCCAAGGCACCAAAGCCAGCTAAAACGTCAACAATCGATACCTAAAACTTGAATTCTACTACCTCTTATTGGCTATTACATCAACTTAGAAGCTTCATCTGTGTTCTGCTATGGTGCGTTTAGTGTCTCCGCATACCGCAGCACGTGACATAGCTTTGCAGACGATAAATGTAACCGTTTCAGACAGAAGAGCGGCTAATGTGACCATCTGGCTTTAAGTCGGTTCAATAACAAATGACGAAAACGGACGGATTTCTCAGGTTTTTACTACATATGAACACTTTTCACATTCTCTCGTGCGACTCGGCTGCTAGTCCTCCTTTCATGCAGAATCTTAAGGTCGTAGGTCATGTCCAAGGCACCAAAGCCATCTAAAAAGTCAATAATCGATACCCAATACTTGAATAGTACTACTTCTTACTGGCTATTGCATCAACTAAGAAGATTCATCTGTGTTCTACTATGGTGCTTTTAGTGTCTCCGCATACCGCAGCACGTGACATAGCTTTGCAGACGATAAGTACAACCGTTTCAGAGAGAACAGCGGCCAATGTGACGATCTGGCTTTAAGTCGATTCGATAACAAATGACGAACACGGACGGTTTTCTCAGGTTTTTACTACATATGAACACTTTTCACATTCGCCTGTGCAACGCAGCCGCTAGTCCTACTTTCATGCAAAATGTTAAGTTCCTAGCTCATGTCCAAGGCACCATACAAGGGTAAAAAGTCAATAATCCATATCTAAAACTTGAATTGTACTACCTCTCACTGGTTATTACATCGACTCTGGAGCTTCATCTGTGTTCTACTATGGTTCTTTTACTGTCTCCGCATACCGCAGCACGCGACATAGCTTTGCAGACGATAAATGTAAGCGTTTCAGACAGAAGAGCGGCCAATGTGACAATGTGGCTTTAAGTCATTTCGATAACAAATGACGAAACGGACGGATTTCTTAGGTTTTTACTACATATGAACACTTTTCACATTCTCCCGTGCAACGCGGCGGCTAGTCCTCCTTTCATGCAAAATCTTAAGTTCCTAGCTCATGTCCAAGGCACCAAAGAAGGGTACAAAGCAAATAATCGATACTTAAAATTTGAATTGTACTACTTCTTACTGGCTATTACATCAACTTAGAAGCTTCATCTGTGTTCTACTATGGTGCTTTTAGTGTCTCCGCATGCCGCAGCACGCGACGTAGTTTTGCAGACGATAGTTACAACCTTTATAGAGAGAAGAGCGGCCAATGTGTCGATCTGGCTTTAAGTCGATTCCATAACAAATGACGAAAACGGACGTATTTCTCAGGTTTTTACTACAGATGAACTCTTTTCACTTTCTCCCGTGCCACGCGGCTGCTAGACCTCCTTTCATGCAAAATCTTAAGATCCTAGCTCTTGTCCAAGGCACCAAAGAAGGGTAAAAGGTCAGTAATCGATACCTAAAACTTGAATTGTACTACTTCTTACTAGCTATTACATCAACTTAGAAGCGTCATCTGTGTTCTACTATGGTGCTTTTAGAGTCTCCGCATACCGCAGCACGCGACTTAGCTTTGCAGACGATAAATGTAATCGTTTCAGGCAGAAGAGCGGCCAATGTGACGATCTGGCTTTAAGTCGATTCGATAACAAATGACGAAAACTGACGGATTTCTCAAGTTTTTACTACATATGAACACTTTTCACATTCTCCCGTGCAACTCGGCTGCTAGTCCTCCTTTCATGCAGAATGTTAAGGTCCTAGCTCATGTCCAAGGCACCAAAGCCAGCTAACAAGTCAATAATCGATACCTAAAACTTGAATTCTACTACATCTTACTGGCTATTACATCAACTTAGAAGCTTCATCTGTGGTCTACTATGGTGCTTTTAGTGTCTCCGCATACCGCAGCACGCGACATAGCTTTGCAGACGATAAATGTAACCGTTTCAGACAGAATAGCGGCCAATGTGACCATCTGGCTTTAAGTCGGTTCAATAACAAATGACGAAAACGGACGGATTTCTCTGGTTTTTACTACATATGAACACTTTTCACATTCTCCCGTGCAACTCGGCTGCTAGTCCTCCTTTCATGCCGAATCTTAAAGTCCTTGCTCATGTCCAAGACACCAAAGCCAGCTAACAACGCAATAATCGATACCTAAAACTTCAATTGTACTACTTCTTACTGGATATTACATCAACTTAGAAGCGTCATCTTTGTTCTACTATGGTGCTTTTAGTGTCTCCACATACCGCAGCACGCGACATAGCTTTGCAGACGATAAGTACAACCGTTTCAGAGAGAAGAGCGGCCAATGTGACTATCTGGTTTTAAGTCGAATCGATAACAAATGACGATCACGGAAGGATTTCTCTGGTTCTTACTACATATGAACACTTTTCAAATTCGCCCGTGCAACGCGGCCGCTAGTCCTCCTTTCATGCAAAATGTTAAGTTCCTAGCTCATGTCCAAGGCACCAAAGAAGGGTAAAAAGTCAATAATCCGTAACTAAAACTTGAATTGTACTACTTCTCACTGGCTATTACAGCGACTTAGGAGCTTCATCTGTGTTCTACTATGGTGCTTTTAGTGTCTCCGCATACAGCAGTACACGACATAGCTTTGCAGACGATAAATGTAACCGTTTCAGACAGAAGTGCGGCCAATGTGACGATCTGGCTTTAAGACGATTCGATAACAAATGACTAAAACGGACGGATTTCTCAGCTTTTTACTACATATGAACACTTTTCACATTCTCCCATGCAACGCGGCTGCTAGTCCTCCTTTCCTGCTAATCTTAAGTTCCTAGAACATGTCCAAGGCACCAAAGAAATGTAAAAAGTCAATAATCGGTACATAAATCTTGAATTGTACTACTTCTTACTGGCTATTACATCAACTTAGAAGCTTCATCTGTGTTCTACTATAGTGCTTTTAGTGCCTCCGCATACCGCAACACGCGACATAGCTTTGCAGACGATAAGTACAACCGTTTCAGAGAGAAGGGCGGCCAATGTGACAATCTGGCTTGAAGCCGATTGGATAACAAATGACGAAAACGGACGGATTTCTCAGGTTTTTACTACATATGAACACTTTTCACAATCTCCCGTGCAACGCGGCTGTTAGTCCTCCTTTCATGCAAAATCTTAAGTTCCTAGCTCATGTCCAAGGCACCAAAGAAGGGTAAAAAGTCAATAATCGATAATTAAAACTTGAATTGTACTACTTCTTATTGGTTATTGCATCATCTTAGAAGCTTCATCTGTGTTCTACTATGGTGCTTTTAGTGTCTCGGCATACCGCAGCACGCGACATAGCTTTGCAGACGATAAATGTAATCGTTTCAGACAGAAGAGCGGCCAATGTGACGATCTGGCTTTAAGGCGATTCGATAACAAATGACGAAACGGACGAATTTCTTAGGTTTTTACTACATATGAACACTTTTCACATTCTCCCGTGCAACGCGACTGCTAGTACTCCTTTCATGCAAAATCTTAAGTTCCTAGCTCATTTCCAAGGCACCGAAGAAGGGTAAAATGTTTATAATCGATACCTAAAACTTGATTTGAACTACTTCTTACTGGCTATTACATCAACTTAGAAGCTTCATCTGAGTTCTACTATGGTGCGGTCAGTGTCTGCGCATACCGCAACACGCGACATAGGTTTGCAGACGATAAGTACAACCGTTTCAGAGAGAAGGGCGGCCAATGTGTAGATCTGGCTTTAAGCCTATTCGATAACAAATGACGAAAACGGACGGATTTCTCAGGTTTTTACTACATATGAACACTTTTCACAATCTCTCGTGCAACGCGGCTGCTAGTCCTCCTTTCATGCAAAATCTGAAGTTCCTAGCTCATGTCCAAGGCAGCAAAGAAGGGTAAAAAGTCAATAATCGATACCTAAAACTTAAATTGTACTACTTCTTACTGGCTATTACATTAACTTAGAAGCGTCATCTGTGTTCTACTATGGTGCTTTTAGTGTCTCCGCATACCGCAGCACGCGACATAGCTTTGCAGACGATAAATGTAATCGTTTCAGACAGAAGAGCGGCCAATGTGACGATCTGGCTTTAAGTCGATTCGATAACAAATGACGAAAACGGATGGATTTCTCAAGTTTTTAGTACATATGAACACTTTTCACATTCTCCCGTGCAACGCGGCTGCTAATCCTCCTTTCATGCAGAATCTTAATGTCCTAGCTCATGTCCAAGGCACCAAAGCCAGCTAAAAAGTCAATAATCGATACCCAATACTTGAATAGTACTACTTCTTACTGGCTATTGCATCAACTAAGAAGATTCATCTGTGTTCTACTATGGTGCTTTTAGTGTCCCCGCACACCGCAGCACGCGACATAGCTTTGCAGACGATAAGTACAACCGTTTGAGAGAGAAGAGTGGCCAATGTGACGATCTGGCTTTAAGTCGATTCGATAACAAATGACGAACACGGACGGATTTCTCAGGTTTTTACTACATATGAACACTTTTCACATTCGCCTGTGCAACGCAGCCGCTAGTCCTCCTTTCATGCAAAATGTTAAGTTCCTAGCTCATGTCTAAGGCACCATACAAGGGTAAAAAGTCAATAATCCATATCTAAAACTTGAATTGTACTACCTCTCACTGGCTATTACATCGACTCACGAGCTTCATCTGTGTTCTACTATGGTTCTTTTAGTGTCTCCGCATACCGCAGCACGCGACATAGCTTTGCAGACGATAAATGTAACCGTTTCAGACAGAAGAGCGGCCAATGTGACAATCTGGCTTTAAGTCATTTCGATAACAAATGACGAAACGGACGGATTTCTTAGGTTTTTACTACATATGAACACATTTCACATTCTTCCGTGCAACGCGGCGGCTAGTCCTACTTTCATGCAAAATCTTAAGTTCCTAGCTCATGTCCAAGGCACCAAAGAAAGGTACAAAGCCAATAATCGATACTTAAAACTTGAATTTTACTACTTCTTACTGGCTATTACATCAACTTAGAAGCTTCATCTGTGATCTACTATGGTGCTTTTAGTGTCTCCGCATGCCGCAGCACGCGACATAGCTTTGCAGACGATAAATGTAATCGTTTCAGACAGAAGAGCGGCCAATGTGACGATCTGGCTTTAAGTCGATTCGATAACAAATGACGAAAACGGATGGATTTCTCAAGTTTTTACTACATATGAACACTTTTCACATTCTCCCGTGCAACGCGGCTGCTAATCCTCCTTTCATGCACAATCGTAATGTCCTAGCTCATGTCCAAGGCTCCAAAGCCAGCTAAAACGTCAATAATCGATACCTAAAACTTTAATTCTACTACCTCTTATTGGCTATTACATCAACTTAGAAGCTTCATCTGTGTTCTACTATGGAGCTTTTAGTGTCTCCGCATACCGCAGCACGCGACATAGCTTTGCAGACGATAAATGTAACCGTTTCAGAGAGAAGGGCGGCCAATGTGACAATCTGGCTTGAAGCCGATTGGATAACAAATGACGAAAACGGACGGATTTCTCAGGTTTTTACTACATATGAACACTTTTCACAATCTCCCGTGCAACGCGGCTGTTAGTCCTCCTTTCATGCAAAATCTTAAGTTCCTAGCTCATGTCCAAGGCACCAAAGAAGGAAAAAAAGTCAATAATTGATAATTAAAACTTGAATTGTACTACTTCTTATTGGCTATTGCATCATCTTAGAAGCTTCATCTGTTTTCTACTATGGTGCTTTTAGTGTCTCGGCATACCGCAGCACGCGACATAGCTTTGCAGACGATAAATGTAATCGTTTCAGACAGAAGAGCGGCCAATGTGACGATCTGGCTTTAAGGCGATTCGATAACAAATGACGAAACGGACGAATTTCTTAGGTTTTTACTACATATGAACACTTTTCACATTCTCCCGTGCAACGCGACTGCTAGTACTCCTTTCATGCAAAATCTTAAGTTCCTAGCTCATTTCCAAGGCACCGAAGAAGGGTAAAAAGTTTATAATCGATACCTAAAACTTGATTTGAACTACTTCTTACTGGCTATTACATCAACTTAGAAGCTTCATCTGAGTTCTACTATGGTGCGGTCAGTGTCTGCGCATACCGCAACACGCGACATAGGTTTGCAGACGATAAGTACAACCGTTTCAGAGAGAAGGGCGGCCAATGTGTAGATCTGGCTTTAAGCCGATTCGATAACAAATGACGAAAACGGACGGATTTCTCAGGTTTTTACTACATATGAACACTTTTCACAATCTCTCGTGCAACGCGGCTGCTAGTCCTCCTTTCATGCAAAATCTGAAGTTCCTAGCTCATGTCCAAGGCAGCAAAGAAGGGTAAAAAGTCAATAATCGATACCTAAAACTTAAATTGTACTACTTCTTACTGGCTATTACATTAACTTAGAAGCGTCATCTGTGTTCTACTATGGTGCTTTTAGTGTCTCCGCATACCGCAGGACGCGACATAGCTTTGCAGACGATAAATGTAATCGTTTCAGACAGAAGAGCGGCCAATGTGACGATCTGGCTTTAAGTCGATTCGATAACAAATGACGAAAACGGATGGATTTCTCAAGTTTTTAGTACATATGAACACTTTTCACATTCTCCCGTGCAACGCGGCTGCTAATCCTCCTTTCATGCAGAATCTTAATGTCCTAGCTCATGTCCAAGGCACCAAAGCCAGCTAAAAAGTCAATAATCGATACCCAATACTTGAATAGTACTACTTCTTACTGGCTATTGCATCAACTAAGAAGATTCATCTGTGTTCTACTATGGTGCTTTTAGTGTCCCCGCACACCGCAGCACGCGACATAGCTTTGCAGACGATAAGTACAACCGTTTCAGAGAGAAGAGCGGCCAATGTGACGATCTGGCTTTAAGTCGATTCGATAACAAATGACGAACACGGACGGATTTCTCAGGTTTTTACTACATATGAACACTTTTCACATTCGCCTGTGCAACGCAGCCGCTAGTCCTCCTTTCATGCAAAATGTTAAGTTCCTAGCTCATGTCCAAGGCACCATACAAGGGTAAAAAGTCAATAATCCATATCTAAAACTTGAATTGTACTACCTCTCACTGGCTATTACATCGACTCACGAGCTTCATCTGTGTTCTACTATGGTTCTTTTAGTGTCCCCGCATACCGCAGCACGCGACATAGCTTTGCAGACGATAAATGTAACCGTTTCAGACAGAAGAGCGGCCAATGTGACAATCTGGCTTTAAGTCATTTCGATAACAAATGACGAAACGGACGGATTTCTTAGGTTTTTACTATATATGAACACTTTTCACATTCTTGCGTGCAACGCGGCGGCTAGTCCTCCTTTCATGCAGAATCTTAAGTTCCTAGCTCATGTCCAAGGCACCAAAGAAGGGTACAAAGCCAATAATCGATACTTAAAACTTGAATTGTACTACTTCTTACTGGCTATTACATCAACTTAGAAGCTTCATCTGTGATCTACTATGGTGCTTTTAGTGTCTCCGCATGCCGCAGCACGCGACATAGCTTTGCAGACGATAAATGTAATCGTTTCAGACAGAAGAGCGGCCAATGTGACGATCTGGCTTTAAGTCGATTCGATAACAAATGACGAAAACGGATGGATTTCTCAAGTTTTTACTACATATGAACACTTTTCACATTCTCCCGTGCAACGCGGCTGCTAATCCTATTTTCATGCAGAATCTTAATGTCCTAGCTCATGTCCAAGGCACCAAAGCCAGCTAAAACGTCAATAATCGATACCTAAAACTTGAATTCTACTACCTCTTATTGGCTATTACATCAACTTAGAAGCTTCATCTGTGTTCTACTATGGAGCTTTTAGTGTCTCCGCATACCGCAGCACGCGACATAGCTTTGCAGACGATAAATGTAACCGTTTCAGACAGAAGAGCGGCTAATGTGACCATCTGGCTTTAAGTCTGTTCAGTAACAAATGACGAAAACGGACGTATTTCTCAGGTTTTTACTACATACGAACTCTTTTTACTTTCTCCCGTGCCACGCGGCTGCTAATCCTCCTTTCATGCAGAATCTTAAGGTCCTACCTCATGTCCAAGGCACCAAAGCCAGCTAACAAGTCAATAATCGATACCTAAAACTTGAATTCTACTACATCTTACTGGCTATTACATCAACTTAGAAGCTTCATCTGTGGTATATTATGGTGCTTTTAGTGTCTCCGCATTTCGCAGCACGCGACATAGCTTTGCAGACGATAAATGTAACCGTTTCAGACAGAATAGCGGCCAATGTGACGATCTGGCTTTAAGTCGATTCGATAACAAATGACGAAAACGGTCGGATTTCTCAGGTTTTTACTACACATGAACACTTTTCACATTCTCCCGTGCAACTCGGCTGCGAGTCCTCCTTTCGTGCAGAATCTTAAAGTCCTAGCTCGTGTCCAAGGCACCAAAGCCAGCTAAAAAGGCTATAATCGATACCTAAAACTTGAATTGTACTGCTTCTTACTGGATATTACAACAACCTAGAAGCGTCATCTGTGGTCTACTATGATGCTTCTAGTGTCTCCGCATACCGCAGCACGCAACATAGCTTTGCAGACGATAAATGTAACCGTTTCAGACAGAATAGCGGCCAATGTGATGATCTGGCTTTAAGTCGATTCGATAACAAATGACGAAAACTGACGGATTTCTCAAGTTTTTACTACATATGAACACTTTTCACATTCTCCCATGCAACTCGGCTGCTAATCCTCCTTTCATGCAAAATCTTAAGGTCCTAGCTCATGTCCAAGGCACCAAAGCCAGCTAACAAGTCAATAATCGATACCTAAAACTTGATTTGAACTACTTCTTACTGGCTATTACATCAACTTAGAAGCTTCATCTGAGTTCTACTATGGTGCGGTCAGTGTCTGCGCATACCGCAACACGCGACATAGGTTTGCAGACGATAAGTACAACCGTTTCAGAGAGAAGGGCGGCCAATGTGTAGATGTGGCTTTAAGCCGATTCGATAACAAATGACGAAAACGGACGGATTTCTCAGGTTTTTACTACATATGAACACTTTTCACAATCTCTCGTGCAACGCGGCTGCTAGTCCTCCTTTCATGCAAAATCTGAAGTTCCTAGCTCATGTCCAAGGCAGCAAAGAAGGGTAAAAGTCAATAATCGATACCTAAAACTTAAATTGTACTACTTCTTACTGGCTATTACATTAACTTAGAAGCGTCATCTGTGTTCTACTGTGGTGCTTTTAGTGTCTCCGCATACCGCAGCACGCGACATAGCTTTGCAGACGATAAATGTAATCGTTTCAGACAGAAGAGCGGCCAATGTGACGATCTGGCTTTAAGTCGATTCGATAACAAATGACGAAAACGGATGGATTTCTCAAGTTTTTACTACATATGAACACTTTTCACATTCTCCCGTGCAACGCGGCTGCTAATCCTCCTTTCATGCAGAATCTTAATGTCCTAGCTCATGTCCAAGGCACCAAAGCCAGCTAAAACGTCAATAATCGATACCTAAAACTTGAATTCTACTACCTCTTATTGGCTATTACATCAACTTAGAAGCTTCATCTGTGTTCTACTATGGAGCTTTTAGTGTCTCCGCATACCGCAGCACGCGACATAGCTTTGCAGACGATAAATGTAACCGTTTCAGACAGAAGAGCGGCTAATGTGACCATCTGGCATTAAGTCTGTTCAATAACAAATGACGAAAACGGACGTATTTCTCAGGTTTTTACTACATACGAACTCTTTTTACTTTCTCCCGTGCCACGCGGCTGCTAATCCTCCTTTCATGCAGAATCTTAGGGTCCTACCTCATGTCCAATGCACCAAAGCCAGCTAACAAGTCAATAATCGATACCTAAAACTTGAATTCTACTACATCTTACTGGCTATTACATCAACTTAGAAGCTTCATCTGTGGTATACTATGGTGCTTTTAGTGTCTCCGCATAACGCAGCACGCGACATAGCTTTGCAGATGGTAAATGTAACCGTTTCAGACAGAAGAGCGGCTAATGTGGCGATCTGTCTTTAAGTCGATTCGATAACAAATGATGAAAGCGGACAGATTTCTCAGGTTTTTACTACATATGAACACTTTTCACATTCTCCCATGCAACTCGGCTGCTAGTCCTCCTTTCAAGCAGAATCTTTCGGTCCTTGCTCAAGTCCAAGGCACCAAAGCCAGCTAAAAAGTCAATAATCGAAACCTAAAACTAGAATTGTGCTACTTCTTACTGGCTATTACATCAACTTAGAATCTTCATCTGTGTTCTACTTTGGTGCTTTTAGAGTCTTCGCATACCGCAGCGCGCGACATAGCTTTGCAGATGATAAGTACAACTGTTTCAGAGAGAAGAGCGGTCATTGTGACGATCTGGCTTAAGTCGTTTCGATAACAAATGAAGAAAACGGACGGATTTCTCAGGTTTTTACTACATATGAACACTTTTCACATTCTCTCGTGCAACTCGGCTGCTAGTCCTCCTTTCATGCAGAATCTTAAATTCCTAGGTAATGTCCAAGGCACCAAAGCCAGCTAAAACGTCAATAATCGATACCTAAAACTTGAATTCTACTACTTCTTACTGGCTATTACATCAACTTAGAAGCTTCATCTGTGTTCTACTATGGTGCTTTTAGTGTCTCCGCATACCGCAGCACGCGACATAGCTTTGCAGACGATAAATGTAACCGTTTCAGACAGAAGAGCGGCTAATGTGACCATCTGGCTTTAAGTCGGTTCAATAACAAATGTCGAAAACGGACGGATTTCTCAGGTTTTTACTACATATGAACACTTTTCACATTCTCTCGTGCAACTCGGCTGCTAGTCCTCCTTTCATGCAGAATCTTAAGGTCCTAGGTCATGTCCAAGGCACCAAAGCCAGTTAAAAAGTCAATAATCGATACCCAATACTTGAATAGTACTACTTCTTACTGGCTATTGCATCAACTAAGAAGATTCATCTGTGTTCTACTATGGTGCTTTTAGTGTCCCCGCACACCGCAGCACGCGACATAGCTTTGCAGACGATAAGTACAACCGTTTCAGAGAGAAGAGCGGCCAATGTGACGATCTGGCTTTAAGTCGATTCGATAACAAATGACGAACACGGACGGATTTCTCAGGTTATACCTACATATGAACACTTTTCACATTCGCCTGTGCAACGCAGCCGCTAGTCCTCCTTTCATGCAAAATGTTAAGTTCCTAGCTCATGTCCAAGGCACCAAACAAGGGTAAAAAGTCAATAATCCATATCTAAAACTTGAATTGTACTACCTCTCACTGGCTATTACATCGACTCAGGAGCTTCATCTGTGTTCTACTATGGTTCTTTTAGTGTCTCCGCATACCGCAGCACGCGACATAGCTTTGCAGACGATAAATGTAAAAGTTTCAGACAGAAGAGCGGCCAATGTGACAATCTGGCTTTAAGTCATTTCGATAACAAATGACGAAACGGACGGATTTCTTAGGTTTTTACTACATATGAACACTTTTCACATTCTCCCGTGCAACGCGGCGGCTAGTCCTCCTTTCATGCAAAATCTTAAGTTCCTAGCTCATGTCCAAGGCACCAAAGAAGGGTACAAAGCCGATAATCGATACATAAAACTTGAATTGTACTACTTCTTACTGGCTATTATATCAACTTAGAAGCTTCATCTGTGTTCTACTATGGTGCTTTTAGTGTCTCCGCATGCCGCAGCACGCGACGTAGCTTTGCAGACGATAATTACAACCTTTATAGAGAGAAGAGCGGCAAATGTGTCGATCTGGCTTTAAGTCGATTCCATAACAAATGACGAAAACGGACGTATTGCTCAGGTTTTTACTACATATGAACTCTTTTCACATTCTCCCGTGCCACGCGGCTGCTAGTCCTCCTTTCATGCAAAATCTTAAGATCCTAGCTCTTGTCCAAGGCACCAAAGAAGGGTAAAAGGTCAGTAATCGATACCTAAAACTTGAATTGTACTACTTCTTACTAGCTATTACATCAACTTAGAAGCTTCATCTGTGGTCTACTATGGTGCTTTTAGTGTCTCCGCATACCGCAGCACGCGACATAGCTTTGCAGATGATAAATGTAACCGTTTCAGACAGAAGAGCGGCTAATGTGACGATCTGTCTTTAAGTCGATTCGATAACAAATGACGAAAGCGGACAGATTTCTCAGGTTTTTACTACATATGAACACTTTTCACATTCTCCCATGCAACTCGCCTGCTAGTCCTCCTTTCAAGCAGAATCTTTCGGTCCTAGCTCATGTCCAAGGCACCAAAGCCAGCTAAAAAGTCAATAATCGATACCTAAAACTAGAATTGTGCTACTTCTTACTGGCTATTACATCAACTTAGAAGCTTCATCTGTGTTCTACTTTGGTGCTTTTAGTGTCTCCGCATACCGCAGCGCGCGACATAGCTTTGCAGACGATAAGTACAACTGTTTCAGAGAGAAGAGCGGTCATTGTGACGATCTGGCTTAAGTCGTTTCGATAACAAATGACGAAAACGGACGGATTTCTCAGGTTTTTACTACATATGAACACTTTTCACATTCTCTCGTGCAACTCGGCTGCTAGTCCTCCTTTCATGCAGAATCTTAAAGTCCTAGGTAATGTCCAAGGCACCAAAGCCAGCTAAAAAGTCAATAATCGATAACTAAAACTTGAATAGTACTACTTCTTACTGGCTATTACATCAACTTAGAAGCTTCATCTGTGGTCTACTATGGTGCTTTTAGTGTCTCCGCATACCGCAGCACGCGACATAGCTTTGCAGACGATAAATGTAATCGTTTCAGACAGAAGAGCGGCCAATGTGACGATCTGGCTTTAAGTTGATTCGATAACAAATGACGAAAACGGATGGATATCTCAAGTTTTTACTACATATGAACACTTTTCACATTCTCCCGTGCAACGCGGCTGCTAATCCTCCTTTCATGCAGAATCTTAATGTCCTAGCTCATGTCCAAGGCACCAAAGCCAGCTAAAACGTCAATAATCGATACCTAAAACTTGAATTCTACTACTTCTTACTGGCTATTACATCAACTTAGAAGCTTCATCTGTGTTCTACTATGGTGCTTTTAGTGTCTCCGCATACCGCAGCACGCGACATAGCTTTGCAGACGATAAATGTAACCGTTTCAGACAGAAGAGCGGCTAATGTGACCATCTGGCTTTAAGTCGGTTCAATAACAAATGACGAAAACGGACGGATTTCTCAGGTTTTTACTACATATGAACACTTTTCACATTCTCTCGTGCAACTCGGCTGCTAGTCCTCCTCTCATGCAGAATCTTAAGGTCCTAGGTAATGTCCAAGGCACCAAAGCCAGCTAAAAAGTCAATAATCGATACCCAATACTTGAATAGTACTACTTCTTACTGGCAATTGCATCAACTAAGAAGATTCATCTGTGTTCTACCATGGTGCTTCTAGTGTCCCCGCACACCGCAGCACGCGACATAGCTTTGCAGACGATAAGTACAACCGTTTCAGAGAGAAGAGCGGCCAATGTGACGATCTATCTTTAAGTCGATTCGTTAACAAATGACGAACACGGACGGATTTCTCAGGTTTTTACTACATATGAACACTATTCACATTCGCCTGTGCAACGCAGCCGCTAGTCCTCCTTTCATGCAAAATGTTAAGTTCCTAGCTCATGTCCAAGGCACCAAACAAGGGTAAAAAGTCAATAATCCATATTTAAAACTTGAATTGTACTACTTCTCACTGGCTATTACATCGACTCAGGAGCTTCATCTGTGTTCTACTAAGGTTCTTTTAGTGTCTCCGCATACCGCAGCACGCGACATAGCTTTGCAGACGATAAATGTAACCGTTACAGACAGAAGAGCGGCCAATGTGACAATCCGGCTTTAAGTCATTTCGATAACAAATGACGAAACGGACGGATTTCTTAGGTTTTTACTACATATGAACACTTTTCACATTCTCCCGTGCAACGCGGCGGCTAGTCCTCCTTTCATGCAAAATCTTAAGTTCCTAGCTCATGTCCAAGGCACCAAAGAAGGGTACAAAGCCAATAATCGATACATAAAACTTGAATTGTACTACTTCTTACTGGCTATTACATCAACTTAGAAGCTTCATCTGTGTTCTACTATGGTGCTTTTAGTGTTTCCGCATGCCGCAGCACGTGACGTAGCTTTGCAGCCGATAATTACAACCTTTATAGAGAGAAGAGCGGCCAATGTGTCGATCTGGCTTTAAGTCGATTCCATAAAAAATGACGAAAACGGACGTATTTCTCAGGTTTTTACTACATATGAACTCTTTTCACATTCTCCCGTGCCACGCGGCTGCTAGTCCTCCTTTCATGCAAAATCTTAAGATCCTAGCTCTTGTCCAAGGCACCAAAGAAGAGTAAAAGGTCAGTAATCGATACCTAAAACTTGAATTGTACTACTTCTTACTAGCTATTACATCAACTTAGAAGCTTCATCTGTGGTCTACTATGGTGCTTTTAGTGTCTCCGCATACCGCAGCACGCGACATAGCTTTTCAGATGATAAATGTAACCGTTTCAGACAGAAGAGCGGCTAATGTGGCGATCTGTCTTTAAGTCGATTCGATAACAAATGACGAAAGCGGACAGATTTCTCAGGTTTTTACTACATATGAACACTTTTCACATTCTCCCAGCAACTCGGCTGCTAGTCCTCCTTTCAATCAGAATCTTTCGGTCCTAGCTCATGTCCAAGGCACCAAAGCCAGCTAAAAAGTCAATAATCGATACCTAAAACTAGAATTGTGCTACTACTTACTGGCTATTACATCAACTTAGAAGCTTCATCTGTGTTCTACTTTGGTGCTTTTAGTGTCTTCGCATACCGCAGCGCGCGACATAGCTTTGCAGTCGATAAGTACAACTGTATCAGAGAGAAGAGCGGTCATTGTGACGATCTGGCTTAAGTCGTTTCGATAACAAATGACGAAAACGGACGGATTTCTCAGGTGTTTACTACATATGAACACTTTTCACATTCTCTCGTGCAACTCGGCTGCTAGTCCTCCTTTCTTGCAGAATCTTAAAGTCCTAGGTAATGTCCAAGGCACCAAAGCCAGCTAAAAAGTCAATAATCGATAACTAAAACTTGAATAGTACTACTTCTTACTGGCTATTACATCAACTTAGAAGCTTCATCTGTGGTCTACTATGGTGCTTTTAGTGTCTCCGCATACCGCAGCACGCGACATAGCTTTGCAGACGATAAATGTAATCGTTTCAGACAGAAGAGCGGCCAATGTGACGATCTGGCTTTAAGTTGATTCGATAACAAATGACGAAAACGGATGGATATCTCAAGTTTTTACTACATATGAACACTTTTCACATTCTCCCGTGCAACGCGGCTGCTAATCCTCCTTTCATGCAGAATCTTAATGTCCTAGCTCATGTCCAAGGCACCAAAGCCAGCTAAAACGTCAATAATCGATACCTAAAACTTGAATTCTACTACTTCTTACTGGCTATTACATCAACTTAGAAGCTTCATCTGTGTTCTACTATGGTGCTTTTAGTGTCTCCGCATACCGCAGCACGCGACATAGCTTTGCAGACGATAAATGTAACCGTTTCAGACAGAAGAGCGGCTAATGTGACCATCTGGCTTTAAGTCGGTTCAATAACAAATGACGAAAACGGACGGATTTCTCAGGTTTTTACTACATATGAACACTTTTCACATTCTCTCGTGCAACTCGGCTGCTAGTCCTCCTCTCATGCAGAATCTTAAGGTCCTAGGTAATGTCCAAGGCACCAAAGCCAGCTAAAAAGTCAATAATCGATAACTAAATCTTGAATTGTACTACTTCTTACTGCCTATTACATCAACTTAGAAGCTTCATCTGTGGTCTACTATGGTGCTTTTAGTGTCTCCGCATACCGCAGCACGCGACATAGCTTTGCAGACGATAAATGTAATCGTTTCAGACAGAAGAGCGGCCAATGTGACGATCTCGCTTTAAGTCGATTCGATAACAAATGACGAAAACGGATGGATTTCTCAAGTTTTTACTACATATGAACACTTTTCACATTCTCCCGTGCAACGCGGCTGCTAATCCTCCTTTCATGCAGAATCTTAATGTCCTAGCTCATGTCCAAGGCACCAAAGCCAGCTAAAACGTCAATAATCGATACCTAAGACTTGAATTCTACTACTTCTTACTGGCTATTACATCAACTTAGAAGCTTCATCTGTGTTCTACTATGGTGCTTTTAGTGTCTCCGCATACCGCAGCACGCGACATAGCTTTGCAGACGATAAGTACAACCGTTTCAGAGAGAAGAGCCGCCAATGTTACGATCTGGCTTTAAGTCGATTCTATAACAAATGACGAACACGGACGGATTTCTCAGGTTTTTACTACATATGAACACTATTCACATTCGCCTGTGCAACGCAGCCGCTAGTCCTCCTTTCATGCAAAATGTTATGTTCCTAGCTCATGTCCAAGGCACCAAACAAGGGTAAAAAGTCAATAATCCATATTTAAAACTTGAATTGTACTACCTCTCACTGGCTATTACATCGACTCAGGAGCTTCATCTGTGTTCTACTATGGTTCTTTTAGTGTCTCCACATACCGCAGCACGCGACATAGCTTTGCAGACGATAAATGTAACCGTTTCAGACAGAAGAGCGGCCAATGTGACAATCTGGCTTTAAGTCATTTCGATAACAAATGACGAAACGGACGGATTTCTTAGGTTTTTACTACATATGAACTCTTTTCACATTCTCCCGTGCCACGCGGCTGCTAGTCCTCCTTTCATGCAAAATCTTAAGATCCTAGCTCTTGTCCAAGGCACCAAAGAAGGGTAAAAGGTCAGTAATCGATACCTAAAACTTGAATTGTACCACTTCTTACTAGCTATTACATCAACTTAGAAGCGTCATCTGTGTTCTACTATGGTGCTTTTAGTGTCTCCGCATACCGCAGCACGCGACTTAGCTTTGCAGACGATAAATGTCATCGTTTCAGACAGAAGAGCGGCCAATGTGACGATCTGGCTTTAAGTCGATTCGATAACAAATGACGAAAACTGGCGGATTTCTCAAGTTTTTACTACATATGAACACTTTTCACATTCTCCCATGCAACTCGGCTGCTAATTTTCCTTTCATGCAGAATCTTAAGGTCCTAGCTCATGTCCAAGGCACCAAAGCCAGCTAACAAGTCAATAATCGATACCTAAAACTTGAATTCTACTACATCTTACTGGCTATTACATCAACTTAGAATCTTCATCTGTGGTATACTATGGTGCTTTTAGTGTCTCCGCATACCGCAGCACGCGACATAGCTTTGCAGACGATAAATGTAACTTTTTCAGACAGAATAGCGGCCAATGTGACGATCTGGCTTTAAGTCGATTCGATAACAAATGACTAAAACGGTCGGATTTCTCAGGTTTTTACTACACATGAACACTTTTCACATTCTCCCGTGCAACTCGGCTGCTAGTCCTCCTTTCATGCAGAATCTTAAAGTCTTAGCTCGTGTCCAAGGCACCAAAGCCAGCTAAAAGGGCAATAATCGATACCTAAAACTTGAATTGTACTACTTCTTACTGGATATTACAACAACCTAGAAGCGTCATCTGTGGTCTACTATGGTGCTTCTAGTGTCTCCGCATACCGCAGCACGCGACATAGCTTTGCAGACGATAAATGTAACCGTTTCAGACAGAATAGCGGCCAATGTGATGATCTGGCTTTAAGTCGATTCGATAACAAATGACGAAAACTGACGGATTTCTCAAGTTTTTACTACATATGAACACTTTTCACATTCTCCCATGCAACTCGGCTGCTAATCCTCCTTTCATGCAGAATCTTAAGGTCCTAGCTCATGTCCAAGGCACCAAAGCCAGCTAACAAGTCAATAATCGATACCTAAAACTTGAATTCTACTACACCTTACTGGCTATTACATCAACTTGGAAGCTTCATCTGTGGTCTACTATGGTGCTTTTAGTGTCTCCGCATACCGCAGCACGCGACATAGCTTTGCAGATGATAAATGTAACCGTTTCAGACAGAAGAGCGGCTAATGTGGCGATCTGTCTTTAAGTCGATTCGATAACAAATGACGAAAGCGGACAGATTTCTCTGGTTTTTAATACATATGAACACTTTTCAGATTCCCCCATGCAACTCGGCTGCTAGTCCTCCTTTCAAGCAGAATCTTTCGGTCCTAGCTCATGTCCAAGGCAAAAAAGCCAGCTAAAAAGTCAATAATCGATACCTAAAACTAGAATTGTGCTACTTCTTACTGGCTATTACATCAACTTAGAAGCTTCATCTGTGTTCTACTTTGGTGCTTTTAGTGTCTTCGCATACCGCAGCGCGCGACATAGCTTTGCAGACGATAAGTACAACTGTTTCAGAGAGAAGAGCGGTCATTGTGACGATCTGGCTTAAGTCGTTTCGATAACAAATGACGAAAACGGACGGATTTCTCAGGTTTTTACTACATATGAACACTTTTCACATTCTCTCGTGCAACTCGGCTGCTAGTCCTCCTTTCATGCAGAATCTTAAAGTCCTACGTAATGTCCAAGTCACCAAAGCCGGATAAAAAGTCAATAATCGGTAACTAAAACTTGAATTGTACTACTTCTTACTGGCTATTACATCAACTTAGAAGCTTCATCTGTGTTCTACTATGGTGCTTTTAGTGTCTCCGCATACCGCAGCACGCGACATAGCTTTGCAGACGATAAATGGAACCGTTTCGGACAGAAGAGCGGCTAATGTGACCATCTGGCTTTAAGTCGATTCTATAACAAATGACGAAAACGGACGGATTTCTCAGGTTTTTACTACATATGAACACTTTTCACATTCTCTCGTGCAACTCGGCTGCTAGTCCTCCTTTCATGCAGAATCTTAAAGTCCTAGGTAATGTCCAAGGCACCAAAGCCAGCTAAAAAGTCAATAATCGATACCTAATACTTGAATAGTACTATTTCTTACTGGCTATTGCAATCAACTAAGCAGATTCATCTGCGTTCTACTATGGTGCTTTTAGTGTCCCCGCATACCGCAGCACGCGACATAGCTTTGCAGACGATAAGTACAACCGTTTCAGAGAGAAGAACGGCCAATGTGACGATCTGGCTTTAAGTCGATTCGATAACAAATGACGAACACGGACGGATTTCTCAGGTTTTTACTACATATGAACACTATTCACATTCGCCTGTGCAACGCAGCCGCTAGTCCTCCTTTCATGCAAAATGTTAAGTTCCTAGCTCATGTCCAAGGCACCAAACAAGGGTAAAAAGTCAATAATCCATATTTAAAACTTGAATTGTACTACCTCTCACTGGCTATTACATCGACTCAGGAGTTTCATCTGTGTTCTACTATGGTTCTTTTAGTGTCTCCGCATACCGCAGCACGCGACATAGCTTTGCAGACGATAAATGTAACCGTTTCAGACAGAAGAGCGGCCAATGTGACAATCTGGCTTTAAGTCATTTCGATAACAAATGACGAAACGGACGGATTTCTTAGGTTTTTACTACATATGAACACTTTTCACATTCTCCCGTGCAACGCGGCGGCTAGTCCTCATTTCATGCAAAATCTTAAGTTCCTAGCTCATGTCCAAGGCACCAAAGAAGGGTACAAATCCAATAATCGATACTTAAAACTTGAATTGTACTACTTCTTACTGGCTATTATATCAACTTAGAAGCTTCATCTGTCTTCTACTATGGTGCTTTTAGTGTCTCCGCATGCCGCAGCACGCGACGTAGCTTTGCAGACGATAATTACAACCTTTATAGAGAGAAGAGCGGCCAATGTGTCGATCTGGCTTTAAGTCGATTCCATAACAAATGACGAAAACGGACGTATTTCTCAGGTTTTTACTACATATGAACTCTTTCACATTCTCCCGTGCCACGCGGCTGCTAGTCCTCCTTTCATGCAAAATCTTAAGATCCTAGCTCTTGTGCAAGGCACCAAAGAAGGGTAAAAGGTCAGTAATCGATACCTAAAACTTGAATTGTACCACTTCTTACTAGCTATTACATCAACTTAGAAGCGTCATCTGTGTTATACTATGGTGCTTTTAGTGTCTCCGCATACCGCAGCACGCGACTTAGCTTTGCAGACGATAAATGTAATCGTTTCAGACAGAAGAGCGGCCAATGTGACGATCTGTCTTTAAGTCGATTCGATAACAAATGACGAAAACTGACGGATTTCTCAAGTTTTTACTACATATGAACACTTTTCACATTCTCCCATGCAACTCGGCTGCTATTCCTCCTTTCATGCAGAATCTTAAGGTCCTAGCTCATGTCCAAGGCACCAAAGCCAGCTAACAAGTCAATAATCGATACCTAAAACTTGAATTCTACTACATCTTACTGGCTATTACAACAACCCAGAAGCGTCATCTGTGGTCTACTATGGTGCTTCTAGTGTCTCCGCATACCGCAGCACGCGACATAGCTTTGCAGACGATAAATGTAACCGTTTCAGACAGAATAGCGGCCAATGTGATGATCTGGCTTTAAGTCGATTCGATAACAAATGACGAAAACTGACGGATTTCTCAAGTTTTTACTAGATATGAACACTTTTCACATTCTCCCATGCAACTCGGCTGCTAATCCTCCTTTCATGCAGAATCTTAAGGTCCTAGCTCATGTCCAAGGCACCAAAGCCAGCTAACAAGTCAATAATCGATACCTAAAACTTGAATTCTACTACACCTTACTGGCTATTACATCAACTTGGAAGCTTCATCTGTGGTCTACTATGGTGCTTTTAGTGTCTCCGCATACCGCAGCACGCGACATAGCTTTGCAGATGATAAATGTAACCGTTTTAGACAGAAGAGCGGCTAATGTGGCGATCTGTCTTTAAGTCGATTCGATAACAAATGACGAAATCGGACAGATTTCTCAGATTTTTACTACATATGAACACTTTTCAGATTCCCCCATGCAACTCGGCTGCTAGTCCTCCTTTCAAGCAGAATCTTTCGGTCCTAGCTCATGTCCAAGGCAAAAAAGCCAGCTAAAAAGTCAATAATCGATACCTAATACTAGAATTGTGCTACTTCTTACTGGCTATTACATCAACTTAGAAGCTTCATCTGTGTTCTACTTTGGTGCTTTTAGTGTCTTCGCATACCGCAGCGCGCGACATAGCTTTGCAGACGATAAGTACAACTGTTTCAGAGAGAAGAGCGGTCATTGTGACGATCTGGCTTAAGTCGTTTCGATAACAAATGACGAAAACGGACGGATTTCTCAGGTTTTTACTACATATGAACACTTTTCACATTCTCTCGTGCAACTCGGCTGCTAGTCCTCCTTTCATGCAGAATCTTAAAGTCCTAGGTAATGTTCAAGTCACCAAAGCCGGCTAAAAAGTCAATAATCGATAACTAAAACTTGAATTGTACTACTTCTTACTGGCTATTACATCAACTTAGAAGCTTCATCTGTGTTCTACTATGGTGCTTTTAGTGTCTCCGCATACCGCAGCACGCGACATAGCTTTGCAGACGATAAATGGAACCGTTTCAGACAGAAGAGCGGCTAATGTGACCATCTGGCTTTAAGTCGATTCTATAACAAATGACGAAAACGGACGGATTTCTCAGGTTTTTACTACATATGAACACTTTTCACATTCTCTCGAGCAACTCGGCTGCTAGTCCTCCTTTCATGCAGAATCTTAAGTTCCTAGCTCATGTCCAAGGCACCAAAGGAGGGTAAAAAGCCAATAATCGATACTTAAAACTTGAATTCTACTACTTCTTACTGGCTATTACATCAATTTAGAAGGTTCATCTGTGTTCTACTATGGTGCTTTTAGTGTCTCCGCATACCGCAGCACGCGACATAGCTTTGCAGACGATAAATGTATCCTCTTCAGACAGAAGAGCGGCCAATGTGACGATCGGGCTTTAAGTCGATTCGATAACAAATGACGAAAAAGGACGGATTTCTCAGGTTTTTACTAAATATGAACACTTTTCACGTTCTCCCGTGCAACTTGGCTGCTAGTCCTCCTTTCATGCAATATCTTAAGTTCCTAGCACATGTCCAAGGCACCAAAGAAGGGTAAAAAGTCAATAATCGATACATAAACTTCAATTGTACTACTCCTTACTGGGTATTACATCATCTTAGAAGCTTCATCTGTGTTCTTCTATGGTACTTTTAGTGTCTACGCAAACCACAGCACGCGACTTAGCTTTGCAGACGATAAATGTATCCGTTTGAGACAGAAGAGCGGCCAATGTGACGATCTGGCTTTAAGTCGATTCGATAACAAATGCCGAAAACGGACGGATTTTTCAGGTTTTTACTACATATGAACGCTTTTCACATTCTCCCGTGCAACGCGGCTGCTAGTGCTCCTTTCATGCATTATCTTAAGTTGGAAGCTCATGTCCAAGGGATCAAAGAAGGGTAAAAAGTCAATAATCGATACATAAACTTCAATTGTACTACTCCTTACTGGGTATTACATCATCTTAGAAGCTTCATCTGTGTTCTTCTATGGTACTTTTAGTGTCTACGCAAACCACAGCACGCGACTTAGCTTTGCAGACGATAAATGTATCCGTTTGAGACAGAAGAGCGGCCAATGTGACGATCTCGCTTTAAGTCGATTCGATAACAAATGACGAAAACGGATGGATTTCTCAAGTTTTTACTACATATGAACACTTTTCACATTCTCCCGTGCAACGCGGCTGCTAATCCTCCTTTCATGCAGAATCTTAATGTCCTAGCTCATGTCCAAGGCACCAAAGCCAGCTAAAACGTCAATAATCGATACCTAAGACTTGAATTCTACTACTTCTTACTGGCTATTACATCAACTTAGAAGCTTCATCTGTGTTCTACTATGGTGCTTTTAGTGTCTCCGCATACCGCAGCACGCGACATAGCTTTGCAGACGATAAGTACAACCGTTTCAGAGAGAAGAGCCGCCAATGTTACGATCTGGCTTTAAGTCGATTCTATAACAAATGACGAACACGGACGGATTTCTCAGGTTTTTACTACATATGAACACTATTCACATTCGCCTGTGCAACGCAGCCGCTAGTCCTCCTTTCATGCAAAATGTTATGTTCCTAGCTCATGTCCAAGGCACCAAACAAGGGTAAAAAGTCAATAATCCATATTTAAAACTTGAATTGTACTACCTCTCACTGGCTATTACATCGACTCAGGAGCTTCATCTGTGTTCTACTATGGTTCTTTTAGTGTCTCCACATACCGCAGCACGCGACATAGCTTTGCAGACGATAAATGTAACCGTTTCAGACAGAAGAGCGGCCAATGTGACAATCTGGCTTTAAGTCATTTCGATAACAAATGACGAAACGGACGGATTTCTTAGGTTTTTACTACATATGAACTCTTTTCACATTCTCCCGTGCCACGCGGCTGCTAGTCCTCCTTTCATGCAAAATCTTAAGATCCTAGCTCTTGTCCAAGGCACCAAAGAAGGGTAAAAGGTCAGTAATCGATACCTAAAACTTGAATTGTACCACTTCTTACTAGCTATTACATCAACTTAGAAGCGTCATCTGTGTTCTACTATGGTGCTTTTAGTGTCTCCGCATACCGCAGCACGCGACTTAGCTTTGCAGACGATAAATGTCATCGTTTCAGACAGAAGAGCGGCCAATGTGACGATCTGGCTTTAAGTCGATTCGATAACAAATGACGAAAACTGGCGGATTTCTCAAGTTTTTACTACATATGAACACTTTTCACATTCTCCCATGCAACTCGGCTGCTAATTTTCCTTTCATGCAGAATCTTAAGGTCCTAGCTCATGTCCAAGGCACCAAAGCCAGCTAACAAGTCAATAATCGATACCTAAAACTTGAATTCTACTACATCTTACTGGCTATTACATCAACTTAGAATCTTCATCTGTGGTATACTATGGTGCTTTTAGTGTCTCCGCATACCGCAGCACGCGACATAGCTTTGCAGACGATAAATGTAACTTTTTCAGACAGAATAGCGGCCAATGTGACGATCTGGCTTTAAGTCGATTCGATAACAAATGACTAAAACGGTCGGATTTCTCAGGTTTTTACTACACATGAACACTTTTCACATTCTCCCGTGCAACTCGGCTGCTAGTCCTCCTTTCATGCAGAATCTTAAAGTCTTAGCTCGTGTCCAAGGCACCAAAGCCAGCTAAAAGGGCAATAATCGATACCTAAAACTTGAATTGTACTACTTCTTACTGGATATTACAACAACCTAGAAGCGTCATCTGTGGTCTACTATGGTGCTTCTAGTGTCTCCGCATACCGCAGCACGCGACATAGCTTTGCAGACGATAAATGTAACCGTTTCAGACAGAATAGCGGCCAATGTGATGATCTGGCTTTAAGTCGATTCGATAACAAATGACGAAAACTGACGGATTTCTCAAGTTTTTACTACATATGAACACTTTTCACATTCTCCCATGCAACTCGGCTGCTAATCCTCCTTTCATGCAGAATCTTAAGGTCCTAGCTCATGTCCAAGGCACCAAAGCCAGCTAACAAGTCAATAATCGATACCTAAAACTTGAATTCTACTACACCTTACTGGCTATTACATCAACTTGGAAGCTTCATCTGTGGTCTACTATGGTGCTTTTAGTGTCTCCGCATACCGCAGCACGCGACATAGCTTTGCAGATGATAAATGTAACCGTTTCAGACAGAAGAGCGGCTAATGTGGCGATCTGTCTTTAAGTCGATTCGATAACAAATGACGAAAGCGGACAGATTTCTCTGGTTTTTAATACATATGAACACTTTTCAGATTCCCCCATGCAACTCGGCTGCTAGTCCTCCTTTCAAGCAGAATCTTTCGGTCCTAGCTCATGTCCAAGGCAAAAAAGCCAGCTAAAAAGTCAATAATCGATACCTAAAACTAGAATTGTGCTACTTCTTACTGGCTATTACATCAACTTAGAAGCTTCATCTGTGTTCTACTTTGGTGCTTTTAGTGTCTTCGCATACCGCAGCGCGCGACATAGCTTTGCAGACGATAAGTACAACTGTTTCAGAGAGAAGAGCGGTCATTGTGACGATCTGGCTTAAGTCGTTTCGATAACAAATGACGAAAACGGACGGATTTCTCAGGTTTTTACTACATATGAACACTTTTCACATTCTCTCGTGCAACTCGGCTGCTAGTCCTCCTTTCATGCAGAATCTTAAAGTCCTACGTAATGTCCAAGTCACCAAAGCCGGATAAAAAGTCAATAATCGGTAACTAAAACTTGAATTGTACTACTTCTTACTGGCTATTACATCAACTTAGAAGCTTCATCTGTGTTCTACTATGGTGCTTTTAGTGTCTCCGCATACCGCAGCACGCGACATAGCTTTGCAGACGATAAATGGAACCGTTTCGGACAGAAGAGCGGCTAATGTGACCATCTGGCTTTAAGTCGATTCTATAACAAATGACGAAAACGGACGGATTTCTCAGGTTTTTACTACATATGAACACTTTTCACATTCTCTCGTGCAACTCGGCTGCTAGTCCTCCTTTCATGCAGAATCTTAAAGTCCTAGGTAATGTCCAAGGCACCAAAGCCAGCTAAAAAGTCAATAATCGATACCTAATACTTGAATAGTACTATTTCTTACTGGCTATTGCAATCAACTAAGCAGATTCATCTGCGTTCTACTATGGTGCTTTTAGTGTCCCCGCATACCGCAGCACGCGACATAGCTTTGCAGACGATAAGTACAACCGTTTCAGAGAGAAGAACGGCCAATGTGACGATCTGGCTTTAAGTCGATTCGATAACAAATGACGAACACGGACGGATTTCTCAGGTTTTTACTACATATGAACACTATTCACATTCGCCTGTGCAACGCAGCCGCTAGTCCTCCTTTCATGCAAAATGTTAAGTTCCTAGCTCATGTCCAAGGCACCAAACAAGGGTAAAAAGTCAATAATCCATATTTAAAACTTGAATTGTACTACCTCTCACTGGCTATTACATCGACTCAGGAGTTTCATCTGTGTTCTACTATGGTTCTTTTAGTGTCTCCGCATACCGCAGCACGCGACATAGCTTTGCAGACGATAAATGTAACCGTTTCAGACAGAAGAGCGGCCAATGTGACAATCTGGCTTTAAGTCATTTCGATAACAAATGACGAAACGGACGGATTTCTTAGGTTTTTACTACATATGAACACTTTTCACATTCTCCCGTGCAACGCGGCGGCTAGTCCTCATTTCATGCAAAATCTTAAGTTCCTAGCTCATGTCCAAGGCACCAAAGAAGGGTACAAATCCAATAATCGATACTTAAAACTTGAATTGTACTACTTCTTACTGGCTATTATATCAACTTAGAAGCTTCATCTGTCTTCTACTATGGTGCTTTTAGTGTCTCCGCATGCCGCAGCACGCGACGTAGCTTTGCAGACGATAATTACAACCTTTATAGAGAGAAGAGCGGCCAATGTGTCGATCTGGCTTTAAGTCGATTCCATAACAAATGACGAAAACGGACGTATTTCTCAGGTTTTTACTACATATGAACTCTTTCACATTCTCCCGTGCCACGCGGCTGCTAGTCCTCCTTTCATGCAAAATCTTAAGATCCTAGCTCTTGTGCAAGGCACCAAAGAAGGGTAAAAGGTCAGTAATCGATACCTAAAACTTGAATTGTACCACTTCTTACTAGCTATTACATCAACTTAGAAGCGTCATCTGTGTTATACTATGGTGCTTTTAGTGTCTCCGCATACCGCAGCACGCGACTTAGCTTTGCAGACGATAAATGTAATCGTTTCAGACAGAAGAGCGGCCAATGTGACGATCTGTCTTTAAGTCGATTCGATAACAAATGACGAAAACTGACGGATTTCTCAAGTTTTTACTACATATGAACACTTTTCACATTCTCCCATGCAACTCGGCTGCTATTCCTCCTTTCATGCAGAATCTTAAGGTCCTAGCTCATGTCCAAGGCACCAAAGCCAGCTAACAAGTCAATAATCGATACCTAAAACTTGAATTCTACTACATCTTACTGGCTATTACAACAACCCAGAAGCGTCATCTGTGGTCTACTATGGTGCTTCTAGTGTCTCCGCATACCGCAGCACGCGACATAGCTTTGCAGACGATAAATGTAACCGTTTCAGACAGAATAGCGGCCAATGTGATGATCTGGCTTTAAGTCGATTCGATAACAAATGACGAAAACTGACGGATTTCTCAAGTTTTTACTAGATATGAACACTTTTCACATTCTCCCATGCAACTCGGCTGCTAATCCTCCTTTCATGCAGAATCTTAAGGTCCTAGCTCATGTCCAAGGCACCAAAGCCAGCTAACAAGTCAATAATCGATACCTAAAACTTGAATTCTACTACACCTTACTGGCTATTACATCAACTTGGAAGCTTCATCTGTGGTCTACTATGGTGCTTTTAGTGTCTCCGCATACCGCAGCACGCGACATAGCTTTGCAGATGATAAATGTAACCGTTTTAGACAGAAGAGCGGCTAATGTGGCGATCTGTCTTTAAGTCGATTCGATAACAAATGACGAAATCGGACAGATTTCTCAGATTTTTACTACATATGAACACTTTTCAGATTCCCCCATGCAACTCGGCTGCTAGTCCTCCTTTCAAGCAGAATCTTTCGGTCCTAGCTCATGTCCAAGGCAAAAAAGCCAGCTAAAAAGTCAATAATCGATACCTAATACTAGAATTGTGCTACTTCTTACTGGCTATTACATCAACTTAGAAGCTTCATCTGTGTTCTACTTTGGTGCTTTTAGTGTCTTCGCATACCGCAGCGCGCGACATAGCTTTGCAGACGATAAGTACAACTGTTTCAGAGAGAAGAGCGGTCATTGTGACGATCTGGCTTAAGTCGTTTCGATAACAAATGACGAAAACGGACGGATTTCTCAGGTTTTTACTACATATGAACACTTTTCACATTCTCTCGTGCAACTCGGCTGCTAGTCCTCCTTTCATGCAGAATCTTAAAGTCCTAGGTAATGTTCAAGTCACCAAAGCCGGCTAAAAAGTCAATAATCGATAACTAAAACTTGAATTGTACTACTTCTTACTGGCTATTACATCAACTTAGAAGCTTCATCTGTGTTCTACTATGGTGCTTTTAGTGTCTCCGCATACCGCAGCACGCGACATAGCTTTGCAGACGATAAATGGAACCGTTTCAGACAGAAGAGCGGCTAATGTGACCATCTGGCTTTAAGTCGATTCTATAACAAATGACGAAAACGGACGGATTTCTCAGGTTTTTACTACATATGAACACTTTTCACATTCTCTCGAGCAACTCGGCTGCTAGTCCTCCTTTCATGCAGAATCTTAAGTTCCTAGCTCATGTCCAAGGCACCAAAGGAGGGTAAAAAGCCAATAATCGATACTTAAAACTTGAATTCTACTACTTCTTACTGGCTATTACATCAATTTAGAAGGTTCATCTGTGTTCTACTATGGTGCTTTTAGTGTCTCCGCATACCGCAGCACGCGACATAGCTTTGCAGACGATAAATGTATCCTCTTCAGACAGAAGAGCGGCCAATGTGACGATCGGGCTTTAAGTCGATTCGATAACAAATGACGAAAAAGGACGGATTTCTCAGGTTTTTACTAAATATGAACACTTTTCACGTTCTCCCGTGCAACTTGGCTGCTAGTCCTCCTTTCATGCAATATCTTAAGTTCCTAGCACATGTCCAAGGCACCAAAGAAGGGTAAAAAGTCAATAATCGATACATAAACTTCAATTGTACTACTCCTTACTGGGTATTACATCATCTTAGAAGCTTCATCTGTGTTCTTCTATGGTACTTTTAGTGTCTACGCAAACCACAGCACGCGACTTAGCTTTGCAGACGATAAATGTATCCGTTTGAGACAGAAGAGCGGCCAATGTGACGATCTGGCTTTAAGTCGATTCGATAACAAATGCCGAAAACGGACGGATTTTTCAGGTTTTTACTACATATGAACGCTTTTCACATTCTCCCGTGCAACGCGGCTGCTAGTGCTCCTTTCATGCATTATCTTAAGTTGGAAGCTCATGTCCAAGGGATCAAAGAAGGGTAAAAAGTCAATAATCGATAACTAAAACTTGAATTGTAGTACTTCTTACTGGCTATTACATCAACTTAGAAGCTTAATCTGTGTTCTACTAAAGTTCTTTTAGTGTCTCCGCATACCGCAGCACGCGACATAGCTTTGCAGTGGATAAACGTAACCGTTTCAGACAGTAGAGCGGCCAATGTGACGATCTGGCTTTAAGTCGATTCGATAACAAATGACGAATACGGACGGATTTCTCAGGTTTTTACTACATATGAACACTTTTCACATTCTCCCGAGCAACTCGGCTGCAAGTCCTCCTTTCATGCAATGTCTTAAGTTCCTAGCTCAAGTCCAAGGCACCAAAGAAGGGTAAAAAGTCAATAATCGCTACCTAAAACTTGAATTCTACTACTTCTTACTGGCTATTACATCAACTTAGAAGCTTCATCTGTGTACTACTATCGTGCTTTTATTGTCTCCGCATACCGCAGCGCGTGACATAGCTTTGCAGACGTTAAGTACAACTGTTTCAGAGAGGAGATGGCCAATGTGACGATCTGGCTTTAAGTCGATTCGATAACAAATGACGAAAACGGACGGATTTAGCACGTTTTTACTACATAAGAACACTTTTCACATTCTCCCGTGCAACTCGGCTGCTAGTACTCCTTTCATGCAGAATCTTAAGGTCCTAGCTCATGTCCAAGGCAGCAAAGATAGCAAAAAAGTCAATAATCGATACCTAAGACCTGAGTTGTACTACTTATTACTGGCTATTACATCAACTTTGAAGCTTCATCTGTGTTCTACTATGGTGCTTTTAGTGTCTCCACATACCGCAGCACGCGACATAGCTTTGCAGATAATAAACGTAACCGTTTCAGACAGAAGAGCGGCCAATGTGACGATCTGGCTTTCAGTCGATTCGATAACAAATGACGAAAACTGACGGATTCCTCAGGTTTTTACTACATATGAACACTTTTCACATTCTCACGTGCAACGTGGCTGCTAGTCTTCCTTTCATGCAAAATCTTAAGTTCTTAGCTCATGTCCAAGGCACCAAAGAAGGGTAAAAAGTCAATAATCGATACCTAGAACTTGAATTGTACTACTTCTTATTGGCTATTACATCAACTTAGAAGTTTCATCTGTGTTTTACTATGGTGCATGTAGAGTCTCCGCATACCGCTGCGCGCGACATAGGTTTGCAGACGATAAGTACAACCGGTTCAGAGAGAAGAGCGGCCAATGTGACGATCTGGCTTTAAGACGATTCGATAACAAATGACGAAAACTGACGGATTTCTCAGGTTTTTACTACATATGAACACTTTTCACATTCTCCCGTGCAACGCGGCTGCTAGTCCTCCTTCCATGCATAATCTGATGTTCCTAGCTCATGTCCAATGCACCAAAGAAGGGTACAAAGTCAATAATCGGTACTTAAAACTTGAATTGTACTACTTCTTAATGGCTATTACATCAACTTAGATGCTTCATCTGTGTACTACTATGGTGCTTTTATTGTCTCCGCCTACCGCAGCTCGTGACATAGCTTTGCAGAAGATAAGTACAACTGTTTCAGAGAGGAGATGGCCAATGTGACGATCTGGCTTTAAGTCGATTCGATAACAAATGACAAAATGGACGGATTTCTCAGGTTTTTACTACATATGAACACTTTTCACATTCTCCCATGCAACGCGGCTGCTAGTGCTCGTTTCATGCAAAATCTTAAGTTCGTAGCTCATGTCCAAGGGATCAAAGAAGGGTAAAAAGTCAATAATCGAAAACTAAAACTTGAATTCTAGTACTTCTTACTGGCTATTACATCAACTTAGAAGCTTAATCTGTGTTCTACTAAAGTGCTTTTAGTGTCTCCGCATACCGCAGCACGCGACATAGCTTTGCAGACGATAAATGTATCCGTTTCAGACAGAAGAGCGGCCAATGTGACGATCTGGCTTTAAGTCGATTCGATAACAAATGACGAAAAAGGACGGATTTCTCAGGTTTTTACTAAATATGAACACTTTTCACATTCTCCCGTGCAACTCGGCTGCTAGTCCTCAATTCATGCAATATCTTAAGTTCCTAGCTCATGTCCAAGGCACCAAAGAAGGGTAAAAAGTCAATAATCGATACCTGAAACTTCAATTGTACTACACCTTACTGGCTATTACATCATCTTAGAAACTTCATCTGTGTTCTTCTATGGTACTTTTTGTGTCTACGCAAACCACAACACGCGACATAGCTTTGCAGACAATAAATGTATCCGTTTGAGACAGAAGAGCGGCCAATGTGACGATCTGGCTTTAAGTCGATTCGATAACAAATGCCGAAAACGGACGGATTTCTCAGGTTTTTACTACATATGAACACTTTTCACATTCTCCCGTGCAACGCGGCTGCTAGTGCTCCTTTCATGCAAAATCTTAAGTTCGTAGCTCATGTCCAAGGGATCAAAGAAGGGTAAAATGTCAATAATCGATAACTAAAACTTGAATTGTAGTACTTCTTACTGGCTATTACATCAACTTAGGAGCTTAATCTGTGTTCTACTAAAGTGCTTTTAGTGTCTCCGCATACCGCAGCACGCGACATATCTTTGCAGACGATAAATGTATCCGTTTCAGACAGAAGAGCGGCAAATGTGACGATCTGGCTTTAAGTCGATTCGATAACAATTGACGTAAACGGACGGATTTCTCAGGTTTTTACTACATATAAACACTTTTCACATTCTCACATGCAACGCGGCTGCTAGTGCTCCTTTCATGCAAAATCTTAAGTTCGTAGCTCATGTCCAAGGGATCAAAGAAGGGTAAAAAGTCAATAATCGATAACTAAAACTTGAATTGTAGTACTTCTTACTGGCTATTACATCAACTTAGAAGCTTAATCTGTGTTCTACTAAAATGCTTTTAGTGTCTCCGCATTCCGCAGCACGCGACATAGCTTTGCAGTCGATAAACGTAACCGTTTCAGACAGAAGAGCGGCCAATGTGACGATCTGGCTTTAAGTCGATTCGATAACAAATGACGAAAACGGACGTATTTCTCAAGTTTTAACTACATATGAACACTTTCCACATTCTCCCGTGCAACGCGGCTGCTAGCCCTCCTTCCATTCAAAATCTGAAGTTCCTAGCTCATGTCCAATGCACCAAAGAAGGGTAAAAAGTCAACAATCGATAATTAAAACTTGAAATGTACTACTTCTTAATGGCTATTACATCAACTTAGAAGCTTCATCTGTGTACTACTATGGTGCTTTTATTGTCTCCGCATACCGCAGCTCCTGACATAGCTTTGCAGACGATAAGTACAACTGTTTCAGAGAGGAGATGGCCAATGTGATGATCTGCCTTTAAGTCGATTCGATAACAAATTACGAAAACGGACGGATTTATCACGTTTTTACTACATAAGAACACTTTTCACATTCTCCCGTGCAACTCGGCTGCTAGTCCTCCTTTCATAAAGAATCTTAAGGTCCTAGGTCATGTCCAAGGCACCAAAGCCAGCAAAAAAGTCAATAATCGATACCTAAAACCTGAGTTGTACTACTTCTTACTGGCTATTACATCAACTTAGAAGCTTCATCTGTGATCTACTATGGTGCTTTTGGTGTCTCCGCATACCGCAGCTCGTGAAATAGCTTTGCAGACGATAAGCACTACTGTTTCAGAGAGGAGATGGCCAATGTGACGATCTGGCTTTAAGTCGATTCGATAACAAATGACGAAAAAGGACGGATTTCTCAGGTTTTTATTAAATATGAACACTTTTCACATTCTACCGTGCAACTCGGCTGCTAGTCCTCCTTTCATGCAATATCTTCAATTGCTAGCTCATGTCCAAGGCACCAAAGAAGGGTAAAAAGTCAATAATCGATACCTAAAATTTCAATTGTACTACTCCTTATTGGCTACTAAATCATCTTAGAAGCTTCATCTGAGTTCTTCTATGGTACTTTTAGTGTCTACGCAAACCACAGCACGCGACATAGCTTTGCAGACGATAGATGTATCCGTTTCAGACAGAAGAGCGGCCAATGTGGCGATCTGGCATTAAGTCGATTCGATAACAAATGCCGAAAACGGACGGATTTCTCAGGTTTTTACTACATATGAAAACTTTTCACATTCTCCCGTGCAACGCGGCTGCTAGAGCTCCGTTCATGCAAAATCTTAAGTTCGTAGCTCGTGTCCAAGGGATCAAAGAAGGGTAAAAAGTCAATAATCGATAACTAAAACTTGAATTGTAGTACTTCTAACTGGCTATTACATCAACTTAGAAGCTTAATCTGTGTTCTACTAAAGTGCTTTTAGTGTCTCCGCATACCGCAGCACACGACATAGCTTTGCAGTCGATAAACGTAACCGTTTCAGACAGAAGAGCGGCCAATGTGACGATCTGGCTTTAAGTCGATTCGATAACAAATGTCGAAAACGGACGGATTTCTCAGGTTTTTACTACATATGAACACTTTTCACATTCTCCCGCGCAACTCGGCTGCTAGTCCTCCTTTCATGCAATATCTTAAGTTCCTAGCTCAAGTCCAAGGCACCAAAGAAGGGTAAAAATTCAATAATCGGTACCTAAATCTTGAATTCTACTACTTCTTACTGGCTATTACATCAACTTAGAAGCTTCATCTGTGTTCACCTATGGTGCTTTTAGTGTCTCCGCATACCGCAGCACGCGACATAGCTTTGCAGACGATAAATGTATCCGTTTCAGACAGAAGAGCGGCCAATGTGATGATCTGGCTTTAAGTCGATTCGATAACAAATGACGAAAACGGACGGATTTTTCAGGTTTTTACTACATATGAACAATTTTCACATACTCCCAAGCAACTCGGCTGCTGGGTCTTCGTTTCATGCAATATCTTAAGTTCCTAGCTCAAGTCAAAGGCACCAAAGAAGGGTAAAAAGTCAACAATCGATACCTAAAACTTGAATTGTACTACTCCTTTATTGGCTATTACAACAACTTAGAAGTTTCATCTGTGTACTACTATGGTGCTTTTATTGTCTCCGCATACCGCAGCTCGTGACATAGCTTTGCAGACGATAAGTACAACTGTTTCAGAGAGGAGATGGCCAATGTGACGATCTGGCTTTAAGTCGATTCGATAACTAATTACGAAAACGCACGGATTTATCACGTTTTTACTACATAAGAACACTTTTCACATTCTCCCATGCAACTCGGCTGCTAGTCCTCCTTTCATGCAGAATCTTAAGGTCCTAGCTTATGTCCAAGGCACCAACGCCAGCAAAAAAGTCAATAATCGATACCTAAAACCTGAGTTGTACTACTTCTTACTGGCTATTACATCAACTTACAAGCTTCATCTGTGTTCGACTATGGTGCTTTTAGTGTCTCCGCATACCACAGCATGTGACATAGGTTTGCAGACGATAAATGTATCCATTTCAGTCAGAAGAGCGGCCAATGTGACGCTCTGGCTTTAAGTCGATTCGATAACAAATGCCGAAAACGGACGGATTTCTCAGGTTTTTACTACATATGAACACTTTTCACATTCTCCCGTGCAACGCGGCTGCTAGTCCTCCTTTCATGCAAAATCATAAGTCCCTAGCTCATGTCCAAGGCACTAAAGAAGGGTAAAAAGTCAATAATTGATACTAAAACTTGAATTGTAGTACTTTTTACTGGCTATTACATCAACCTAGAAGCTTAATCTGTGTTCTACTAAAGTGCTTTTAGTGTCTCCGCATACCGCAGCACGCGACATAGCTTTGCAGACGATAAATGTATCCGTTTCAGACAGAAGAGCGGCCAATGTGACGATCTGGCTTTAAGTCGATTCGATAACAAATGACGAAAAAGGACGGATTTCTCAGGTTTTTACTAAATATGAACACTTTTCACATTTTCCCGTGGAACTCGGCTGCTAGTCCTCCTTTCATGCAATATCTTAAGTTCCTAGCTCATGTCCAAGGCACCAAAGAAGGGTAAAAAGTCAATAACCGATACCTAAAACTTCAATTGTACTACTCCTTACTGGCTATTACATCATCTTAGAAGCTTCATCTGTGTTCTTCTATGGTACTTTTAGTGTCTACGCAAACCACAACACGCGACATAGCTTTGCAGACAATAAATGTATCCGTTTGAGACAGAAGAGCGGCCAATGTGACGATCTGTCTTTAAGTCGATTCGATAACAAAAGCCGAAAAAGGACGGATTTCTCAGGTTTTTACTACATATGAACACTTTTCACATTCTCCCGTGCAACGCGGCTGCTAGTGCTCCTTTCATGCATAATCTTAAGTTCGTAGCTCATGTCCAAGGGATCAAAGAAGGGTAAAAAGTCAATAATCGATAACTAAAACTTGAATTGTAGTACTTCTTACTGGCTATTACATCAACTTAGAAGCTTAATCTGTGTTCTACTAAAGTGCTTTTAGTGTCTCCGCATACCGCAGCACGCGACATAGCTTTGCAGACGATAAATGTATCCGTTTCAGACAGAAGAGCGGCCAATGTGACGATCTGGCTTTAAGTCGATTCGATAACAAATGACGAAAAAGGATGGATTTCTCAGGTTTTTACTAAATATGAACACTTTTCACATTATCCCGTGCAACTCGGCTGCTAGTCCTCCTTTCATGCAATATCTTAAGTTCCTAGCTCATGTCCAAGGCACCAAAGAAGGGTAAAAAGTCAATAATCGATACCTAAAACTTCAATTGTACTACTCCTTACTGTCTATTACATCATCTTAGAAGCTTCATCTGTGTTCTTCTATGGTACTTTTAGTGTCTCCGCATTCCGCAGCACGCGACATAGCTTTGCAGTCTATAAACGTAACCGTTTCAGACAGAATAGCGGCCAATGTGACGATCTGGATTTAAGTCGATTCGATAACAAATGACGAAAACGGACGGATTTCTCAGGTTTTTACTACATATGAACACTTTTCACATTCTCCCATGCAACGCGGCTGCTAGTGCTCTTTCATGCAAAGTCTTAAGGTCGTAGCTCATGTCCAAGGGATCAAAGAAGGGTAAAAAGTCAATAATCGATAACTAAAACTTGAATTGTAGTACTTCTTACTGGCTATTACATCAACTTAGAAGCTTAATCTGTGTTCTACTAAAATGCTTTTAGTGTCTCCGCATTCCGCAGCACGCGACATAGCTTTGCAGTCGATAAACGTAACCGTTTCAGACAGAAGAGCGGCCAATGTGACGATCTGGCTTTAAGTCGATTCGATAACAAATGACGAAAACGGACGGATTTCTCAGGTTTTAAAGACATATGAACACTTTCCACATTCTCTCGTGCAACGCGGCTGCTAGCCCTCCTTCCATGCAAAATCTGAAGTTCCTAGCTCATATCCAATGCACCAAAGAAGGGTAAAAAGTCAACAATCGATAATTAAAACTTGAAATGTACTACTTCTTAATGGCTATTACATCAACTTAGAAGCTTCATCTGTGTACTACTATGGTGCTTTTATTGTCTCCGCATACCGCAGCTCGTGACATAGCTTTGCAGACGATAAGTACAACTGTATCAGAGAGGAGATGGCCAATGTGACGATCTGGCTTTAAGTCGATTCGATAACAAATTACGAAAACGGACGGATTTATCACGTGTTTACTACATAAGAACACTTTTCACATTCTCCCGTGCAACTCTGCTGCTAGTCCTCCTTTCATAAAGAATCTTAAGGTCCTAAGTCATGTCCAAGGCACCAAAGCCAGCAAAAAAGTCAATAATCGATACCTAAAACCTGAGTTGTACTACTTCTTACTGGCTATTAATTCAACTTAGAAGCTTCATCTGTGTTCTACTATGGTGCTTTTAGTGTCTCCGCATAACGCAGCTCGTGAAATAGCTTTGCAGACGATAAGTACTACTGTTTCAGAGAGGAGATGGCCAATGTGACGATCTGGCTTTAAGTCGATTCGATAACAAATGACTAAAAAGGACGGATTTCTCAGGTTTTTATTAAATATGAACACTTTTCACATTCTCCCGTGCAACTCGGCTGCTAGTCCTCCTTTCATAAAGAATCTTAAGGTCCTAGGTCATGTCCAAGGCACCAAAGCCAGCAAAAAAGTCAATAATCGATACCTAAAACCTGAGTTGTACTACTTTTTACTGGCTATTACATCAACTTAGAAGCTTCATCTGTGTTCTACTATGGTGCTTTTAGTGTCTCCGCATACCGCAGCTCGTGAAATAGCTTTGCAGACGATAAGTACTTCTGTTTCAGAGAGGAGATGGCCAATGTGACGATCTGGCTTTAAGTCGATTCGATAACAAATGACGAAAAAGGACGGATTTCTCAGGTTTTTATTAAATATGAACACTTTTCACATTCTCCCGTGCAACTCGGCTGCTAGTCCTCCTTTCATGCAATATCTTAAGTTCCTAGCTCATATCCAAGGCACCAAAGAAGGGTAAAAATTCAATAATCGATACCTAAAACTTCAATTGTACTACTCCTTACTGGCTACTACATCATCTTAGAAGCTTCATCTGAGTTCTTCTATGGTACTTTTAGTGTCTACGCAAACCACAGCACGCGACATAGCTTTGCAGACGATAGATGTATCCGTTTGAGACAGAAGAGCGGAAAATGTGACGATCTGGCTTTAAGTCGATTCGATAACAAATGCCGAAAGAGGACGGATTTCTCAGGTATTTACTACATATGAACACTTTTCACATTCTCCCGTTCAACGCGGCTGCTAGTGCTCCTTTCATGCAAAATCATAAGTTCATAGCTCATGTCCAAGGCACCAAAGAAGGGTAAAAAGTCAATAATCGATACCTAAAACTTGAATTCTACTACTTCTTACTGGCTATTACATCAACTTAGAAGCTTCATCTGTGTTCTACTATGGTGCTTTTAGTGTCTCCGCAAACCGCAGCACGCGACATAGCTTTGCAGACGATAAATTTAACCGTTTCAGACAGAAGAGCGGCCAATGTGACGATCTGGCTTTAAGTCGATTCGATAACAAATGACGAAAACGGACGGATTACTCAGGTTTTTACTACATATGAACACTTTTCACATACTCCCGTGCAACGCGGCTGCTAGTCCTCCTTCCATGCAAAAACTGAAGTTCCTAGCTCATGTCCAATGCACCAAAGAAGGGTAAAAAGTCAATAATCGACACCTAAAACTTGAATTGTACTACATCGTACTGGCTATTACATCAACTTAGAAGCTTCATCTGTGCTGTTCTATGGTACTTTTAGTGTCTCCGCATACCGCAGCAAGCGACATAGCTTTTCAGACGATAAATGTATCCCTTTTCAGACAGAAGAGCGGCCAATGTGACGATCTGGCTTTAAGTCGATTGGATAACAAATGACGAAAACGGACGGATTTCTCAGGTTTTTACTACATATGAATACTTTTCACATTCTCGCGTGCAACACGGCTGCTAGTGCTCCTTTCATTCAAAATCTTAAGGTCCTAGCTCATGTCCAAGGCACCAAAGCCAGCTAAAAAGTTAATAATCGATACGTAAAACTTGAATTGTAGTACTTCTTACTGGTTATTACATCAACTTAGATGCTTCATCTGTGTTCTACTATGGTGTTTTTATTTTTTCCGCATACCGCAGCACGCGACATAGCTTTGCAGACGATAAGTACAACCGTTTCAGAGACAAGAGCTGCCAATGTGACGATCTGGCTTTAAGTCGATTCGATAACAAATGACGAAAAAGGACGGATTTCTCAGGTTTTTACTACATATGAGACCTTTTCACATTCTCACGTGCAACGTGGCTGCTAGTCATCCTTTCATGCAAAATCTTAAGGTCCTAGCTCATGCCCAAGGCACCAAAGCCAGCAAAAAAGTCAATAATCGATACCTAAAACCTGAGTTTTACTACTTCTTACTGGCTATTACATCAACTTAGAAGCTTCATCTGTGTTCTACTATGGTGCTTTTAGGGTCTCCGCATACCGCAGCACGCGACATAGCTTTGCAGACGATAAATGTAACCGTTTCAGACAGAAGAGCGGCCAAGGTGACGATCTGGCTTTAAGTCGGCTCGATAACAAATGACGAAAACGGACGGATTTCTCAGGTTTTTCCTACATACGAACACTTTTCACATTCTCCCATGCAACGCGGCTGCTAGTCCTCCTTTCATGCAAAATCATAAGTCCCTAGCTCATGTCCAAGGCACTAATGAAGGGTAAAAAGTCATTAATCGATACCTAAAACTTGAATTGTTCTACTTCTTACTAGCTATAACATCAACTTAGGAACTTCATCTGTGTTCTACTATGGTGCATTTTTGTGTCTCCGCATACCGCAGCACGCGACATAGCTTTGCAGACGATAAGTACAACCGTTTCAGAGACAATAGCGGCCAATGTGACGATCTGGCTTTAAGTCGATTGGATAACCTATGACGAAAACGGACGGATTTATCAGGTTTATACTACATATAAACACTTTTCACATTCCCCCGTGCAACTCGGCTGCTAGTCCTCCCTTCATGCTGAATCTTAAGGTCCTAGCTCATGTCCAAGGCACCAAGGCCAGCAAAAAAGTCAATAATCGATACCTAAAACCTGAGTTGTACTACTTCTTACTGGCTATTACATCAACTTAGAAGCTTCATCTGTGCTCTACTATGGTGCTTTTAGTGTCTCCACATACCGCAGCACGCGACATAGCTTTGCAGACAATAAACGTAACCGTTTCAGACAGAAGAGCGGCCAATGTGACGATCTGGCTTTAAGTCGATTCGATAACAAATGACGAAAACGGACGGATTTCTCAGGTTTTTCCTACATATGAACACTTTTCACATTCTCCCATGCAACGCGGCTGCTAGTCCTCCTTTCATGCAAAATCATAGGTCCCTAGCTCATGTCCAAGGCACCAAAGAAATGTAAAAAGTCAATAATCGATACCTAGAACTTGAATTGTACTACTTCTTACTACCTATTACATCAACTTAGGAGCTTCATCTGTTTTCTACTATGGTGCTTTGTGTGTCTCCGCATACCGCAGCACGCGACATAGCTTTGCAGACGATAAATGTAACCGTTCCAGACAGAAGGGCGGCCAATGTGACGATCTAGCTTTAAGTCAACTAGATAACAAATGACGAAAAATGACGGATTTCTCAGGTTTCTCCTACATAGGAACACTTTTCACATTCTCCCGCGCAACTCGGCTGCTAGTCCACGTTTCATGCAATATCTTAAGTTCCTAGCTCATGTCCAAGGCACCAAAGAAGGGTAAAAAGTCAATAATCGATACCTAAAACTTGAATTCTACTACTTCTTCCTGGCTATTACATCAACTTAGAAGCTTCATCTGTGTTCTACTATGAGCTTTTAGTGTCTCCGCATACCGCAGCACGCGATATAGCTTTGCAGACAATAAACGTAACCGTTTCAGACAGAAAAGCGGCCAATGTGACGATCTGGCTTTAAGTCGATTCGATAGCAAATGACGAAAACTGACGGATTTCTCAGGTTTTTACTACATGTGAACACTTTTCACATTCTCGCGTGCAACGCGGCTGCTAGTGCTCCTTTCATGCAAAATCTTAAGGTCCTAGCTCATGTCCAAGACACCAAAGCCAGCTAAAAGTCAATAATCGGTGCATAAAACTTGAATTGTAGTACTTCTTACTAGCTATTACATCAACTTAGATGCTTCATCTGTGTTCTACTATGGTGTTTTTATTTTTTCCGCATACCGCAGCACGCGACATAGCTTTGCAGACGATAAGTACAACCGTTTCAGAGACAAGAGCTGCCAATATGACGATCTGGCTTTAAGTCGATTCGATAACAAATGACGTAAAAGGACGGATTTCTCAGGTTTTTACTACATATGAGACCTTTTCACATTCTCACGTGCAACGTGGCTGCTAGTCATCCTTTCATGCAAAATCTTAAGGTCCTAGCTCATGTCCAAGGCACCAAAGCCAGCAAAAAAGTCAATAATCGATACCTAAAACCTGAGTTGTACTACTTCTTACTGGCTATTACATCAACTTAGAAGCTTCGTCTGTGTTCTACTATGGTGCATTTTTGTGTCTCCGCATACCGCAGCACGCGACATAGCTTTGCAGACGATAAATGTAACCGTTTCAGACAGAAGAGCGGCCAATGTGACGATCTGGCTTTAAGTCGATTCGATAACCTATGACGAAAACGGACGGATTTCTAGGGTTTTTACTACATATGAACACTTTTCACATTCTCCCGTGCAACTCGGCTGCCAGTCCACGTTTCATGCAATATCTTAAGTTCCTAGCTCATGTCCAAGGCACCAAAGAAGGGTAAAAAGTCAATAATCGGTACCTAAAACGTGAATTGTACTACATCTTACTGGCTATTACATCAACTTAGAAGCTTCATCTTGTTCTTCTATGGTACTTTTAATGTCTCCGCATACCGCAGCACGCGACATAGCTTTGCAGACGATAAATGTATCCGTTTCAGACAGAAGATCGGCCAATGTGACGGTATGGCTTTAAGTCGATTCGATAACCTATGACGAAAACGGACGGATTTCTAAGGTTTTTACTACATATGAACACTTTTCACATTCTCCCGTGCAACTTGGCTAATAGTCCTAATTTCATGAAAAATCTTAAGTTCTTAGCTCATGTCCAACGCACCAAAGAAGGGTAAAAAGTCAATAATCGATACCTAAAACTTGAATTGTACTACTTCTTCCTGGCTATTACATCAACTTAGGACCTTCATCTGTGTTCTACTATGGTGCTTTTAGTGTCTCCGCATGCCGCAGCACGCGACATAGCTTTGCAGACGATAAGTACAACCGTTTCAGAGCGAAGAGCGGCTAATGTGACGATCTGGCTTCAAGTCGATTGTATAACAAATGACGAAAACGGACGGATTTCTCAGGTTTTTGCTACATATGACCACCTTTCACATTCTTGCTTGCAACGCGGCTGCTAGTGCTCCTTTCATGCAAAATCTTAAGGTACTAGCTCATGTCCAAGGCACCAAAGCCAGCTATAAGTCAATAATCGGTACGTAAAACTTGAATTGTAGTACTTCTTACTGGCTATTACATCAACTTAGATGCTTCATCTGTGTTCTACTATGGCGTTTTTAGTGTCTCCGCATACCGCAGCACGCGACATAGCTTTGCAGACGATAAGTACAACCGTTTCAGAGACAAGAGCGGCCAATGTGACGATCTGGCTTTAAGTCGATTCGATAACAAATGACGAAAACGGACGGATTTCTCAGGTTTTTACTACACATGAGACCTTTTCACATTCTCACGTGCAACGTGGCTGCTAGTCATCCTTTCATGCAAAATCTTAAGGTCCTAGCTCATGTCCAAGGCACCAAAGCCAGCAAAAAAGTCAATAATCGATACCTAAAACCTGAGTTGTACTACTTCTTACTGGCTATTACATCAACTTAGAAGCTTCGTCTGTGTTCTACTATGGTGCTTTTAGTGTCTCCGCATACCGCAGCACGCGACATAGCTTTGCAGACAATAAACGTAACCGTTTCAGACACAAGAGCGGCCAATGTGACGATCTGGCTTTAAGTCGATTCGATAACAAATGACGAAAACTGACGGATTTCTCAGGTGTTTCCTACATATGAACACTTTTCACATTCTCCCATGCAACGCGTCTGCTAGTCCTCCTTTCATGCAAAATCATAAGTCGCTAGCTCATGTCCAAGGCACCAAAGAAGTGTAAAAAGTCAATAATCGATACCTAAAACTTGAATTGTACTACTTCTTACTAGCTATTACATCAACGTAGGAGATTCATCTGTGTTCTACAATGGTGCTTTTTGTGTCTCCGCATACTGCAGCACGCGACATAGCTTTGCAGACGATAAATGTAACCGTTTCAGACAGAAGAGCGGCCAATGTGACGGTCTAGCTTTAAGTCGATTCGATAACCTATGACGAAAACGGACGGATTTCTAGGGTTTTTACTACATATGAACACTTTTCACATTCTCTCGTGCAACTCGGCTGCTAGTCCACGTTTCATGCAATATCTTAAGTTCCTAGCTCATGTCCAAGGCACCAAAGAAGGGTAAAAAGTCAATAATCGGTACCTAAAACTTGAATTGTACTACATCTTACTGGCTATTACATCAACTTAGAAGCTTCATCTGTGTTCTTATATGGTACTTTTAATGTCTCCGCATACCGCAGCACGCGACATAGCTTTGCAGACGATAAATGTATCCGTTTCAGACAGAAGAGCGGCCAATGTGACGATCTGGCTTTAAGTCGATTGGATAACACATGACGAAAACGGACGGATTTCTCAGGTTTTTACTACATATGAACGCTTTTCACATTCTCGCGTGCAACGCGGCTGCTAGTGCTCCTTTCATGCAAAATCTTAAGGTCCTAGCTCATGTCCAAGGCACCAAAGCCAGCTAAAGGTCAATAATCGATACCTAAAACTTGAATTGTACTACTTGTTCCTGGCTATTACATCAACTTAGAACCTTCATCTGTGTTCTACTATGGTGCTTTTAGTGTCTCCGCATGCCGCAGCACGCGACATAGCTTTGCAGACGATAAGTACAACCGTTTCAGAGCGAAGAGCGGCTAATGTGACGATCTGGCTTTAAGTCGATTCGATAACAAATGAAGAAAATGGACGGATTTCTCAGATTTTTATTACATATGAACACTTCTCTCATTCTCCCGTGCAACTCGGCTGCTAGTCCACGTTTCATGCAATATCTTTAGTTCCTAGCTCATGTCCAAGGCACCAAAGAAGGGTAAAAAGTCAATAATCGGTACCTAAAACTTGAATTGTACTACATCTTACTGGCTATTACATCAACTTAGAAGTTTCATCTGTGTTCTTCTATGGTACTTTTATTGTCTCCGCATACCGCAGCACGCGACATAGCTTTGCAGACGATAAATGTATCCGTTTCAGACAGAAGAGCGGCCAATGTGACGATCTGGCTTTAAGTCGATTGGATAACAAATGACGAAAACGGACGGATTTCTCAGGTTTTTGCTACATATGACCACTATTCACATTCTTGCTTGCAACGCGGCTGCTAGTGCTCCTTTCATGCAAAATCTTAAGGTACTAGCTCATGTCCAAGGCACCAAAGCCAGCTAAAAGTCAATAATCGGTACGTAAAACTTGAATTGTAGTACTTCTTACTGGCTATTACATCAACTTAGATGCTTCATCTGTGTTCTACTATGGTGTTTTTAGTGTCTCCGCATACCGCAGCACGCGACATAGCTTTGCAGACGATAAGTACAACCGTTTCAGAGACAAGAGCGGCCAATTTGACGATCTGGCTTTAAGTCGATTTGATAACAAATGACGAAAACGGACGGATTTCTCAGGTTTTTACTACATATGAGACCTTTTCACATTCTCACGTGCAACGTGGCGGCTAGTCATCCTTTCATGCAAAATCTTAAGGTCCTAGCTCATGTCCAAGGCACTAAAGCCAGCAAAAAAGTCAATAATCGATACCTAAAACCTGAGTTGTACTACTTCTTACTGGCTATTACATCAACTTAGAAGCTTCGTCTGTGTTCTACTATGGTGCTTCTAGTGTCTCCGCATACCGCAGCACGCGACATAGCTTTGCAGACGATAAACGTAACCGTATCAGACAGAAGAGCGGCCAATGTGACGATCTGGCTTTAAGTCGATTCGATAACAAATGACGAAAACTGACGGATTTCTCAGGTTTTTCCTACATATGAACACTTTTCACATTCTCCCATGCAACACGTCTGCTAGTCCTCCTTTCATGCAAAATCATAAGTCCCTAGCTCATGTCCAAGGCACCAAAGAAGTGTAAAAAGTCAATAATCGATACCTAAAACTTGAATTGTACTACTTCTTACTAGCTAGTACATCAACTTAGGAGATTCATCTGTGTTCTACAATGGTGCTTTTTGTGTCTCCGCATACTGCAGCACGCGACATAGCTTTGCAGACGATAAATCTAACCGTTTCAGACAGAAGAGCGGCCAATGTGACGGTCTGGCTTTAAGTCGATTCGATAACCTATGATGAAAACGGACGGAATTCTAGGGTTTTTACTACATATGAACACTTTTCACATTCTCCCGTGCAACGTGGCTAATAGTCCTAATTTCATGCTAAATCTTAAGTTCTTAGCTCATGTCCAACGCACCAAAGAAGGGTATAAAGTCAATAATCGATACCTAAAACTTGAATTTTACTACCTCTTACTGGCTATTACATCAACTTAGTAGCTTCATCTGTGCTCTACTATGGTGCTTTTAGTGTCTCGGAATACCGCAGCGCGTGACATAGCTTTGCAGACGATAAATGTATCCGTTTCAAACAGAAGAGCGGCCAATGTGACGATCTGACATAAAGTCGATTCGATAAAAAATGAAGAAAACTGACGGATTTCTCAGGTTTTTACTACATAAGAACACTTTTTACATTCTCCCGTGCAACTCGGCTGCTAGTCCTCCTTTCATGCAGAATCTTAAGGTCCTAGCTCATGTCCAAGGCACCAAAGCCAGCAAAAAAGTCAATAATCGATACCTAAAACCTGAGTTGTACTACTTCTTACTGGCTATTACATCAACTTAGAAACTTCATCTGTGTTCTACTATGGTGCTTTTAGTGTGTCCGCATACCGCAGCACGCGACATAGCTTTGCAGACAATAAACGTAACCGTTTCAGACAGAAGAACGGCCAATGTGACGATCTGGCTTGAAGTCGATTCGATAACAAATGAAGAATACGGACGGATTTCTCAGGTTTTTACTACATTTGAAAACTTTTCACATTCTCCCGTGCAACGCGGCTGCTAGTCCTCCGTTCATGAAAATCTTAAGTTCTTAGCTGATGTCCAAGGCCCCAAAGAAGGGTAAAAAGTCAATGATCAATACCTAAAACTTGAATTGTACTACTTCTTACTGGCTATTACATCAACTTAGAAGCTTCATCTTTGCTCTACTACGGTGCTTTTATTGACTCCGCATACCGCAGCACGCAACATAGCTTTGCAGATGATAAGTACAACCGTTTCAGTGAGGAGAACGGCCAATGTGACGATCTGGCTCTAAGTCGACTCGACAACAAATGAGGAAAACGGACGGATTTTTTCAGGTTTTTCCTACATATGAACAATTTCACATTCTCCCATGCAACGCGGCTGCTAGTTCTCCTTTCATGCAAAATCATAAGTCCCTAGCTCATGTCCAAGGCACCAAAGAATGGTAAAAAGTCAATAATCGACACCTACAACTTGAATTGTACTACTTCTTACTAGCTATTACATCAACTTAGGAGTTTCATCTGTGTTCTACTATGGTGCATTTTGTGTCTCCGCATAACGCAGCACGCGACATAGCTTTGCAGACGATAAACGTAATCGTTTGAGACAGAAGAGCGGCCAATGTGACGATCTTTCTTTAAGTCGATTCGATAACATATGACGAAAACGGAAGGATTTCTCAGGGTTTTACTACATATGAACACTTTTCACATTCTCCCGTGCTACGTGGCTGCTATTCTTCCTTTCATGCATAATCCTAAATTCTTAGCTCATGTCCAAGGCACCGAAGAAGGGTAAAAAGTCAATAATCGATACCTAAAACTTGAATTGTACTACTTCTTCCTGGCTATTACATTAACTTAGAAGCTTCATCTGTGTTCTGCTATGGTGCTTTTAGTATCTCCGCATAAAGCAGAACGCGACATAGCTTTGCAGACGATAAATGTAACGGTTTCAGACAGAAGAGCGGCCAATGTGACGATCTGACTTTAAGTCGATTCGATAACACATGACGAAAACGGACGGATTTCTCAGGTTTTTACTACATATGAACGCTTTTCACATTCTCGCGTGCAACGCGGCTGCTAGTGCTCCTTTCATGCAAAATCTTAAGGTCCTAGCTCATGTTCAAGGCGCCAAAGCCAGCTAAAAGTCAATAATCGGTACGTAAAACTTGAATTGTAGTACTTCTTACTGGCTATTACATCAACTTAGATGCTTCATCTGTGTTCTACTATGGTGTTTTTAGTGTCTCCGCATGCCGCAGCACGCGACATAGCTTTGCAGACGATAAGTACAACCGTTTCAGAGCGAAGAGCGGCTAATGTGACGATCTGGCTTTAAGTCGATTCGATAACAAATGAAGAAAATGGACGGATTTCTCAGATTTTTATTACATATGAACACTTCTCTCATTCTCCCGTGCAACTCGGCTGCTAGTCCACGTTTCATGCAATATCTTTAGTTCCTAGCTCATGTCCAAGGCACCAAAGAAGGGTAAAAAGTCAATAATCGGTACCTAAAACTTGAATTGTACTACATCTTACTGGCTATTACATCAACTTAGAAGTTTCATCTGTGTTCTTCTATGGTACTTTTATTGTCTCCGCATACCGCAGCACGCGACATAGCTTTGCAGACGATAAATGTATCCGTTTCAGACAGAAGAGCGGCCAATGTGACGATCTGGCTTTAAGTCGATTGGATAACAAATGACGAAAACGGACGGATTTCTCAGGTTTTTGCTACATATGACCACTATTCACATTCTTGCTTGCAACGCGGCTGCTAGTGCTCCTTTCATGCAAAATCTTAAGGTACTAGCTCATGTCCAAGGCACCAAAGCCAGCTAAAAGTCAATAATCGGTACGTAAAACTTGAATTGTAGTACTTCTTACTGGCTATTACATCAACTTAGATGCTTCATCTGTGTTCTACTATGGTGTTTTTAGTGTCTCCGCATACCGCAGCACGCGACATAGCTTTGCAGACGATAAGTACAACCGTTTCAGAGACAAGAGCGGCCAATTTGACGATCTGGCTTTAAGTCGATTTGATAACAAATGACGAAAACGGACGGATTTCTCAGGTTTTTACTACATATGAGACCTTTTCACATTCTCACGTGCAACGTGGCGGCTAGTCATCCTTTCATGCAAAATCTTAAGGTCCTAGCTCATGTCCAAGGCACTAAAGCCAGCAAAAAAGTCAATAATCGATACCTAAAACCTGAGTTGTACTACTTCTTACTGGCTATTACATCAACTTAGAAGCTTCGTCTGTGTTCTACTATGGTGCTTCTAGTGTCTCCGCATACCGCAGCACGCGACATAGCTTTGCAGACGATAAACGTAACCGTATCAGACAGAAGAGCGGCCAATGTGACGATCTGGCTTTAAGTCGATTCGATAACAAATGACGAAAACTGACGGATTTCTCAGGTTTTTCCTACATATGAACACTTTTCACATTCTCCCATGCAACACGTCTGCTAGTCCTCCTTTCATGCAAAATCATAAGTCCCTAGCTCATGTCCAAGGCACCAAAGAAGTGTAAAAAGTCAATAATCGATACCTAAAACTTGAATTGTACTACTTCTTACTAGCTAGTACATCAACTTAGGAGATTCATCTGTGTTCTACAATGGTGCTTTTTGTGTCTCCGCATACTGCAGCACGCGACATAGCTTTGCAGACGATAAATGTAACCGTTTCAGACAGAAGAGCGGCCAATGTGACGGTCTGGCTTTAAGTCGATTCGATAACCTATGATGAAAACGGACGGAATTCTAGGGTTTTTACTACATATGAACACTTTTCACATTCTCCCGTGCAACGTGGCTAATAGTCCTAATTTCATGCTAAATCTTAAGTTCTTAGCTCATGTCCAACGCACCAAAGAAGGGTATAAAGTCAATAATCGATACCTAAAACTTGAATTTTACTACCTCTTACTGGCTATTACATCAACTTAGTAGCTTCATCTGTGCTCTACTATGGTGCTTTTAGTGTCTCGGAATACCGCAGCGCGTGACATAGCTTTGCAGACGATAAATGTATCCGTTTCAAACAGAAGAGCGGCCAATGTGACGATCTGACATAAAGTCGATTCGATAAAAAATGAAGAAAACTGACGGATTTCTCAGGTTTTTACTACATAAGAACACTTTTTACATTCTCCCGTGCAACTCGGCTGCTAGTCCTCCTTTCATGCAGAATCTTAAGGTCCTAGCTCATGTCCAAGGCACCAAAGCCAGCAAAAAAGTCAATAATCGATACCTAAAACCTGAGTTGTACTACTTCTTACTGGCTATTACATCAACTTAGAAACTTCATCTGTGTTCTACTATGGTGCTTTTAGTGTGTCCGCATACCGCAGCACGCGACATAGCTTTGCAGACAATAAACGTAACCGTTTCAGACAGAAGAACGGCCAATGTGACGATCTGGCTTGAAGTCGATTCGATAACAAATGAAGAATACGGACGGATTTCTCAGGTTTTTACTACATTTGAAAACTTTTCACATTCTCCCGTGCAACGCGGCTGCTAGTCCTCCGTTCATGAAAAATCTTAAGTTCTTAGCTGATGTCCAAGGCCCCAAAGAAGGGTAAAAAGTCAATGATCAATACCTAAAACTTGAATTGTACTACTTCTTACTGGCTATTACATCAACTTAGAAGCTTCATCTTTGCTCTACTACGGTGCTTTTATTGACTCCGCATACCGCAGCACGCAACATAGCTTTGCAGATGATAAGTACAACCGTTTCAGTGAGGAGAACGGCCAATGTGACGATCTGGCTCTAAGTCGACTCGACAACAAATGAGGAAAACGGACGGATTTTTTCAGGTTTTTCCTACATATGAACAATTTCACATTCTCCCATGCAACGCGGCTGCTAGTTCTCCTTTCATGCAAAATCATAAGTCCCTAGCTCATGTCCAAGGCACCAAAGAATGGTAAAAAGTCAATAATCGACACCTACAACTTGAATTGTACTACTTCTTACTAGCTATTACATCAACTTAGGAGTTTCATCTGTGTTCTACTATGGTGCATTTTGTGTCTCCGCATAACGCAGCACGCGACATAGCTTTGCAGACGATAAACGTAATCGTTTGAGACAGAAGAGCGGCCAATGTGACGATCTTTCTTTAAGTCGATTCGATAACATATGACGAAAACGGAAGGATTTCTCAGGGTTTTACTACATATGAACACTTTTCACATTCTCCCGTGCTACGTGGCTGCTATTCTTCCTTTCATGCATAATCCTAAATTCTTAGCTCATGTCCAAGGCACCGAAGAAGGGTAAAAAGTCAATAATCGATACCTAAAACTTGAATTGTACTACTTCTTCCTGGCTATTACATTAACTTAGAAGCTTCATCTGTGTTCTGCTATGGTGCTTTTAGTATCTCCGCATAAAGCAGAACGCGACATAGCTTTGCAGACGATAAATGTAACGGTTTCAGACAGAAGAGCGGCCAATGTGACGATCTGACTTTAAGTCGATTCGATAACACATGACGAAAACGGACGGATTTCTCAGGTTTTTACTACATATGAACGCTTTTCACATTCTCGCGTGCAACGCGGCTGCTAGTGCTCCTTTCATGCAAAATCTTAAGGTCCTAGCTCATGTTCAAGGCGCCAAAGCCAGCTAAAAGTCAATAATCGGTACGTAAAACTTGAATTGTAGTACTTCTTACTGGCTATTACATCAACTTAGATGCTTCATCTGTGTTCTACTATGGTGTTTTTAGTGTCTCCGCATACCGCAGCACGCGACATAGCTTTGCAGGCGATAAGTACAACCGTTTCAGAGACAAGAGCGGCCAATGTGACGATCTGGCTTTAAGTCGATTCGATAACAAATGACGAAAACGGACGGATTTCTCAGGTTTTTACTACATGTGAACACTTTTCACATTCTCCCGTGCAACTCGGCCGCTAGTCATCCTTTCATGCAAAATCTTAAGTTCTTAGCTCATGTCCAAGGCACCAAAAAGGATAAAAAGTCAATAATCGATACCTAAAACTTAAATTGTACTACCTTTTAATAGCTATTACTTCAACTAAAGAGCTTCATCTGTGTTCTACTATTGTGCTTTTTGTGTCTCAGCTTACCGCAGCACGCGACATAGCTTTGCATATGATAAATGTAACCGTTTCAGACAGAAGATCGGCCAATGTGACGATATGGCTTTAAGTCGATTCGATAACCTATGACGAAAATGGACGGATTTCTAAGGTTTTTACTACATATGAACACTTTTCACATTCTCCCGTGCAACGTTGGCTAATAGTCCTAATTTCATGCTAAATCTTAAGTTCTTAGCTCATGTCCAACGCACCAAAGAAGGGTAAAAAGTCAATAATCGATACCTAAAACTTGAATTGTACTACTTCTTCCTGGCTATTACATCAACTTAGAACTTTCATCTGTGTTCTACTATGGTGCTTTTAGTGTCTCCGCATGCCGCAGCACGCGACATAGCTTTGCAGACGATAAGTACAACCGTATCAGAGCGAAGAGCGGCTAATGTGACGATCTGGCTTTAAGTCGATTCGATAACAAATGAAGAAAATGGACGGATTTCTCAGATTTTTACTACATATGAACACTTTTCACATTCTCCCGTGTAACGCGGCTGATAGACCTCCCTTCATGCAGAATCTTAAGGTCCTAGCTCATGTCCAAGGCACAAAAGCCAGCAAAAAAGTCAATAATCGATACCTAAAACCTGAGTTGTACTACTTCTTATTGGCTATTACATCAACTTAGAAGCTTCATTTGTGCTCTACTATGGTGCTTTTAGTGTCTCCGCATACCGCAGCACGCGACATAGCTTTGCAGACAATAAACGAAACCGTTTCAGACAGAAGAGCGGCCAATGCGACGATCTGGCTTTAAGTCGATTCGATTAAAATGACGAAAACTGACGGATTTCTCAGGTTTTTACTACATATGAACACTTTTCACATTCTCCTGTGCAACGCGGCTGCTAGTGCTCCTTTCATGCAATATCTTAAGGTCCTAGCTCATGTCCAAGGCACCAAAGCCAGCTAAAGGTCAATAATCGATACCTAAAACTTGAATTGTACTACTTGTTCCTGGCTATTACATCAACTTAGAACCTTCATCTGTGTTCTACTATGGTGCTTTTAGTGTCTCCGCATGCCGCAGCACGCGACATAGCTTTGCAGACGATAAGTACAACCGTTTCAGAGCGAAGAGCGGCTAATGTGACGATCTGGCTTTAAGTCGATTCGATAACAAATGAAGAAAATGGACGGATTTCTCAGATTTTTATTACATATGAACACTTCTCTCATTCTCCCGTGCAACTCGGCTGCTAGTCCACGTTTCATGCAATATCTTTAGTTCCTAGCTCATGTCCAAGGCACCAAAGAAGGGTAAAAAGTCAATAATCGGTACCTAAAACTTGAATTGTACTACATCTTACTGGCTATTACATCAACTTAGAAGTTTCATCTGTGTTCTTCTATGGTACTTTTATTGTCTCCGCATACCGCAGCACGCGACATAGCTTTGCAGACCATAAATGTATCCGTTTCAGACAGAAGAGCGGCCAATGTGACGATCTGGCTTTAAGTCGATTGGATAACAAATGACGAAAACGGACGGATTTCTCAGGTTTTTGCTACATATGACCACTATTCACATTCTTGCTTGCAACGCGGCTGCTAGTGCTCCTTTCATGCAAAATCTTAAGGTACTAGCTCATGTCCAAGGCACCAAAGCCAGCTAAAAGTCAATAATCGGTACGTAAAACTTGAATTGTAGTACTTCTTACTGGCTATTACATCAACTTAGATGCTTCATCTGTGTTCTACTATGGTGTTTTTAGTGTCTCCGCATACCGCAGCACGCGACATAGCTTTGCAGACGATAAGTACAACCGTTTCAGAGACAAGAGCGGCCAATTTGACGATCTGGCTTTAAGTCGATTTGATAACAAATGACGAAAACGGACGGATTTCTCAGGTTTTTACTACATATGAGACCTTTTCACATTCTCACGTGCAACGTGGCGGCTAGTCATCCTTTCATGCAATATCTTAAGGTCCTAGCTCATGTCCAAGGCACTAAAGCCAGCAAAAAAGTCAATAATCGATACCTAAAACCTGAGTTGTACTACTTCTTACTGGCTATTACATCAACTTAGAAGCTTCGTCTGTGTTCTACTATGGTGCTTCTAGTGTCTCCGCATACCGCAGCACGCGACATAGCTTTGCAGACGATAAACGTAACCGTATCAGACAGAAGAGCGGCCAATGTGACGATCTGGCTTTAAGTCGATTCGATAACAAATGACGAAAACTGACGGATTTCTCAGGTTTTTCCTACATATGAACACTTTTCACATTCTCCCATGCAACACGTCTGCTAGTCCTCCTTTCATGCAAAATCATAAGTCCCTAGCTCATGTCCAAGGCACCAAAGAAGTGTAAAAAGTCAATAATCGATACCTAAAACTTGAATTGTACTACTTCTTACTAGCTATTACATCAACTTAGGAGATTCATCTGTGTTCTACAATGGTGCTTTTTGTGTCTCCGCATACTGCAGCACGCGACATAGCTTTGCAGACGATAAATGTAACCGTTTCAGACAGAAGAGCGGCCAATGTGACGGTCTGGCTTTAAGTCGATTCGATAACCTATGATGAAAACGGACGGAATTCTAGGGTTTTTACTACATATGAACACTTTTCACATTCTCCCGTGCAACGTGGCTAATAGTCCTAATTTCATGCTAAATCTTAAGTTCTTAGCTCATGTCCAACGCACCAAAGAAGGGTATAAAGTCAATAATCGATACCTAAAACTTGAATTGTACTACCTCTTACTGGCTATTACATCAACTTAGTAGCTTCATCTGTGCTCTACTATGGTGCTTTTAGTGTCTCGGAATACCGCAGCGCGTGACATAGCTTTGCAGACGATAAATGTATCCGTTTCAAACAGAAGAGCGGCCAATGTGACGATCTGACATAAAGTCGATTCGATAAAAAATGAAGAAAACTGACGGATTTCTCAGGTTTTTACTACATAAGAACACTTTTTACATTCTCCCGTGCAACTCGGGTGCTAGTCCTCCTTTCATGCAGAATCTTAAGGTCCTAGCTCATGTCCAAGGCACCAAAGCCAGCAAAAAAGTCAATAATCGATACCTAAAACCTGAGTTGTACTACTTCTTACTGGCTATTACATCAACTTAGAAACTTCATCTGTGTTCTACTATGGTGCTTTTAGTGTGTCCGCATACCGCAGCACGCGACATAGCTTTGCAGACAATAAACGTAACCGTTTCAGACAGAAGAACGGCCAATGTGACGATCTGGCTTGAAGTCGATTCGATAACAAATGAAGAATACGGACGGATTTCTCAGGTTTTTACTACATTTGAAAACTTTTCACATTCTCCCGTGCAACGCGGCTGCTAGTCCTCCGTTCATGAAAAATCTTAAGTTCTTAGCTGATGTCCAAGGCCCCAAAGAAGGGTAAAAAGTCAATGATCAATACCTAAAACTTGAATTGTACTACTTCTTACTGGCTATTACATCAACTTAGAAGCTTCATCTTTGCTCTACTACGGTGCTTTTATTGACTCCGCATACCGCAGCACGCAACATAGCTTTGCAGATGATAAGTACAACCGTTTCAGTGAGGAGAACGGCCAATGTGACGATCTGGCTCTAAGTCGACTCGACAACAAATGAGGAAAACGGACGGATTTTTTCAGGTTTTTCCTACATATGAACAATTTCACATTCTCCCATGCAACGCGGCTGCTAGTTCTCCTTTCATGCAAAATCATAAGTCCCTAGCTCATGTCCAAGGCACCAAAGAATGGTAAAAAGTCAATAATCGACACCTACAACTTGAATTGTACTACTTCTTACTAGCTATTACATCAACTTAGGAGTTTCATCTGTGTTCTACTATGGTGCATTTTGTGTCTCCGCATAACGCAGCACGCGACATAGCTTTGCAGACGATAAACGTAATCGTTTGAGACAGAAGAGCGGCCAATGTGACGATCTTTCTTTAAGTCGATTCGATAACATATGACGAAAACGGAAGGATTTCTCAGGGTTTTACTACATATGAACACTTCTCACATTCTCCCGTGCTACGTGGCTGCTATTCTTCCTTTCATGCATAATCCTAAATTCTTAGCTCATGTCCAAGGCACCGAAGAAGGGTAAAAAGTCAATAATCGATACCTAAAACTTGAATTGTACTACTTCTTCCTGGCTATTACATTAACTTAGAAGCTTCATCTGTGTTCTGCTATGGTGCTTTTAGTATCTCCGCATAAAGCAGAACGCGACATAGCTTTGCAGACGATAAATGTAACGGTTTCAGACAGAAGAGCGGCCAATGTGACGATCTGACTTTAAGTCGATTCGATAACACATGACGAAAACGGACGGATTTCTCAGGTTTTTACTACATATGAACGCTTTTCACATTCTCGCGTGCAACGCGGCTGCTAGTGCTCCTTTCATGCAAAATCTTAAGGTCCTAGCTCATGTTCAAAGCGCCAAAGCCAGCTAAAAGTCAATAATCGGTACGTAAAACTTGAATTGTAGTACTTCTTACTGGCTATTACATCAACTTAGATGCTTCATCTGTGTTCTACTATGGTGTTTTTAGTGTCTCCGCATACCGCAGCACGCGACATAGCTCTGCAGGCGATAAGTACAACCGTTTCAGAGACAAGAGCGGCCAATGTGACGATCTGGCTTTAAGTCGATTCGATAACAAATGACGAAAACGGACGGATTTCTCAGGTTTTTACTACATATGAACACTTTTCACATTCTCCCGTGCAACTCGGCCGCTAGTCATCCTTTCATGCAAAATCTTAAGTTCTTAGCTCATGTCCAAGGCACCAAAAAGGATAAAAAATCAATAATCGATACCTAAAACTTAAATTGTACTACCTTTTAATAGCTATTACTTCAACTAAAGAGCTTCATCTGTGTTCTACTATGGTGCTTTTTGTGTCTCAGCTTACCGCAGCACGCGACATAGCTTTGCAGATGATAAATGTAACCGTTTCAGACAGAAGATCGGCCAATGTGACGATATGGCTTTAAGTCGATTCGATAACCTATGACGAAAATGGACGGATTTCTAAGGTTTTTACTACATATGAACACTTTTCACATTCTCCCGTGCAACGTTGGCTAATAGTCCTAATTTCATGCTAAATCTTAAGTTCTTAGCTCATGTCCAACGCACCAAAGAAGGGTAAAAAGTCAATAATCGATACCTAAAACTTGAATTGTACTACTTCTTCCTGGCTATTACATCAACTTAGAACTTTCATCTGTGTTCTACTATGGTGCTTTTAGTGTCTCCGCATGCCGCAGCACGCGACATAGCTTTGCAGACGATAAGTACAACCGTATCAGAGCGAAGAGCGGCTAATGTGACGATCTGGCTTTAAGTCGATTCGATAACAAATGAAGAAAATGGACGGATTTCTCAGATTTTTACTACATATGAACACTTTTCACATTCTCCCGTGTAACGCGGCTGCTAGTCCTCCTTCCATCCAATATCTTAAGTTCCTAGCTCATGACCAATGCACCAAAGAAGGGTAAAAAGCCAATAATCGATACCTAAAACTTGAATTGTACTACTTCTTACTGGCAATTACATCAACTTACAAGCTTCATCTGTGTTCTACTATGGTCCTTTTATTGTCTCCGCATACCACAGCACCTGACATAGCTTTGCAGACGATAAATGTAAATGTTTCAGGCAGAAGAGCGGCCAATGTGACGATCTGGCTTTAAGTCGATTCGATAACAAATGACGAAAACGGACGGATTTCTCAGGTTTTTAATACATATGAACACTTTTCACATTCTCCCGTGTAACGCGGCTGATAGACCTCCCTTCATGCAGAATCTTAAGGTCCTAGCTCATGTCCAAGGCACAAAAGCCAGCAAAAAAGTCAATAATCGATACCTAAAACCTGAGTTGTACTACTTCTTATTGGCTATTACATCAACTTAGAAGCTTCATTTGTGCTCTACTATGGTGCTTTTAGTGTCTCCGCATACCGCAGCACGCGACATAGCTTTGCAGACAATAAACGTAACCGTTTCAGACAGAAGAGCGGCCAATGCGACGATCTGGCTTTAAGTCGATTCGATTAAAATGACGAAAACTGACGGATTTCTCAGGTTTTTACTACATATGAACACTTTTCACATTCACCTGTGCAACGCGGCTGCTAGTCCTCCTTCCATGCAAAATCTTAAGTTCCTAGCTCATGTCCAAGTCATCAAAGAAGGGTAAAAAGTCAATAATCGATAACTAAAACTTGAATTGTACTACTTCTTACTGGCTATTACATTAACTTAGAACCTTCATCTGTGTTCTACTATGGTGCTTTTAGTGTCTCCGCATGCCGCAGCACGCGACATAGCTTTGCAGACGATAAGTACAACCGTTTCTGAGCGACGAGCGGCTAATGTGACGATCTGGCTTTAAGTCGATTCGATTACAAATGAAGAAAATGGACGGATTTCTCAGATTTTTTCTAAATATGAACACTTTTCACATTCTCCCGTGTAACGCGGCTGCTAGTCCTCCCTTTATGCAGAATCTTAAGGTCCTAGCTCATGTCCAAGGCACCAAAGCCAGCAAAAAAGTCAATAATCGATACCTAAAACCTGAGTTGTACTACTTCTTATTGGCTATTACATCAACTTAGAAGCTTCATTTGTGCTCTACTATGGTGCTTTTAGTGTCTCCGCATACCGCAGCACGTGAAATAGCTTTGCAGACGATAAGTACAACTGTTTCAGAGTGGAGGGCGGCCAATGTGACGATCTGGCTTTAAGTCGATTCGACAACAAATTACGGAAACGGACGGATTTATCAGGTTTTTACTACATATGAACACTTTTCACATTCTCCCGTGCAACTCGGCTGCTAGTCCTCCTTTCATGCAATATCTTAAGTTCCTAGCTCAAGTCCAAATCAGCAAAGAAGGGTAAAAATTCAATAATCGATACCTAAAACTTGAATTCTACTACTTCTTACTGGCTATTACATCAACTTATTAGCTTCATCTGTGTTCTACTATGGTGCTTTTTGCGTCTCCGCATACCGCAGCAGTTGACATTGGTTTGCAGACGATAAATGTACCCGTTTCAGACAGCAGAGCGGCCAAGGTGACGATCTGGCTTTAAGTCGACTCGATAACAAATTACGAAAACGGACAGATTTCTCATTTTTTTCCTACATATGAACACTTTTCACGTTCTCCCATGCAACGCGGCTGCTAGTCCTCCTTTCATGCGATATCAAAAGTCCATAGCTCATGTCCAAGGCACCAAAGAAGGGTAAAAAGTCAATAATCGATACCTAAAACTTGAATTGTACTACTTCTTACTAGCTATTACATGAACTTAGGAGCTTCATCTGTGTTCTACGATGGTGCATTTTCGTGTCTCCGCATACCGCAGCACGCGACATAGCTTTGGAGATGATAAATGTAACCGTTTCAGACAGAAGAGCGGCCAATGTGACGATCTGGCTTTAAGTCGACTCGATAACAAATGACGAAAACGGACGGATTTCTCAGGTTTTTCCTACATATGAACACTTTTCACATTCTCCCGTGCAACTCGGCTGCTAGTCCACGTTTCATGCAATCTCTAAAGTTCCTAGCTCATGTCCAAGGCACCAAAGAAGGGTAAAAAGTCAATAATCGATACCTAAAACTTGAATTCTACTACTTCTTACTGGCTATTACATCAATTTAGAAGCTTCATCTGAGTTCTACTATGAGCTTTTAGTGTCTCCCCATACAGCAGCACGCGACATAGCTTTGCAGACATTAAACGTAACCGTTTCAGACAGAAGAGCGGCCAATGTGACGATCTGGCTTTAAGTCGATTCGATAACAAATGACGAAAACTGACGGATTTCTCAGGTTTTTACTACATATGAAAACTTTTCATATTCTCCCGTGCAACGCGGCTGCTAGTCCTCCTTTCATGCAAAATGTGAAGTTCCTAGCTCATGTCCAATGCACCGAAGAAGTGTAAAAAGTCAATAATCGATACTTAAAACTTGAATTGTACTACTTCTTACTGGCTATTACATCAACTTAGAAGCTTCATCTGTGTTATACTATGGTGCTTTTATTGTCTCCGCATACCGCAGCACGTGAAATAGCTTTGCAGACGATAAGTACTACTGTTTCAGAGAGGAGATGGCCAATGTGACGATCTGGCTTTAAGTCGATTCGATAACAAATTACGAAAACGGACGGATTTATCACGTTTATACTACATAAGAACACTTTTAACATTCTCCCGTGCAACTCGGCTGCTAGTCCTCCTTTCATGCAGAATCTTAAGGTCCTAGCTCGTGTCCAAGGCACCAAAGAAGGGTAAAAAGTCAATAATCGATACCTAAAACCTGAGTTGTACTACTTCTTACTGGCTATTACATCAACTTAGAAACTTCATCTGTGTTCTACTATGGTGCTTTTATTCTCTCCGCATACCGCAGCACGCGACATAGCTTTGCAGATGATAAGTACAACCGTTTCAGAGAGGAGAGCGGCCAGTGTGACGATCTGGCTCTAAGTCGCTCGACAACATATGACGAAAACGGACGGATTTCTCAGGTTTTTCCTACATATGAACACTTTTCATATTCTCCCATGCAACGCGGCTGCTAGTCCTCCTTTCATGCAAAATCATAATCCCTAGCTCATGTCCAAGGCATTAAAGAAGGGTAAAAAGTCAATAATCGATATCTAAAACTAGAATTGTACTACTTCTTACTGGCTATTACATCAACTTAGAAGCTTCATCTGTGTTCTACTATGGTTCTTTTAGTATCTCCGCATACCGCAGCACGTGACATTGCTTTGCAGACGATAAGTAAACTGTTTCAGAGAGGAGATGGCCAATGTGACGATCTGGCTTTAAGTCGATTCGATAACAAATTACGAAAACGGACGGATTTCTCACGTTTTTACTACATAAGAACACTTTTCACATTCTCCCGTGCAACTCGGCTGCTAGTCCTTCTTTCATGCAGAATCTTAAGGTCCTAGATCATGTCCAAGGCACCAAAGCCAGCAAAAAAGTCAATAATCGATACCTAAAACCTGAGTTGTACTACTTCTTACTGGCTATTACATCAACTTAGAAACTTCATCTGTGTTCTACTATGGTGCTTTTAGTGTCTACGCATACCGCAGCACGCGACATAGCTTTGCAGACAATAAACGTAACCGTTTCAAACAGAAGAGCGGCCAATGTGGCGATCTGGCTTGAAGTCGATTCGATAACAAATGACGAAAACTGACGGATTTCTCAGGTTTTTACTACATATGAAACTTTTCACATTCTCCCATGCCACGCGTCTGCTAGTCCTCCTTTCATGCAAAATCATAAGTCCCTAGCTCATGTCCACGGCACCAAAGAAGGGTAAAAAGTCAATAATCGATACCTAAAACTTGAATTTTTCTACTTCTTCCTAGCTATTACATCAACTTATTAGCTTCATCTGTGTTCTACTATGGTGCTTTTTGCGTCTCCGCATACCGCAGCACTTGACATTGCTTTGCAGACGATAAAAGTACCCGTTTCAGATAGCAGAGCGGCCAAGGTGACGACCTGGCTTTAAGTCGACTCGATAACAAATTACGAAAACGGACGGATTTCTCATTTTTTTCCTACATATGAACACTTTTCACGTTCTCCCATGCAACGCGGCTGCTAGTCCTCCTTTCATGCGATATCAAAAGTCCATAGCTCATGTCCAAGGCACCAAAGAAGGGTAAAAAGTCAATAATCGATACCTAAAACTTGAATTGTACTACTTCTTACTAGCTATTACATGAACTTAGGAGCCTCATCTGTGTTCTACGATGGTGCATTTTCGTGTCTCCGCATACCGCAGCACGCGACATAGCTTTGCAGTTGATAAATGTAACCGTTTCAGACAGAAGAGCGGCCAATGTGTCGATCTGGCTTTAAGTCGACTCGATAACAAATAACGAAAACGGACGGATTTCTCAGGTTTTTCCTACATATGAACACTTTTCACATTCTCCCGTGCAACTCGGCTGCTAGTCCAAGTTTCATGCAATATCTTAAGTTCCTAGCTCATGTCCAAGGCACCAAAGAAGGGTAAAAAGTCAATAATCGATACCTAAAACTTGAATTCTACTACTTCATACTGGCTATTACATCAACTTAGAAGCTTCATCTGTGTTCTACTTTGAGCTTTTAGTGTATCCCCATACCGCAGCACGCGACATAGCTTTGCAGACAATAAACGTAACCGTTTCAGACAGAAGAGCGGCCAATGTGAAGATCTGGCTTTAAGTCGATTCGATAACAAATGACGAAAACTGACGGATTTCTCAGGTTTTTACTATATATGAAAACTTTTCATATTCTCCCGTGCAACTCGGCTGCTAGTCCTCCTTTCATGCAAAATGTGAAGTTCCTAGCTCATGTCCAATGCACCGAAGAAGTGTAAAAAGTCAATAATCGATACTTAAAATTTGAATTGTACTACTTCTTACTGGCTATTACATTAACTTAGAAGCTTCATCTGTGTTATACTATGGTGCTTTTATTGTCTCCGCATACCGCAGCACGTGAAATAGCTTTGCAGACGATAAGCACTACTGTTTCAGAGAGGAGATGGCCAATGTGACGATCTGGCTTTAAGTCAATTCGATAACAAATTACGAAAACGGACGGATTTATCACGTTTTTACTACATAAGAACACTTTTAACATTCTCCAGTGCAACTCGGCTGCTAGTCCTCCTTTCATGCAGAATCTTAAGGTCCTAGCTCTTGTCCAAGGCACCAAAGCCAGCAAAAAAGTCAATAATCGATACCTAAAACCTGAGTTGTACTACTTCTTACTGGCTATTACATCAACTTAGAAACTTCATCTGTGTTCTACTATGGTGGTTTTATTGTCTCCGCATACCGCAGCACGCGACATAGCTTTGCAGATGATAAGTACAACCGTTTCAAAGAGGAGAGCGGCCAGTGTGACGATCTGGCTCTAAGTCGACTCGACAACAAATGACGAAAACGGACGGATTTCTCAGGTTTTTCCTACATATGAACACTTTTCATATTCTCCCATGCAACGCGGCTGCTAGTCCTCCTTTCATGCAAAATCAAAATCCCTAGTTCATGTCCAAGGCATTAAAGAAGGGTAAAAAGTCAATAATCGATATCTAAAACTAGAATTGTACTACTTCTTACTGGCTATTACATCAACTTAGAAGCTTCATCTGTGTTCTACTATGGTTCTTTTAGTATCTCCGCATACCGCAGCACGTGACATTGTTTGCAGACGATAAGTAAACTGTTTCAGAGAGGAGAGCGGCCAGTGTGACGATCTGGCTCTAAGTCGACTCGACAACAAATGACGAAAATGGACGGATTTCTCAGGTTTTTCCTACATATGAACACTTTTCACGTTCTCCCATGCAACGAGGCTGCTACAACTCCTTTCATGCAAAATCATAATCCCTAGCTCATGTCCAAGGCATTAAAGAAGGGTAAAAAGTCAATAAACGATATCTAAAACTTGAATTGTACTACTTCTTACTAGCTATTACATCAACTTAGGAGTTTCATCTGTGTTCTACTATGGTGCATTTAGTGTCTCCGCATAACGCAGCACGCGACATAGCTTTGCAGACGATAAACGTAACCGTTTCAGATAGAAGGGCGGCCAATGTGACGATCTGGCTTTAAGTCGATTCGATAACAAATGACGAAAACTGACGGATTTCTCACGTTTTTACTACATATGAACACTTTTCACATTCTCCCGTGCTACGCGGCTGCTATTCCTCCTTCCATGCAAAATCGGAAGTTTCTAGCTTATGTCCAATGCACCAAAGAATGGTAAAAAGTCAATAAACGATACTTAAAACTTGAATTGTACTACTCCTTACTGGCTATTACATCAACTTAGAAGCTTCATCAGTGTTCTACTATGGTGCTTTTAGTGTCTCCGCATACCGCACCACGCGACATAGCTTATCAGACAATAAACTTAACCGTTTCAGAAAGAAGAGCGGCCAATTTGACGATCTGGCTTTAAGTCGATTCGATAACAAATGACGAACACGGATGGATTTCTCAGGCTTTTGCTACATATGAAAGCTTTTCACATTCTCCCGTGCAACGCGGCTGGTAGTCCTCCTTTCATGAAAAATCTTAAGCTCTTAGCTCATGTCCAAGGCACCAAAGAAATGTAAAAAGTCAATAATCGATACCTAAAACTTGAATTGTACTACTTCTTACTACCTATTACACCAACTTAGGAGCTTCATCTGTTTTCTACTATGGTGCTTTTTGTGCCTCCGCATACCGCAGCACGCGACATAGCTTTGCAGATGATAAATGTAACCGTTTCAGACAGAAGAGCGGCCAATGTAACGATCTGGCTTTAAGTCGACTCGATAACAAATGACGAAAACGGACGGATTTCTCAGGTTTTTACTACATATGAACACTTTTCATATTCTCCCGTGCAACGCGGCTGTTAGTCCTCCTTCCATGCAAAATCTGAAGTTCCTAGCTCATGTCCAATGCACCAAAGAAGGGTAAAAAGTCAATAATCGATACTTAAAACTTGAATTGTACTACTTCTTACTGGCTATTACATCAACTTAGAAGCTTCATCTGTGTTATACTATGGTGCTTTTATTGTCTCCGCATACCGCAGCACGTGAAATAGCTTTGCAGACGATAAGTACTACTGTTTCAGAGAGGAGATGGCCAATGTGACGATCTGGCTTTAAGTCGATTCGATAACAAATTACGAAAACGGACGGATTTCTCACGTTTTTACTACATAAGAACACTTTTAACATTCTCCCGTGCAACTCGGCTGCTAGTCCTCCTTTCATGCAGAATCTTAATTTCCTAGCTCATGTCCAAGGCACCAAAGCCAGCAAAAAAGTCAATAATCGATACCTAAAACCTGAGTTGTACTACTTCTTACTGGCTATTACATCAACTTAGAAACTTCATCTGTGTTCTACTATGGTGCTTTTATTGTCTCCGCATACCGCAGCACGCGACAAGGCTTTGCAGATGATAAGTACAACCGTTTCAGAGAGGAGAGCGGCCAGTGTGACGATCTGGCTCAAAGTCGACTCGACAACAAATGACGAAAACGGACGGATTTCTCAGGTTTTTCCTACATATGAACACTTTTCATATTCTCCCATGCAACGCGGCTGCTAGTCCTCCTTTCATGCAAAATCATAATCCCTAGCTCATGCCCAAGGCATTAAAGAAGGGTAAAAAGTCAATAATCGATATCTTAAACTTGAATTGTACTACTTCTTACTGGCTATTACATCAACTTAGAAGCTTCATCTGTGTTCTACTAAGGTTCTTTTAGTATCTCTGCATACCGCAGCACGTGACATTGCTTTGCAGACGATAAGTACAACTGTTTCAGAGAGGAGAGCGGCCAGTGTGACGATTTGGCTCTAAGTCGACTCGGGAACAAATGACGAAAACGGACGGATTTCTCAGGTTTTTCCTACATATGAACACATTTCACATTCTCCCATGCAACGCGGCTGCTAGTACTCCTTTCATGCAAAATCATAATCCCTAGCTCATGTCCAAGGCATTAAAGAAGTGTAAAAAGTCAATAATTGATACCTAAAACTTGAATTGTACTACTTCTTACTAGCTATTACATCAACTTAGGAGTTTCATCTGTGTTCTACTATGGTGCATTTAGAGTCTCCGCATAACGCAGCACGCGACATAGCTTTGCAGACAATAAACGTAACCGTTTCAGACAGAAGAGCGGCCAATGTGTTGATCTGGCTTTAAGTCGATTCGATAACAAATGACAAAAACTGACGGATTTCTCAGGTTTTTCCTACATATGAAACTCTTCACATTCTCCCATGCAACGCGTCTGCTAGTCCTCCTTTCATGCAAAATCATAAGTCCCTAGCTCATGTCCAAGGCACCAAAGAAATGTAAAAAGTCAATAATCGATACCTAAAACTTGAATTTTTCTACTTCTTCCTAGCTATTACATCAACTTAGGAGCTTCATCTGTGTTCTACTATGGTGCTTTTTGTGTCTCCGCATACCGCAGCACGCGACATAGCTTTGCAGGCAATAATCGTAATCGTTTCAGAAAGAAGAGCGGCCAATTTGACGATCTGGCTTTATGTCGAATCGATAACAAATGACGAACACGGACGGATTTCTCAGGCTTTTACTACATATGAAAACTTTTCACATTCTCTCGTGCATCGCGGCTGATAGTCCTCCTTTCATGAAAAATGTTAACTTCTTAGCTCATGTCCAAGGCACCAAAGAAGAGTAAAAAGTCAATTATCGATACCTAAAACTTGAATTGTACTACTTTTTACTGGCTATTACATCAACTTACAAGCTTCATCTGTGTTCTACTAGTGTGCTTGTATTGTCTCCGCATACCGCAGCACGCGACATAGCTTTGCAGACAATAAACGTAACCGTTTCAGACATAAGAGCGGCCAATGTGACGATCTGGCTTTAAGTCGATTCGATAACAAATGACGAAAACTGACGGATTTCTCTGGTTTTTGCTACATATGAACACTTTTCACATTCTCCCATGCAACGGGGCTGCTAGTCCTCCTTTCATGCAAAATCTTAAGGTCCTAGCTTATGTCCAAGGCACCAAAGCCGTCTAAAATGTCAATAATCGATACCTAAAACCTAAGTTGTACTACTTCTTACTGGCTATTACATCAAGATAGAAGCTTCATCTGTGTTCTACTATTTTGCTTTTAGTGTCTCCGCATACCGCAGCTCGCGACATAGCTTTGCAGACAAGAAACGTAACCGTTACAGACAGAAGAGCGGCCAATGTGACGATCTGGCTTTAAGTCGATTCGATAACAAATGACGAAAACTGACGGATTTCTCAGGTTTTTACTACATAAGAACACTTTTTACATTCTCCCGTGCAACTCGGCTGCTAGTCCTCCTTTCATGCAGAATCTTAAGGTGCTAGCTCATGTCCAAGGCACCAAAGCCAGCAAAAAAGTCAATAATCGATACCTAAAACCTGAGTTGCACTACTTCTTACTGGCTATTACATCAACATAGAAACTTCATCTGTGTTCTACTATGGTGCTTTTATTGTTTCCGCATACCGCAGCACATGACATAGCTTTGCGGACGATAAGTACAACTGTTTCAGAGAGGAGATTGCCTATGTGACGATCTGGCTTTAAGTCGATTCGATAACAAATGACGAAAACTGACTGATTTCTCAGGTTTTTACTACATATGAAACTTTTCACATTCACCCATGCAACGCGTCTGCTAGTCCTCCTTTCATGCAAAATCATAAGTCCCTAGCTCATGTCCAAGGCACCAAAGAAGGGTAAAAAGTCAATAACCGATACCTAAAACTTGAATTTTACTACTTCTTCCTAGCTATTACATCAACTTAGGAGCTTCATCTGTGTTCTACTATGGTGCTTTTTGTGTCTCCGCATACCACAGCACGCGACATTGCTTTGCAGACGATAAGTGTAACCGTTTCAGACAGCAGAGCGGCCAAGGTGACGATCTGGCTTTAAGTCAACTCGATAACAAATGACGAAAACGGACGGATTTCTCAGGCTTTTACTACATATGAACACTTTTCACATTCTCCCATGCAACGCGGCTGCTAGTCCTCCTTTCATGCAAAATCAAAAATCCCTAGCTCATGTCCAAGGCACCAAAGAAGGGTAAAAAGTCAATAATCGATACCTAAAACTTGAATTGTACTACCTCTTACTAGCTATTACATGAATTTAGGAGCTTCATCTGTGTTCTTCTATGGTACTTTTAGTGTCTCCGCATACCGCAGCACGCGACATAGCTTTGCAGACGATAAACGTAACCGTTTCAGACAGAAGAGCGGCCAATGTGACGATCTGGCTTTAAGACGATTCGATAACGAATGACGAAAACTGACGGATTTCTCAGGTTCTTCCTACATATGAACACTTTTCACGTTCTCCCATGGAACGCCTCTGCTAGTCCTCCTTTCATGCAAAATCATAAGTCCCTAGCTCATGTCCAAGGCACCAAAGAAATGTAAAAAGTCAATAATCGATACCTAAAACTTGAATTTTTCTACTTCTTACTACCTATTACATCAACTTAGGAGCTTCATCTGTTTTCTACTATGGTGCTTTTTGTGTCTCCGCATACCGCAGCACGCGACATAGCTTTGCAGACAATAAACGTAATCGTTTCAGAAAGAAAAGCGGCCAATGTGACGATCTGGCTTTAAGTCGACTCGATAACAAATGACGAAAACGGACGGATTTCTCAGGTTTTTCCTACATATGAACACTTTTCACATTCTCCCGTGCAACGCGGCTGCTAGTCCTCCTTTCATGCAAAATCATAATCCCTAGCTCATGTCCAAGGCATTAAAGAAGGGTAAAAAGTCAATAATCGATACCTAAATCTTGAATTGTACTACTTCTTACTGGCTATTACATCAACTTAGAAGCTTCATCTGTGTTCTACTATGAGCTTTTAGTGTCTCGGTATACCGCAGCACGCGACATAGCATTGCAGACAATAAACGTAACCGTTTCAGACAGAAGAGCGGCCAATGCGTCGATCTGGCTTTAAAACGATTCGATAACAAACGATGAAAACTGACGGATTTCTCAGATTTTTACTACATATGAACACTTTTCACATTCTCCCGTGCAACGCGGCTGCTAGCCCTCCTTTCATGCAAAATCTTAAGTTGCTAGCTCATGTCCAAGGCACCAAAGAAGGGTAAGAAGTCAATAATCAATACTTAAAACTTGAATTGTACTACTTCTTACTTGCTATTACATCAACTTAGAAGCTTCATCTGTGTTCTACTATGGTGCTTTTAGTGTCTCCGCATACCGCAGCACGCGACATAGCTTTGCAGACGATAAGTACAGCCGTTTCAGAGCGAAGAGCGGCTAATATGACGATCTGGCTTTAAGTCGATTCGATAACAAATTAAGAAAATATACGGATTTCTCAGATTTTTACTACATATGAACACTTTTCACATTCTCCCTTGTAACGCGGCTGCTAGTCCTCCTTCCATGCAAAATCTTAAGTTCTTAGCTCATGTCCAAGGCACCAAAGAAGGGTAAAAAGTCAATAATCGATACCTAATACTTGAATTTTACTACTACTTACTGGCTATTACATCAACTTAGAAGCTTCATCTGTGTTCTACTATGGTGCTTTTAGTGTCTCCACATACCGCAGCACGCGACATAGCTTTGCAGACGATGAGTACAACTGTTTCAGAGCGAAGAGCGGCTAATGTGACGATCTGGCTTTAAGTCGATTCGATAACAAATGAAGAATACGGACGGATTTCTCAGGTTTTTATTTATTTATTTTATTTATTTTATTTATGCATTTATTTTACCTGGCAAGATTAGGGCCTTCAGGCCCTCTCTTACACCTAACCAGGCATACTCAGGTTGAACGAGTTACAGTTTCTACTTAACATTAAGGACATATAGCCTATGATGCTGTATTGATTTTAAAGAAAAAATAGATATTATAACAGTAGTATAATGATAATTATAACAATAAAAAATAATTATAACAATCAATAATAATAATAATAATAATAGCAATAATAATAATAATAATAATAATAATGACTATGTATATGAAAGTAAACATACTTTTCTTTTCTGAATGTCAGTCCCATTGTTAGTTGGGAATTTTCTCGTTATGTTCTTGCAGCTTGTGAGTTATTCTCATCGAGCAGAGACATAAGACGATAGAATGGGGTGAAAGAGATATATAAGAGGTAGATAGGTTAGAGGAAGAGAAATAGAACGGTAAAATTCGAAGCTGTGATGGAGAGGAGAAAGAAAGAGATGGGAGGGGCACAAGAATGGTGGTTATACCGTCCCTAATATGTAAGCTTTGAGTTCCCTCTTGAATGTTGAGTAGTTCTGGATAAGACGCAGATCACAGGGGAGCGCGTTCCATAGTCGTATGGCTGAGATGGAGAATGACACGGAGAAAGATTTTGTGTTATGTAAAGGTACAGCCAAGATGATAGACGTATCCGATCTGGTGTTGCGATTGTGGAATGACGATAGGTGTTTAATGTGAGAAGATAAGTATTGGGGGCACCAGTGGCTAAGAAATCGATGAAGTAAGCACATCGTGTGGAGATCGCGTGCCGTATGTGGGCGTATCCAACCTAGCTGGGAGTATGAAGGACTGATATGATCATACAACCGAATATTGCACACGTATCTAACGCAAGCATTCATCACTAGCTCGAGGCATCTAGAATTTTCACTATTTGTGCCGTGTTGAACTACATCGCAGTAGTAAAGATTAGGCAAGACTAGTGTTTGGACTAATTTTTGTTTAACATGGGTTGGAAATATTTTCCTAAACTTTTGAATTGCATGTAGGGAGGAGAGCGATTTCCGGCAAGCTGTGACTGTTTGTTCTTCCCAGTTTAGGTGTTCATCCAAGATTATTCCAAGGTCTTTTACTGTTTTTTAGTATGGTAGTTGGGTACCATTGAGGAGTATTTTAGGGACTGTTTCGCGAAAGTACCGGCTGATTAACTTTGGATGAGATATAAGTATGACCTGGGATTTCTTGGGGTTTAATTTCAGACCTAGGTTCTGTGCCCATCGAGAAACAGAACAAAGATCTGCGTTCATTCTCGCTACTGCGCCAGCAATGTTTTTGGGGCTTGCACTTATGTACAGTTGGATGTCGTCGGCATAAAGATGGTAGTTGCAGGAGTGAATCACTGAAGAAATATCATTAATGTACAGTGAGAAGAGTAGTGGACCAAGGACGGAGCCTTGGGGAACTCCAGAGCGCACGCTTTTCCATGATGACTTTTCCGACCCACAAATGACTTGTTGACTTCTGTTTTTGAGGTAGCTGTCGAACCATTGTATTGCGCTGTTTGAGAAATTCAGCTGTTTCATTTTAATTAGTAATATATCGAAGTCAACTGTGTCAAAAGCCTTGCTAAAGTCAAGCAGTGTTAGGATAGTAGCTTCACGTCTGTCCATAGCATGTTTAATGTCATCAGTTACTTTGATTAATGCGGTTGCTGTACTATGGTGCTTTCGAAACCCTGACTGATATTCGTCATGGATGTTATGAGTTTTGAGGTAATCCGTCAGTTGTTCATGGACGATGTGCTCTAGAGCTTTAGAAATTGCAGGTAGTATGCTGATCGGCCTGTAGTCACCTGGCGACTTAGGGTTGTCAGTCTTAGGTATAGGCTTAATTAAACTTTGCTTCCACTCAGTAGGATATGTACTACTGACAACAGACAGGTTGAAGATGTCTGTGATAACTGGAATAATAGTGTCTACGACGTTCTTAATCATGCCAATGCTCACTCCATCACTTCCTACTGCCTCGGAAGAGATTCTCATAATTGCCTTGTGTACTGTGCCGGTAGTGACATGTTTTAGGAAAAACTTGTCTCTCGAGAGATTGATATCTTGGGGCTGGTAATTTGTCGCTGCGTGGCAGTTTGCAGCTGTTGAGAAGAAATCGTTTAATTCTTCTGCAGACGCTTGATAAACAGCGTCAGATCTTCGCTTCCCTATACCGAAACTGCGCAGCTTTTTCCACAGTGCAGCAGGTTTTGATATGCCGCATACGACAGAGCGGGCATGTCTGATTTTGGCATTCCTCACGCTTTGCTTGGTTCTGTTTCGGAGTTTCCTATAAGCTTCGTACGCCTCGGGAGTTGGGTTACGCTTGAAGGCCCTATGTGCAGCATCACGTTTATTCATTAACTGACGTAATGCAGTGGTGAGCCACGGAGCGGGAGCTCTCTTTACCTTAACAGTGCGTTGAGGAGCATGTTTATCATACAGTGCAATAATTTTGCGACATAATTGCCGAATTTTTTCGTCTAAAGTCGGTTCATCGTTTATATCATGCCAAGGGATGTCTGAGCAATCCTTTTGAAGAGCGTCATGGTTAACATTTTTTAAGTTTCTGTAGGTTACCAGGTGAGATTTTTCTTTGGTAGTATGCATTGAGTAATTTAAAAATATCACGTCATGAGCAGAGAGTCCCGGAGCGGATGTCTGATTGGCGCAGATTATTTTATCTGGTCGCTTTGTTGCTATTATATCTATGATTGTGTGGCTGTGTGGCGTGTGATGAGTTGGGTCCAGCGGTGTTAAACTCATATCATTGGAGTGGAACAGTCGCCTTAGTTTTTCGGCAGAGGGAGATTTTAACTGTAAGTCGATGTTTGTGTCGCCCATAATGATTATGTGTTCATACTGTGTCACGAGTGAGGGCAGGGCAGACTGAAAGGAGGACATGGCACCGACGTTTGGAGGTTTATAGATTACTCCAATTAGCAGTTTCTGATTTGATGTATTTATTTCGAAAAACAAGAACTCTGCTTCTCCTTCGCCCTTTGCATCCGATGTGCATAGCACAGTAGGTGTCAGATCAGAGCGAACATAGGCACCCACACCACCCCCGCGTCGTGTTTCACGATCTGCCCTTAGGAGAGAGTAACCAGCGATTCGGATAGCGTCGGAAGAAATGTTTGGTTTCAACCAAGTTTCCGAGACGAGGATAATGTGGAACAGCGATTGGCAGAACAGGTCACAGAACTCGTCGAAGTGAGCCGTTAGCGACTGCGCGTTCGCGTGGGCCACAAAGAGCCCGCCGCCGGAACCGGTCCGTCCCATTGTGGCCGCCTGTAGGACCGAGCGCGCTCCGTTTACCTGCTGGCCGGAAGAGGGACAAAAGCTGGATTTCGCGGGGCAAGACATATTTACAGGTGTGTCCAAGGTCGTGACTGACTCAAGCGTCTGTGGACTAAAGGTGAAAAACACGCTGGAAGTATCGAAGAAGGGAGTGAAAAGAAAGATGGAAGGTGGCAGTAGTAGTTACGAAAAAGATAGTAGTAGTAGTAGTGGTAGTGGCGAAGATGGAAATAACAGATATAGAAAGGCGGTTGTAAGGAGATTCCTGTTAATGGAGGATGTTAATTCCCATTTGACTGACAATATGAATATACATGAGCACTTATAATAGACAAATAAAGAAACAATATTTTTGTGAAACAATTGACTGATTTTAAATAGAGTACTTATGGTACTTATAGAAATAACGGAGCAGTATTTAAGCTAAAAAAAATGAAAAGAAAGAATAAAAAAATTAACTTATATTAGACAGATTACAATATGAGACTTTGTGTCTCGCGAGATTTCGCTCAGTCTTTCAGTTCGAACATGTTTGTCACCGTTTTCCTCCCTCCTTCCGTCTTGATTACGATCCTGCCATCCTGGGTCCATACATTTTGAAGGCCAAACTGTGTGATCGCAGCGTTCAAAACTTTTAGTCTTTCGCGCGTCAGATCTTCCCTCAGGGTAACCCCACTCTTGGCGAGTTTTCTTTTCTGAGCAAACACTTCAGCTCTTTTCCGGTAAGACACAAATTTAATTATTATGGGCCTGGGTTTCATGGCACCTGGTGTCCTGCGCCCAACACGGTGGCTTCTGTCAATATCGGCCACGTCGATCTGCACGCCAAGTTTCTCACGCACGAGGCTAATGGCCAGGTCGTCGGTGTTTTCGCGATCGTTTTCAGCTACCCCGAACAAGCGCAAGCTGTTCCTTCGCTGATACTGCTCAATTTCATCGGTGGCAGCAGACAGTTTAGCCTCTAGGTCGGCGGCTTTTTTCTCTTGTGCGGCCAGGGACTTTCTAAGAGACTGGATTTCGGTGCTGTTGCGCCCGACAGACTCTTGTAGTTTGTCCATGACCGCGGCCGTCACGGAGTCCGTGATGGATTGGACGATTACGTCTAGCGTGTCTTTGCTGTGCAGCGCCGCACTCACCTGGGACCGGACGAGCTCCCCGATGTCGGGAAGCGGGGCCTCACCTGCCGCCGGAGACCGGGCGCCCGCGCTGCCTGCACCCCTGTAGCCTCGCCTGCTGCCGCTTACTCGTGCTCTTCCCATTTTTCACTCACTTATCACTTATCACTTGTGGTAATCAACGGAGAACAATACACTACGGCAAGTAACACTTGTTTAGTCGGATGCACACGTTGTGGACTGCCGCACTTCTCTGTAACACCTTCAATGAGCGGAAAAACTCGCGAGCCGAAGAAACGCGCGTCACTCAGTGGCCGCCATATTGGATTTACTTCATATGAAAACTTTTCACATTCTCCCGTGCAACGCGGCTGCTAGTCATCCTTTCATGAAAAATCTAGAGTTCTTAGCTCATGTCCAAGGCACCAAAGAAGGGTAAAAAGTCAATAATCGATACCTAATACTTGAATTTTACTACTACTTACTGGCTATTACATCAACTTAGAAGCTTCATCTGTGCTCTACTATGGTGCTTTTAATTTCTCCGCATACCGCAGCACGCGACATAGCTTTGCAGATGATAAGTACAACCGTTTCACAGAGGAGAACGGCCAATGTGACGATCTGGCTCTAAGTCGACTCGACAACAAATGACGAAAACGGACGGAATTCTCAGGTATTTCCTACATATGAACATTTTCACATTTTCCCAGGCAACGCGGCTGCTAGTCCTCCTTTCATGCAAAATCATAAATCCCTAGCTCATGTCCAAGGCACCAAAGAAGGGTAAAAAGTCAATAATCGATACCTACAACTTAAATTGTACTACTTCTTACTAGCTATTACATCAACTTAGGAGTTTCATCTGTGTTCTACTATGGTGCATTTTGTGTCTCCGCGTAACGCAGCACGCGACATAGCTTTGAGGACGATAAACGTAACCGTTTCAGACAGAAGAGCGGCCAATGTGACGATCTGGCTTTAAGTCGATTCGATAACATATGACGAAAACGGACGGATTTCTCAGGCTTTTACAACATATGAACACTTTTCACATTCTCCCGTGCAAATCGGCTGCTAGTCTTCCTTTCAAGCAGAATCTTAAGGTCCTAGCTCATGTCCAAGGCTCCAAAGCCAGCTAAAAATTCAATAATCGATAAATAAAACATAAATTGTACTACTCCTTACTGGCTATTACATCAACTTAGAAGCTTCATCTGTGTTCTACTATGGTGCTTTTATTGTCTCCGCATACCACAGGATGCGACATAGCTTTGTATATGATAAGTACAACCGTTTCAGAGAGGAGAGCGGCCAATGTGACGATCTGGCTTTAAGTCGACTCTATAACAAATGACGAAAACGGACGGATTTCTCAGGTTTTTCCTACATATGAAAACATTTCACATTCTCCCATGCAACGCGGCTGCTTGTCCTCCTTTCATGCAAAATCATAAGTCCCTAGGTCATGTCCAAGGCACCAAAGAAATGTAAAAAGTCAATAATCGATACCTAAAAGTTGAATTCTACTACTGCTTACTACCTATTACATCAACTTATGAGCTTCTTCTGTTTTCTACTATGGTGCTTTTTGTGTCTCCGCATACCGCAGCACGCGACATAGCTTTGCAGATGATAAATGTAACCGTTTCAGACAGAAGAGCGGCCAATGTGACGATCTGGCTTTAAGTCGACTCGATAACAAATGACGTAAACGGACGGATTTCCCAGGTTTTTCCTACATATGAACACTTTTCACAGTCTCCCGTGCAACTCGGCTGCTAGTCCACGTTTCATGCAATATCATATGTTCCTAGCTCATGTCCAAGTCACCAAAGAAGGGTAAAAAGTCAATAATCGATACCTAAAACTTGAATACTACTATTTCTTACTGGCTATTACATCAACTTAGAAGCTTCACCTGTGTTCTACTATGAGCTTTTTGTGTCTACGCATACCGCAGCACGCGACGTAGCTTTGCAGACAATAAACGTAACCGTTTCAAACAGAAGAGCGGCCAATGTGACGTCTGGCTTTAAGTCGATTCGATAACAAATTACGAAAACTGACGGATTTATCACGTTTTTACTACATTAGGACACTTTTCACATTCTCCCGTGCAACTCGGCTGCTAGTCCTCCTTTCATGCAGAATCTTAAGGTCCAAGTCACCAAAGCCAGCAAAAAAGTCAATAATCAATACCTAAAACCTGAGTTGTACTACTTCTTACCGGCTATTACATCAACTTAGAAGCTTCATCTGTGTTCTACTATGGTGCTTTTAGTGTCTCCGCATACCGCAGCACGCGACATAGCTTTGCAAACAATAAACGTAACCGTTTCAGACAAAAGAGCGGCCAATGTGACGATCTGGCTTTAAGTCGATTCGATAACAAAAGACGCAAACTGACGGATTTCTCAGGTTTTTACTACATATGAACACTTTTCACATTCTCGCGTGCAACGCGGCTGCTAGTGCTACTTTCATGCAAAATCTTAAGGTCCTAGCTCATGTCCAAGGCACCAAAGCCAGCTAAAAGTCAATAATCGGTACGTAAAACTTGAATTGTAGTACTTCTTACTGGCTATTACATCAACTTAGATGCTTCATCTGTGTTCTACTATGGTGTTTTTAGTGTCTCCGCATACCGCAGCACGCGACATAGCTTTGCAGACGATAAATGTAACCGTTTCAGACAGAAGAGCGGCCAATGTGACGATCTAGCTTTTAGTCGATTCGATGACGAATGAAGAAAATGGACGGATTTATCAGGTCTTTACTACATATGAACACTTTTCACATTCTCCCATGCAACTCGGCTGCTAGTCCTCCATTCATGCACAATCTTAAGGTACTAGCTCATGTCCAAGGCACCAAAGCCAGCTAAAAAGTCAATTATCGATACCTAAAACTTGAATTGTACTACTTCTTACTGTCTATTACATCAACTTAGAAGCTTCATCTGTGTTCTACTATGGTTCTTTTAGTGTCTCCACATACCGCAGCACGCGACATAGCTTTGCAGACGATAAGTACAATTGTTTCAGAGCGAAGAGCGGCTAATGTGACGATCTGGCTTTAAGTCGATTCGATAACAAATGAAGAAAACGGATGGATTCCTCAGATTTTTACTACATATAAATACTTTTCACATTCTCCCGTGTAACGCGGCTGCTAGCCCTCCTTTCATGCAAAATCTTAAGTTCCTAGCTCAAGTCCAAGGCACCAAAGAGTAGTAAAAAGTCAATAATCGATACCTAAAAATTTAATTCCACTACTTCTTACCGGCTATTACATCAACTTAGAAGCTTCATCTGTGTTCTACTATGGTGCTTTTAGTGTCTCCGCATACAGCAGCACGTGCCATAAATATCAGACGATAAATGTATCCGTTTCAGACAGACGAGCGGCAAATGTGACGATCTGGCTTTAAGTCGATTCGATAACAAATGACGAAAACTGACGGATTTCTCAGGTTTTTACTACATATGAACACTTTTCACATTCTCACGTGCAACGCGGCTGCTAGTCCTCCTTCCATGCAAAATATTAAGTCCCTAGCTCATGTCCAAGGCCCCAAAGAAGGGTAAAAAGGCAACAATCGATACCTAAAACTTGAATTGTACTACTTCTTACTGGCTATTACATCAACTTAGAAGCTTCATCTGTGTCCTACTTGGTGCTTTTACTGTCTCCTCATACCGCAGCACGCAACATAGCTTTGCAGACGATAAGTTCAACCGTTTCAGAGAGAAGAGCGGCCAATGTGACGATCTGGCTTTAAGTCGATTCGATAACAAATGACGAAAACGGACGGATATCTCAAGTTTTTCCTACATATGAACACTTTTCACATTCTCCCGTGCAACTCGGGAGCTAGTTCTCCGTTCATGCAATATCTCAAGTTAATAGCTCAAGTCCAAGGCACCAAAGTAGGGTAAAATGTCATTATTCGATACCTAAAACTTGAATTCCACTACGTCTTACTGGCTATTACATCAACTTAGAAGCTTCATCTGTGTCCTACTATGGTGCTTTAAGTGTCTCCGCATACCACAGCACGTGACATAGCTTTGCAGACGATAAGTTCAACCGTTTCAGAGAGAAGAGCGGCCAATGTGACGATCTGGCTTTAAGTCGATTCGATAACAAATGACGAAAACGGACGGATTTCTCAGGCTTTTACAACATATGAACACTTTTCACATTCTCCGGTGCAACTCGGCTGCTAGTCTTCCTTTCAAACTGAATCTTAAGGTCCTAGCTCATGTCCCAGGCACCAAAGCCAGCTAAAAAGTCAATAATCGATAACTGAAACTTGAATTGTACCACTTCTTACTGGCTATTACATCAACTTAGTAGCTTCATCTGTGTTCTACTATGGTGCTTTTAGTGTCTCCGCATACCGCAGCACGCGACATAGCTTTGCAGATGATAAGTACAACCGTTTCAGAGAGGAGAGCGGCCAATGTGACGATCTGGCTTTAAGTCGACTCGATAACAAATGACGAAAACGGATGGATTTCTTAGGTTTTTCCTACATATGAACACTTTTCACATTCTCCCGTGCAACTCGGCTGCTATTCCTCCTTTCATGCAATATCTTAAGTTCCTAGCTCATGTCCAAGGCACCAAAGAAGGGTAAAAAGTCAATAATCTATACCAAAAACTTGAATTCTATTACTTCTTACCGGCCATTACATCAACTTAGAAGCTTCATCTGTGTCCTACTACGGTGCTTTTAGTGTCTCCGCATACCACAGCACGTGACATAGCTTTGCAGACGATAAATGTATCCGTTTCAGACAGAAGAGCGGCCAATGTGACGATCTGGCTTTAAGTCGAATCGATAACAAATGACGAAAACGGACGGATTTCTCAGGTCTTTACTACATATGAACACTTTTCACATTCTCCCATGCAACTCGGCTGCTAGTCCTCCATTCATGCAGAATCTTTAGGTACTAGCTCATGTCCAAGGCACCAAAGCCTGCTAAAAAGTCAATAATCGATACCTAAAACTTGAGTTGTACTACTTCTTACTGTCTATTACATCAACTTAGAAGCTTCATCTATGTTCTACTATGGTTCTTTTAGTGTCTCCACATACCGCAGCACGCGACATAGCTTTGCAGACTATAAGTACAACAGTTTCAGAGCGAAAAGCAGCTAATGTGACGATCTGGCTTTAAGTCGATTCGATAACAAATGAAGAAAACGGACGGATTACTCAGATTTTTACTACATATGAATACTTTTCACATTCTCCCGTGTAACGCGGCTGCTAGCCCTCCTTTCATGCAAAATCTTAAGTTCTTAGCTCATGTCCAAGGCACCAAACTAGGGTAAAAAGGCAATTATCGATACCTAAAACTTGAATTGTACTACTTCGTACTGGCTATTACATCAACTTAGAATCCTCATCTTTGTTCTACTATGGCGCTTTTTGTGTCTCCGCATACCGCAGCACGCGACGGTGCTTTGCAGATGATAAGTACAACCGTTTCAGAGAAGAGAGCGGCCAGTGTGACGATCTGGCTCTAAGTCGACTCGACAACTAATGACGAAAACGGACGGATTGCTCAGGTTTTTCCTACATATGAACACTTTTCACATTCTCCCATGCAACGCGGCTGCTATTCCTCCTTTCATGCAAAATCATAATCCCTAGCTCATGTCCAAGGCATTAAAGAAGGCTAAAAAGTCAATAATCGATACCTAAAACTTGAATTGTACTACTTCTTACTGTCTATTACATCAACTTAGACGCTTCATCTGTGTTCTACTATGGTTCTTTTAGTGTTTCCACATACCGCAGCACGCGACATAGCTTTGCAGACGATAAGTACAACTGTTTCAGAGCGAAGAGCGGCTAATGTGACGATCTGGCTTTAAGTCGATTCGATAACAAATGAAGAAAACGGACGGATTACTCAGATTTTTACTACATATTAACACTTTTCACATTCTCCCATGCAACGCGGCTGCTAGTCCTCCTTTCATGCAAAATCCTAAGTCCCTAGCTCATGTAAAAAGGCACCAAAGAAATGTAAAAAGTCAATAATCGATACCTAAAACTTGAATTGTACTACTTCTTACTACCTATTACATCAACTTAGGAGCTTCATCTGTTTTCTGCTATGGTGCTTTTTGTGTCTCCGCATTCCGCAGCACGCGACATACCTTTGCAGACAATAAACGTAACCGTTTCAGACAGAAGAGCGGCCAATGTGACGATCTGGCTCTAAGGCGATTCGATAACAAATGACGAAAACTGACGGATTTCTCAGGTTTTTACTACATATGAACACTTTAGACATTCTCCCGTGCAACTCGGCTGCTAGTCCTCCTTTCATGCGGAATCTTAAGGACCTAGCTCATGTCCAAGGCACCAAAGCCACCAAAAAATTCAATAATCGATACCTAAAACCTGTGTTGTAGTACTTCTTACTGGCTATTACATCAACTTAGAAGCTTCATCTGTGTTCTACTATGGTGCTTTTAGTGTCTCCGCATACCGCAGCAGGCGACATAGCTTTGCAGACTATAATCGAAACCGTTTCAGACAGAAGAGCGGCCAGTGTGACGATCTGGCTTTAAGTCGATTCGATAACAAATGACGAAAACTGACGGATTTTTCAGGTTTTTCCTACATATGAACACTATTCACATTCTCCCATGCAACGCGTCTGCTAGTCCTCCTTTCATGCAAAATCATAAGTCCCTAGCTCATATCCAAGGCACCAAAGAAGGGTAAAAAGTCAATAACCGATACCTAAAACTTGAATTGTATTACTTCTTACTAGCTATTACATCAAGTTAGGGGCTTCATCTGTGGTCTACTATGGTGCTTTTTGTGTCTCCGCATACCGCAGCACGCGACATAGCTTTGCAGACGATAAATGTAACCGTTTCAGAGTGAAGAGCGGCAAGGTGACGATCTGGCTTTAAGTCGACTCGATAACAAATGACGAAAACGGACGGATTTCTCAGGTTTTTCCTACATATGAACACTTTTCACATTCTCCCACGCAACGCGGCTGCTAGTCCTCCTTTCATGCAAAATCATAAGGCCCTAGCTCATGTCCAAGGCACTAAAGAAGGGTATAAAGTCAATAATCGATACCTAAAACTTGAATTGTACTACTTCTTACTAGCTATTACATCAACTTCGGAGCTTCATCTGTGTTCTACTATGGTGCATTTTTGTGTCTCCGAATACCGCAGCACGCGACATAGCTTTGCAGACGATAAATGTAACCGTTTCAGACAGAAGAGCGGCCAATGTGACGATCTGGCTTTAAGTCGATTCGATAACCTATGACGAAAACGGATTGATTTCTGAGGTCTTTACTACATATGAACACTTTTCACATTCTCCCATGCAACGCGGCTGCTAGTCCTCCTTTCATGCAAAATCATAAGTCCCTAGCTCATGTCCAAGGCACCAAAGAAATGTAAAAAGTCAATAATCGATACCTAAAACTTGAATAGTACTACTTCTTTCTACCTATTACATCAACATAGGAGCGTCATCTGTTTTCTACCATGGTGCTTTTTGTGTCTGCGCATACCGCAGCTCGCGACATACCTTTGCAGATGATAAATGTAACCATTTCAGACAGAAGAGCGGCCAATGTGACGATCTGGCTTTAAGTCGACTCGATAACAAATGGCGAAAACGGACGGATTTCTCAGGTTTTTCCTACATATGAACACTTTTCACATTCTCCCGTGCAACTCGGCTGCTAGTCCACGTTTCATGCAATATCTTAAGTTCCTAGCTCATGTCCAAGGCACCAAAGAAGGGTAAAATGTCAATAATCGATACCTAAAACTTGAATTCTACTACTTCTTACTGGCTATTACATCAACTTAGAAGCTTCATCTGCGTTCTACTATGAGCTTTTAGTGTCTCCGCATACCGCAGCACTTGACATAGCTTTGCAGACGGTAAGTACAACTGTTTCAGAGAGGAGGGCGGCCAATGTGATGATCTGGCTTTAAGTCGATTCGATAGCAAATTACGGAAACGGACGGATTTATCAGGTTATTACTACATATGAACACTTTTCACATTCTCCCGTGCAACTCGGCTGCTAGTCCACGTTTCATGCAATATCTTAAGTTCCTAGCTCATGTCCAAGGCACCAAAGAAGGGTAAAAAGTCAATAATCGAAACCTAAAACTTGAATTGTACTACTTCTTACTGGCCATTACATCAACTTAGAAGCTTCATCTGTGTTCTTCTATGCTACTTTTAGTGTCTCCGCATACCGCAGCACGCGACATAGCTTTGCTGATGATAAATGTATCCGTTTCAGACAGAAGAGCGGCCAATGTGACGATCTGGCTTTAAGGCGATTCGATAAAAAATGAAGAAAACGGACGGATTACTCAGATTTTTACTATATATGAATACTTTTCACATTCTCCCGTGTAACGCTGCTGCTAGCCCTCCTTTCATGCAAAATCATAAGTCCCTAGCTCATATCCAAGGCACCAAAGAAGCGTAAAAACTCAATAACCGATACCTAAAGCTTGAATTGTACTACTTCTTACTAGCTATTACATCAAGTTAGGAGCTTCATATGTGGTCTATTATGGTGCTTTTTGTGTCTCCGCATACCGCAGCACGCGACATTGCTTTGCAGACGATAAATGTAACCGTTTCAGAGTGAAGAGCGGCCAAGGTGACGATCTGGCTTTAAGTCGAAAAACCTGAGAAATCCGTCAGTTTTCGTCATTTGTTATCGAATCGACTTAAAGCCAGATCGTCACATTGGCCGCTCTTCTGTCTGAAACGGTTACGTTTATTGTCTGCAAAGCTATGTCGCGTGCTGCGGTATGCGGAGACACTAAAAGCACCATAGTAGAACACAGACGAAGCTTCTAAGTTGATGTAATAGCCAGTAAGAAGTAGTACAACTCAGGTTTTAGGTATCGATTATTGACTTTTTTGCTGGCTTTGGTGCCTTGGACATGAGCTAGGACCTTAAGATTTTGCATGAAAGGATGACTAGCAGCCACGTTGCACGTGAGAATGTGAAAAGGTCTCATATGTAGTAAAAACCTGAGAAATCCGTCCGTTTTCGTCATTTGTTATCGAATCGACTTAAAGCCAGATCGTCACATTGGCCGCACTTGTCTCTGAAACGGTTGTACATATCGTATGCAAAGCTATGTCGCGTGCTGCGGTATGCGGAGACACTAAAAACAACATAGTAGAACACAGATGAAGCATCTAAGTTGATGTAATAGCCAGTAAGAAGTACTACAATTCAAGTTTTACGTACCGATTATTGACTTTTAGCTGGCTTTGGTGCCTTGGACATGAGCTAGGACCTTAAGATTTTGCATGAAAGGAGCACTAGCAGCCGCGTTGCAAGCAAGAATGTGAAAAGTGGTCATATGTAGCAAAAACCTTAGAAATCCGTCCGTTTTCGTCATTTGTTATCCAATCGACTTAAAGCCAGATCGTCACATTGGCCGCTCTTCTCTCTGATACGGATACATTTATCGTCTGCAAAGCTATGTCGCGTGCTGCGGTATGCGGAGACAAAAAAAGTACCATAGAAGAACACAGATGAAACTTCTAAGTTGATGTAACAGCCAGTAAGATGTAGTACAATTCAAGTTTTAGGTACCGATTATTGACTTTTTACCCTTCTTTGGTGCCTTGGACATGAGCTAGGAACTAACGATATTGCATGAAACGTGGACTAGCAGCCGAGTTGCACGGGAGAATGTGAGAAGTGTTCATATGTAGTAAAAACCTGAGAAATCCGTCCGTTTTCGTCATTTGTTATCGAATCGACTTAAAGCCAGATCGTCACATTGGCCGCTCTTCTGTCTGAAACAGTTACATTTATCGTCTGCAAAGCTATGTCAGGTGCTGTGGTATGCGGAGACAATAAAAGCACCATAGTAGAACACAGATGAAGCTTCTAAGTTGATGTAATTGCCAGTAAGAAGTAGTACAATTCAAGTTTTAGGTATCGATTATTGGCTTTTTACTGTTCTTTGGTGCATTGGTCATGAGCTAGGAACTTAAGATATTGCATGGAAGGAGGACTGGCAGCCGCGTTACACGGGAGAATGTGAAAAGTGTTCATATGTAGTAAAAATCTGAGAAATCCGTCCATTTTCTTCATTTGTTATCGAATCGACTTAAAGCCAGATCGTCACATTAGCCGCTCTTCGCTCTGAAACGGTTGTACTTATCGTCTGCAAAGCTATGTCGCGTGCTGCGGCATGCGGAGACACTAAAAGCACCATAGTAGAACACAGATGAAGGTTCTAAGTTGATGTAATAGCCAGGAAGAAGTAGTACAATTCAAGTTTTAGGTATCGATTATTGACTTTTTACCCTTCTTTGGTGCGTTGGACATGAGCTAAGAACTTAAGATTTTGCATGAAATTAGGACTATTAGCCACGTTGCACGGGAGAATGTGAAAAGTGTTCATATGTAGTAAAAACCTTAGAAATCCGTCCGTTTTCGTCATAGGTTATCGAATCGACTTAAAGCCATATCGTCGCATTGGCCGATCTTCTGTCTGAAACGGTTACATGTATCATCTGCAAAGCTATGTCGCGTGCTGCGGTAAGCTGAGACACAAAAAGCACCATAGTAGAACACAGATGAAGCTCTTAAGTTGAAGTAATAGCTATTAAAAAGTAGTAGAATTTAAGTTTAAGGTATCGATTATTGACTTTTTATCCTTCTTTGGTGCCTTGGACATGAGCTAAGAACTTAAGATTTTGCATGAAAGGATGACTAGCAGCCGAGTTGCACGGGAGAATGTGAAAAGTGTTCATATGTAGTAAAAACCTGAGAAATCCGTCCGTTTTCGTCATTTGTTATCGAATCGACTTAAAGACAGATCGTCACATTGGCCGCTCTTGTCTCTGAAAGTGTTGTACTTATCGCCTGCAAAGCTATGTCGCGTGCTGCGGTATGCGGAGACACTAAAGACACCATAGTAGAACACAGATGAAGCATCTAAGTTGATGTAATAGCCAGTAAGATGTAGTACAATTCAAGTTTTAGGTACCGATTATTGACTTTTTACCCTTCTTTGGTGCCTTGGACATGAGCTATGAACTTAAGATATTGCATGAATCGTGGACTAGCAGCCGAGTTGCACGGGAGAATGTGAAAAGTGTTCATATGTAGTAAAAACCCTAGAAATCCGTCCGTTTTCGTCATTTGTTATCCAATCGACTTAAAGCCAGATCGTCACATTGGCCGCTCTTCTGTCTGAAACGGATACATTTATCGTCTGCAAAGCTATGTCGTTTGCTGCGGTATGCGGAGACACTAAAAGCTCATAGTAGAACACAGACGAAGCTTCTAAGTTGATGTAATAGCCAGTAAGAAGTAGTAGAATTCAAGTTTTAGGTATCGATTATTGACTTTTTACCCTTCTTTGGTGCCTTGGACATCAGCTAGGAACTTAAGATATTGCATGAAACGTGGACTAGCAGTCGAGTTGCACGGGAGAATGCGAAAAGTGTTCATATGTAGGAAAAACCTGAGAAATCCGTCCGTTTTCGTCATTTGTTATCGAGTCGACTTATATCCAGATCGTCACATTGGTTGCTCTTCTGTCTGGAACGGTTACATTTATCATCTGCAAAGCTATGTCGCGTGCTGCGGTATGCGGAGACACAAAAAGCACCATAGTAGAAAACAGATGAAGCTCCTAAGTTGATGTAATAGGTAGTAAGAAGTAGTACAATTCAAGTTTTAGGTATCGATAATTGACTTTTTACATTTCTTTGGTGCCTTGGACATGAGCTAGGGACTTATGATTTTGCATGAAAGGAGGACTAGCAGCCGCGTTGCATGGGAGAATGTGAAAAGTGTTCATATGTAGGAAAAACCTGAGAAATCCGTCCGTTTTCGTCATTTGTTATCGAATCGACTTAACGCCAGATCGTCACATTGGCCGCTCTTCTGTCTGAAACGGTTACGTTTATTGTCTGCAAAGCTATGTCGCGTGCTGCGGTATGTGGAGACACTAAAAGCACCATAGTAGAACACAGATGAAGCTTCTAAGTTGATGTAATTGCCAGTAAGAACTAGTACAATTCAAGTTTTAGGTATCGATTATTGGCTTTTTACCCTTCTTTGGTGCCTTGGTCATGAGCTAGGATCTTAAGATTTAGCATGGAAGGAGGACTAGCAGCTGCGTTGCACGGGAGAATGTGAAAAGTGTTCATATGTAGTAAAAACCTGAGAAATCCGTCCGTTTTCGTCATTTGTTATCCAATCGACTTAAAGCCAGATCGTCACATTAGCCGCTCTTCGCTCTGAAACGGTTGTACTTATCGTCTGCAAAGCTATGTCGCGTGCTGCGGTATGCGTAGACACTAAAAGCACCATCTTAGAACTTAGATGAAGCATCTAAGTTGATGTAATAGCCAGTAAGATGTAGTACAATACAAGTTTTAGGTACCGATTATTGACTTTTTACCCTTCTTTGGTGCCTTGGACATGAGCTAGGAACTAACGATATTGCATGTAACGTGGACTAGCAGCCGAGTTGCACGGGAGAATGTGAGAAGTGTTCATATGTAGTAAAAACCTGAGAAATCCGTCCGTTTTCGTCATTTGTTATCGAATCGACTTAAAGCCAGATCGTCACATTGGCCGCTCTTCTGTCTGAAACAGTTACATTTATCGTCTGCAAAGCTATGTCAGGTGCTGTGGTATGCGGAGACAATAAAAGCACCATAGTAGAACACAGATGAAGCTTCTAAGTTGATGTAATTGCCAGTAAGAAGTAGTACAATTCAAGTTTTAGGTATCGATTATTGGCTTTTTACTGTTCTTTGGTGCATTGGTCATGAGCTAGGAACTTAAGATATTGCATGGAAGGAGGACTGGCAGCCGCGTTACACGGGAGAATGTGAAAAGTGTTCATATGTAGTAAAAATCTGAGAAATCCGTCCATTTTCTTCATTTGTTATCGAATCGACTTAAAGCCAGATCGTCACATTAGCCGCTCTTCGCTCTGAAACGGTTGTACTTATCGTCTGCAAAGCTATGTCGCGTGCTGCGGCATGCGGAGACACTAAAAGCACCATAGTAGAACACAGATGAAGGTTCTAAGTTGATGTAATAGCCAGGAAGAAGTAGTGCAATTCAAGTTTTAGGTATCGATTATTGACTTTTTACCCTTCTTTGGTGCGTTGGACATGAGCTAAGAACTTAAGATTTTGCATGAAATTAGGACTATTAGCCACGTTGCACGGGAGAATGTGAAAAGTATTCATATGTAGTAAAAACCTTAGAAATCCGTCCGTTTTCGTCATAGGTTATCGAATCGACTTAAAGCCATATCGTCACATTGGCCGATCTTCTGTCTGAAACGGTTACATTCATCATCTGCAAAGCTATGTCGCGTGCTGCGGTATGCGGAGACACAAAAAGCACCATAGTAGAACACAGATGAAGCTCTTAAGTTGAAGTAATAGCTATTAAAAAGTAGTAGAATTTAAGTTTTAGGTATCGATTATTGACTTTTTATCCTTCTTTGGTGCCTTGGACATGAGCTAAGAACTTAAGATTTTGCATGAAAGGATGACTAGCAGCCGAGTTGCACGGGAGAATGTGAAAAGTGTTCATATGTAGTAAAAACCTGAGAAATCCGTCCGTTTTCGTCATTTGTTATCGAATCGACTTAAAGACAGATCGTCACATTGGCCGCTCTTGTCTCTGAAACGGTTGTACTTATCGCCTGCAAAGCTATGTCGCGTGCTGCGGTATGCGGAGACACTAAAGACACCATAGTAGAACACAGATGAAGCATCTAAGTTGATGTAATAGCCAGTAAGATGTAGTACAATTCAAGTTTTAGGTACCGATTATTGACTTTTTACCCTTCTTTGGTGCCTTGGACATGAGCTATGAACTTAAGATATCGCATGAAACGTGGACTAGCAGCCGAGTTGCACGGGAGAATGTGAAAAGTGTTCATATGTAGTAAAAACCCTAGAAATCCGTCCGTTTAAGTCATTTGTTATCCAATCGACTTAAAGCCAGATCGTCACATTGGCCGCTCTTCTGTCTGAAACGGATACATTTATCGTCTGCAAAGCTATGTCGTTTGCTGCGGTATGCGGAGACACTAAAAGCTCATAGTAGAACACAGACGAAGCTTCTAAGTTGATGTAATAGCCAGTAAGAAGTAGTAGAATTCAAGTTTTAGGTATCGATTATTGACTTTTTACCCTTCTTTGGTGCCTTGGACATCAGCTAGGAACTTAAGATATTGCATGAAACGTGGACTAGCAGCCGAGTTGCACGGGAGAATGCGAAAAGTGTTCATATGTAGGAAAAACCTGAGAAATCCGTCCGTTTTCGTCATTTGTTATCGAGTCGACTTATATCCAGATCGTCACATTGGTTGCTCTTCTGTCTGGAACGGTTACATTTATCATCTGCAAAGCTATGTCGCGTGCTGCGGTATGCGGAGACACAAAAAGCACCATAGTAGAAAACAGATGAAGCTCCTAAGTTGATGTAATGGGTAGTAAGAAGTAGTACAATTCAAGTTTTAGGTATCGATAATTGACTTTTTACATTTCTTTGGTGCCTTGGACATGAGCTAGGGACTTATGATTTTGCATGAAAGGAGGACTAGCAAGAGAGTTGCATGGGAGAATGTGAAAAGTGTTCATATGTAGGAAAAACCTGAGAAATCCGTCCGTTTTCGTCATTTGTTATCGAATCGACTTAAAGCCAGATCGTCACATTGGCCGCTCTTCTGTCTGAAACGGTTACGTTTATTGTCTGCAAAGCTATGTCGCGTGCTGCGGTATGTGGAGACACTAAAAGCACCATAGTAGAGCACAGATGAAGCTTCTAAGTTGATGTAATAGGCAGTAAGAAGTAGTACAACTCAGGTTTTAGGTATCGATTATTGACTTTTTTGCAGGCTTTCGTGCCTTGGACATGAGCTAGGACCTTAAGATTCAGCATGACGGGAGGACTAGCAGCCGAGTTGCACGGGGGAATGTGAAAAGTGTTCATATGTAGTATAAACCTGATAAATCCGTCCGTTTTCTTCATTTGTTATGGAATCGACTTAAAGCCAGATCGTTAAATTGGCCGACCTCCTCTCCGAAACAGTTGTACTTATCGTCTGAAAAGCTATGTCACGTGCTGCGGTATGCGGAGACAATAAAAGAACCATAGTAGAACACAGATGAAGCTTGTAAGTTGATGTAATTGCCAGTAAGAACTAGTACAATTCAAGTTTTAGGTATCGATTATTGGCTTTTTACCCTTCTTTGGTGCCTTGGTCATGAGCTAGGATCTTAAGATTTAGCATGGAAGAAAAACTAGCAGCCGCGTTGCACGGGAGAATGTGAAAAGTGTTCATATGTAGTAAAAACCTGAGAAATCCGTCCGTTTTCGTCATTTGTTATCCAATCGACTTAAAGCCAGATCGTCACATTGGCAGCTCTTGTCTCTGAAACGGTTGTACTTATCGTCTGCAAAGCTATGTCGCGTGCTGCGGTATGCGGAAAAAATAAAAACACCATAGTAGAACACAGATGAAGCATCTAAGTTGATGTAATAGCCAGTAAGAAGCACTACAATTCAAGTTTTTTGTACCGATTATTGACTTTTAGCTGGCTTTGGTGTCTTGGACATGGGCTAGTCCTCCTTTCATGCAAAATCATAAGTCCCTAGCTCATGTCCAAGGCACCAAAGAAATGTAAAAAGTCAATTATCGATACCTAAAACTTGAATTGTACTACTTCTTACTACCTATTACATCAACTTAGGAGCTTCATCTGTTTTCTACTATGGTGCTTTTTGTGTCTCCGCATACCGCAGCACGCGACATAGCTTTGCAGATGATAAATGTATCCGTTCCAGACAGAAGAGCGACCAATGTGACGATCTGGCTTTAAGTCGATTCGATAACAAATGACGAAAACGGACGGATTTCTCAGGTTTTTACTACATATGAACACTTTTCACATTCTCCCGTGCAACTCGGCTGCTAGTCCGCCTTTCATGCAGAATCTTAAGGTCCTAGCTCATGTCCAAGGCACCAAAGCCAGCTAAAAAGTCAATAATCGATCCCTAAATCTTGAATTGTACTACTTCTTACTGGCTATTACATCAACTTAGGTGCTTCATCTGTGTTCTACTATGGTGCTTTTACTGTCTCCGCATACCGCAGCACGCGACATAGCTTTGCAGACGATAAATGTAACCGTTTCAGAAAGAAGTGCGGCCAATGTGACGATCTGGCTTAAGTCGATTCGATAACAAATGACAAAATCGGACGGATTTCTCAGTTTTTTACTACATATTGACACTTTTCACATTCTCCCTTGCACCTCGGCTGCTAGTCCACTTTCATGCAAAATTTTAAGTGAATAGCTCATGTCCAAGTCACGAAAGGAGGGTAAGAATTCAATAATCGATACCTAAAACTTGAATTGTACTACATCTTACCGGCTATTACATCAACTTAGAAGCTTCATCTGTGTTCTACTATGGTGCTTTTAGTGTCTTCGCATACCGCAGCAGGCGACATAGCTTTGCAGACGATTAGTACAACCGTTTCACAGAGAAGGGCATCCAATGTGACGATCTGGCTTAAGTCGATTCGATAACAAATGACGAAATCGGACGGATTTCTCAGTTTTTTACTACATATTGACACTTTTCACATTCTCCCTTGCGCCTCGGCTGCTAGTCCACTTTCATGCAAAATTTTAAGTGAATAGCTCATGTCCAAGTCACGAAAGGAGGGTAAGAAGTCAATAATCGATACCTAAAACTTGAATTGTACTACATCTTACTGGCTATTACATCAACTTAGATGCTTCATCTAAAATCTAATATGGTGCTTTTAGTGTCTCCGCATACCGAAGCACGCGACATAGTTTTGCAGACGATAAGTGCAACCGTTTCAGAGAGAAGAGCGGCCAATATGACGATCTGGCTTTAAGTCGATTCGATAACAAACGACGAAAACGGACAGATTTCTCAGGTTTTTACTACATATGTACACTTTTCACATTCTCCCGTGCAACGCGGCTGCTAGTCCTCCTTTCATGCAGAATCTGAAGGTCCTAGCTCACGTCCAAGGCACCAAAGCCAGCTAAAAAGTCTATAATCGATATATAAAACTTGAATTGTACTACTCCTTAGTGGATATTACATCAACTTAGAAGCTTCATCTGTGTTCTAATATGGTGCTTTTAGAGTCTCCGCATACCGCAGCACGCGACATAGCTTTCCAGACGATTAGTACAACCGTTTCAGAGAGAAGGGCGGCCAATGTGACGATCTGGCTTTAAGTCGATTCGATAACAAATGACGAAAACGGACGGATTTCTCAGGTTTTTACTACATATGAACACTTTTCACATTCTCCCGTGCAACTTGGCTGCTAGTCCTCCTTTCATGCAGAATCTTAAGGTCCTAGCTCATGTCCAAGGCACCAAAGCCAGCTAAAAAGTCTATAATCGATATATAAAAACTGAATTGTACTACTTCTTAGTGGATATTACATCAACTTAGAAGCTTCATCTGTGTTCTACTATGGTGCTTTTAGTGTCTTCACATACCGCAGCACGCGACATAGCTTTGCAGACGATTAGTACAACCCTTTCAGAGAGAAGGGCGGCCAATTTGACGATCTGGCTTTAAGTCGATTCGATAACAAATGACGAAAACGGACGGATTTCTCAGGTTTTTACTACATATGAACACTTTTCACATTCTCCTGTGCAACGCGGCTGCTAGTTCTCCTTTCATGCAGAATCTTAAGGTCCTAGCTCATGTCCAAGGCACCAAAGCCAGCTTAAAAGTCTATAATCGATATATAAAACTTGAATTGTACTACTTCTTATTGGATATTACATCAACTTAGAAGCTTCATCTGTGTTCTAATATGGTGCTTTTAGTGTCTCCGCATACCGCAGCACGCGACATAGCTATGCAGACGATAAGTACAACCGTTTCAGAAAGAAGAGCGGCCAATGTGACGTTCTGGCTTTAAGTCGATTCGATAACAAATGCCGAAAACGGACGGATTGCTTAGGTTTTTACTACATATGAACACTTTTCACATTCTCCCGTGCAACTCGGCTGCTAGTCCTCCTTTCATGCAGAATCTTAAGGTCCTAGCTCATGTCCAAGGCACCAAAGCCAGCTAAAAAGTCAATAATCGATCCCTAAATCTTGAATTGTACTACTTCTTACTGGCTATTACATCAACTTAGATGCTTCATCTGTGTTCCACTATGGTGCTTTTACTGTCTCCGCACACCGCAGCACGCGACATAGCTTTGCAGACGATAAATGTAACCGTTTCAAAAAAAGTGCGGCCAATGTGACGATCTCGCTTTAAGTCGAATCGACAACAAATGACGAAAACGGACGGATTTCGCAGGTTTTTACTACATATGACCACTTTTTACATTCTCCCGTGCAACTGGGCTGCTAGTCCTCCTTTCATGCAGAATCTTAAGGTCCTAGCTCATGTCCAAGACACCAAAGCCACCTAAAAAGTCTATAATCGATATATATAACTTGAATTGTACTACTTCTTCAAAAAATGGTTCAAATGGCTCTGAGCACTATGGGACTCAACTGCTGTGGTCATTAGTCCCCTAGAACTTAGAACTACTTAAACCTAACTAACCTAAGAACATCACAAACATCCATGCCCGAGGCAGGATTCGAACCTGCGACCGTAGCAGTCGCACGGCTCCGGACTGCGCGCCTAGAACCGCGAGACCACCGCGGCCGGCTACTACTTCTTACTGGATATTATATCAACCTAGGAGCTTCATCTGTGTTCTACTATGGTGCTTTTAGTGTCTCCACATACCGCAGAACTCGACATAGCTTTGCAGACGATTAGTACAACCGTTTCAGAGAGAAGGGCCGCCAATGTGACGATCTGGCTTTAAGTCGATTCGATAACAAATGACGAAAACGGACGGATTTCTCAGGTTTTTACTACATATGAACACTTTTCACATCCTCCCATGCAACGCGGCTACTAGTCCTCCTGTCATGCAAAATCTTAAGTTCCTAGCTCATGTCCAAGGCACGAAAGGATGGCAAAAAGTCAATAATCGATATCTAAAACTTGAATTGTACTACATCTTATCGGCTATTACATCAACTTAGAAGCTTCATCTGTGTTCTACTATGGTGCATATAGTGTCTTCGCGTACCGCAGCACGCGACATAGCTTTGCAGACGATTAGTACAACCGTTTCAGAGAGAAAGGCGGCCAATGTGACGATCTGGCTTTAAGTCGATTCGATAACAAATGACGAAAACGGAAGGATTTCTCAGGTTTTTACTACATATGAAAACTTTTCACATTCTAACGTGCAACGCAGCTGCTAGTCTTCCTTTCATGCTAAATCGTAAGTTCCTAGCTCAGGTCCAAGGCACGAAAGGAGGGTAAAAAGTCAATAATCGATACCTAAAACTTGAATTGTACTACATCTTATTGGCTATTACATCAACTTAGATGCTTCATCTAAAATCTAATATGGTGCTTTTAGTGTCTCCGCATACCGCAGCACGCGACATAGCTTTGCAGACGATAAGTGCAACCGTTTCAGAGAGAAGAGCGGCCAATATGACGATCTGGCTTTAAGTCGATTCGATAACAAATGACGAAAACGGACGGATTTCTCAGGTTTTTACTACATATGAACACTTTTCACATTCTCCTGTGCAACTCGGCTGCTAGTCCTCCTTTAATGCAGAATCTTAAGGTCCTAGCTCACGTCCAAGGCACCAAAGCCAGCTAAAAAGTCTATAATCGATATATAAAACTTGAAATGTACTACTTCTTATTGGATATTACATCAACTTAGAGGCTTCATCTGTGTTCTAATATGGTGCTTTTAGTGTCTCCGCATACCGCAGCACGCGACATAGCTATGCAGACGATAAGTACAACCGTTTCAGAAAGAAGAGCGGCCAATGTGGCGTTCTGGCTTTAAGTCGATTCGATAACAAATGCCGAAAACGGACGGATTTCTTAGGTTTTTACTACATATGAACACTTTTCACATTCTCCCGTGCAATTCGGCTGCTAGTCCTCCCTTCATGCAGAATCTTAAGGTCCTAGCTCATGTCCAAGGCACCAAAGGCAGCTAAAAAGTCAATAATCGATACCTAAATCTTGAATTGTACTACTTCTTACTGGCTATTACATCAACTTAGATGCTTCATCTGTGTTCTACTATGGTGCTTTTACTGTCTCCGCATACCGCAGCACGCGACATAGCTTTGCAGACGATTAGTACAACCGTTTCAGAGAGAAGGGCCGCCAATGTGACGATCTGGCTTTAAGTCGATTCGATAACAAATGACGAAAACGGACGGATTTCTCAGGTTTTTACTACATATGAAAACTTTTCACATTCTACCGTGCAACGCAGCTGCTAGTCCTCCTTTCATGCAAAATCTTAAGTTCCTAGCTCATGTCCAAGGCACGAAAGGAGGGTAAAAAGTCAATAATCGATACCTAAAACTTGAGTTGTACTACATCTTATTGGCTATTACATCAACTTAGAAGCTTCATCTGTGTTCTACTATGGTGCTTTCAGTGTCTCCGCATACCGAGGCACGCGACATAGCTTTGCAGACGATTAGTACAACCGTTTCAGAAAGAATAGCGGCCAATGTGACGTTCTGGCTTTAAGTCGATTCGATAACAAATGCCGAAAACAGATGGATTTCTTAGGTTTTTACTACATATGAACACTTTTCACATTCTCCCGTGCAACTCGGCTGCTAGTCCTCCTTTCATGCAGAATCTTAAGGTCCTAGCTCATGTCCAAGGATCCAAAGCCATCTAAAAAGTCAATAATCGATACCTAAAACTTGAAATGTACTACTTCTTACTGGGTATTACATCGACTTAGATGCCTCTTCTGTGTTCTACTATGGTGCTTTTAGTGTCTCCGCATACCACAGCACGCCACATAGCTTTGCAGACGATAAATGTAACCGTTTCAGACAGAAGAGCGGATAATGTGACGATCTGGCTTAAGTCGATTCGATAACAAATGACGAAAACGGACGGATTTCTCAGTTTTTTACTACATATTGACACTTTTCACATTCTCCCTTGCACCTCGGCTGCTAGTCCACTTTAATGCAAAATTTTAAGTGAATAGCTCATGTCCAAGTCACGAAAGGAGGGTAAGAAGTCAATAATCGATAGCTAAAACTTGAATTGTACTACATCTTACTGGCTATTACATCAACTTAGATGCTTCATCTAAAATCTAATATGGTTCTTTTAGTGTCTCCGCATACCGCAGCACGCGACATAGCTTTGCAGACGATAAGTGCAACCGTTTCAGAGAGAAGAGCGGCCAATATGACGATCTGGATTTAAGTCGATTCGATAACAAACGACGAAACGGACGGATTTCTCAGGTTTTTACTACATATGAACACTTTTCACATTCTCCCGTGCAACGCGGCTGCTAGTCCTCCTTTCATGCAGAATCTTAAGATCCTAGCTCATATCCAAGGCACCAAAGCCAGCTAAAAAGTCTATGATCGATATATAAAACTTGAATTGTACTACTTCTTATTGGATATTACATCAACTTAGAAGCTTCATCTGTGTTCTAATATGGTGCTTTTAGTGTCTCCGCATACCGCAGCACGCGACATAGCTATGCAGACGATAAGTACAACCGTTTCAGAAAGAAGAGCGGCCAATGTGACGTCCTGGCTTTAAGTCGATTCGATAACAAATGCCGAAAACGGACGGATTTCTTAGGTTTTTACTACATATGAACACTTATCACATTCTCCCGTGCAACTGGGCTGCTTGTCCTCCTTTCATGCAGAATCTTAAGGTCCTAGCTCATGTCCAAGACACCAAAGGCAGCTAAAAAGTCTATAATCGATATATATAACTTGAATTGTACTACTTCTTACTGGATATTATATCAACCTAGGAGCTTCATCTGTGTTCTACTATGGTGCTTTTAGTGTCTCCACATACCGCAGCACGCGACATAGCTTTGCAGACGATTAGTACAACCGTTTCAGAGAGAAGGGTCGCCAATGTGACGATCTGGCTTTAAGTCGATTCGATAACAAATGACGAAAACGGACGGATTTCTCAGGTTTTTACTACATATGAACACTTTTCACATCCTCCCATGCAACGCGGCTACTAGTCCTCCTTTCATGCAAAATCTTAAGTTCCTAGCTCATGTCCAAGGCACGAAAGGATGGCAAAAAGTCAATAATCGATACCTAAAACTTGAATTGTACTACATCTTACCGGCTATTACATCAACATTGAAGCTTCATCTGTGTTCTACTATGGTGCTTTTAGTGTCTTCGCATACCGCAGCACGCGACATAGCTTTGCAGACGATTAGCACAACCGTTTCAGAGAGAAGGGCATCCAATTTGACGATCTGGCATTAAGTCGATTCGATAACAAATGACGAAAACGGACGGATTTCTCAGGTTTTTACTACATATGAAAACTTTTCACATTCTAACGTGCAACGCAGCTGCTAGTCTTCCTTTCATGCAAAATCGTAAGTTCCTAGCTCAGGTCCAAGGCACGAAAGGAGGGTAAAAAGTCAATAATCGATACCTAAAACTTGAATTGTACTACATCATATTGGCTATTACATCAACTTAGAAGCTTCATCTGTGTTCTACTATGGTGCTTTTAGTGTCTCCGCATACCGCAGCACGCGACATAGCTTTGCAGACGATTAGTACAACCGTTTCAGAGAGAAAGGCGGCCAATGTGACGATCTGGCTTTAAGTCGATTCGATAACAAATGACGAAAACGGAAGGATTTTCTCAGGTTTTTACTACATATGAAACCCTTTTCACATTCTCCCCGTGCAACGCGGCTGCTAGTCCTCCTTTCATGCAGAATCTGAAGGTCCTAGCTCATGTCCAAGGCACCAAAGCCAGCTAAAAGTCTATAATCGATATATAAACTTGAATTGTACTACTCCTTAGTGGATATTACATCAACTTAGAAGCTTCATCTGTGTTCTAATATGGTGCTTTTAGTGTCTCCGCATACCGCAGCACGCGACATAGCTATGCAGACGATAAGTACAACCGTTTCAGAAAGAAGAGCGGCCAATGTGACGTTCTGGCTTTAAGTCGATTCGATAACAAATGCCGAAAACAGATGGATTTCTTAGGTTATTACTACATATGAACACTTTTCACATTCTCCCGTGCAACGCGGCTGCTAGTCCTCCTTTCATGCAGAATCTTAAGGTCCTAGCTCATGTCCAAGGATCCAAAGCCATCTAAAAAGTCAATAATCGACACCTAAAACTTGAAATGTACTACTTCTTACTGGCTATTACATCAACTTAGATGCTTCATCTAAAATCTAATATGGTGCTTTTAGTGTCTCCGCATACCGCAGCACGCGACATAGCTTTGCAGACGATAAGTGTAACCGTTTCAGAGAGAAGAGCGGCCAATATGACGATCTGGCTTTAAGTCGATTCGATAACAAACGACGAAAACGGACGGATTTCTCAGGTTTTTACTAAATATGAACACTTTTCACATTCTCCCGTGCCACTGGGCTGCTAGTCCTCCTTTCATGCAGAATCTTAAGGTCCTAGCTCATGTCCAAGACACCAAAGGCAGCTAAAAAGTCTATAATCGATATATATAACTTGAATTGTACTACTTTTTACTGGATACTATATCAACCTAGGAGCTTCATCTGTGTTCTACTATGGTGCTTTTAGTGTCTCCACATACCGCAGCACGCGACATAGCTTTGCAGACGATTAGTACAACCGTTTCAGAGAGAAGGGTCGCCAATGTGACGATCTGGCTTTAAGTCGATTCGATAACAAATGACGAAAACGGACGGATTTCTCAGGTTTTTACTACATATGAACACTTTTCACATCCTCCCATGCAACGCGGCTACTAGTCCTCCTTTCATGCAAAATTTTAAGTTCCTAGCTCATGTCCAAGGGACGAAAGGATGGCAAAAAGTCAATAATCGATACCTAAAACTTGAATTGTACTACATCTTACAGGCTATTACATCAACTTTGAAGCTTCATCTGTGTTCTACTATGGTGCTTTTAGTGTCTTCGCATACCGCAGCACGCGACATAGCTTTGCAGACGATTAGTACAACCGTTTCAGAGAGAAGGGCATCCAATTTGACGATCTGGCATTAAGTCGATTCGATAACAAATGACGAAAACGGACGGATTTCTCAGGTTTTTACTACATATGAAAACTTTTCACATTCTAACGTGCAACGCAGCTGCTAGTCTTCCTTTCATGCAAAATCGTAAGTTCCTAGCTCAGGTCCAAGGCACGAAAGGAGGGTAAAAAGTCAATAATCGATACCTAAAACTTGAATTGTACTACATCTTATTGGCTATTACATCAACTTAGAAGCTTCATCTGTGTTCTACTATGGTGCTTTTAGTGTCTCCGCATACCGCAGCACGCGACATAGCTTTGCAGACGATTAGTACAACCGTTTCAGAGAGAAAGGCGGCCAATGTGACGATCTGGCTTTAAGTCGATTCGATAACAAATGACGAAAACGGAAGGATTTCTCAGGTTTTTACTACATATGAACACTTTTCACATTCTCCCGTGCAACGCGGCTGCTAGTCCTCCTTTCATGCAGAATCTGAAGGTCCTAGCTCATGTCCAAGGCACCAAAGCCAGCTAAAAGTCTACAATCGATATATAAAACTTGAATTGTACTACTTCTTACTGGATATAATATCAACTTAGGAGCTTCATCTCTGTTCTACTATGGTGCTTTTAATGTCTCCGCACACCGCAGCACGCGACACAGCTTTGCAGACGAAAAGTACAACCGTTTTAGAGAGAAGAGCGGCCAATGTGACGTTCTGGCGTTAAGTCGATTCGATAACAAACCCCGAAAACGGACGGATTTCTCAGGTTTTTACTACATATGAAAACTTTTCACATTCTCCCGTGCAACGCGGCTGCTAGTCCTCCTTTCATGCAATATCTTAAGTTCCTAGCCCATGTCCAAGGCACCAAAGAAGGGTAAAAAGTCAATAATCGATACCTAAAACTTGAATTGTACTACGTCTTACTGGCTATTACATCAACTTAGAAGCTTCATCTGTGTTCTACTATGGTGCTTTTACTGTCTCCGCATACCGCAGCACGCGACATAGCTTTGCAGACGATTAGTACAACCGTTTCAGAGAGAAGGGCCGCCAATGTGACGATCTGGCTTTAAGTCGATTCGATAACAAATGACGAAAACGGACGGATTTCTCAGGTTTTTACTACATATGAAAACTTTTCACATTCTACCGTGCAACGCAGCTGCTAGTCCTCCTTTCATGCAAAATCTTAAGTTCCTAGCTCATGTCCAAGGCACGAAAGGAGGGTAAAAAGTCAATAATCGATACCTAAAACTTGAGTTGTACTACATCTTATTGGCTATTACATCAACTTAGAAGCTTCATCTGTGTTCTACTATGGTGCTTTCAGTGTCTCCGCATACCGAGGCACGCGACATAGCTTTGCAGACGATTAGTACAACCGTTTCAGAAAGAATAGCGGCCAATGTGACGTTCTGGCTTTAAGTCGATTCGATAACAAATGCCGAAAACAGATGGATTTCTTAGGTTTTTACTACATATGAACACTTTTCACATTCTCCCGTGCAACTCGGCTGCTAGTCCTCCTTTCATGCAGAATCTTAAGGTCCTAGCTCATGTCCAAGGATCCAAAGCCATCTAAAAAGTCAATAATCGATACCTAAAACTTGAAATGTACTACTTCTTACTGGGTATTACATCGACTTAGATGCCTCTTCTGTGTTCTACTATGGTGCTTTTAGTGTCTCCGCATACCACAGCACGCCACATAGCTTTGCAGACGATAAATGTAACCGTTTCAGACAGAAGAGCGGATAATGTGACGATCTGGCTTAAGTCGATTCGATAACAAATGACGAAAACGGACGGATTTCTCAGTTTTTTACTACATATTGACACTTTTCACATTCTCCCTTGCACCTCGGCTGCTAGTCCACTTTAATGCAAAATTTTAAGTGAATAGCTCATGTCCAAGTCACGAAAGGAGGGTAAGAAGTCAATAATCGATAGCTAAAACTTGAATTGTACTACATCTTACTGGCTATTACATCAACTTAGATGCTTCATCTAAAATCTAATATGGTTCTTTTAGTGTCTCCGCATACCGCAGCACGCGACATAGCTTTGCAGACGATAAGTGCAACCGTTTCAGAGAGAAGAGCGGCCAATATGACGATCTGGATTTAAGTCGATTCGATAACAAACGACGAAACGGACGGATTTCTCAGGTTTTTACTACATATGAACACTTTTCACATTCTCCCGTGCAACGCGGCTGCTAGTCCTCCTTTCATGCAGAATCTTAAGATCCTAGCTCATATCCAAGGCACCAAAGCCAGCTAAAAAGTCTATGATCGATATATAAAACTTGAATTGTACTACTTCTTATTGGATATTACATCAACTTAGAAGCTTCATCTGTGTTCTAATATGGTGCTTTTAGTGTCTCCGCATACCGCAGCACGCGACATAGCTATGCAGACGATAAGTACAACCGTTTCAGAAAGAAGAGCGGCCAATGTGACGTCCTGGCTTTAAGTCGATTCGATAACAAATGCCGAAAACGGACGGATTTCTTAGGTTTTTACTACATATGAACACTTATCACATTCTCCCGTGCAACTGGGCTGCTTGTCCTCCTTTCATGCAGAATCTTAAGGTCCTAGCTCATGTCCAAGACACCAAAGGCAGCTAAAAAGTCTATAATCGATATATATAACTTGAATTGTACTACTTCTTACTGGATATTATATCAACCTAGGAGCTTCATCTGTGTTCTACTATGGTGCTTTTAGTGTCTCCACATACCGCAGCACGCGACATAGCTTTGCAGACGATTAGTACAACCGTTTCAGAGAGAAGGGTCGCCAATGTGACGATCTGGCTTTAAGTCGATTCGATAACAAATGACGAAAACGGACGGATTTCTCAGGTTTTTACTACATATGAACACTTTTCACATCCTCCCATGCAACGCGGCTACTAGTCCTCCTTTCATGCAAAATCTTAAGTTCCTAGCTCATGTCCAAGGCACGAAAGGATGGCAAAAAGTCAATAATCGATACCTAAAACTTGAATTGTACTACATCTTACCGGCTATTACATCAACATTGAAGCTTCATCTGTGTTCTACTATGGTGCTTTTAGTGTCTTCGCATACCGCAGCACGCGACATAGCTTTGCAGACGATTAGCACAACCGTTTCAGAGAGAAGGGCATCCAATTTGACGATCTGGCATTAAGTCGATTCGATAACAAATGACGAAAACGGACGGATTTCTCAGGTTTTTACTACATATGAAAACTTTTCACATTCTAACGTGCAACGCAGCTGCTAGTCTTCCTTTCATGCAAAATCGTAAGTTCCTAGCTCAGGTCCAAGGCACGAAAGGAGGGTAAAAAGTCAATAATCGATACCTAAAACTTGAATTGTACTACATCATATTGGCTATTACATCAACTTAGAAGCTTCATCTGTGTTCTACTATGGTGCTTTTAGTGTCTCCGCATACCGCAGCACGCGACATAGCTTTGCAGACGATTAGTACAACCGTTTCAGAGAGAAAGGCGGCCAATGTGACGATCTGGCTTTAAGTCGATTCGATAACAAATGACGAAAACGGAAGGATTTCTCAGGTTTTTACTACATATGAAACCCTTTTCACATTCTCCCGTGCAACGCGGCTGCTAGTCCTCCTTTCATGCAGAATCTGAAGGTCCTAGCTCATGTCCAAGGCACCAAAGCCAGCTAAAAGTCTATAATCGATATATAAACTTGAATTGTACTACTCCTTAGTGGATATTACATCAACTTAGAAGCTTCATCTGTGTTCTAATATGGTGCTTTTAGTGTCTCCGCATACCGCAGCACGCGACATAGCTATGCAGACGATAAGTACAACCGTTTCAGAAAGAAGAGCGGCCAATGTGACGTTCTGGCTTTAAGTCGATTCGATAACAAATGCCGAAAACAGATGGATTTCTTAGGTTATTACTACATATGAACACTTTTCACATTCTCCCGTGCAACGCGGCTGCTAGTCCTCCTTTCATGCAGAATCTTAAGGTCCTAGCTCATGTCCAAGGATCCAAAGCCATCTAAAAAGTCAATAATCGACACCTAAAACTTGAAATGTACTACTTCTTACTGGCTATTACATCAACTTAGATGCTTCATCTAAAATCTAATATGGTGCTTTTAGTGTCTCCGCATACCGCAGCACGCGACATAGCTTTGCAGACGATAAGTGTAACCGTTTCAGAGAGAAGAGCGGCCAATATGACGATCTGGCTTTAAGTCGATTCGATAACAAACGACGAAAACGGACGGATTTCTCAGGTTTTTACTAAATATGAACACTTTTCACATTCTCCCGTGCCACTGGGCTGCTAGTCCTCCTTTCATGCAGAATCTTAAGGTCCTAGCTCATGTCCAAGACACCAAAGGCAGCTAAAAAGTCTATAATCGATATATATAACTTGAATTGTACTACTTTTTACTGGATACTATATCAACCTAGGAGCTTCATCTGTGTTCTACTATGGTGCTTTTAGTGTCTCCACATACCGCAGCACGCGACATAGCTTTGCAGACGATTAGTACAACCGTTTCAGAGAGAAGGGTCGCCAATGTGACGATCTGGCTTTAAGTCGATTCGATAACAAATGACGAAAACGGACGGATTTCTCAGGTTTTTACTACATATGAACACTTTTCACATCCTCCCATGCAACGCGGCTACTAGTCCTCCTTTCATGCAAAATTTTAAGTTCCTAGCTCATGTCCAAGGGACGAAAGGATGGCAAAAAGTCAATAATCGATACCTAAAACTTGAATTGTACTACATCTTACAGGCTATTACATCAACTTTGAAGCTTCATCTGTGTTCTACTATGGTGCTTTTAGTGTCTTCGCATACCGCAGCACGCGACATAGCTTTGCAGACGATTAGTACAACCGTTTCAGAGAGAAGGGCATCCAATTTGACGATCTGGCATTAAGTCGATTCGATAACAAATGACGAAAACGGACGGATTTCTCAGGTTTTTACTACATATGAAAACTTTTCACATTCTAACGTGCAACGCAGCTGCTAGTCTTCCTTTCATGCAAAATCGTAAGTTCCTAGCTCAGGTCCAAGGCACGAAAGGAGGGTAAAAAGTCAATAATCGATACCTAAAACTTGAATTGTACTACATCTTATTGGCTATTACATCAACTTAGAAGCTTCATCTGTGTTCTACTATGGTGCTTTTAGTGTCTCCGCATACCGCAGCACGCGACATAGCTTTGCAGACGATTAGTACAACCGTTTCAGAGAGAAAGGCGGCCAATGTGACGATCTGGCTTTAAGTCGATTCGATAACAAATGACGAAAACGGAAGGATTTCTCAGGTTTTTACTACATATGAACACTTTTCACATTCTCCCGTGCAACGCGGCTGCTAGTCCTCCTTTCATGCAGAATCTGAAGGTCCTAGCTCATGTCCAAGGCACCAAAGCCAGCTAAAAGTCTACAATCGATATATAAAACTTGAATTGTACTACTTCTTACTGGATATAATATCAACTTAGGAGCTTCATCTCTGTTCTACTATGGTGCTTTTAATGTCTCCGCACACCGCAGCACGCGACACAGCTTTGCAGACGAAAAGTACAACCGTTTTAGAGAGAAGAGCGGCCAATGTGACGTTCTGGCGTTAAGTCGATTCGATAACAAACCCCGAAAACGGACGGATTTCTCAGGTTTTTACTACATATGAAAACTTTTCACATTCTCCCGTGCAACGCGGCTGCTAGTCCTCCTTTCATGCAATATCTTAAGTTCCTAGCCCATGTCCAAGGCACCAAAGAAGGGTAAAAAGTCAATAATCGATACCTAAAACTTGAATTGTACTACGTCTTACTGGCTATTACATCAACTTAGAAGCTTCATCTGTGTTCTACTATGGTGCTTTTAGTGTCTCCGCATACCGCAGCACGCGACATAGCTTTGCAGACGATAAGTAGAACCATTTCAGAGAGAAGAGCGGAAAATGTGACGATCTGGCTTTAAGTCGATTCGATAACAAATGATGAAAACGGACGGATTTCTCAGGTTTTTACTACATATGAACACTTTTCACATTCTCCCGTGCAACGCGGCTGCTAGTCCTCCTTTCTTACAGAATCTTAAGTCCCTAGCTCATGTCCAAGGCACCAAAGCCAGCTAAAAACTCTATAATCGTTATATAAAACTTGAATTGTGCTACTTCTTAGTGGATATTACATCAACTTAGAAGCTTCATCTGTGTTATAATATGGTGCTTTTAGTGTCTCCGCATACCGCAGCACGCCACATAGCTTTGCAGACGATAAATGTAACCGTTTCAGACAGAAGAGCGGCCAATGTGACGATCCGGCTTAAGTCGATTCGATAACAAATGTCGAAGTCGGACGGATTTCTCAGTTTTTTACTACATATGGACACCTTTCACATTCTCCCGTGCACCTCGAGTGCTAGTCCTCCTATCATGCAAAATCTTAAGTTCCTAGCTCATGTCCAAGTGACGAAACGAGGGTAAGAAGTCAATAATCGATACCTAAAACTTGAATTGTACTACATCTTACTAGCTATTACATCAAATTAGATGCTTCATCTAAAATCTAATATGGTGCTTTTAGTGTCTCCGCATACCGCAGCACGCGACATAGCTTTGCAGACGATAAATGTAACCGTTTCAGAAAGAAGTGCGCCAATGTGACGATCTGGCTTTAAGTCGATTCGATAACAAATGACGAAAACGGACGGATTTCTAAGGTTTTTACTACATATGAACACTTTTCACAATCTCCCGTGCAACGCGGCTGCTAGTCCTCCTTTCATGCAAAATTTTAAGTTCCTAGCTCATGTCCAAGGCATCAAAGAAGGGTAAAAAAATAATCGATACCTAAAACTTGTATTGTACTACATCTTACTGGCTATTACATCAACTTAGAAGCTTCATCTGTGTTCCACTATGATGCTTTTAGTGTCTCCGCATACCGCAGCACACGACATAGCTTTGCAGACGATAAGTACAACCGTTTCAGAGAGAAGAGCGGGCAATGTGACGATATGGCTTTAAGTCGATTCGATAACAAATGACGAAATCGGACGGATTTCTCATTTTTTTACTACATATGGACACTTTTCACATTCTCCCGTCCAACTGGGCTGCTAGTCCTCCTTTCATGCAAAATCTTAAGGTCCTAGCTCATGTACAAGACACCAAAGCCAGCTAAAAAGTCTATAACCGATATATAAAACTTGAATTGTACAACTTCTTACTGGATATTATATTAACTTAGGAGCTTCATCTGTGTTCTGCTATGGTGCTTTTAGTGTCTCCGCATACCGCAGCACGCGACATAGCTTTGCAGACGATTAGTACAACCGTTTCTGAGAGAAGGGCGGCCAATGTGACTATCTGGCTTTAAGTCGACTCGATAACAAATGACGAAAACGGACCGATTTCTCAGGTTTTTACTACATAGGAACGCTTTTCACATTCTCCCGTGCAACGCGGCTGCTAGTCCTCCTTTCATGCAAAATCTTAAGTTCCTAGCTCATGTCCAAGGCACCAAAGGAGGATAAAAAGTCAATAATCGATTAGTAAAACTTGAACTGTACTACTTCATACTGGCTATTACATCAACTTGGATGCTTCATCTGTGTTCCACTATGGTGCTTTTAGTGTCTCCGCATACCGCAGCTCGCGACGTAGCTTTGCAGACGATAAGTACAACCGTTTCAGAGAGAAGAGCGGCCAATATGGCGATCTGGCTTTAAGTCGATTCGATAACAAACGACGAAAACGGACGGATTTCTCAGGTTTTTACTACTTATGAATACTTTTCACATTCTCACGTGCAACGCGGCTGCTAGTCCTCCTTTCATGCAAAATTTTAAGTTCCTAGCTCATGTCCAAGGCACCAAAGAAGCGTAAAAAGTCAATAATCGATACCTAAAACTTGTATTGTACTACATCTTACTGACTATTACATCAACTTAGAAGCTTCATCTGTGTTCCACTATGATGCTTTTAGTGCCTCCACATACCGCAGCACACGACATAGCTTTGCAGACGATAAGTACAACCGTTTCAGAGAGAAGGGCGGCCAATGTGACGATCTGGCTTTAAGTGGATTCGATAACAAATGACGAAATCGGACGGATTGCTAAGTTTTTTAATAAATATGGACACTTTTCACCTTCTCCCGTGCAACGCGGCTGCTAGTCCTCCTTTCATGCAGAATCTCAAGGTCTTAGCTGATTTCCAAGGCACCAAAGCCAGCTGAAAAGTCTATCATCGATATATAAAACGTGAATTGTACTACTTCTTAGAGGATATTACAGCAACATAGAAGCTTCATCTGTGTTGCACTATGATGCTTTTAGTGCCGCCGCATACCGCAGCACGCGACATAGCTTTGCAGACGATTAGTACAACCGTGTCAGAGAGAAGGGCGGCCAATGTGACGATCTGGTTTTAAGTCGATTCGATAACAAATGACGAAAACGGTCGGATTTCTCAGGTTTTTTCTACATACGAACACTTTTACATCCTCTCGTGCAACGCGTCTGCTAGTCCTCCTTTCATGCAAAATCTTAAGTTCCTAGCTCATGTCCAAGGCACGAAAGGAGGGTAAAAAGTCAATAATCGATACCTAAAACTTGCATTGTACTACATCTTACTGGCTATTACATCAACTTAGAAGCTTCATCTGTGTTCCACTATGATGCTTTTAGTGTCTCCGCATACCGCAGCACACGACATAGCTTTGCAGACGATAAGTACAACCGTTTCAGAGAGAAGAGCGGCCAATGTGACGATCTGGCTTTAAGTCGATTCGATAACAAATGACGAAAACGGACGGATTTCTCATTTTTTTACTACATATGGACACTTTTCACATTCTCCCGTCCAACTGGGCTGCTAGTCCTCCTTTCATGCAGAATCTTAAGGTCCTAGCTCATGTACAAGACACCAAAGCCAGCTAAAAAGTCTATAACCGATATATAAAACTTGAATTGTACAACTTCTTACTGGATATTATAGTAACTTAGGAGCTTCATCTGTGTACTGCTATGGTGCTTTTAGTGTCTCCACATGCCGCAGCACGCGACATAGCTTTGCAGACGATTAGTACAACCGTTTCTGAGAGAAGGGCGGCCAATGTGACTATCTGGCTTTAAGTCGATTCGATAACAAATGACGAAAACGGACCGATTTCTCAGGTTTTTACTACATATGAACACTTTTCACATTCTCCCGTGCAACGCGGCTGCTAGTCCTCCTTTCATGCAGAATCTTAAGGTCCTAGCTCATATCCAAGGATCCAAAGCCAGCTAAAAACTCTATAATCGATATATAAAACTTGAATTGTACTACATCTTAGTGGATATTACATCAACTTAGAAGCTTCATCTGTGTTCTACTATGGTGCTTTTAGTGTCTCCGCATACCGCAGCACGCCACATAGCTTTGCAGACGATAAATGTAACCGTTTCAGACAGAAGAGCGGCCAATGTGACGATCTGGCTTAAGTCGATTCGATAACAAATGTCGAAATCGGACGGATATCTCAGTTTTTTACTACATATGGCCACTTTTCACATTCTCCCGTGCACCTCGAGTGCTAGTCCTCCTTTCATGCAAAATCTTAAGTTCCTAGCTCATGTCCATGTGACGAAAGGAGGGTAAGAAGTCAATAATCGATACCTAAAACTTGAATTGTACTACATCTTACTAGCTATTACAGCAACTTAGATGCTTCATCTAAAATCTAATATGGTGCTTTTAGTGTCTCCGCATACCGCAGCACGCGACATAGCTTTGCAGACGATATATGTAACCGTTTCAGAAAGAAGTGCGGCCAATGTGACGATCTGGCTTTAAGTCGATTCGATAACAAATGACGAAAACGGACGGATTTCTCAGGTTTTTACTACATATGAAAACTTATCACATTCTCCCGTGCAACGCGGCTGCTAGTCCTCCATTCATGCAATATCTTAATTTCCTAGCTCATGTCCAAGGCACCAAAGAAGGGTAAAAAGTCAATAATCGATTAGTAAAACTTGAACTGTACTACTTCATACTGGCTATTACATCAACTTGGATGCTTCATCTGTGTTCCACTATGGTGCTTTTAGTGTCTCCGCATACCGCAGCTCATGACATAGCTTTGCACACGATAAATGTATCCGTTTCAGACAGAAGTGCGGCCAATGTGACGATCTGGCTTTAAGTCGATTCAATAACAAATGACGAAAACGGACGGATTTCTCAGGTTTTTACTACATATGAACACTTTTCACATTCTCACGTGCAACGCGGCTGCTAGTCTTCCTTTCATGCAAAATTTTAAGTTCCTAGCTCATGTCCAAGGCACCAAAGAAGTGTAAAAAGTCAATAATCGATACCTAAAACTTGTATTGTACTACATCTTACTGACTATTACATCAACTTAGAAGCTTCATCTGTGTTCCACTATGATGCTTTTAGTGTCTCCACATACCGCAGCACACGACATAGCTTTGCAGACGACAAGTACAACCGTTTCAGAGAGAAGGGCGGCCAATGTGACGATCTGGCTTTAAGTGGATTCGATAACAAATGACGAAATCGGACGGATTTCTCAGTTTTTTAATAAATATGGACACTTTTCACATTCTCCCGTGCAACGCGGCTGCTAGTCCTCCTTTCATGCAGAATCTCAAGGTCTTAGCTGATGTCCAAGGCACCAAAGCCAGCTGAAAAGTCTATCATCGATATATAAAACTTGAATTGTACTACTTCTTAGAGGATATTACAGCAACATAGAAGCTTCATCTGTGTTGCACTATGATGCTTTTAGTGCCTCCGCATACCGCAGCACGCGACATAGCTTTGCAGACGATTAGTACAACCGTTTCAGAGAGAAGGGCGGCCAATGTGACGATCTGGTTTTAAGTCGATTCGATAACAAATGACGAAAACGGACGGATTTCTAAGTTTTTACTACATATGAACACTTTTGACATTCTCCCGTGCAACGCGTTTGCTAGTCATCCTTTCATGCAGAATCTTAAGGTCCTAGCTCATGTCCAAGGCACCAAAGCCAGCTAAAAAGTCTATAATCGATATATAAAACTTGAATTGTACTTCTTCTTAGTGGATATTACATCAACTTAGAAGCTTTATCTGTGTTCTATTATGGTGGTTTTAGTGTCTCCGCATACCGCAGCACGCGACATAGCTACGCAGACGATAAGTACAACCGTTTCAGAAAGAAGAGCGGCCAATGTGACGTTCTGGCTTTAAGTCGATGCGATAACAAATGCCGAAAACGGACGGATTTCTTAGGTTTTTACTACATATGAACACTTTTCACATTCTCCCGTGCAACTCGGCTGCTAGTCTTCCTTTCATGCAGAATGTCTAGGTCCTAGCTCATGTCCAAGGCACCAAAGCCATCTAAAAAGTCAATAATCGATACCTAAAACTTGTATTGTACTACATCTTACTGACTATTACATCAACTTAGAAGCTTCATCTGTGTTCCACTATGATGCTTTTAGTGTCTCCACATACCGCAGCACACTACATAGCTTGCAGACGATAAATGTAACCGTTTCAGACAGAAGAGCGGCCAATGTGACGATCCGGCTTAAGTCGACTCGATAACAAATGTCGAAATCGGACGGATATCTCAGTTTTTTACTACATATGGCCACTTTTCACATTCTCCCGTGCACCTCGAGTGCTAGTCCTCCTTTCATGCAAGATCTTAAGTTCCTAGCTCATGTCCAAGTGACGAAAGGAGGGTAAGAAGTCAATAATCGATACCTAAAACTTGAATTGTACTACATCTTACTAGCTATTACATCAACTTAGATGCTTCATCTAAAATCTAATATGGTGCTTTTAGTGTCTCCGCATACCGCAGCACTCGACGTAGCTTTGCACACGATAAATGTAACCGTTTCAGACAGAAGTGCGGCCAATGTGACGATCTGGCTTTAAGTCGATTCGATAACAAATGATGAAAACGGATGGATTTCTCAGGTTTTTACTACATATGAACACTTTTCACATTCTCACGTGCAACGCGGCTGCTAGTCCTCCTTTCATGCAAAATTTTAAGTTCCTGGCTCATGTCCAAGGCACCAATGAAGGGTAAAAAGTCAATAATCGGTACCTAAAACTTGTATTGTACTACATCTTACTGGCTATTATATCAACTTAGAAGCTTCATCTGTGTTCTACTATGATGCTTTTAGTGTCTCTGCATACCGCAGCACACGACATAGCTTTGCAGACGATAAGTACAACCGTTTCAGAGAGAAGAGCAGCAAATATGACGATCTGGCTTTAAGTCGATTTGGTAACAAATGACGAAAACGGACGGATTTCTCAGGTTTTTACTACATATGAACACTTTTCACATTCTCCCGTGCAACGCGGCTGCTAGTCCTCCTTTCATGCAGAATCTTAAGGTCCTAGCTCAAGTCCAAGGCACCAAAGCCATCTAAAAAGTCAATAATTGACACCTAAAACTTGAATTGTACTACTTCTTACTGACTATTACATCAACTTAGACGCTTCATCAGTGTTCTACTGTGGTGCTTTTAGTGCCTCCGCATACCGTAGCACGCCACATAGCTTTGCAGACGATAAATGTAACCGTTTCAGACAGAAGAGCGGCCAATGTGACGATCTGGCTTAAGTCGATTCGATAACAAATGACGAAATTGGACCGATTTCTCAGTTTTTTACTACATATGGACACTTTTCACATTCTCCTGTGCAACTCGGCTGCTAGTCCTCCTTTCATGCAAAATCTTAAGTTCCTAGCTCATGTCCAAGACACGAAAGGAGGGTAAGAAGTCAATAATCGATACCTAAAACTTGATTTGTACTACATCTTCCTGGCTGTTACATCAACTTAGAATCTTCATCTGTGTTCTACTATGATGCTTTTAGTGTCTCTGCATACCGCAGCACACGACATAGCTTTGCAGACGATAAGTACAACCGTTTCAGAGAGAAGAGCAGCAAATATGACGATCTGGCTTTAAGTCGATTCGATAACAAATGACGAAAACGGACGGATTTGTCAGGTCTTTACTACATATTAACACTTTTCACATTCTCCCGTTCAACGCGGCTGCTAGTCCTACTTTCATGCAGAATCTCAAGGTCCTCGCTCATGTCCAAGACACCAAAGCCAGCTAAAAAGTCTATAATCGATATATAAAACTTGAATTGTACTACTTCTTAGAGGATATTACAGCAACATAGAAGCTTCATCTGTGTTCTACTATGGTGCTTGTAGTGTGTCCGCATACCGCAGCACGCGACATAGCTATGCAGACGATAAGTACAAACGTTTCAGAGAGAAGAGCGGCCAATGTGACGATCTGGCTTTAAGTCGATTCGATAACAAACGACGAAAACGGACGGATTTCTCAGGTTTTTACTACTTATGAAGACTTTTCACATTCTCCCATGCAACTGGGCAGCTAGTCCTCCTTTCATGCAGAATCTTAAGGTCCTAGCTCATGTCCAAGACACCAAAGCCAGCTAAAAAGTCTATAACCGATATATAAAACTTGAATTGTACTACGTCTTACTGGACATTATATCAACTTAGGAGCTTCATCTGAGTTCTACTATGGTGCTTTTAGTGTCTCCGCATACCGCAGCTCGCGACATAGCAATGCAGACGATAAATACATCCGTTTCATAGGGAAGAGCGGCTAATGTGACGTTTCTGCTTTATGTCGATTCGATAACAAATGCCGAAAATAGACGGATTTCTTAGGATTTTTTTTTTACATATGAACACTTTTCACATTCTCCCGTGCCACTCGGCTGCTAGTCCTCCTTTCATGCAAAATCTTAAGTTCCTAGCTCATATCCAAGGCAACAAAGAAGGGTAAAAAGTCAATAATCGATACCTAAAACTTGAATTGTACTACTTCATACTGGCTATTACATCAACTTAGAAGCTTGATCTGTGTTCTACTATGGTGCTTTTAGTGTCTCCGCATACCGCAGCACGCGACATAGCTTTGCACACGATAAGTACAACTTTTTCAGAGAGAAGAGCGGCCAATGTGAGGATCTGGCTTTAAGTCGATTTGATAACAAATGACGAAAAATGACGGATTTCTCAGGTTTTTACTAAATATGAACACTTTTTACATTCTCCCGTGCAACTCGGCTGCTTGTCCTCCTTTCATGCAGAATCTTGAGATCCTAGCTCATGTCCAAGGCACCAAAGCCAGCTAAAAAGTCAATAATCGATACCTAAAACTCGAATTGTACTACTTCTTACTGGCTATTACATCAACTTAGAAGCTTCATCTGTGTTCTACTATGGTGCTTTTAGTGTCTCCGCATACCGCTGCACGCGACATAGCCTTGTAGACGATGAAGTAAAACCGTTTCAGAGAGAAGAGCGGCCAATGTGACGATCTGTCTTCAAGTCAATTCGATAACAAATGACGACAACGGACGGTTTTCTCAGGTTTCTACTACATATGAACATTTTTCACATTCCCCCGTGCAACGCGGCTGCTAGTCCTCCTTTCATGCAGAATCTTAAGGTCCTAGCTCATGTCCAAGGCACCAAAGCCAGCTAAAAAGTGAATAATCGATAACTGAAACTTGAATTGTACTACTTCTTACTGGCTATTACATCAACTTAGAAGCTTCATCTGTGTTCTACTATGGTGCTTTTAGTGTCTCCGCATACCGCAGCACGCGACATAGCTTTGCAGACAATAAATGTAACCGTTTCAGACAGAAGAGCGGCCAATGTGACGATCTGGCTTTAAGTCGATTCGATAACAAATGACGAAAACGGACGGATTTCTCAGGTTTTTACTACATATGAACACTTTTCACATTCTCCCGTGCAACTGGGCTGTTAGTCCTCCTTTCATGCAGAATCTTATGGTCCTACCTCATGTCCAAGACACCAAAGCCAGCTAAAAAGTCTATAACCGATATATAAATCTTGAATTGTACTACTTCTTACTGGATATTATATCAACTTAGGAGCTTCATCTGTGTTCTACTATGGTGCTTTTAGTGTCTCCGCATACCGCAGCACGCTACATAGCTTTGCAGACGATTAGTACAACCGTTTCAGACAGAAGTGCAGCCAATGTGACGATCTGGCTTTAAGTCGATTCGATAACAAATGACGAAAACGGACGGATTTCTCAGGTTTTTACTACATATGAACACTTTTCACATTCTCACGTGCAACGCGGCTGCTTGTCCTCCTTTCATGCAAAATTTTATGTTCCTAGCTCATGTCCAAGGCACCAAAGAAGGGTAAAAAGTCAATATTCGATACCTAAAACTTGTATTGTACTACATCTTACTTACTATTACATCAACTTAAAGCTTCATCTGTGTTCTACTATGATGCTTTTAGTGTCTCCGCATACCGCAGCACACGACATAGCTTTGCAGACGATAAGTACAACTGTTTCAGAGAAAAGGGCGGCCAATGTGACGATCTGGCTTTAAGTCGATTCGATAACAAATGACGAAAACGGACGGATTTCTCAGGTTTTTACTACATATGAACACTTTTCACATTCTCCCGTGCAACGCGGCTGCTAGTTCTCCTTTCATGCAGAATCTCAAGGTCCTAGCTCATGTCCATGGCACCAAAGCCAGCTAAAAAGTCTATAATCGATATATAAAACTCGAATTGTACTACTTCTTAGAGGATATTACAGCAACATAGAAGCTTCATCTGTGTTCTACTATGGTGCTTTTAGTGTCTCCGCATACCGCAGCACGCGACATAACTATGCAGACGATAAGTACAACCGTTTCAGAGAGAAGTGCGGCCAATGTGACGATCTGGCTTTAAGTCGATTCGATAACAAATGACGAAATCGGACGGATTTCTCAGTTTTTTACTACATATGGACACTTTTCACATTCTCCCGTGCAACGCGGCTGCTAGTCCTCCTTTCATGCAAAATCTTAAGGTCCTAGCTCATGTCCAAGGCACCAAAGGAGGGTACAAAGTCAATAATCGATAAGTAAAACTTGAACTGTACTATTTCATACTGGCTATTACATCAACTTGGAAGCTTCATCTGTGTTCTACTATGGTGCTTTTAGTGTCTCCGCATACCGAATCTCGCGACATAGCTTTGCACACGATTAAGACAACCGTTTCAGAGAGAAGAGCAGCAAATTTGATGATCTGGCTTTAAGTCGATTCGATAACAAACGACGATAACGGACGGATTTCTTAGGGTTTTTTTTACATATGAACACTTTTCACATTCTCCCATTCAGCTGGGTTTCTAGTAATCCTTTCATGCAGAATCTTAAGATCCTAGCTCATGTCCAAGACAGCAAAGCCAGCTAAAAAGTCTATAACCGATATATAAAACTTGAATTGTACTACTTCTTACTGGATATAATATCAACTTAGGAGCTTCATCTGTGTTCTACTATGGTGCTTTTAGTGTCTCCGCATACCGCAGCTCGCGACATAGCAATGCAGACGATAAATACATCCGTTTCATAGGGAAGAGCGGCTAATGTGACGTTTCTGCTTTATGTCGATTCGATAACAAATGCCGAAAACGGACGGATTTCTTAGGACTTTTTTTTACATATGAACACTTTTCACATTCTCCCGTGCCACTCGGCTGCTAGTCCTCATTTCATGCAAAATCTTAAGTTCCTAGCTCATATCCAAGGCACCAAAGAAGGGTAAAAAGTCAATAATCGATACCTAAAACTTGAATTGTACTACTTCATACTGGCTATTACATCAACTTAGAAGCTTGATCTGTGTTCTACTATGGTGCTTTTAGTGTCTCCGCATACCGCAGCACGCGACATAGCTTTGCACACGATAGGTACAACTTTATCAGAGAGAAGAGCGGCCAATGTGAGGATCTGGCTTTAAGTCGATTTGATAACAAATGACGAAAACTGACGGATTTCTCAGGTTTTTACTAAATATGAACACTTTTTACATTCTCCCGTGCAACTCGGCTGCTTGTCCTCCTTTCATGCAGAATCTTAAGGTCCTAGCTCATGTCCAAGGCACCAAAGCCAGCTAAAGAGTCAATAATCGATACCTAAAACTCGAATTGTACTACTTCTTACTGGCTATTACATCAACTTAGAAGCTTCATCTGTGTTCTACTATGGTGCTTTTAGTGTCTTCGCATACCGCTGCACGCGACATAGCCTTGTAGACGATGAAGTAAAACCGTCTCAGAGAGAAGAGCGGCCAATGTGACGATCTGTCTTCAAGTCAATTCGATAACAAATGACGACAACGGACGGTTTTCTCAGGTTTCTACTACATATGAACATTTTTCACATTCCCCCGTGCAACGCGGCTGCTAGTCCTCCTTTCATGCAGAATCTTAAGGTCCTAGCTCATGTCCAAGGCACCAAAGCCAGCTAAAAAGTGAATAATCGATAACTGAAACTTGAATTGTACTACTTCTTACTGGCTATTACATCAACTTAGAAGCTTCATCTGTGTTCTACTATGGTGCTTTTAGTGTCTCCGCATACCGCAGCACGCGACATAGCTTAGCAGACAATAAATGTAACCGTTTCAGACAGAAGAGCGGCCAATGTGACGATCTGGCTTTAAGTCGATTCGATAACAAATGACGAAAACGGACGGATTTCTCAGGTTTTTACTACATATGAACACTTTTCACATTCTTCCGTGCAACTGGGCTGTTAGTCCTCCTTTCATGCAGAATCTTATGGTCCTACCTCATGTCCAAGACACCAAAGCCAGCTAAAAAGTCTATAACCGATATATAAATCTTGAATTGTACTACTTCTTACTGTATATTATATCAACTTAGGAGCTTCATCTGTGTTCTACTATGGTGCTTTTAGTGTCTCCGCATACCGCAGCACGCGACATAGCTTTGCAGACGATTAGTACAACCGTTTCAGACAGAAGTGCAGCCAATGTGACGATCTGGCTTTAAGTCGATTCGATAACAAATGACGAAAACGGACGGATTTCTCAGGTTTTTTCTACATATGAACACTTTTCACATTCTCCCGTGCAACGCGGCTGCTAGTCCTCCTTTCATGCAGAATCTCAAGGTCCTAGCTCATGTCCAAGGCACCAAAGCCAGCTAAAAAGTCTATAATCGATATATAAAACTCGAATTGTACTACTTCTTAGAGGATATTACAGCAACATAGAAGCTTCATCTGTGTTCTACTATGGTGCTTTTAGTGTCTCCGCATACCGCAGCACGCGACATAACTATGCAGACGATAAGTACAACCGTTTCAGAGAGAAGTGCGGCCAATGTGACGATCTGGCTTTAAGTCGATTCGATAACAAATGACGAAATCGGACGGATTTCTCAGTTTTTTACTACATATGGACACTTTTCACATTCTCCCGTGCAACGCGGCTGCTGGTCCTCCTTTCATGCAAAATCTTAAGGTCCTAGCTCATGTCCAAGGCACCAAAGGAGGGTACAAAGTCAATAATCGATAAGTAAAACTTGAACTGTACTACTTCATACTGGCTATTACATCAACTTGGAAGCTTCATCTGTGTTCTACTATGGTGCTTTTAGTGTCTCCGCATACCGAAGCTCGCGACATAGCTTTGCACACGATAAGTACAACCGTTTCAGAGAGAAGAGCAGCAAATTTGATGATCTGGCTTTAAGTCGATTCGATAACAAACGACGATAACGGACGGATTTCTTAGGGTTTTTTTTACATATGAACACTTTTCACATTCTCCCATGCAACTAGGTTTCTAGTCCTCCTTTCATGCAGAATCTTAAGATCCTAGCTCATGTCCAAGACAGCAAAGCCAGCTAAAAAGTCTATAACCGATATATAAAACTTGAATTGTACTACTTCTTACTGGATATAATATCAACTTAGGAGCTTCATCTGTGTTCTACTATGGTGCTTTTAGTGTCTCCGCATACCGCAGCTCGCGACATAGCAATGCAGACGATAAACACAACCGTTTCAGAGAGAAGAGCGGCTAATGTGACGTTCTGGCTTTATGTCGATTCGATAACAAATGCCGAAAACGGACGGATTTCTTAGGGTTTTTTTGTACATATGAACACTTTTCACATTCTCCCGTCCAACTCGGCTGCTTGTCCTCCTTTCATGCAGAATCTTAAGTTCCTAGCTCATGTCCAAGGCACCAAAGGAGGGTAAAAAGTCAATAATCAATTAGTAAAACTTGAACTGTACTACTTCATACTGGCTATTACATCAACTTGGATGCTTCATCTGTGTTCCACTATGATGCTTTTAGTGTCTCCGCATACCGCAGCTCGCGACATAGCTTTGCAGACGATAAGTACAACCGTTTCAGAGAGAAGAGCGACCAATATGACGATCTGGCTTTAAGTCGATTCGATAACAAACGACGAAAACGGACGGATTTCTCAGGTTTTTACTACATATGAAAACTTATCACATTCTCCCGTGCAACGCGGCTGCTAGTCCTCCTTTCATGCAATATCTTAATTTCCTAGCTCATGTCCAAGGCACCAAAGAAGGGTAAAAAGTCAATAATCGATACCTACAACTTGTATTGTACTACACCTTACTGGCTATTACATCAACTTAGAAGCTTCATCTGTGTTCTACTATGATGCTTTTAGTGTCTCTGCATACCGCAGCACACGACATAGCTTTGCAGACGATAAGTACAACCGTTTCAGAGAGAAGAGCAGCAAATATGACGATCTGGCTTTAAGTCGATTTGGTAACAAATGACGAAAACGGACGGATTTCTCAGGTTTTTACTACATATGAACACTTTTCACATTCTCCCGTGCAACGCGGCTGCTAGTCCTCCTTTCATGCAGAATCTTAAGGTCCTAGCTCAAGTCCAAGGCACCAAAGCCATCTAAAAAGTCAATAATTGACACCTAAAACTTGAATTGTACTACTTCTTACTGACTATTACATCAACTTAGACGCTTCATCAGTGTTCTACTGTGGTGCTTTTAGTGCCTCCGCATACCGTAGCACGCCACATAGCTTTGCAGACGATAAATGTAACCGTTTCAGACAGAAGAGCGGCCAATGTGACGATCTGGCTTAAGTCGATTCGATAACAAATGACGAAATTGGACCGATTTCTCAGTTTTTTACTACATATGGACACTTTTCACATTCTCCTGTGCAACTCGGCTGCTAGTCCTCCTTTCATGCAAAATCTTAAGTTCCTAGCTCATGTCCAAGACACGAAAGGAGGGTAAGAAGTCAATAATCGATACCTAAAACTTGATTTGTACTACATCTTCCTGGCTGTTACATCAACTTAGAATCTTCATCTGTGTTCTACTATGATGCTTTTAGTGTCTCTGCATACCGCAGCACACGACATAGCTTTGCAGACGATAAGTACAACCGTTTCAGAGAGAAGAGCAGCAAATATGACGATCTGGCTTTAAGTCGATTCGATAACAAATGACGAAAACGGACGGATTTGTCAGGTCTTTACTACATATTAACACTTTTCACATTCTCCCGTTCAACGCGGCTGCTAGTCCTACTTTCATGCAGAATCTCAAGGTCCTCGCTCATGTCCAAGACACCAAAGCCAGCTAAAAAGTCTATAATCGATATATAAAACTTGAATTGTACTACTTCTTAGAGGATATTACAGCAACATAGAAGCTTCATCTGTGTTCTACTATGGTGCTTGTAGTGTGTCCGCATACCGCAGCACGCGACATAGCTATGCATACGATAAGTACAAACGTTTCAGAGAGAAGAGCGGCCAATGTGACGATCTGGCTTTAAGTCGATTCGATAACAAACGACGAAAACGGACGGATTTCTCAGGTTTTTACTACTTATGAAGACTTTTCACATTCTCCCATGCAACTGGGCAGCTAGTCCTCCTTTCATGCAGAATCTTAAGGTCCTAGCTCATGTCCAAGACACCAAAGCCAGCTAAAAAGTCTATAACCGATATATAAAACTTGAATTGTACTACGTCTTACTGGACATTATATCAACTTAGGAGCTTCATCTGAGTTCTACTATGGTGCTTTTAGTGTCTCCGCATACCGCAGCTCGCGACATAGCAATGCAGACGATAAATACATCCGTTTCATAGGGAAGAGCGGCTAATGTGACGTTTCTGCTTTATGTCGATTCGATAACAAATGCCGAAAATAGACGGATTTCTTAGGATTTTTTTTTACATATGAACACTTTTCACATTCTCCCGTGCCACTCGGCTGCTAGTCCTCCTTTCATGCAAAATCTTATGGTCCTACCTCATGTCCAAGACACCAAAGCCAGCTAAAAAGTCTATAACCGATATATAAATCTTGAATTGTACTACTTCTTACTGGATATTATATCAACTTAGGAGCTTCATCTGTGTTCTACTATGGTGCTGTTAGTGTCTCCGCATACCGCAGCACGCGACATAGCTTTGCAGACGATTAGTACAACCGTTTCAGACAGAAGTGCAGCCAATGTGACGATCTGGCTTTAAGTCGATTCGATAACAAATGACGAAAACGGACGGATTTCTCAGGTTTTTACTACATATGAACACTTTTCACATTCTCACGTGCAACGCGGCTGCTTGTCCTCCTTTCATGCAAAATTTTATGTTCCTAGCTCATGTCCAAGGCACCAAAGAAGGGTAAAAAGTCAATATTCGATACCTAAAACTTGTATTGTACTACATCTTACTTACTATTACATCAACTTAAAGCTTCATCTGTGTTCTACTATGATGCTTTTAGTGTCTCCGCATACCGCAGCACACGACATAGCTTTGCAGACGATAAGTACAACTGTTTCAGAGAAAAGGGCGGCCAATGTGACGATCTGGCTTTAAGTCGATTCGATAACAAATGACGAAAACGGACGGATTTCTCAGGTTTTTACTACATATGAACACTTTTCACATTCTCCCGTGCAACGCGGCTGCTAGTTCTCCTTTCATGCAGAATCTCAAGGTCCTAGCTCATGTCCAAGGCACCAAAGCCAGCTAAAAAGTCTATAATCGATATATAAAACTCGAATTGTACTACTTCTTAGAGGATATTACAGCAACATAGAAGCTTCATCTGTGTTCTACTATGGTGCTTTTAGTGTCTCCGCATACCGCAGCACGCGACATAACTATGCAGACGATAAGTACAACCGTTTCAGAGAGAAGTGCGGCCAATGTGACGATCTGGCTTTAAGTCGATTCGATAACAAATGACGAAATCGGACGGATTTCTCAGTTTTTTACTACATATGGACACTTTTCACATTCTCCCGTGCAACGCGGCTGCTAGTCCTCCTTTCATGCAAAATCTTAAGGTCCTAGCTCATGTCCAAGGCACCAAAGGAGGGTACAAAGTCAATAATCGATAAGTAAAACTTGAACTGTACTATTTCATACTGGCTATTACATCAACTTGGAAGCTTCATCTGTGTTCTACTATGGTGCTTTTAGTGTCTCCGCATACCGAATCTCGCGACATAGCTTTGCACACGATAAGTACAACCGTTTCAGAGAGAAGAGCAGCAAACTTGATGATCTGGCTTTAAGTCGATTCGATAACAAACGACGATAACGGACGGGTTTCTTAGGGTTTTTTTTACATATGAACACTTTTCACATTCTCCCATTCAGCTGGGTTTCTAGTAATCCTTTCATGCAGAATCTTAAGATCCTAGCTCATGTCCAAGACAGCAAAGCCAGCTAAAAAGTCTATAACCGATATATAAAACTTGAATTGTACTACTTCTTACTGGATATAATATCAACTTAGGAGCTTCATCTGTGTTCTACTATGGTGCTTTTAGTGTCTCCGCATACCGCAGCTCGCGACATAGCAATGCAGACGATAAATACATCCGTTTCATAGGGAAGAGCGGCTAATGTGACGTTTCTGCTTTATGTCGATTCGATAACAAATGCCGAAAACGGACGGATTTCTTAGGACTTTTTTTTACATATGAACACTTTTCACATTCTCCCGTGCCACTCGGCTGCTAGTCCTCATTTCATGCAAAATCTTAAGTTCCTAGCTCATATCCAAGGCACCAAAGAAGGGTAAAAAGTCAATAATCGATACCTAAAACTTGAATTGTACTACTTCATACTGGCTATTACATCAACTTAGAAGCTTGATCTGTGTTCTACTATGGTGCTTTTAGTGTCTCCGCATACCGCAGCACGCGACATAGCTTTGCACACGATAGGTACAACTTTATCAGAGAGAAGAGCGGCCAATGTGAGGATCTGGCTTTAAGTCGATTTGATAACAAATGACGAAAACTGACGGATTTCTCAGGTTTTTACTAAATATGAACACTTTTTACATTCTCCCGTGCAACTCGGCTGCTTGTCCTCCTTTCATGCAGAATCTTAAGGTCCTAGCTCATGTCCAAGGCACCAAAGCCAGCTAAAGAGTCAATAATCGATACCTAAAACTCGAATTGTACTACTTCTTACTGGCTATTACATCAACTTAGAAGCTTCATCTGTGTTCTACTATGGTGCTTTTAGTGTCTTCGCATACCGCTGCACGCGACATAGCCTTGTAGACGATGAAGTAAAACCGTCTCAGAGAGAAGAGCGGCCAATGTGACGATCTGTCTTCAAGTCAATTCGATAACAAATGACGACAACGGACGGTTTTCTCAGGTTTCTACTACATATGAACATTTTTCACATTCCCCCGTGCAACGCGGCTGCTAGTCCTCCTTTCATGCAGAATCTTAAGGTCCTAGCTCATGTCCAAGGCACCAAAGCCAGCTAAAAAGTGAATAATCGATAACTGAAACTTGAATTGTACTACTTCTTACTGGCTATTACATCAACTTAGAAGCTTCATCTGTGTTCTACTATGGTGCTTTTAGTGTCTCCGCATACCGCAGCACGCGACATAGCTTAGCAGACAATAAATGTAACCGTTTCAGACAGAAGAGCGGCCAATGTGACGATCTGGCTTTAAGTCGATTCGATAACAAATGACGAAAACGGACGGATTTCTCAGGTTTTTACTACATATGAACACTTTTCACATTCTTCCGTGCAACTGGGCTGTTAGTCCTCCTTTCATGCAGAATCTTATGGTCCTACCTCATGTCCAAGACACCAAAGCCAGCTAAAAAGTCTATAACCGATATATAAATCTTGAATTGTACTACTTCTTACTGTATATTATATCAACTTAGGAGCTTCATCTGTGTTCTACTATGGTGCTTTTAGTGTCTCCGCATACCGCAGCACGCGACATAGCTTTGCAGACGATTAGTACAACCGTTTCAGACAGAAGTGCAGCCAATGTGACGATCTGGCTTTAAGTCGATTCGATAACAAATGACGAAAACGGACGGATTTCTCAGGTTTTTTCTACATATGAACACTTTTCACATTCTCCCGTGCAACGCGGCTGCTAGTCCTCCTTTCATGCAGAATCTCAAGGTCCTAGCTCATGTCCAAGGCACCAAAGCCAGCTAAAAGGTCTATAATCGATATATAAAACTCGAATTGTACTACTTCTTAGAGGATATTACAGCAACATAGAAGCTTCATCTGTGTTCTACTATGGTGCTTTTAGTGTCTCCGCATACCGCAGCACGCGACATAACTATGCAGACGATAAGTACAACCGTTTCAGAGAGAAGTGCGGCCAATGTGACGATCTGGCTTTAAGTCGATTCGATAACAAATGACGAAATCGGACGGATTTCTCAGTTTTTTACTACATATGGACACTTTTCACATTCTCCCGTGCAACGCGGCTGCTGGTCCTCCTTTCATGCAAAATCTTAAGGTCCTAGCTCATGTCCAAGGCACCAAAGGAGGGTACAAAGTCAATAATCGATAAGTAAAACTTGAACTGTACTACTTCATACTGGCTATTACATCAACTTGGAAGCTTCATCTGTGTTCTACTATGGTGCTTTTAGTGTCTCCGCATACCGAAGCTCGCGACGTAGCTTTGCACACGATAAGTACAACCGTTTCAGAGAGAAGAGCAGCAAATTTGATGATCTGGCTTTAAGTCGATTCGATAACAAACGACGATAACGGACGGATTTCTTAGGGTTTTTTTTACATATGAACACTTTTCACATTCTCCCATGCAACTAGGTTTCTAGTCCTCCTTTCATGCAGAATCTTAAGATCCTAGCTCATGTCCAAGACAGCAAAGCCAGCTAAAAAGTCTATAACCGATATATAAAACTTGAATTGTACTACTTCTTACTGGATATAATATCAACTTAGGAGCTTCATCTGTGTTCTACTATGGTGCTTTTAGTGTCTCCGCATACCGCAGCTCGCGACATAGCAATGCAGACGATAAACACAACCGTTTCAGAGAGAAGAGCGGCTAATGTGACGTTCTGGCTTTATGTCGATTCGATAACAAATGCCGAAAACGGACGGATTTCTTAGGGTTTTTTTGTACATATGAACACTTTTCACATTCTCCCGTCCAACTCGGCTGCTTGTCCTCCTTTCATGCAGAATCTTAAGTTCCTAGCTCATGTCCAAGGCACCAAAGGAGGGTAAAAAGTCAATAATCAATTAGTAAAACTTGAACTGTACTACTTCATACTGGCTATTACATCAACTTGGATGCTTCATCTGTGTTCCACTATGATGCTTTTAGTGTCTCCGCATACCGCAGCTCGCGACATAGCTTTGCAGACGATAAGTACAACCGTTTCAGAGAGAAGAGCGACCAATATGACGATCTGGCTTTAAGTCGATTCGATAACAAACGACGAAAACGGACGGATTTCTCAGGTTTTTACTACATATGAAAACTTATCACATTCTCCCGTGCAACGCGGCTGCTAGTCCTCCTTTCATGCAATATCTTAATTTCCTAGCTCATGTCCAAGGCACCAAAGAAGGGTAAAAAGTCAATAATCGATACCTACAACTTGTATTGTACTACACCTTACTGGCTATTACATCAACTTAGATGCTTCATCTAAGTTCTAAGATGGTACTTTTAGTGTCTCCGCATACCGCAGCACGCGACATAGCTTTGCACACGATAAATCTAACCGTTGCAGACAGAAGTGCGGCCAATGTGACGATCTGGCTTTAAGTCGATTCGATAACAAATGACGAAAACGGACGGATTTCTCAGGTTTTTACTACATATGAACACTTTTCACATTCTCACGTGCACCGCGGCTGCTAGTCCTCCTTTCATGCAAAAATTTTAAGTTCCTAGCTCATGTCCAAGGCACCAAAGAAGGGTAAAAAGTCAATAATCGATACCTAAAACTTGTATTGTACTACATCTTACTGACTATTACATCAACTTAGAAGCTTCATCTGTGTTCCACTATGATGCTTTTAGTGTCTCCACATACCGCAGCACACGACATAGCTTTGCAGACGATAAGTACAACCGTTTCAGAGAGAAGGGCGGCCAATGTGACGATCTGGCTTTAAGTGGATTCGATAACAAATGACGAAATCGGACGGATTTCTAAGTTTTTTTAATAAATATGGACACTTTTCACATTCTCCCGTGCAACGCGGCTGCTAGTCCTCCTTTCATGCAGAATCTCAAGGTCTTAGCTGATGTCCAAGGCACCAAAGCCAGCTGAAAAGTCTATCATCGATATATAAAACTTGAATTGTACTACTTCTTAGAGGATATTACAGCAACATAGAAGCTTCATCTGTGTTGCACTATGATGCTTTTAGTGCCTCCGCATACCGCAGCACGCGACATAGCTTTGCAGACGATTAGTACAACCGTTTCAGAGAGAAGGGCGGCCAATGTGACGATCTGGCTTTAAGTGGATTCGATAACAAATGACGAAATCGGACGGATTTCTAAGTTTTTTTAATAAATATGGACACTTTTCACATTCTCCCGTGCAACGCGGCTGCTAGTCCTCCTTTCATGCAGAATCTCAAGGTCTTAGCTGATGTCCAAGGCACCAAAGCCAGCTGAAAAGTCTATCATCGATATATAAAACTTGAATTGTACTACTTCTTAGAGGATATTACAGCAACATAGAAGCTTCATCTGTGTTCTACTATGGTGCTTTTAGTGTCTCCGCATACCGCAGCACGCGACATAACTATGCAGACGATAAGTACAACCGTTTCAGAGAGAAGGGCGGCCAATGTGACGATCTGGCTTCAAGCGGATTCGATAACAAATGACGAAATCGGACGGATTTCTAAGTTTTTACTACATATGAACACTTTTGACATTCTCCCGTGCAACGCGGCTGCTAGTCATCCTTTCATGCAGAATCTTAAGGTCCTAGGTCATGTCCAAGGCACCAAAGCCAGCTAAAAAGTCTATAATCGACATATAAAACTTGAATTGTACTACTTCTTAGTGGATATTACATCAACTTAGAAGCTTTATCTGTGTTCTATTATGGTGCTTTTAGTGTCTCCGCATACCGCAGCACGCGACATAGCTATGCAGACGATAAGTACAACCGTTTCAGAAAGAAGAGCGGCCAATGTGACGTTCTAGCTTTAAGTCTATGCGATAACAAATGCCGAAAACGGACGGATTTCTTAGGTTTTTACTACGTATGAACACTTTTCACATTCTCCCGTGCAACTCGGCTGCTAGTCCTCCTTTCATGCAGAATCTTAAGGTCCTAGCTCATGTCCAAGACACCAAAGCCAGCTAAAAAGTCTATAACCGATATATAAAACTTGAATTGTACTACGTCTTACTGGATATTATATCAACTTAGGAGCTTCATCTGTGTTCTACTATGGTGCTTTTAGTGTCTCCGCATACCGCAGCTCGCGACATTGCAATGCAGACGATAAATACATCCGTTTCATAGGGAAGAGCGGCTAATGTGACGTTTCTGCTTTATGTCGATTCGATAACAAATGCCGAAAACGGACGGATTTCTTAGGGTTTTTTTTTTACATATGAACACTTTTCACATTCTCCCGTGCCACTCGGCTACTAGTCCTCCTTTCATGCAAAATCTTAAGTTCCTAGCTCATATCCAAGGCACCAAAGAAGGGTAAAAAGTCAATAATCGATACCTAAAACTTGAATTGTACTACTTCATACTGGCTATTACATCAACTTAGAAGCTTGATCTGTGTTCTACTATGGTGCTTTTAGTGTCTCCGCATACCGAAGCACGCGACATAGCTTTGCACACGATAAGTACAACTTTTTCAGAGAGAAGAGCGGCCAATGTGAGGATCTGGCTTTATGTCGATTTGATAACAAATGACGAAAACTGACGGATTTCTCAGGTTTTTACTAAATATGAACACTTTTTACATTCTCCCGTGCAACTCGGCTGCTTGTCCTCCTTTCATGCAGAATCTTAAGGTCCTAGCTCATGTCCAAGGCACCAAAGCCAGCTAAAAAGTCTATAATCGATATATAAAACTTGAATTGTACTACTTCTTACTGGCTATTACATCAACTAGAAGCTTCATCTGTGTTCTACTATGGTGCTTTTAGTGTCTCCGCATACCGCAGCACGCGACATAGCTTTGCAGACAATAAATGTAACCGTTTCAGACAGAAGAGCGGCCAATGTGACGATCTGGCTTTAAGTCGATTCGATAACAAATGACGAAAACGGACGGATTTCTCAGGTTTTTACTACATATGAACACTTTTCACATTCTCACGTGCAACGCGGCTGCTTGTCCTCCTTTCATGCAAAATTTTATGTTCCTAGCTCATGTCCAAGGCACCAAAGAAGGGTAAAAAGTCAATATTCGATACCTAAAACTTGTATTGTACTACATCTTACTGGCTATTACATCAACTTAGAAGCTTCATCTGTGTTCTACTATGATGCTTTTAGTGTCTCCGCATACCGCAGCACATGACATAGCTTTGCAGACGATAAGTACAACTGTTTCAGAGAGAAAGGCGGCCAATGTGACGATCTGGCTATAAGTCGATTCGATAACAAATGACGAAAAAGGACGGATTTCTCAGGTTTTTACTACATATGAACACTTTTCACATTCTCCCGTGCAACGCGGCTGCTAGTCCTCCTTTCATGCAGAATCTCAAGGTCCTAGCTCATGTCCAAGGCACCAAAGCCAGCTAAAAAGTCTATAATCGATATATAAAACTCGAATTGTACTACTTCTTAGAGGATATTACAGCAACATAGAAGCTTCATCTGTGTTCTACTATGGTGCTTTTAGTGTCTCCGCATACCGCAGCACGCGACATAACTATGCAGACGATAAGTACAACCGTTTCAGAGAGAAGAGCAGCAAATTTGATGATCTGGCTTTAAGTCGATTCGATAACCAACGACGATAACGGACGGATTTCTTAGGGTTTTTTTTACATATGAACACTTTTCACATTCTCCCATGCAACTGGGTTTCTAGTCCTCCTTTCATGCAGAATCTTAAGATCCTATCTCATGTCCAAGACAGCAAAGCCAGCTAAAAAGTCTATAACCGATATATAAAACTTGAATTGTACTACTTCTTACTGGATATTATATCAACTTAGGAGCTTCATCTGTGTTCTACTATGGTGCTTTTAGTGTCTCCGCATACCGCAGCTCGCGACATAGCAATGCAGATGATAAATACAACCGTTTCAGAGAGAAGAGCGGCTAATGTGACGTTGTGGCTTTATGTCGATTCGATAACAAATGCCGAAAACGGACGGATTTCTTAGGTTTTTTTTTTACATATGAACACTTTTCACATTCTCCCGTGCAACTCGGCTGCTTGTCCTCCTTTCATGCAGAATCTTAAGGTCCTAGCTCATGTCCAAGGCACCAAAGCCAGCTAAAAAGTCAATAATCGATACCTAAAACTCGATTTGTACTACCTCTTACTGGCTATTACATCAACTTAGAAGCTTCATCAGTGTTCTACTATGGTGCTTTTAGTGTCTCCGCATACCGCTGCACGCGACATAGCCTTGCAGACGATAAGTACAACCGTTTCAGAGAGAAGAGCGGCCAATGTGACGATCTGTCTTCAAGTCAATTCGATAACAAATGACGACAACGGACGGTTTTCTCAGGTTTCTACTACATATGAACACTTCTCACATTCCCCCGTGCAACGCGGCTGCGAGTTTTCCTTTCATGCAAAATCTTAAGTTCCTAGCTCAAGGCACCAAAGAAGTGTAAAAAGTCAATAATCGATACCTGAAACATGAATTATACTACTTCATACTGGCTATTACATCGACTTAGAAGCTTCATCTGTGTTCTACTATGGTGCTTTTAGTGTCTCTGCTAACCGCAGCACACGACATAGCTTTGCAGACGATAAGTACAACTGTTTCAGAGAGAAGGGCGGCCAATGTGACGATCTGGCTTTAAGTCGATTCGATAACAAATGACGAAAACGGACGGATTTCTCAGGTTTTTACTACATATGAACACTTTTCACATTCTCCCGTGCAACGCGGCTGCTAGTCCTCCTTTCATGCAGAATCTCAAGGTCCTAGCTCATGTCCAATGCACCAAAGCCAGCTAAAAAGTCTATAATCGATATATAAAACTTGAATTGTACTACTTCTTACTGGATATTATATCAACTTAGGAGCTTCATCTGTGTTCTACTATGGTGCTTTTAGTGTCTCCGCATACCGCAGCACGCGACGTAGCTTTGCAGACGATTAGTACAACCGTTTCAGACAGAAGTGCGGCCAATGTGACGATCTGGCTCAGGTTTTTACTACATATGAACACTTTTCACATTCTCACGTGCAACGCGGCTGATTGTCCTCCTTTCATGCAAAATTTTAAGTTCCTAGCTCATGTCCAAGGCACCAAAGAAGGGTAAAAAGTCAATAATCGATACCCAAAACTTGTATTGTACTACATCTTCCTGGCTATTACATCAACTTAGAATCTTCATCTGTGTTCTACTATGACGCTTTTAGTGTCTCCGCATACCGCAGCACACGACATAGCTTTGCAGACCATAAGTACAACTGTTTCAGAGAGAAGGGCGGCCAATGTGACGATCTGGCTTTAAGTCGATTCGATAACAAATGACGAAATCGGACGGATTTCTCAGTATTTTGCTACACATGGACACTTTTCACATGCTCCCGTGCAACGCGGCTGCTAGTCCTCCTTTCATGCAAAATCTTAAGTCCCTAGTTCATGTCCAAGGCACCAAAGGAGGGTACAAAGTCAATAATCGATAAGTAAAACTTGAACTGTACTACTTCATACTGGCTATTACATCAACTTGGAAGCTTCATCTGTGTTCTACTATGGTGCTTTTACTGTCTCCGCATACCGCAGCTCGCGTCATAGCTTTGCACACGATAAGTACAACCGTTTCAGAGAGAAGAGCAGCAAATATGATGATCTGGCTTTACGTCGATTCGATAACAAACGACGAAAAAGGACGGATTTCTCAGGTTTTTACTACATATGAACACTATTCACATTCTCCCATGCAACTGGGCTGCTAGTCCTCCTTTCATGCAGAATCTTAAGGTCCTAGCTCATGTCCAAGACAGCAAAGCCAGCTAAAAAGTCTATAACCGATATATAAAACTTGAATTGTACTACTTCTTACTGGATATTATATCAACTTAGGAGCTTCATCTGTGTTCTACTATGGTGCTTTTAGTGTCTCCGCATACCGCAGCTCGCGACATAGCAATGCAGACAATAAATACAACCGTTTCAGAGAGAAGAGCGGCTAATGTGACGTTCTGGCATTATGTCGATTCGATAACAAATGACGAAAACGGTTGGATTTCTTAGGGTTTTTTTACATATGAACACTTTTCACATTCTCCCGTGCAACTCGGCTGCTAGTCCTACTTTCATGCAAAATCTTAAGTTCCTAGCTCATGTCCAAGGCACCAAAGAAGGGTAAAAACTCAATAATCGATACCTAAAACTTGAATTGTACTACTTCATACTGGCTATTACAACAACTTAGAAGCTTCATCTGTGTTCTACGATGGTGCTTTTAGTGTCTCCGCATACCGCAGCACGCGACATAGCCTTGTAGACGATAAGTACAACCGTTTCAGAGAGAAGTGCGGCCAATGTGACGATCTGTCTTCAAGTCAATTCGATAACAAATGACTTCAACGGACGGTTTTTTCAGGTTTCTACTACATATGAACACTTTTCACATTCACCCGTGCAACGCGGCTGCTAGTCCTCCCTTCATGCAGAATCTGAAGATCCTACCTCATGTCCAAGGCACCAAAGCCAGCTAAAAAGTCAATAATCGGTAGATAAAACTTGAATTATACTACTTCTTACTGGCTAGTACATCAACTTAGATTATTCATCTGTGTTCCACTATGGTGCTATTAGTGTCTCCGCATACCGCAGCACGCGACATAGCTTTGCAGACGATAAATGTAACCGTTTCAGAAAGAAGAGCGGCCAATGTGTCGATCTGGCTTTAAGACGATTCGACAACAAATTACGAAAACGTACGGTTTACTCAGGTTTTTACTACATATGAACACTTTTCACATTCCCCCGTGCAACGCGGCTGATAGTCCCCCTTTCATGCAAAATCTTAAGTTCCTAGCTCATGTCCAAGGCACCAAAGCCACCTAAAAAGTCAATAATCGATACCTAAAACTTGAATTGTACTACTTCTTACTGGCAATTACATCAACTTAGAAGCTTCATCTGTGTTCTACTATGGTGCTTTTAGTGTCTCCACATACCGCAGCAAGCGACATAGCTTTGCAGACGATAAGTACAACCGTTTCAGAGAGAAGAGCGGCCAATATGACGATCTGGCTTTAAGTCGATTCGATAGAAAATGACGAAAACGTTCGGATTTCTCAGGTTTTTACTACATATGAACACTTTTCACATTCTCCCGTGCAACGCGACTGCCAGTCCTCCCTTCATGTAGAATCTGAAGATCCTACCTCATGTCCAAGGCACCAAAGCCGGCTAAAAAGTCAATAATCGATAGATAAAACTTGAATTATACTACTTCTTACTGGCTATTACATCAACTTAGATGCTTCATCTGTGTTCCATTATGGTGCTATTAGTGTCTCCGCATACCGCAGCACGCCACATAGCTTTGCAGACGATAAATGTAACCGTTTCAGACGGAAGAGCGGCCAATGTTGCGATCTGGCTTTAAGTCCATTCGGTAACAAATGGCGAAAACGGACGGATTTCTCAGGTTTCTACTACATATGAACACTTTTCATATTCTCCCTTGCAACGCGGCTGCTAGTCCTCCTTTCATTCAAAATCCTAAGTTCCTAGCCCATGTCCAAGGCACCAGAGAAGGGTAAAAAGTCAATAATCGATACCTAAAACTTGAATTGTAGTACTTCTTACTGGCTATTACATCAACTTAGAAGCTTCATCTGTGTTCTTCTGTGGTACTTTTAGTGTCTCCACATACCGCAGCACACGACATAGCTTTGCAGACGATAAATGTAACTGTTTCAGAAAGAAGAGCGGCCAATGTGACGATCTGGCCTTAAGTCGATTCGACAACAAATTACGAAAACGTACGGTTTACTCAGGTTTTTACTACATATGAACACTTTTCACATTCTCCCGTGCAACGCGGCTGCTAGTCCCCTTTCATGCAAAATCTTAAGTTCCTAGCTCATGACCAAGGCACCAAAGCCAGCTAAAAAGTCAATAATTGATACCTAAAACTTGAATTGTACTACTTCTTACTGGCTATTACATCAACTTAGAAGCTTCATCTGTGTTCTACTATGATGCTTTTAGTGTCTCCGCATACCGCAGCACATGACATAGCTTTGCAGACGATAAGTATAACTGTTTCAGAGAGAAAGGCGGCCAATGTGACGATCTGGCTTTAAGTCGATTCGATAACAAATGACGAAAACTGACGGATTTCTCAGGTTTTTACTAAATATGAACACTTTTTACATTCTCCCGTGCAACTCGGCTGCTTGTCCTCCTTTCATGCAGAATCTTAAGGTCCTAGCTTATGTCCAAGGCACCAAAGCCAGCTAAAAAGTCTATAATCGATACCTAAAACTCGATTTGTACTACCTCTTACTGGCTATTACATCAACTTAGAAGCTTCATCAGTGTTCTACTATGGTGCTTTTAGTGTCTCCGCATACCGCTGCACGCGACATAGCCTTGCAGACGATAAGTACAACCGTTTCAGAGAGAAGAGCGGCCAATGTGACGATCTGTCTTCAAGTCAATTCGATAACAAATGACGACAACGGACGGTTTTCTCAGGTTTCTACTACATATGAACACTTCTCACATTCCCCCGTGCAACGCGGCTGCGAGTTTTCCTTTCATGCAAAATCTTAAGTTCCTAGCTCAAGGCACCAAAGAAGTGTAAAAAGTCAATAATCGATACCTAAAACATGAATTATACTACTTCATACTGGCTATTACACCGACTTAGAAGCTTCATCTGTGTTCTACTATGGTGCTTTTAGTGTCTCTGCTAACCGCAGCACACGACATAGCTTTGCAGACGATAAGTACAACTGTTTCAGAGAGAAGGGCGGCCAATGTGACGATCTGGCTTTAAGTCGATTCGATAACAAATGACGAAAACGGACGGATTTCTCAGGTTTTTACTACATATGAACACTTTTCACATTCTCCCGTGCAACGCGGCTGCTAGTCCTCCTTTCATGCAGAATCTCAAGGTCCTAGCTCATGTCCAATGCACCAAAGCCAGCTAAAAAGTCTATAATCGATATATAAAACTTGAATTGTACTACTTCTTACTGGATATTATATCAACTTAGGAGCTTCATCTGTGTTCTACTATGGTGCTTTTAGTGTCTCCGCATACCGCAGCACGCGACGTAGCTTTGCAGACGATTAGTACAACCGTTTCAGACAGAAGTGCGGCCAATGTGACGATCTGGCTCAGGTTTTTACTACATATGAACACTTTTCACATTCTCACGTGCAACGCGGCTGATTGTCCTCCTTTCATGCAAAATTTTAAGTTCCTAGCTCATGTCCAAGGCACCCAAGAAGGGTAAAAAGTCAATAATCGATACCCAAAACTTGTATTGTACTACATCTTCCTGGCTATTACATCAACTTAGAATCTTCATCTGTGTTCTACTATGACGCTTTTAGTGTCTCCGCATACCGCAGCACACGACATAGCTTTGCAGACCATAAGTACAACTGTTTCAGAGAGAAGGGCGGCCAATGTGACGATCTGGCTTTAAGTCGATTCGATAACAAATGACGAAATCGGACGGATTTCTCAGTATTTTGCTACACATGGACACTTTTCACATTCTCCCGTGCAACGCGGCTGCTAGTCCTCCTTTCATGCAAAATCTTAAGTCCCTAGTTCATGTCCAAGGCACCAAAGGAGGGTACAAAGTCAATAATCGATAAGTAAAACTTGAACTGTACTACTTCATACTGGCTATTACATCAACTTGGAAGCTTCATCTGTGTTCTACTATGGTGCTTTTAGTGTCTCCGCATACCGCAGCTCGCGTCATAGCTTTGCACACGATAAGTACAACCGTTTCAGAGAGAAGAGCAGCAAATATGATGATCTGGCTTTACGTCGATTCGATAACAAACGACGAAAAAGGACGGATTTCTCAGGTTTTTACTACATATGAACACTATTCACATTCTCCCATGCAACTGGGCTGCTAGTCCTCCTTTCATGCAGAATCTTAAGGTCCTAGCTCATGTCCAAGACAGCAAAGCCAGCTAAAAAGTCTATAACCGATATATAAAACTTGAATTGTACTACTTCTTACTGGATATTATATCAACTTAGGAGCTTCATCTGTGTTCTACTATGGTGCTTTTAGTGTCTCCGCATACCGCAGCTCGCGACATAGCAATGCAGACAATAAATACAACCGTTTCAGAGAGAAGAGCGGCTAATGTGACGTTCTGGCATTATGTCGATTCGATAACAAATGACGAAAACGGTTGGATTTCTTAGGGTTTTTTTTACATATGAACACTTTTCACATTCTCCCGTGCAACTCGGCTGCTAGTCCTCCTTTCATGCAAAATCTTAAGTTCCTAGCTCATGTCCAAGGCACCAAAGAAGGGTAAAAAGTCAATAATCGATACCTAAAACTTGAATTGTACTACTTCATACTGGCTATTACAACAACTTAGAAGCTTCATCTGTGTTCTACGATGGTGCTTTTAGTGTCTCCGCATACCGCAGCACGCGACATAGCCTTGTAGACGATAAGTACAACCGTTTCAGAGAGAAGTGCGGCCAATGTGACGATCTGTCTTCAAGTCAATTCGATAACAAATGACTTCAACGGACGGTTTTTTCAGGTTTCTACTACATATGAACACTTTTCACATTCACCCGTGCAACGCGGCTGCTAGTCCTCCCTTCATGCAGAATCTGAAGATCCTACCTCATGTCCAAGGCACCAAAGCCAGCTAAAAAGTCAATAATCGGTAGATAAAACTTGAATTATACTACTTCTTACTGGCTAGTACATCAACTTAGATGCTTCATCTGTGTTCCACTATGGTGCTTTTAGTGTCTCCGCATACCGCAGCACGCCACATAGCTTTGCAGACGATAAATGTAACCGTTTCAGACAGAAGAGCGGCCAATGTGGCGATCTGGCTTTAAGTCCATTCGATAACAACTGACGAAAACGGACGGATTTCTCAGGTTTTTACTACATATGAACACTTTTCATTTTCTCCCTTGCAACGCGGCTGCTAGTCCTCCTTTCATGCAAAATCTTAAGGTCCTAGCTCATGTCCAAGGCCCCAAAGCTAGCAAAAAAGTCAATAATCGATAACTGAAACTTGAATTGTACTACATCTTACTAGCTATTACATCAACTTAGAAGCTTCGTCTGTGTTCTACTATGGTACTTTTAGTGTCTCCGCATACCGCAGCACATGACATAGCTTTGCAGACGATAAGTACAACTGTTTCAGAGAGAAAGGCGGCCAATGTGACGATCTGGCTTTAAGTCGATTCGATAACAAATGACGAAAACGGACGGATTTCTCAGGTTTTTACTACATATGAACACTTTTCACATTCTCCCGTGCAACGCGGCTGCTAGTCCTCCTTTCATGCAGAATCTCAAGGTCCTAGCTCATGTCAGAGGCACCAAAGCCAGCTAAAAAGTCTATAATCGATATATAAAACTCGAATTGTACTACTTCTTAGAGGATATTACAGCAACATAGAAGCTTCATCTGTGTTCTACTATGGTGCTTTTAGTGTCTCCGCATACCGCAGCACGCGACATAACTATGCAGACGATAAGTACAACCGTTTCAGAGAGAAGAGCAGCAAATTTGATGATCTGGCTTTAAGTCGATTCGATAACAAACGACGATAACGGACGGATTTCTTAGGGTTTTTTTTACATATGAACACTTTTCACATTCTCCCATGCAACTGGGTTTCTAGTCCTCCTTTCATGCAGAATCTTAAGATCCTATCTCATGTCCAAGACAGCAAAGCCAGCTAAAAAGTCTATAACCGATATATAAAACTTGAATTGTACTACTTCTTACTGGATATTATATCAACTTAGGAGCTTCATCTGTGTTCTACTATGGTGCTTTTAGTGTCTCCGCATAACGCAGCTCGCGACATAGCAATGCAGATGATAAATACAACCGTTTCAGAGAGAAGAGCGGCTAATGTGACGTTCTGGCTTTATGTCGATTCGATAACAAATGCCGAAAACGGACGGATTTCTTAGGTTTTTTTTTACATATGAACACTTTTCACATTCTCCCGTGCAACTCGGCTGCTTGTCCTCCTTTCATGCAGAATCTTAAGGTCCTAGCTCATGTCCAAGGCACCAAAGCCAGCTAAAAATTCAATAATCGATACCTAAAACTCGATTTGTACTACCTCTTACTGGCTATTACATCAACTTAGAAGCTTCATCAGTGTTCTACTATGATGCTTTTAGTGTCTCCGCATACCGCTGCACGCGACATAGCCTTGCAGACGATAAGTACAACCGTTTCAGAGAGAAGAGCGGCCAATGTGACGATCTGTCTTCAAGTCAATTCGATAACAAATGACGACAACGGACGGTTTTCTCAGGTTTCTACTACATATGAACACTTCTCACATTCCCCCGTGCAACGCGGCTGCGAGTTTTCCTTTCATGCAAAATCTTAAGTTCCTAGCTCAAGGCACCAAAGAAGTGTAAAAAGTCAATAATCGATACCTAAAACATGAATTATACTACTTCATACTGGCTATTACATCGACTTAGAAGCTTCATCTGTGTTCTACTATGGTGCTTTTAGTGTCTCTGCTAACCGCAGCACACGACATAGCTTTGCAGACGATAAGTACAACTGTTTCAGAGAGAAGGGCGGCCAATGTGACGATCTGGCTTTAAGTCGATTCGATAACAAATGACGAAAACGGACGGATTTCTCAGGTTTTTACTACATATGCACACTTTTCACATTCTCCCGTGCAACGCGGCTGCTAGTCCTCCTTTCATGCAGAATCTCAAGGTCCTAGCTCATGTCCAATGCACCAAAGCCAGCTAAAAAGTCTATAATCGATATATAAAACTTGAATTGTACTACTTCTTACTGGATATTATATCAACTTAGGAGCTTCATCTGTGTTCTACTATGGTGCTTTTAGTGTCTCCGCATACCGCAGCACGCGACATAGCTTTGCAGACGATTAGTACAACCGATTCAGACAGAAGTGCGGCCAATGTCACGATCTGGCTCAGGTTTTTACTACATATGAACACTTTTCACATTCTCCCGTGCAACGCGGCTGCTAGTCCTCCTTTCATGCAAAATCTTAAGTCCCTAGTTCATGTCCAAGGCACCAAAGGAGGGTACAAAGTCAATAATCGATAAGTAAAACTTGAACTGTACTACTTCATACTGGCTATTACATCAACTTGGAAGCTTCATCTGTGTTCTACTATGGTGCTTTTAGTGTCTCCGCATACCGCAGCTCGCGACATAGCAATGCAGACAATAAATACAACCGTTTCAGAGAGAAGAGCGGCTAATGTGACGTTCTGGCATTATGTCGATTCGATAACAAATGTCGAATACGGTTGGATTTCTTAGGGTTTTTTTTACATATGAACACTTTTCACATTCTCCCGTGCAACTCGGCTGCTAGTCCTCCTTTCATGCAAAACCTTAAGTTCCTAGCTCATGTCCAAGGCACCAAAGAAGGGTAAAAAGTCAATAATCGATACCTAAAACTTGAATTGTACTACTTCATACTGGCTATTACAACAACTTAGAAGCTTCATCTGTGTTCTACGATGGTGCTTTTAGTGTCTCCGCATACCGCAGCACGCGACATAGCTTTGCACACGAAAAGTACAACCGTTTCAGAGAGAAGAGCGGCCAATGTGAGGATCTGGTTTTAAGTCGATTTGATAACAAATGACGAAAACTGACGGATTTATCAGGTTTTTACTACATATGAACACTTTTTACAATTCTCCCGTGCAACGCGGCTGCTTGTCTTCCTTTCATGCAGAATCTTAAGGTCCTAGCTCATGTCCATGGCACCAAAGCCAGCTAAAGGTCAATAATCGATACCTAAAACTCGAATTGTACTACTTCTTCTGGCTATTACATCAACTTAGTAGCTTCATCTGTGTTCTACTATGGTGCTTTTAGTGTCTCCGCATACCGCTGCACGCGACATAGCCTTGCAGACGATAAGTACAACCGTTTCAGAGAGAAGAGCGGCCAATGTGACGATCTGTCTTCAAGTCAATTCGATAACAAATGACGACCACGGACGGTTTTCTCAGGTTTCTACTACATATGAACACTTTTCACATTCCCCCGTGCAACGCGGCTGCGAGTTTTCCTTTCATGCAAAATCTTAAGTTCCAAGCTCAAGGCACCAAAGAAGGGTAAAAAGTCAATAATCGATACCTAAAACTTGAATTATACTACTTCATACTGGCTATTACATCAACTTAGAAGCTTCATCTGTGTTCTACTATGGTGCTTTTAGTGTCTCCGCATACCGCAGCACGCGACATAGCCTTGTAGACGATAAGTACAACCGTTTCAGAGAGAAGTGCGGCCAATGTGACGATCTGTCTTCAAGTCAATTCGATAACAAATGACTTCAACGGACGGTTTTTTCAGGTTTCTACTACATATGAACACTTTTCACATTCACCCGTGCAACGCGGCTGCTAGTCCTCCCTTCATGCAGAATCTGAAGATCCTACCTCATGTCCAAGGCACCAAAGCCAGCTAAAAAGTCAATAATCGATAGATAAAACTTGAATTATACTACTTCTTACTGGCTAGTACATCAACTTAGATGCTTCATCTGTGTTCCACTATGGTATTTTTAGTGTCTCCGCATACCGCAGCACGCCACATAGCTTTGCAGACGATAAATGTAACCGTTTCAGACAGAAGAGCGGCCAATGTGGCGATCTGGCTTTAAGTCCATTCGATAACAACTGACGAAAACGGACGGATTTCTCAGGTTTTTACTACATATGAACACTTTTCATTTTCTCCCTTGCAACGCGGCTGCTAGTCCTCCTTTCATGCAAAATCTTAAGTTCCAAGCTCAAGGCACCAAAGAAGGGTAAAAAGTCAATAATCGATACCTAAAACTTGAATTATACTACTTCATACTGGCTATTACATCAACTTAGAAGCTTCGTCTGTGTTCTACTATGGTACTTTTAGTGTCTCCACATACCGCAGCACGCGACATAGCTTTGCAGACGATAAATGTAACCGTTTCAGAAAGAAGAGCGGCCAATGTGACGATCTGGCTTTATGACGATTCGACAACAAATTACGAAAACGTACGGTTTACTCAGGTTTTTACTACATATGAACACTTTTCACATTCTCCCGTGCAACGCGGCTGATAGTCCCCCTTTCATGCAAAATCTTAAGTTCCTAGCTCATGTCCAAGGCACCAAAGCCACCTAAAAAGTCAATAATCGATACCTAAAACTTGAATTGTACTACTTCTTACTGGCAATTACATCAACTTAGAAGCTTCATCTGTGTTCTACTATGGTGCTTTTAGTGTCTCCACATACCGCAGCAAGCGACATAGCTTTGCAGACGATAGGTACAACCGTTTCAGAGAGAAGAGCGGCCAATACGACGATCTGGCTTTAAGTCGATTCGATAGAAAATGACGAAAACGTTCGGATTTCTCAGGTTTTTACTACATATGAACACTTTTCACATTCTCCCGTGCAACGCGACTGCCAGTCCTCCCTTCATGTAGAATCTGAAGATCCTACCTCATGTCCAAGGCACCAAAGCCGGCTAAAAAGTCAATAATCGATAGATAAAACTTGAATTATACTACTTCTTACTGGCTATTACATCAACTTAGATGCTTCATCTGTGTTCCATTATGGTGCTTTTAGTGTCTCCGCATACCGCAGCACGCCACATAGCTTTGCAGACGATAAATGTAACCGTTTCAGACAGAAGAGCGGCCAATGTTGCGATCTGGCTTTAAGTCCATTCGGTAACAAATGACGAAAACGGACGGATTTCTCAGGTTTTTACTACATATGAACACTTTTCATATTCTCCCTTGCAACGCGGCTGCTAATCCTCCTTTCATGCAGTATCGTAAGGTCCTAGCTCATGTCCAAGGCACCAAAGCTAGCAAAAAAGTCAATAATCGATAACTGAAACTTGAATTGTACTACATCTTACTAGCTATTACATCAACTTAGAAGCTTCATCTGTGTTCTACTATGGTACTTTTAGTGTCTCCACATACCGCAGCACGCGACATAGCTTTGCAGACGATAAATGTAACCGTTTCAGAAAGAAGAGCGGCCAATGTGACGATCTGGCTTTAAGTCGATTCGACAACAAATTACGAAAGCCTACGGTTTACTCAGGTTTTTACTACATATGAACACTTTTCACATTCTCCCGTGCCACGCGGCTGCTAGTCCCCCTTTCATGCAAAATCTTAAGTTCCTAGCTCATGTCCAAGGCACCAAAGCCAGCTAAAAAGTCAATAATCGATACCTAGAACTTGAATTGTACTATTTCTTGCTGGCTATTACAACAACTTAGAAGCTTCATCTGTGTTCTACTATGGTGCTTTTAGTGTTTCCGCGTACCGCAGCACGCGACATAGCTTTGCAGACGATAAGTACAACCGTTTCAGAGAGAAGAGCGGCCAATGTGACGATCTGGCTTTAAGTCGATTCGATAACAAATGACGAAAACGGACGGATTTCTCAGGTTTTTACTACGTATGAACACTTTTCACTTTCTCCCGTGCAGCTTGGCTGCTAGTGCTCCTTTCTTGCAGAAACTTAAGGTCCTAGCTCATGTCCAAGGCACCAAAGCCAGAAAGTCAATAATCGATAGATAAAACTTGAATTATACTACTTCTTACTGGCTATTACATCAACTTAGATGCTTCATCTGTTTTCCAATATGGTGCTTTTAGTGTCTCCGCTTACCGCAGCACGCGACATAGCTTTGCAGACGATAAATGTAACCGTTCCAGACAGAAGAGCGGCCAATGTGACGATCTGGCTTTAAGTCGATTCGATAACAAATGACGAAAACGGACGGATTTCTCATGTTTTTACTACATATGAACAATTTTCACATTCTCCCATGCAACTCGGCTGCTAGTCCTCCTTTCATGCAGAATCTTTAGGTCCTAGCTCATGTCCGAGGCACCAAAGCCAGTTAAAAAGTCAATAATCGATACCTAAAACTTGAATTGTACTACTTATTACTGGCACCAAAGCCAGCTAAAAAGTCAATAATCGATGCCTAAAACTTGAATTGTACTACTTATTACTGGCTATTGCATCAACTTAGAAGCTTCATCTGTGTTCTACTATGGTGCTTTTAGTGTCTCCGCACACCGCAGCCCGCGACATAGCTTTGCAGACGATAAGTACAACCGTTTCAGAGAGAAGAGCGGCCAATGTGACGATCTGGCTTTAAGTCGATTCGATAACAAATGACGAATACGGACGGATAACTCAGGTTTTTACTACATATGAACATTTTTCACATTCTCCCGTGCAACGCGGCTGCTAGTCCTCCTTTCATGCAAAATCTTAAGATCCTAGCTCATGTCCAAGGCACCAAAGCCAGCTAAAAAGTCAATAATCGATGCCTAAAACTTGAATTGTACTACTTATTACTGGCTATTGCATCAACTTAGAAGCTTCATCTGTGTTCTACTATGGTGCTTTTAGTGTCTCCGCACACCGCAGCCCGCGACATAGCTTTGCAGACGATAAGTACAACCGTTTCAGAGAGAAGAGCGGCCAATGTGACGATCTGGCTTTAAGTCGATTCGATAACAAATGACGAATACGGACGGATAACTCAGGTTTTTACTACATATGAACATTTTTCACATTCTCCCGTGCAACGCGGCTGCTAGTCCTCCTTTCATGCAAAATCTTAAGATCCTAGCTCATGTCCAAGGCACCAAAGCCAGCTAAAAAGTCAATAATCGATACCTAAAACTTGAATTGTACTACTTCTTACTGGCTATTACTTCAACTTAGAAGCTTCATCTGTGTTCTACTATGTTGCTTTTAGTGTCTCCGCATACCACAGCCCGCGACATAGCCTTGCAGACGATAAGTACAACCGTTTCAGGGAGAAGAGCAGCCAATGTGACGATCTGGCTTTAAGTCGATTCGATAACAAATGACGAAAACGTTCGGATTTCTCAGGTTTTTACTACATATGAACACTTTTCACATTCTCCCATGCAACGCGACTGCTAGTCCTCCCTTCATGCAGAATCTGAAGATCCTACTTCATGTCCAAGGCACCAAAGCCAGCTAAAAATTCAATAATCGATCACTGAAACTTGAATTGTACTACATCTTACTAGGTATTACATCAACTTAGAATCTTCATCTGTGTTCTACTTTGGTGCTTTTAGTGTCTCCGCATACCGCAGCACACGACATAGCTTTGCAGACGATAAGTACAACCGTTTCAGAGAGAAGGGCGGCCAATGTGACGATCTGGGTTTAAGTCGATTCGATAACAAGTGACGAAAACGTTCAGATTTCTCAGGTTTTTACTGCATATGTACACTTTTCACATTCTCCCATGCAACGCGGCTGCTAGTCCTCGATTCATGCAGAATCTGAAGATCTTACCTCATGTCCAAGGCACCAAAGCCAGCTAAAAAGTCAATAATCGATAGATAAAACTTGAATTATACTACTTCATACTGGCTATTACATCAACTTAGATGCTTCATCTATGTTCCACTATGGTGCTTTTAGTGTCTCCGCATACCGCAGCACGCCACATAGCTTTGCAGACGATAAATGTAACCGTTTCAGACAGAAGAGAGGCCAATGTGGCGATCTGGCTTTAAGTCGATTTGATAACAAATGACGAAAACGGACGGATTTCTCAGGTTTTTAATACATATGAACACTTTTCACATTCTCCCGTGCAATTCGGCTGCTAGTCCTCCTTTCATACAAAATCTTAAGTTTCTAGCTCATGTCCAAGGCACCAAAGAGGGGTAAAAAGTCAATAATCGATACCTCAAACTTGAATTGTACTACTTCTTGCTGGCTATTACAACAACTTAGAAGCTTCATCTGTGTTCTACTATGGTGCTTTTAGTGTCTCCGCATACCGCAGCACGCGACATAGCTTTGCAGACGATAAGTACAACCGTTTCAGAGAGAAGAGCGTCCAATGTGACGATCTGGCTTTAAGTCGATTCGATAACAAATGACGAAAATGGACGGATTTCTCATGTGTTTACTACATATGAACAATTTTCACATTCTCCCGTGCAACTCGGCTGCTAGTCCTCCTTTCATGCAGAATGTTAAGGTCCTAGCTCATGTCCGAGGCACCAAAGCCAGTTAAAAAGTCAATAATTGATACCTAAAAATTGAATTGTACTACTTATTACTGGCGCCAAAGCCAGCTAAAAAGTCAATAATCGATACCTAAAACTTGAATTGTACTACTTATTACTGGCTATTACATCAACTTAGAAGCTTCATCTGTGTTCTACTATGGTGCTTTTAGTGTCTCCACATACCGCAGCACGCGACATAGCTTTGCAGACGATAAGTACAACCGTTTCAGGGAGAAGAGCGGCCAATGTGACGATCTGGCTTTAAGTCGATTCGATAACAAATGACGAAAACGGACGGATTTCTCAGGTTTTTACTACATATGAACACTTTTCACATTCTCCCGTGCAACGCGGCTGCTAGTCCTCCCTTCATGCAGAATCTGAAGATCCTACCTCATGTCCAAGGCACCAAAGCCTGCTAAAAAGTCAATAATCGATAGATAAAACTTGAATTGTACTACTTCTTACTGGCTATTACATCAACTTAGATGCTTCATCTGTGTTCCACTATGGTGCTTTTAGTGTCTCCGCATACCGCAAAACGCCACATAGCTTTGCAGCCGATAAATGTAACCGTTTCAGACAGAAGAGCGGCCAATGTGGCGATCTGGCTTTAAGTCCATTCGATAACAAATGACGAAAACGGACGGATTTCTCAGGTTTCTACTACATATGAACACTTTTTATTTTCTCCCTTGCAACGCGGCTGCTAGTCCTCCTTTCATGCAGAATCTTAAGGTCCTAGCTCATGTCCAAGGCACCAAAGCTAGCAAAAAAGTCAATAATCGATAACTGAAACTTGAATTGTACTACATCTTACTAGCTATTACATCAACTTAGAAGCTTCGTCTGTGTTCTACTATGGTACTTTTAGTGTCTCCACATACCGCAGCACGCGACATAGCTTTGCAGACGATAAATGTAACCGTTTCAGAAAGAAGAGCGGCCAATGTGACGATCTGGCTTTAAGTCGATTCGACAACAAATTACGAAAACTTACGGTTTACTCAGGTTTTTACTACATATGAACACTTTTCACATTCTCCCGTGCAACGCGGCTGCTAGTCCCCCTTTCATGCAAAATCTTAATTCCTAGCTCATGTCCAATGCACCAAAGCCAGCTACAAAGTCAATAATAGATACCTAAAACTTGAATTGTACTACTTCTTACTGGCTATTACATCAACTTAGAAGCTTCATCTGTGTTCTTCTATGGTGCTTTTAGTGTCTCCACATACCGCAGCAAGCGACATAGCTTTGCAGACGATAAGTACAACCGTTTCAGAGTGAAGAGCGGCCAATATGACGATCTCGCTTTAAGTCGATTCGATAGAAAATGACGAAAACGTTCGGATTTCTCAGGTTTTTACTACATATGAACACTTTTCACATTCTCCCGTGCAACGCGGCTGCTAGCCCTCCCTTCATGCACAATCTGAAGATCCTACCTCATGTCCAAGGCACCAAAGCCGGCTAAAAAGTCAATAATCGATAGATAAAACTTGAATTATACTACTTCTTACTGGCTATTACATCAACTTAGATGCTTCATCTGTGTTCCACTATGGTGCTTTTAGTGTCTCCACATACCGCAGCACGAGACATAGTTTTGCAGACGATAAATGTATCCGTTTCAGACAGAAGAGCGGCCAACGTGGCGATCTGGCTTTAAGTCCATTCGATAACAAATGACGAAAACGGACGGATTTCTAAGGTTTTTACTACATATGAACACTTTTCACTTTCTCCCGTGCAACTCTGTTGCTAGTCCTCCTTTCATGCAGAATCTTAAGGTCCTAGCTCATGCCCAAGGCACCAAAGCCAGCTAAAAAGTCAGTAATCGATACCTAAAACTTGAATTGTACTACTTCTTACTGGCTATTACATCAACTTAGAAGCTTCATCTGTGTTCTACTATGGTGGTTTTAGTGTCTCCGCATACCGCAGCACGCGACATAGCTTTGCAAACGATAAGTACAACCGTTTCAGAGAGAAGAGCGGCGAATGTGACGATTTGGCTTTAAGCCGATTCAATAACAAATGACGAAAACGGACGGATTTCTCAGGTTTTTACTACATATGAACACTTTTCACATTCTCCCGTGCAACTCGGCTGCTAGTCCTCCTTTCATGCAAAATCTTAAAGTCGTAGCTCATGTCGAAGGCACCAAAGCCAGTAAAAAAGTCAATAATCGATAACTGAAACTTGAATTGTACTACATCTTACTAGGTATTACATCAACTTAGAAGCTTCATCTGTGTTCTACTATGGTGCTTTTAGTGTCTCCGCATACCGCAGCACGCGACATAGCTTTGCAGACGATAAGTACAACCGTTTCAGAGAGAAGGGCGGCCAATGTGACGATCTGGCTTTAAGTCGATTTGATAACAAGTGACGAAAACGTTCGGATTTCTCAGGTTTTTACTACATATGAAAACTTTTCACATTCTCCCATGCAACGCGGCTGCTAGTCACCCCTTCATGCAGAATCTGAAGATCCTACCTCATGTAAAAGGGCACCAAATCCAGCTAAGAAGTCAATAATCGATAGATAAAACTTGTATTATACTACTTCTTACTGGCTATTACATCAACTTAGATGCTTCATCTATGTTCCACTATGGTGCTTTTAGTGTCTCCGCATACCGCAGCACGCCACATAGCTTTGCAGACGATAAATGTAACCGTTTCAGATAGAAGAGCGGCCAATGTGACGATGTGGCTTTAAGTCGATTCGATAACAAATGACGAAAACGGACGGATTTCTCAGGTTTTTACTACATATGAACCATTTTCACATTCTCGCGTGCAACGCGGCTGCTAGTCCACCTTTCATGCAGAATCTGAAGATCCTACCTCATGTCCAAGGCACCAAAGCCAGCTAAAAGTCAATAGTCGATAGATAAGACTTGAGTTATACTGCTTCATACTGGCTATTACATCAACTTAGATGCTTCATCTGTGATCCACTATGGTGCTTTTAGTGTCTCCACATACCGCAGCACGCGACATAGCTTTGCAGACGGTAAGTACAACCGTTTCAGAGAGAAGAGCGGCCAATGTGACGACCTGGCTTTAAGTCGAATCGATAACAAATGACGAATACGGACGGATTACGCAGGTTTTTACTACATATGAACACTTTTCACATTCTCCCGTGCAACGCGGCTGCTAGTCCCCCTTTTATGCAAAATCTTAAGTTCCTAGCTCATGTTCAAGGCACCAAAGCCAACTAAAAAGTCAATAATCGATACCTAATACTTGAATTGTACTACTTCTTACTCTCTATTACATCAACTTAGAAGCTTCATCTGTGTTCTACTATGGTCCTTTTAGTGTCTCTGCATAACGCAGCACGCGACATAACTTTGCAGACGATAAGTACAACCGTTTCAGAGAGGAGAGGGGGCAATGTGACGATCTGGCTTTAAGTCGATTCGATAACAAATGACGAAAACAGACATATTTCTCAGGTTTTTACTACATATGAACACTTTTCACATTCTCCCGTGCAAAGCGGCTGCTAGTCCTCCTGTCATGCAGAATCTTATGTTCCTAGCTCATGTCCAAGGCACCAAAGAAGGGTAAAAAGTCAATAATCGATACGTAAAACTTGAATTGTACTACTTCTTACTGGCTATTACATCAACTTAGAAGCTTCATCTGTGTTCTACAATGGTGCATTTAGTGTCTCCGCATACCGCAGCACGCGACATAGCTTTGCAGACGATAAATGTAACGTTTTCAGACAGAACTGCGGCCAATGTGACGACCTGGCTTTAAGTCGATTCGATAACAAATGACGAATACGAAAGGATAACTCAGGTTTTTACTACATATGAACATTTTTTACATTCTCCCGTGCAACTCGGGTGCTAGTCCTCCTTTCATGCAAAATCTTAAAGTCGTAGCTCATGTCGAAGGCACCAAAGCCAGCAAAAAAGTCAATAATCGATAACGGAAACTTGAATTGTACTACATCTTACTAGGTATTACATCAGCTTAGAAGCTTCATCTGTGTTCTACTATGGTGCTTTTAGTGTCTCCGCATACCGCAGCACGCGACATAGCTTTGCAGACGATAAGTACAACCGTTTCAGAGAGTAGGGCGGCCAATGTGACGATCTGGCTTTAAGTCGATTTGATAACAAGTGACGAAAACGTTCGGATTTCTCAGGTTTTTACTACATATGAAAACTTTTCACATTCTCCCATGCAACGCGGCTGCTAGTCCTCCCTTCATGCAGAATCTGAAGATCCTACCTCGTGTCCAAGGCACCAAATCCAGCTAAAAATTCAATAATCGATAGATAAAACTTGTATTATACTACTTCTTACTGGCTATTACATCAACTTAGATGCTTCATCTATGTTCCACTATGGTGCTTTTTGTGTCTCCGCATACCGCAGCACGCCACATAGCTTTGCAGACGATAAATGTAACCGTTTCAGACAGAAGAGCGGCCAATGTGACGATCTGGCTTTAAGTCGATTCGATAACAAATGACGAAAACGGACGGATTTCTCATGTTTTTACTACATATGAACAATTTTCACATTCTCCCGTGCAACTCGGCTGCTAGTCCTCCTTTCATGCAGAATCTTAAGGCCCTAGCTCATGTCCGAGGCACCAAAGCCAGTTAAAAAGTCAATATTCGATACCTAAAACTTGAATTGTACTACTTATTACTGGCACCAAAGCCAGCTAAAAAGTCAATAATCGATACCTAAAACTTGAATTGTACTACCTATTACTGGCTATTACATCAACTTAGAAGCTTCATCTGTGTTCTACTATGGTGGTTTTAGTGTCTCCACATACCGCAGCACGCGACATAGCTTTGCAAACGATAAGTACAACCCTTTCAGAGAGAAGAGCGGCGAATGTGACGATTTGGTTTTAAGCCGATTCAATAACAAATGACGAAAATGGACGGATTTCTCAGGTTTTTACTATGTATGAAAACTTTTCACTTTCTCCCGTGCAACTCGGCTGCTAGTCCTCCTTTCATGCAGAATCTTAAGGTCCTAGCTCATGTCCAAGGCACCAAAGCCAGCTAAAAAGTCAAAAATCGATACCTAAATCTTGAATTGTGCTACTTATTACTGGCACCAAAGCCAGATAAAAAGTCAATAATCGATACCTAAAACTTGAGTTGTACTACTTATTACTGGCTATTACATCAACTTAGAAGCTTCATCTGTGTTCTACTATGGTGGTTTTAGTGTCTCCACATACCGCAGCACGCGACATAGCTTTGCAAACGATAAGTACAACCGTTTCAGAGAGAAGAGCGGCCAATGTGACGATCTGGCTTAAAGTCGATTCGATAACAAATTACGAAAACGGACGGATTTCTAAGGTTTTTACTACGTATGAACACTTTTCACTTTCTCCCGTGCAACTTGGCTGCTAGTGCTCCTTTCATGCAGAAACTTAAGGTACTAGCTCATGTCCAAGGCACCAAATCCAGAAAGTCAATAATCCGTAGATAAAACTTGAATTATACTACTTCTTACTGGCTATTACATCAACTTAGATGCTTCATCTGTTTTCCACTATGGTGCTTGTAGTGTCTCCGCATACCGCAGCACGCGACATAGCTTTGCAGACGATATATGTAACCGTTTCAGACAGAAGAGCGGCCAATGTGACGATCTGGCTTTAAGTCGATTCGATAACAAATGACGAAAACGTTCGGATTTCTCAGGTTTTTACTACATATGAACCATTTTCACATTCTCGCGTGCAACGCGGCTGCTAGTCCACCTTTCATGCAGAATCTGAAGATCCTACCTCATGTCCAAGGCACCAAAGCCAGCTAGAAGTCAATAGTCGATAGATAAAACTTGAGTTATACTACTTCATACTGGCTATTACATCAACTTAGATGCTTCATCTGTGATCCACTATGGTGCTTTTAGTGTCTCCACATACCGCAGCACGCGACATAGCTTTGCAGACGGTAAGTACAACCGTTTCAGAGAGAAGAGCGGCCAATGTGACGACCTGGCTTTAAGTCGATTCGATAACATATGACGAAAACGGACGGATTTCTCAGGTTTTTACTACATATGAACACTTTTCACATTCACCCATAAAACGCGGCTGCTAGTCCTCCTTTCATGCAAAATCTTAAGTTCCTAGCTCATGTTCAAGGCACCAAAGCCAACTAAATAGTCAATAATCGATACCTAATACTTGAATTGTACTACTTCTTACTCTCTATTACATCAACATAGAAGCTTCATCTGTGTTCTACTATGGTGCTTTTAGTGTCTCTGCATACCGCAGCACGCGACATAGCTTTGCAGACGATAAGTACAACCGTTTCAGAGAGGAGAGGGGACAATGTGACGATCTGGCTTTAAGTCGATTCGATAACAAGTGACGAAAACAGACATATTTCTCAGGTTTTTACTACATATGAACACTTTCCACATTCTCCCGTGCAACGCGGCTGCTAGTCCTCCTTTCATGCAAAATATTATGTTCCTAGCTCATGTCCAAGGCACCAAAGAAGGGTAAAAAGTCAACAATCGATACCTAAAACTTGAATTGTACTACTTCTTACTAGTTATTACATCAACTTAGAAGCTTCACCTGTGTTCTACTACGGTGCTTTTTGTGTCTCCGCATACCGCAGCATGCGACATAGCTTTGCAGACGATAAATGTAACCGTTTCAGACAGAAGAGCGGCCAACGTGACGATCTGGCTTTAAGTCGATTTGATAACCATATGACGAAAACGGACGGATTTCTCAGGTTTTTACTACATATGAACACTTTTCACATTCTACCGTGCTAAGCGGCTGCTAGTCCTCCTTTCATGCAGAATCTTATGTTCCTAGCTCATGTCCAAGGCACCAAAGAAGGGTACAAAGTCAATAATCGATACGTAAAACTTGAATTGTACTACTTCTTACTGGCTATTACATCAACTTAGAAGCTTCATCTGTGTTCTACTATGGTGCATTTAGTGTCTCCCCATACCGCAGCACGCGACATAGCTTTGCAGACGATAAATGTAACGTTTTCAGACAGAGCTGCGGCCAATGTGACGATCTGGCTTTAAGTCGATTCGATAACAAATGACGAAAACAGACAGATTTCTCAGGTTTTTACTACATATGAACACTTTTCACATGCTCCCTTGCAACGCGGCTGCTAGTCCTCCTTTCATGCAAAATCTTAAGTTCCTAGCTCATGTTAAGGCACCAAAGAAGGGTAAAATGTCAATAATCGATAGCTAAAACTTGAATAGTACTACTTCTTACTGGCTATTGCATCAACATAAAAGCTTCATCTGTGTTCTACTATGGTGCTTTTAGTTTCTCCGCATACCGCAGCATGCGACATAGCTTTGCAGACGATAAGTACAACCGTTTCAGAGAGAAGAACGGCCAATATGACGATCTGGATTTAAGTCGCTTCGATAACAAATGACGAAAACGGACAGATTTCTCAGGTTTTTACTACATATGAACACTTTTCAGATTCTCCCTTGCAACGCGGCTGCTAGTCCTCCTTTCATGCAAAATCTTATGTTAATAGCTCATGTCCAAGGCGCCAAAGAAGGGTAAAAAGTCAATAATCGATACCTAAAACTTGAATTGTACCACTTCTTACTAGCTATTACATCAATTTAGAAGTTTCATCTGTGTTCAACTATGGTGCATTTAGTGTATCCGCATACCGCAGCACGCGACATAGCTTTGCAGGCGATAAGTACAACCGTTTCAGGGCGAAGAGCGGCCAATGTGACGATCTGGCTTTAAGTCGATTCGAATACAAATGACGAACACGGACGGGTTTCTCAGGTTTTTACTACATATGAACACTTCTCACATTCTCCCGTGCAACGCGGCTGCTAGTCCTCCTTTCATGCAAAATCTTATGTTCCTAGCACATGTCCAAGGCACCACAGAAGGGTAAAAAGTCAATAACCGATACCTAAAACTTGAATTGTACTACTTCTTACTGGCCATTACCTCAACTTAGACGCTTCATCGGTGTTCTACTATGGTGCTTTTAGTGTCCCCGCATACCGCAGCACGCGACATAGCTTTGCAGACGATAAATGTAACCGTTTCAGAGAGAAGAGCGGCCAATGTGAAGATCTGGCTTTAAATCGATTCGATAACAAATGACGAAAACGGACGGATTTCTCAGGTTTTTACTACATATGAACACTTTTCACATTCTCCCATACAACGCGGCTGCTAGTCCTCCCTTCATGCAAAATCTTAAGGTCCTAGGTCATGTCCAAGCCACCACAGCCGGCTAAAAAGTGATTAATCGACAGCTAAAACTCGAATTGTACTACTTCTTACTGGCTATTACTTCAACTTAGAAGCTACTTCTGTGTTCTACTATGGTGCTTATATTCTCTCCGCATACCGCAGCACGCGACATAGCTTTGCAGACGATAAATGTAAACGATTCAGAGAGAAGAACGGCCAATGTGACGATCTGGCTTTAAGTCGATTTGATAACAAATGACGAAAACGGACTGATTTCTCAGGTTTTTACTACATATGAACACTTTTCACATTCTCCCGTACAACGCGGCTACTAGTCCTCCTTTCATGCAAAATGTTAAGGTCCTAGCTCATGTCCAAGACACCAAAGCCAGCTAAGAAGTCAATTATTGATAACTAAAACTTGAATTGTACTATTTCTTACTGGCTATTACATCAACTTAGAAGCTTCATCTGTCTTCTACTATGGTGCTTTAGTGTTTCCGCATACCGCAGCACGCGACATAGCTTTGCAGACGATAAATGTAACGTTTTCAGACAGAACTGCGGCCAATGTGACGATCTGGCTTTAAGTCGATTTGATAACAAATGACGAAAACGGACGGATTTCTAAGGTTCTTACTACATATGAGCACTTTTCACATTCTCCCGTGCAACGCAGCTGCTAGTCCTCCTTCCATGCAAAATCATAAGTTCCTAGCGCATGTCCAAGGCACCAAAAAAGGGTAAAAAGTCAATAATCGGTACCTAAAACTTGAATTGTACTACTACTTACTGGGTATTACATCAACTTAGAAGCTTCATCTCTGATCAACTATGGTGCGTTTAATGTCTCCGCATACCGCAGCATGCGACATAGCTTTGCAGACGATATATGTAACCGTTTCAGACAGAAGAGCGGCCAATGTGACGATCTGGCTTTAAGTCGATTCGATAACAAATGACGAAAACGGACGGATTTCTCAGGTTTTTACTACATATGAACACTTTTCACATTCTCCCGTGCAACGCGGCTGCTAGTCCTCCTTTCATGCAAAATCTTAAGGTCCTAGGTCATGTGCAAGCCACCAAAGCCGGCTAAAAAGTGAATAATCGACAGCTAAAACTTGAATTGTACTACTTCTTACTGGCTTATTACTTCAACTTAGAAGCTACTTCTGTGTTCTACTATGGTGCTTTTATTCTCTCCGCATACCGCAGCACGCGACATAGCTTTGCAGATTATAAATGTAAACGATTCAGAGAGAAGAGCGGCCAATGTGACGATCTGGCTTTGAGTCGATTTGATAACAAATGACGAAAACGGACTGATTTCTCAGGTTTTTACTACATATGAACACTTTTCACATTCTCCCGTACAACGCGGCTACTAGTCCTCCTTTCATGCAAAATGTTAAGGTCCTAGCTCATGTCCAAGGCACCAAAGCCAGCTAAGAAGTCAATAATTGATAACTAAAACTTGAATTGTACTACTTCTTACTGGCTATTACATCAACTTAGAAGCTTCATCTGTCTTCTACTATGGTGCTTTTAGTGTTTCCGCATACCGCAGCACGCGACATAGCTTTGCAGACGATAAATGTAACCGTTTCAAACAGAAGAGCGCCCAATGTGACGATCTGGCTTTAAGTCGATTTTATAACAAATGACGAAAACGGACGGATTTCTAAGGTTCTTACTACATATGAACACTTTTCACATTCTCCCGTGCAACGCAGCTGCTAGTCCTCCTTCCATGCTAAATCATAAGTTCCTAGCGCATGTCCAAGGCACCAAAAAAGGGTAAAAAGTCAATAATCGGTACCTAAAACTTGAATTGTACTACTACTTACTGGCTATTACATCAACTTAGAAGCTTCATCTTTGATCAACTATGGTGCTTTTAATGTCTCCGCATACCGCAGCACGCGATATAGCTTTGCAGACGATAATTTACAACCATTTCATAGAGAAGAGCGGCCAATGTGACGATCTGCCTTTAACTCGATTGGATAAGAAATGACGAAAACGGACGGAATTCTCACGTTTATACTACATATGAACCCTTTTCACATTCTCTCGTGCAACGCGGCTGCTACTCCTCCTTTCATGCAAAATCTTATGGTTCCACCTCTTGTCCAAGGCACCAAAGCCGGCTAAAAATCAATAATCGATAACCAAAACTTGAATTGTACTGCTTCTTACTGGCTATTGTTTCAACTTATAAGCTTCTTCTGTGTTCTACTATGGTGCTTTTAGTGTCTCCGCATACCGCAGCACGCGACATAGCTTTGCAGACGATAAATAAAACCGTCTCACAGAGAAATGCGGAAAATGTGACGATCTGGCTTTAAGTCGATTCGATAACAAATGACGAAAACGGACGGATTTCTCAGGTTTTTACTACATATGAACACTTTTCACATTCTCCCGTACAACGCAGCTGCTAGTCCTTCTTTCATGCAATATGTTAAGGTATTAGCTCATGTCCAAGGCACCAAAGCCAGCTAAAAAATCAATAATTGATAACTAAAACTTGAATAGTACTACTTCTTACTGGCTATTACATCAACTTAGAAGCTTCATCTGTCTTCTACTATGGTGCTTTTAGTGTCTCCGCATACCGCAGCACGCGACATAGCTTTGCAGACGATAAATGTAATCGTTTCAGACAGAAGAGCGCCCAATGTGACGATCTGGCTTTAAGTCGATTTGATAACAAATGACGAAAACGGACGGATTTCTCAGGTTTTTACTACATATGAACATTTTCACATTCTCCCGTGCAACGCGGCTGCTAGTCCTCCTTTCATGCAAAATCTTAAGGTCCTAGGTCACGTCCAAGCCACCAAAGCCGGCTAAAAAGTGAATAATCGACAACTAAAACTTGAATTGTACTATTTCTTACTGGCTATTACTTCAACTTAGAAGCTTCTTCTGTTTTATACTATGGTGCTTCTAGTGTCTCCGCATACAGCAGCACGCGACATGGCTTTGCAGACGATAAATGCAACCGTTTCAGACAGAAGTGCGGCCAATGTGACGAATTGGCTTTAAGTCGATTCGATAACAAATGACGAAAACGGACTGATTTCTAAGGTTCTTACTACATACGAACACTTTTCACATTCTCCCGTGCAACGCGGCTGCTAGTCCTCTTTTAATGCAAAATCGTAAGGTCCTAGGTCATGTCCAAGCCACCAAAGTCGGCTAAAAAGTGAATAATCGACAACTAAAACTTGAATTGTACTAGTTCTTACTGGCTATTACATCAACTTAGAAGCTTCTTCTGTGTTCTACTATGGTGATTTTAGTGTTTCCGCATACCGCAGCACGCGACATAGCTTTGCAGTCGATAAATGTAACCGTTTCAGAGAGAAGAGCGGCCAATGTGACGATCTGGATTTAAGCCGATTCGATAACAACTGACGAAAACGGACGGATTTCTCAGGTGTTTACTACATATGAACACTTTTTACATTTTCCCGTGGAACGCAGCTGCTAGTCCTCCTTCCATGCAAAATCTTAAGTTCCTAGCTCATGTCCAAGGCAATAAAAAAGGGTAAAAAGTCAATAATCGATACTTAAAACTTGAATTGTACTACTTCTTACTGGCTATTACATCAACTTAGAAGTTTCATCTGTGTTGTACTATGGAGATTTTAGTGTCTCCGGATACCGCAGCACGCGACATAGCTTTGCAGACGATAAGTACAACCGTCTCAGAGAGAAAAGCGGCCAATGTGACGATCTGGCTTTAAGTCGATTCGATAACAAATGACGAGAACGGACGGATTTCTGAGGTGTTTACTACATATGAACACTTTTCACATTCTCCCGTGCAATGCAGCTGCTAGTCCTCCTTCCATGCAATATCTTAAGTTCCTAGCTCATGTCCAAATCACCAAAAAAGGGTAAAAAGTCAATAATCGATACCTAAAACTTGAATTGTACTACTTCTTACTGGCTATTACTTCAAATTAGAAGCTTCTTCTGTGTTCTACTATGGTGAATTTAGTGTTTCCGCATACCGCAGCATGCGACATGGCTTTGCTGACGATAAATGTAACCGATTCAGAGAGAAGAGCGGCCAATGTGACGATCTGGCTTGAAGCCGATTCGATAACAAATGACGAAAACGGACGGATTTCTCAGGTTTTACTACATATGAACACTTTTCACATTCTCCCGTGCAACGCGGCTGCTAGTCCTCCTTTCATGCAAAATCTTAAGGTCCTAGGTCATGTCCAAGCCACCAAAGTCGGCTAAAAAGTGAATAATTGATAACTAAAATATGAATTGTACTACTTCTTACTGGCTATTACTTCAACTTAGAACCTTCTTCTGTGTTCTACTATGGTGCTTTTAGTCTCTCCGCATACCGCAGTACGCGACATAGCTTTGCAGACGATAAATGTAACAGTTTCAGAGATAAGAGCGGCCAATGTGACGATCTGGCTTTAAGTCGATTCGATAACAAATGACGAAAACGGACGGATTTCTCAGGTTTTTACTACATATGAACACTTTTCACATTCTCCCGTACAACGCGGCTGCTAGTCCTCCTTTCATGCAAAATGTTAAGGTCCTAGCTCATGTCCAAGGCACCAAAGCCAGCTAAAAAGTCAATAATTGATAACTAAAACTTGAATCGTACTACTTCTTACTGGCTATTACATAAACTTAGAAGCTTCATCTGTCTTCTACTATGGTGCTATTAGTGTCTCCGCATACCGCAGCACGCGACATAGCTTTGCAGACGATAAATGTAACCGTTTCAGACAGAAGAGCGCCCAATGTGACGATCTGGCTTTAAGTCGATTTGATAACAAATGACGAAAACGGACGGAATTCTAAAGGTTCTTACTACATATGAACACTTTTCACATTCTCCCGTGCAACGCGGCTGCTAGTCCTCTTTTCATGCAAAATCGTAAGGTCCTAGGTCATGTCCAAGCCACCAAAGTCGGCTAAAAAGTGAATAATCGACAACTAAAACTTGAATTGTACTAGTTCTTACTGGCTATTACATCAACTTAGAAGCTTCTTCTGTGTTCTACTATGGTGATTTTAGTGTTTCCGCATACCGCAGCACGGACATAGCTTTGCAGACGATAAATGTAACCGTTTCAGAGAGAAGAGCGGCCAATGTGACGATCTGGCTTTAAGCCGTTTCGATAACAAATGACGAAAACGGACGGATTTCTCAGGTGTTTACTACATATGAACACTTTTCACATTCTCCCGTGGAACGCAGCTGCTAGTCCTCCTTCCATGCAAAATCTTAAGTTCCTAGCTCATGTCCAAGGCACCAAAAAAGGGTAAAAAGTCAATAATCGACACCTAAAACTTGAATTGTACTACTTCTTACTTCCTATTACATCAACTTAGAAGTTTCATCTATGTTCTACTATGGGGCGTTTAGTGTCTCCGGATACCGCAGCACGCGACATAGCTTTGCAGACGATAAGTACAACCGTCTCAGAGAGAAAAGCGGTCAATGTGACGATCTGGCTTTAAGCCGATTCGATAACAAATGACGAAAACGGACGGATTTCTCAGGTGTTTACTACATATGAACACTTTTCACATTCTCCCGTGGAACGCAGCTGCTAGTCCTCCTTCCATGCAAAATCTTAAGTTCCTAGCTTATGTCCAAGGCACCAAAAAAGGGTAAAAAGTCAATAATCGATACCTAAAACTTGAATTGTACTACTTCTTACTGGCTATTACATCAACTTAGAAGTTTCATCTGTGTTCTACTATGGAGCTTTTAGTGTCTCCGGATACCGCAGCACGCGACATAGCTTTGCTGACGATAAGTACAACCGTCTCAGAGAGAAAAGCGGCCAATGTGACGATCTGGCTTTAAGTCGATTCGATAACAAATGACGAAAACAGACGGATTTCTCAGGTTTTTACTACATATGAACTCTTTTCACATTCTCCAGTACAACGCTATTGTTAGTCCTCTTTTCATGCAAAATCGTAAGGTCCTAGGTCATGTCCAAGCCACCAAAGCCGGCTAAAAAGTGAATAATCGACAACTGAAACTTGAATTGTACTACGTCTTACTGGCTATTACTTCAACTTAGAAGCTTATTCTGTGTTCTACTATGGTGCTTTTAGTCTCTCCGCAGACCGCAGCACGCGAAATAGCTTTGCAGACGATAAATGTAACTGTTTCAGAGAGAAGAGCGGCCAATGTGACATCTGGCTTTAAGTCGATTCGATGACAAATGACGATACCGGACGGCTTTCTCAGGTTTTTACTACATATGAACACTTTTCACATTCTCCCGTACAACGCGGCTGCTAGTCCTCCTTTCAAGCAAAATCTTAAGGTCCTAGGTCATGTCCAAGCCACCAAAGGCGGCTAAAATGTGAATAATCGACAACTAAAAGTAGAATTGTACTACTTCTTACTGGCTATTACTTCAACTTAGAAGCTTCTTCTGTGTTCTACTCTGGTGCTTATTGTGTCTTCGCATACCGCAGCACGCGACATAGCTTTGCAGACGATAAATGTAACCGTCTTAGAGAGAAAAGCGGCCAATGTGATGATCTGGCTTTAAGTCGATTCGATAACAAATGACGAAAACAGACGGATTTCTCAGGTTTTTACTACATATGAACTCTTTTCACATTCTCCAGTACAACGCTATTGTTAGTCCTCTTTTCATGCAAAATCGTAAGGTCCTAGTTCATGTCCAAGCCACCAAAGTCGGCTAAAAAATGAATAATCGACAACTAAAACTTGAATTGTACTACTTCTTACTGGCTATTACTTCAACTTAGAAGCTTCTTCTGTGTTCTACTATGGTGCTTATAGTGTCTTTGCATACCGCAGCACGCGACATAGCCTTGCAAACGATAAATGTAACCGTTTCAGACAGAAGTGCGGCCAATGTGACGATCTGGCTTTAAGTCGTTTCGATATCAAATGACGAAAACGGACGGATTTCTCAGGTGTTTACTACATATGAACACTTTTTACATTCTCCCGTACAACGCGGCTGCTAGTCCTCCTTTCATGCAAAATGTTAAGGTCCTAGCTCATGTCCAAGGCACCAAAACCAGCTGAAAAGTCAATAATTGATAACTAAAACTTGAATTGTACTACTTCTTACTGGCTATTACATCAACTTAGAAGCTTCATCTGACTTCTACTATGGAGCTTTTAGTGTCTCCGCATACCGCAGCACGCGACATAGCTTTGCAGACGATAAATGTAACCGTTTCAGACAGAAGAGCTTCCAATGTGACGATCTGGCTTTAAGTCGATTTGATAACAAAAGACGAAAACGGACGGATTTCTAAGGTTCTTACTACATATGAACACTTTTCACATTCTCCCGTGCAACGCGGCTGCTAGTCCTCATTTCATGCAAAATCTTAAGGTCCTAGGTCATGTCCAAGCCACCAAAGCCGGCTAAAAAGTGAATAATCGACAACTGAAACTTGAATTGTACTACTTCTTACTGGCTATTACTTCAACTTAGAAGCTTATTCTGTGTTCTACTATGGTGCTTTTAGTCTCTCCGCAGACCGCAGCACGCGAAATAGCTTTGCAGACGATAAATGTAACTGTTTCAGAGAGAAGAGCGGCCAATGTGACAATCTGGCTTTAAGTCGATTCGATGACAAATGACGATACCGGACGGCTTTCTCAGGTTTTTACTACATATGAACACTTTTCACATTCTCCCGTGCAACGCGGCTGCTAGTCCTCCTTTCATGCAAAATCTTAAGGTCCTATGTCATGTCCAAGCCACCAAAGGCGGCTAAAATGTGAATAATCGACAACTAAAAGTAGAATTGTACTACTTCTTACTGGCTATTACTTCAACTTAGAAGCTTCTACTGTGTTCTACTATGGTGCTTATAGTGTCTTCGCATACCGCAGCACGCGACATAGCTTTGAAGACGATAAATGTAACCGTTTCAGACAGAAGTGCGGCCAATGTGACGATCTGGCTTTAAGTCATTTCGATATCAAATGACGAAAACGGACGGATTTCTCAGGTGTTTACTACAAATGAACACTTTTTACAATCTCCCGTACAACGCGGCTGCTAGTCCTCCTTCCATGCAAAATGTTAAGGTCATAGCCCATGTCCAAGCACCAAAACCAGCTGAAAAGTCAATAATTGATAACTAAAACTTGAATTGTACTACTTCTTACTGGCTATTACATCAACATAGGAGCTTCATCTGTCTTCTACTATGGTGCTTTTAGTGTCTCCGCATACCGCAGCACGCGACATAGCTTTGCAGACGATCAATGTAACCGTTTCAGACAGAAGAGCTTCCAATGTGACGATCTGGCTTTAAGTCGATTTGATAACAAAAGACGAAAACGGACGGATTTCTAAGGTTCTTAACATATGAACACTTTTCACATTCTCCCGTGCAACGCGGCTGCTAGTCCTCCTTTCATGCAAAATCTTAAGGTCCTAGGTCATGTCCAAGCCACCAAAGTCGGCTAAAAAGTGAATAATCGACAACTACAACTTGAATTGTACTACTTCTTACTGGCTATTACTTCAACTTAGAAGCTTCTTCTGTGTTCTGCTATGGTGCTTTTAGTGTCTTCGCATACCGCAGCACGCGACATATCTTTGCAGACGATAAATGTAACCGTCTCAGAGAGAAAAGCGGCCAATGTGATGATCTGGCTTTAAGTCGATTCGATAACAAATGACGAAAACGGACGGATTTCTCAGGTTTTTACTACATATGAACACTTTTCACATTCTCCCGTGCAACGCGGCTGCTAGTCCTCTTTTCATGCAAAATCGTAAGGTCCTAGGTCATGTCCAAGCCACCAAAGTCGGCTAAAAAGTGAATAATCGCCAACTAAAACTTGAATTGTACTACTTCTTACTGGCTATTACATCAACATAGAAGCTTCTTCTGTGTTCTACTATGGTGCTTATAGTGTCTTCGCATACCGCAGCACGCGACATAGCTTTGCAGACGATAAATGTAACCGTTTCAGACAGAGGTGCGGCCAATGTGACGATCTGGCTTTAAGTCGTTTCGATATCAAATGACGAAAACGGACGGATTTCTCAGGTGTTTACTACATGTGAACACTTTTTACATTCTCCCTTACAACGCGGCTGCTAGTCTTCCTTTCATGCAAAATCTTAAGGTCCTAGGTCATGTCCAAGCCACCAAAGCCGGCTAAAAAGTGAATAATCGACAACTGAAACTTGAATTGTACTACTTCTTACTGGCTATTACATCAACTTAGAAGCTTCATCTGTCTTCTACTATGGTGCTTTTAGTGTCTCCGCATACCGCAGCACGCGACATAGCTTTGCAGACGATAAATGTAACCGTTTCAGACAGAAGAGCTTCCAATGTGGCGATCTGGCTTTAAGTCGATTTGATAACAAATGACGAAAACGGACGGATTTCTAAGGTTCTTACTACATATGAACACCTTTCACATTCTCCCGTGCAACGCGGATGCTAGTCCTCCTTCCATGCAAAATCTTAAGGTCCTAGGTCATGTCCAAGCCACCAAAGCCGGCTCAAAAGTGAATAATCGACAACTGAAACTTGAATTGTACTACTTCTTACTGGCTATTACATCAACTTAGAAGCTTCTTCTGTGTTCTACTATGGTGCTTATAGTGTCTTCGCATACCGCAGCACGCGACATAGCCTTGCAGACGATAAATGTAACCGTCTCAGAGAGAAGAGCGGCCAATGTGACGATCTGGCTTTAAGTCGATTCGATAACAAATGACGAAAACGGACGGATTTCTCAGGTGTTTACTACATATGAACACTTTTTACATTCTCCCGTACAACGCGGCTGCTAGTCCTCCTTTCATGCAAAATGTTAAGGTCCTAGGTCATGTCCAAGCCACCAAAGCCGGCTAAAAAGTGAATAATCGACAACTGAAACTTGAATTGTACTACTTCTTACTGGCTATTACATCAACTTAGAAGCTTCATCTGTCTTCTACTATGGTGCTTTTAGTGTCTCCGCATACCGCTGCACGCGACATAGCTTTGCAGACGATAAATGTAACCGTTTCAGACGGAAGAGCTTCCAATGTGACGTTCTGGCTTTAAGTCGATTTGATAACAAATGACGAAAACGGACGGATTTCTAAGGTTCTTACTACATATGAACACTTTTCACATTCTCCCGTGCAACGCGGCTGCTAGTCCTCATTTCATGCAAAATCTTAAGGTCCTAGGTCATGTCCAAGGCACCAAAGCCGGCTAAAAAGTGAATAATCGACAACTGAAACTTGAATTGTACTACTTCTTACTGGCTATTACTTCAACTTAGAAGCTTATTCTGTGTTCTACTATGGTGCTTTTAGTCTCTCCGCAGACCGCAGCACGCGAAATAGTTTTGCAGACGATAAATGTAACTGTTTCAGAGAGAAGAGCGGCCAATGTGACAATCTGGCTTTAAGTCGATTCGATGACAAATGACGATACCGGACGGCTTTCTCAGGTTTTTACTACATATGAGCACTTGTCACATTCTCCCATGCAACGCGGCTGCTAGTCCTCCTTTCATGCAAAATCTTAAGGTCCTATGTCATGTCCAAGCCACCAAAGGCGGCTAAAATGTGAATAATCGACAACTAAAAGTAGAATTGTACTACTTCTTACTGGCTATTACTTCAACTTAGAAGCTTCTTCTGTGTTATACTATTATAGTGTCTTCGCATACCGTAGCACGCGACATAGCTTTGCAGACGATAAATGTAACCGTCTCAGAGAGAAAAGCGGCCAATGTGATGATCTGGCTTTAAGTCGATTCGATAACAAATGACCAAAACGGACATATTTCTCAGGTTTTTACTACATATGAACACTTTTCACATTTTCCCGTGCAACGCGGCTGCTAGTCCCCTTTTCATGCAAAATCGTAAGGTCCTAGGTCGTGTCCAAGCCACCAAAGTCGGCTAAAAAGTGAATAATCGACAACTAAAACTTGAATTGTACTACTTCTTACTGGCTATTACATCAACATAGAAGCTTCTTCTGTGTTCTACTATGGTGCTTTCAGTGTCTCCGCATACCGAGGCCACGCGACATAGCTTTGCAGACGATAAGTACAACCGTTTCAGAGAGAAAAGCGGCCAATGTGACGATCTGGCCTTAAGTCGATTCGATAACAAATGACGAAAACGGACGGATTTCTCAGGTATTTACTACATATGAACACTTTTCACATTCTCCCGTGCAACGCAGCTGCTAGTCCTCCTTCCATGCAAAATCTTAAGTTCCTAGCTCATGTCCAAGGAAACAAAAAAGTGTAAAAAGTCAATAATCGATACCTAAAACTTGAATTGTACTACTTCTTACTGGCTATTACATCAACTTAGAACTTTCTTCTGTGTTCTACTATGGAGCTTTTAGTGTCTCCGGATACCGCAGCATGCGACATAGCTTTGCAGACGATAAGTACAACCGTCTCAGAGAGAAAAGCGGCCAATGTGACGATCTGGCCTTAAGTCGATTCGATAACAAATGACGAAAACGGACGGATTTCTCAGGTTTTTACTACATATGAACACTTTTCACATTCTCCCGTGCAACTCGGCTGCTAGTCCTCCTTTCATGAAGAATCTTAAGTTCCTAGCTCATGTCCAAGGCACCAAAGCCAGCCAAAAAGTCAATAATCGATACCTAAAACTTGAATTGTACTATTTCTTACTACCTATTACATCAACTTAGATGCTTCATCTGTGTTCTACTATGGTGCTTATAGTGTCTCCGCATACCGCAGCACGCGACATAGCTTTGCAGACGATAAGTACAACCGTATCATAGAGAAGAGCGGCCAATGTGACGATCTGGCTTTAAGTCGATTCGATAACAAATGACGAAAACGGACGGATTTCTCAGGTTTTTACTGCATATGAACACCTTTCACATTCTCCCGTGAAACACGGCTGCTAGTCCTCCTTTCATGAAGAAACTTAAGTTCCTAGCTCATGTCCAAGGCACCAAAGCCAGCTAAAAAGTCAATAATCGATACCTAAAACTTGAATTGTACTATTTTTTACTAGCTATTACATCAACTTAGATGCTTCATCTGTGTTCTGCTATGGTGCGTTTAGTGTCTCCGCATACCGCAGCACGCGACTTAGGTTTGCAAACGATAAATGTAACCGTTTCAGACAGAACAGTAGCCAAATAGACGATCGGGCTTTAAGTCGATTCGATATCAAATGACGAACACGGACGGATTTCTCAGGTTTTTACTACACATGAACGCTTTTCACATTCTCCCGTGCAGCGCGGCTGCTAGTCCTCCGTTCATGCAGAATCTTAAGTTCCTAGCTCATGTCCAAGGCACCAAAAAAGGGTAAAAAGTCAATAATCGATAGCTAAAACTTCAATTTTACTACTTCTTACTGGCTATTACATCAAATTAGAAGCTTCATCTGTGTTCTACTATGGTGCTTTTAGTGTCTCCGCATACCGCAGCACGCGACATAGCCTTGCGGACGATAAGGACAACCGTTTCAGAAAGAAGAGCGGCCAATGTGACGATCTGGATTTAAGTCGATTTCATAACAAATGACGAAAACGGACGGATTTCTCAGGTTTTTACTACATATGAACACTTTTCACATTCTCCCGTGCAACTCGGCTGCTAGTCCTCCTTTCATGCAGAATCTGAAGGTCCTAGCTCATGTCCAAGGCACCAAAGCCAGCTAAAAAGTCAATAATCGATACCTAAAAGTTGAATTGTAGTACTTCTTACAGGCTATTACATCAACTTAAAAGCTTCATCTGTGTTCTACTATGGTGCTTTTAGTGTCTCCGTACATCGCAGTACGCGACATAGGTTTGCGGACGATAAGTACAACCGTTTCAGGAGAAGAGCGGCGAATGTGACGATCTGGCTTTAAGACGATTCGATAACAAATTACGAAAACGGACAGATTTCTCAGGTTTTTACTACATATGAACACTTTTCTCATTCTCCCGTGCAACTCGGCTGCTAGTACTCCTTTCATGCAGAATCTTAAGGTCCTAGGTCATGTCCAAAGCACCAAAGCCAGCTAAAAAGTTAATAATCGATACCTAAAACTTGAATTGTACTACTTCTTAAAGGCTATTACTTCGAATTAGAAGCTTCATCTGTGTTCTACTATGGTGCTTTTAGTGTCTCCGCAAAACGCAGCACGCGACATAGCTTTGCGGACGATAAGTACAACCGTTTCAGAGAGAAGAGCGGCCAATGTGACGATCTGGCTTTAAGTCGATTCGATAACAAATGACGAAAACGGAGAGGAATTCTCATGTTTTTACTACATATGAACACTTTTCACATTCTCCCGTGCAACTCGGCTGCTAGTCCTCCTTTCATGCAGAATCTTAAGGTCCTAGCTCATGTCCAAGGCACCAAAGCCACCTAAAAAGTCAATAATCGATACCTAAAACTTGAATTGTACTACTTCTTAATGGCTATTACTTCAAATTAGAAGCTTCATCTGTGTTCTACTATGGTGCTTTTAGTGTCTCCGCAAACCGCAGCACGCGACATAGCTTTGCGGACGATAAGTACAACAGTTTCAGAGAGAAGAGCGGCCAATGTGACGATCTGGCTTTAAGTCGATTCGATAATAAATAACGAAAACGGACAGGATTTCTCATGTTTTTACTACATATGAACACTTTTCTCATTCTCCCGTGCAACTCGGCTGCTAGTCCTCCTTTCATGCAGAATCTTAAGTTCCTAGCTCATGTCCAAGGCACCAAAGCCAGCTAAAAAGTCAATAATCGATACCTAAAACTTGAATTGTACTACTTCTTAATGGCTATTACTTCAAATTAGAAGCTTCATCTGTGTTCTACTATGGTGCTTTTAGTGTCTCCGCAAACCGCAGCACGCGACATAGCTTTGCGGACGATAAGTACAACCGTTTCAGAGAGAAGAGCGGCCAATGTGACGATCTGGCTTTAAGTCGATTCGATAACAAATGACGAAAACTTACAGGATTTCTCATGTTTTTACTACATATGAACACTTTTCTCATTCTCCCGTGCAACTCGGCTGCTAGTCCTCCGTTCATGCTGAATCTTAAGTTCCTAGCTCATGTCCAAGGCACCAAAAAAGGGTAAAAGTTCAATAATCGATAGCTAAAACTTCAATTTTACTACTTCTTACTGGCTATTACATCAACTTAGAAGCTTCATCTGTGTTCTACTATGGTGCTTTTAGTGTCTCCGCATACCGCAGCACGTGACATAGCCTTGCGGGTGATAAGTACAACCGTTTCAGAGAGAAGAGCGGCCAATGTGACGATCTGGATTTAAGTCGATTCGATAACAAATTACGAAAACAAACAGATTTCTCATTTTTTTACTACATATGAATACTTTTCTCATTCTCCCGTGCAACTCGGCTGCTAGTCCTCCTTTCATGCAGAATCTTAAGGTCCTAGCTCATGTCCAAGGCACCAAAGCCATCTAAAAAGTCAATAATCGATACTTAAAACTTGAATTGTACTACTTCTTAATGGCTATTACTTCAAATTAGAAGCTTCATCTGTGTTCTACTATGGTGCTTTTAGTGTCTCCGCAAACCGCAGCACGCGACATAGCATTGCGGACGATAAGTACAACCGTTTCAGAGAGAAGAGCGGCCAATGTGACGATCTGGCTTTAAGTCGATTCGATAACAAATGACGAAAACGGACAGGATTTCTCATGCTTTTACTACATATGAACACTTTTCACATTCTCCCATGCAACTCTCTTGCTAGTCCTCCTTTCATGCAGAATCTTAAGTTCCTAGCTCATGTCCAAGGCACCAAAGCCAGCTAAAACGTCAATAATCGATACCTAAAACTTGAATTTTACTACTTCTTTCTAGCTATTACATCAACTTAGATGCTTCATCTGTGTTCTACTATGGTGCTTTTAGTGTCTCCGCGTACCGCACCACGCGACGTAGCTTTGCAGACGATAAATGTAACCGTTTCAGTCAGAAGACCGGCCAATGTGACGATCTGGCTTTAGGTCGATTCGATAAGAAGTGACGAAAACGGACGGATTTCTCAGGTTTTTACTACGTATGAACACTTTTCACATTCTCCTGTGCAACTCGGCTGCTAGTCTTCCTTTCATGCACAATCTTAAGTTCCTAGCTCATGTCCAAGGCACCAAAGAAGGGTAAAAAGTCAATAATCGATACCTAAAACTTGAATTGTACTACTTCTTACTGGCTATTACATCAACTTAGAAGCTTCATCTGTGTTCTCCTATGGTGCTTTTAGTGTCTCCGCATACCGCAGCACGCGACATAGCCTTGCGGACAATAAGGACAACCGTTTCAGAGAGAAGAGCAGCCAATGTGACGATCTGAATTTAAGTCGATTTCATAACAAATGACGAAAACGGAAGAATTTCTCAATTTTTTAATACATATGAACACTTTTCACATTCTCCCGAGCAACTCGGCTGCTAGTCCTCCTTTGATGCAGAATCTGAAGGTCCTAGCTCATGTCCAAGGCACCAAAGCCAGCTAAAAAGTCAATAATCGATACCTATAACTAGAATTTTTCTACTTCTTAATGGCTATTACATCAACTTAGAAGCTTCATCTGTGTTCTACTATGGTGCTTTTAGTGTCTCCGCATATCGCAGCACGCGACATAGCTTTGCGGACGATAAGTACAACCGTTTCAGGAGAAGAGCGGCGAATGTGACGATCTGGCTTTAAGTCGATTCGATAACAAATTACGAAAACGGACATATTTCTCATGTGTTTACTACATATGAACACTTTTCTCATTCTCCCGTGCAACTCGGCTGCTAGTCCTCCTTTCATGCAGAATCTTAAGGTCCTAGCTCATGGCCAAGGCACCAAAGCAAGCTAAAAAGTCAATAATCGATACCTAAAACTTGAATTGTACTACTTCTTAATGGCTATTACTTCAAATTAGAAGCTTCATCTGTGTTCTACTATGGTGCTTTTAGTGTCTCCGATTTCCGCAGCACGCGACATAGCCTTGCGGACGATAAGGACAACCGTTTCAGAGAGAAGAGCAGCCAATGTGACGATCTGAATTTAAGTCGATTTCATAACAAATGACGAAAACGGAAGGATTTCTCAGGTTTTTACTACATATGAACACTTTTCAAATTCTCCCGTGCAACTCGGCTGTAGTCCTCCTTTGATGCAGAATCTGAAGGTCCTAGCTCATGTCCAAGGCACCAAAGCCAGCTAAAAAGTCAATAATCGATACCTAAAACTTGAATTGTACTACTACTTAATGGCTATTACATCAACTTAGAAGCTTCATCTGTGTTCTACTATGGTGCTTTTAGTGTCTCCGCATATCGCAGCACGCGACATAGCTTTGCGGACGATAAGTACAACCGTTTCAGGAGAAGAGCGGCGAATGTGACGATCTGGCTTTAAGTCGATTCGATAACAAATTACGAAAACGGACAGATTTCTCAGGTGTTTACTACATATGAACACTTTTCTCATTCTCCCGTGCAACTCGGCTGCTTGTCCTCCTTTCATGCAGAATCTTAAGGTCCTAGCTCATGCCCAAGTCACCAAAGCCAGCTAAAACGTCAATAATCGATACCTAAAACTTGAATTGTACTACTTCTTAATGGCTATTACTTCAAATTAGAAGCTTCATCTGTGTTCTACTATGGTGCTTTTAGTGTCTCCGCATACCGCAGCACGTGACATAGCTTTGCGGACGATAAGTACAACCGTTTCAGAGAGAAGAGCGGCCAATGTGACGATCTGGGTTTAAGTCGATTCGATAACAAATAACGATAACGGACGGATATCTCAGGTTTTTACTACATATGAACACTTTTCACATTCTCCCATGCAACTCTGCTGCTAGTCCTCCTTTCATGCAGAGTCTTAAGCTCCTAGCTCATGTCCAAGTCACCGAAGCCAGCTAAAACGTCAATAATCGATACCTAAAACTTGAATTTTACTACTTCTTTCTAGCTATTACATCAACTTAAATGCTTCATCTGTGTTCTACTATGGTGCTTTTAGTGTCTCCGCGTACCGCACCACGCGACATAGCTTTGCAGACGATAAATGTAACCGTTTCAGTCAGAAGAGCGGCCAATGTGACGATCTGGGTTTAAGTCGATTCGATAACAAATGACGAAAACGGACGGATTTCTCAGGTTTTTACTACATATGATCACTTTTCACATTGTCCCATGCAACGCGGCTGCTAGTCCTCCTTTAATGCAAAATCTTTAGTTTCTAGCTCATGTCCAAGGCAACAAAGATGGGTAAAAAGTCAATAATCGATAACAGAACTTGAATTATACTACTTCATACTAACTGTTATATCAACTTAGAAGCTTCATCTGTGTTCTACTATGGTGCTTATAGTGTCTCCGCATACCGCAGCACGCGACATAGCTTTGCAGACGATAAGTGAAACCGTTTCAGAGAGAAGAGTGGCCAATGTGACGATCTGGCTTTAAGTCGATTTCATAACAAATGACGAAAACGGACGGATTTCTCAGGTTTTTACTACATATGAACACTTTTTACATTCTCCCATGCACACGTGGCTGCTAGTCCTCCTTTCATGAAAAATCTTAATATCCTAACTCATGTCCAAGGCACCAAAGAAGGGTAAAAAGTCAATAATCGATACCTAAAAGTTGAATTGTACTACTTCTTACTGGCTATTACATCAACTTAGAAACTTCATCCGTGTTCTACTATGGTGCTTTTAGGGTCTCCACATACCGCAGCACGCGACATAGCTTTGCAGACGATAAGTACAACCGTTCCAGAGAGAAGAGCGGCCAATGTGGCGATCTGGCTTTAAGTCGATTCGATAACAAATGACGAAAACGGACGGATTCTCAGGTTTTTACTACATATGAACACTTTTCACATTCTCCCGAGCAACTCGGCTGTAGTCCTCCTTTGATGCAGAATCTGAAGGTCCTAGCTCATGTCCAAGGCGCAAAAGCCAGCTAAAAAGTCATTAATCGATACCTATAACTTGAATTGTACTACTACTTAATGGCTATTACATCAACTTAGAAGCTTCATCTGTGTTCTACTACGGTGCTTTTAGTGTCTCCGCATACCGCAGCACGCGACATAGCTTTGCAGACGATAAGTACAACCGTTTCACAGAGAAGAGCGGCAAATGTGACGATCTGGCTTTAAGTCGATTCGATAACAAATGACGAAAACGGACGTATTTCTCAGGTTTTTACTACATATGAACACTTTTCACATTCTCCCGTGCAACGCGGCTGCTAGTCTTCCTTTCATGCAAAATCTTAAGGTCCTAGGTAATGTCCAAGCCACCAAAGCCGTCTAAAAAGTGAATAATCGACAACTAAAACTTGAATTGTACTACATCTTACTGACTATTACATCAACTTAGAAGCTTCATCTGTGTTCTACTATGGTGCTTTTAGTGTCTCCGCATACCGCAGCACGCGACATAGCTTTGCAGACGATAAGTAAAACCGTTTCAGAGAGAAGAGTGGCCAATGTGACGATCTGGCTTTAAGTTGATTTGATAACTAATGACGAAAACGGACGGATTTCTCAGGTTTGTACTACATATGAACACTTTTCACATTCTCCCGTGCAACTCGGCTGCTAGTCCTCCTTTCATGAAGAAACTTAAGTTCCTAGCTCATTTCCAAAGCACCAAAGCCAGCTAAAAAGTCAATAATCGATACCTAAAACTTGAATTGTACTATTTCTTACTAGCTATTACATCAACTTAGATGCTTCATCTGTGTTCTACTATGTTGCTTTTAATGTCTCCGCATACCGCAGCACGCGTCATAGTTTTGCAGACGATAAGTACAATCGTTTCAGAGAGAAGAGCGGCAAATGTGACGATCTGGCTTTAAGTCGATTCGATAACAAATGACGAAAACGGACGGATTTCTCAGGTTTTTACTACATATGAACACTTTTTACATTCTCCCATGCACACGTGGCTGCTAGTCCTCCTTTCATGAAAAATCTTAATATCCTAACTCATGTCCAAGGCACCAAAGAAGGGTAAAAAGTCAATAATCGATACCTAAAACTTGAATTGTACTACTTCTTACTGGCTATTACATCAACTTAGAAGCTTCATCTGTGTTCTACTATGGTGCTTTTAGTGTCTCCGCATACCGCAGCACGCGACATAGCTTTGCAGACGATAAGTACAACCGTTCCAGAGAGAAGAGCGGCCAATGAGGCGATCTGGCTTTAAGTCGATTCGATAACAAATGACGAAAACGGACGGATTCTCAGGTTTTTACTACATATGAACACTTTTCACATTCTCCTGTGCAACTCGGCTACTAATCCTCCTTTCATGCAGAATCTTAAGGTCCTAGTTCATGTCCAAGGCACCAAAGAAGGGAAAAAGTCAATAATCGATAACTAAAACTTGAATTGAACTACTTCATACTGACTATTACATCAACTTAGAAGCTTCATCTGTGTTCTACTATGGTGCTTTTAGTGTCTCCGCATACCGCAGCACGCGACATAGCTTTGCAGACGATAAGTAAAACCGTTTCAGAGAGAAGAGCGGCCAATGTGACGATCTGGCTTTAAGTCGATTCGATAACAAATGACGAAATCGGACGGATTTCTCAGGTTTTTACTACATATGAACACTTTTCACATGCTCCCGTGCAACTCGGCTGCTAGTCCTCCTTTCATGCAGAATCTGAAGGTCCTAGCTCATGTCCAAGGCACCAAAGCCAGCTAAAAAGTCAATAATCGATACCTAAAACTTGAATTGTACTACTTCTTAATGGCTATTACTTCAAATTAGAAGCTTCATCTGTGTTCTACTATGGTGCTTTTAGTGTCTCCGCATACCGCAGCACGCAACATAGCTTTGCGGACTATAAGTACAACCGTTTCAGAGAGAAGAGCGGCCAATGTGACGATCTGGCTTTAAGTCGATTCGATAAGAAATGACGAAAACGGACGGATTTCTCAGGTTTTTACTACGTATGAACACTTTTCACATTCTCCTGTGCAACTCGGCTGCTAGTCCTCCTTTCATGCACAATCTTAAGTTCCTAGCTCATGTCCAAGGCACCAAAGAAGGGTAAAAAGTCAATAATCGATACCTAAAACTTGAATTGTACTACTTCTTACTGGCTATTACATCAACTTAGAACTTCATCTGTGTTCTACTACGGTGCTTTTAGTGTCTCCCCATACCGCAGCACGCGACATACTTTTGCAGATGATAAGTACAATCGTTTCAGAGAGAAGAGCGGCCAATGTGACGATCTGGCTTTAAGTCGATTCTATAACAAATGACGAAAACGGACAGATTTCTCAGGTTTTTACTACATATGATCACTTTTCACATTGTCCCATGCAACGCGGCTGCTAGTCCTCCTTTCATGCAAAATCTTTAGTTTCTAGCTCATGTCCAAGGCACCAAAGATGGGTAAAAAGTCAATAATCGATAACATATCTTGAATTATACTACTTCATACTGACTATTACATCAACTTAGAAGCTTCATCTGTGTTTTACTATGGTGCTTTTAGTGTCTCCGCATACCGCAGCACGCGACATAGCTTTGCAGACGATAAGTACAACCGTTATAGAGAGAAAAGCGGCAAATGTGACGATCTGGCTTTAAGTCGATTCTATAACAAATGACGAAAACGGACAGATTTCTCAGGTTTTTACTACATATCAACACTCTTCACATTCTCCCGTGCAACTCGGCTGCTAGTCCTCCTTTCATGAAGAAACTTAAGTTCCTAGCTCATGTCCAAGGCACCAAAGCCAGCTAAAAAGTCAATAATCGATACCTAAAACTTGAATTGTACTACTACTTAATGGCTATTACATCAACTTAGAAGCTTCATCTGTGTTCTACTATGGTTCTTTTAGTGTCTCCGCATATCGCAGCACGCGACATAGCTTTGCGGACGATAAGTACAACCGTTTCAGGAGAAGAGCGGCGAATGTGACGATCTGGCTTTAAGTCGATATGATAACAAATTACGAAAACGGACAGATTTCTCAGGTGTTTACTACATATGAACACTTTTCTCATTCTACCGTGCAACTCGGCTGCTAGTCCTCCTTTCATGCAGAATCTTAAGGTCTTAGCTCATGTCCAAGGCACCAAAGCCAGCTAAAAAATCAATAATCGATACCTAAAACTTGAATTGTACTACTTCTTAATGGCTATTACTTCAAATTAGAAGCTTCATCTGTGTTCTACTATGGTGCTTTTAGTGTCTCCGCATACCGCAGCACGCGACATAGCTTTGCGGACGATAAGTACAACCGTTTCAGAGAGAAGAGCGGCCAATGTGACGATCTGGGTTTAAGTCGATTTGATAACAAATAACGAAAACGGACGGATTTCTCAGGATTTTACTACATATGAAGACTTTTCACATTCTCCCATGCAACTCTGCTGCTAGTCCTCCTTTCATGCAGAATCTTAAGCTCCTAGCTCATGTCCAAGACACCAAAGCCAGCTAAAACGTCAATAATCAATACCTAAAACTTGAATTTTACTACTTCTTTCTAACTATTACATCAACCTAGATGCTTCATCTGTGTTCTACTATGGTGCTTGTAGTGTCTCCGCGTACCGCACCACGCGACATAGCTTTGCAGACGATAAATGTAACCGTTTCAGTCAGAAGAGCGGCCAATGTGACGATCTGGGTTTAAGTCGATTCGATAACAAATGACGACTACGGACGGATTTCTCAGGTTTTTACTACATATGATCACTTTTCACATTGTCCCATGCAACGCGGCTGCTAGTCCTCCTTTCATGCAAAATCTTTAGTTTCTAGCTCATGTCCAAGGCACCAAAGATGGGTAAAAAGTCAACAATCGATAACAGAACTTGAATTATACTACTTCATACTAACTATTATATCAACTTAGAAGCTTCATCTGTGTTCTACTATGGTGCTTTTAGTGTCTCCGCATACCGCAGCACGCGACATAGCTTTGCAGACGATAAGTACAACCGTTTCAGAGAGAAGAGCGGCAAATGTGACGATCTGGCTTTAAGTCGATTCGATAACAAATGACGAAAACGGACGGATTTCTCAGGTTTTTACTACATATGAACACTTTTCACATTCTCCCGTGCAACGCGGCTGCTAGTCTTCCTTTCATGCAAAATTTTAAGGTCCTAGGTCATGTCCAAGCCACCAAAGCCGGCTAAAAAGTGAATAATCGACAACTAAAACTTTAATTGTACTACATCTTACTGACTATTACATCAACTTAGAAGCTTCATCTGTGTTCTACTATGGTGCTTTTAGTGTCTCCGCATACCGCAGCACGCGACATAGCTTTGCAGACGATAAGTAAAACCGTTTCAGAGAGAAGAGTGGCCAATGTGACGATCTGGCTTTAAGTTGATTTGATAACTAATGACGAAAACGGACGGATTTCTCAGGTTTGTACTACATATGAACACTTTTCACATTCTCCCGTGCAACTCGGCTGCTAGTCCTCCTTTCATGAAGAAACTTAAGTTCCTAGCTCATGTCCAAAGCACCTAAGCCAGCTAAAAAGTCAATAATCGATACCTAAAACTTGAATTGTATTACTTCTTACTGGCTATTACATCAACTTAGAAACTTCATCCGTGTTCTACTATGGTGCTTTTAGGGTCACCACATACCGCAGCACGCGACATAGCTTTGCAGACGATAAGTACAACCGTTTCAGAGAGAAGAGCGGCCAATGTGACGACCTTGCTTTAAATCGATTCGATAACAAATGACGAAAACGGATGGATTTCTCAGGTTTTTACTACATATGAACACTTTTCACATTCTCCCGTGCAACGCGGCTGCTAGTCTTCCTTTCATGCAAAATCTTAAGGTCCTAGGTCATGTCCAAGCCACCAAAGCCGGCTAAAAAGTTGATAATCGACAACTAAAACTTAAATAGTACTACCTCTTACTGGCTATTACTTCAACTTAGAAGCTTCTTCTGTGTTCTAATATGGTGCTTTTAGTGTCTCCGCATACCGCAGCACGCGACATAGCTTTGCAGACGATAAATCGTCTCAGAGAGAAAACCGGCCAATGTGACGATCTGGCTTTATGTCGATACGATAACAAATGACGAAAACCCACGGATTTCTCAGGTTTTTACTACATATGAATACTTTTCACATTCTCCCGTGCAACGCGGCTGCTAGTCCTCCTTTCATGTAAAATCTTAAGGTTCCACCTCATGTCCAAGCCACCAAAGCCGGCTAAAAAGTGAATAATCGATAACTAAAACTTGAATTGTACTACTTCTTACTGGCTATTACTTCAACTTAGAAGCTTCTTCTCTGTTCTACTATGGTGCTTTTAGTGTCTCCGCATACCGCAGCACGCGACATAGCTTTGCAGACGATAAATGTAACCGTTTCAGAGAGAAGAGCGGCCAATGTGACGATCTGGCTTTAAATCGATTCCACAAAAAATGACGAAAACGGACGGATTTCTCAGGTTTTTACTACATATGAACACTTTTCACATTCTCCCGTGCAACGCGGCTGCTAGACTTCTTTCATGCAAAATCCTAATGTGCTAGGACATGTCCAAGCCAGCAAAGCCGGTTAAAAAGTGATTAATCGACAACTAAAGCTTAAATAGTACTACTTCTTACTGGCTATTACTTCAACTTAGAAGCTTCTTCTGTGTTCTAATATGGTGCTTTTAGTGTCTCCGTATACCGCAGCACGCGACATAGCTTTGCAGACGATAAATCGTCTCAGAGAGAAAAGCGGCCAATGTGACGATCTGGCTTTAAGTCGATACGATAACAAATGACGAAAACCCACGGATTTCTCAGGTTTTTACTACATATGAACACTTTTCACATTCTCCCGTGCAACGCGGCTGCTAGTCCTCCTTTCATGTAAAATCTTAAGGTTCCACCTCATGTCCAAGCCACCAAAGCCGGCTAAAAAGTGAATAATCGATAACTAAAACTTGAATTCTACTACTTCTTACTGGCTATTACTTCAACTTAGAAGCTTCTTCTGTGTTCTACTATGGTGCTTTTAGTGTCTCCGCATACCGCAGCACGCGACATATCTTTGCAGACGATTAATGTAACCGTCTCAGAGAGAAAAGCGCCAATATGACGATCTGGCTTTAAGTCGATTCGATAACAAATGACGAAAACGGACGGATTTCTCAGGTTTTTACTACATATGAACACTTTTCACATTCTATCGTGCAACGCGGCTGCTAGTCCTCCTTTCATGCGAAATCTTAAGGTCCTAGGTCATGTCCAAGCCACCAAAGCCGGCTAAGAAGTGAATAATCGACAACTAAAACTTGAATTGTACTACTTCTTACTGGCTATTACTTCAACTTAGAAGCTTCATCTGTGTTCTACTATGGTCTTTTTAATGTTTCCGCATACCGCAGCACGCGACATAGCTTTGCAGACGACAATTGTAACCGTTTCAGAGAGAAGAGCGGCCAATGTGACGATCTGGCTTTAAATCGATTCGATAACAAATGACGAAAACGGACGGATTTCTCAGGTTTTTACTACATATGAACACTTTTCACATTCTCTCGTGCAACGCGGCTGCTAGTCCTCCTTTCATGCAAAATCTTAAGGTCCTAGGTCATGTCCAAGCCACCAAAGCCGGCTAAAAAGTGAATAATCGACAACTAAAACTTGAATTGTACTACTTCTTACTAGCTATTACTTCAACTTAAAACCTCCTTCTGTGTTCTACTATGATACTTTTAGTGTTTCCGCATACCGCAGCACGCGACATAGCTTTGCAGACGATAAGTGCAACCGTTTCGGAGAGAAAAGCGGCCAATGTGACGATCTGGCTTTAAGTCGATTCGATAACAAATGACGAAAATGGACAGATTTCTCAGGTTTTTACTACATATGAACACTTTTCACATTCTCCCATGCAACGCGGCAGCTAGTCCTCCATTCATGCAAAATCTTAAGGTCCTAGGTCATGTCCAAGCCACCAAAGCCGGCTAAAAAGTGATTAATCGACAACTAAACTTCAATTGTACTACTTTTTACTAGCTATTACTTCAACTTATAAGCTTCCTATGTGTTCTAATATGGTGCTTTTAGTGTTTCCGCATACCGCAGCACGCGACATAGCTTTGCAGACGATAAATGTAACCGTTCAGAGATAAGAGCGGCCAATGTGACGTTCTGGCATTAAATCGATTCGATAACAAATGACGAAAACGGACGGATTTCTCAGGTTTTTACTACATATGAACACTTTTCACATTGTCCCGTGCAACGCGGCGCTAGTCTTCCTTTCATGCAAAATTTTAAGGTCCTAGGTCATGTCCAACCCACCAAAGCCAGCTAAAAAGTGATTAATCGACAACTACAACTTGAATTGTACTACTTCTTACTTGCTATTACTTCAACTTATAAGCTTCTTCTGTGTTCTAATATGGTGCTTTTAGTGTCTCCGCATACCGCAGCACGCGACATAGCTTTGCAGACGATAAATGTAACCGTTTCAGAGAGAAGAGCGGCCAATGTGACGATCTGGCTTTAAATCGATTCGATAACAAATGACGAAAACGGACGGATTTCTCAGGTTTTTACTACATATGAACACTTTTCACATTCTCCCGTGCAACGCGGCTGCTAGTCTTCCTTTCCTGCAAAAGTATGAGGTCCTAGGACATGTCCAAGCCACCAAAGCCGGTTAAAAAGTGATTAAACGACAACTAAAACTTAAATAGTACTACTTTTTACTGGCTATTACTTCAACTTAGAAGCTTCTTCTCTGTTCTACTATGGTGCTTTTAGTGTTTCCGCATACCGCAGCACGCGACATAGCTTTGCAGACGATAAGTGCAACCGTTTCGGAGAGAAAAGCGGCCACTGTGACGATCTGGCTTTAAATCGATTCGATAACAAATGACGAAAACGGACGGATTTCTCAGGTTTTTACTACATATGAACACTCTTCACATTCTCCCGTGCAACGCGGCTGCTAGTCTTCCTTTCATGCAAAATCTTAAGGTCCTACGACATGTACAAGCCACCAAAGTCGGTTAAAAAGTGATTAATCGACAACTAAAACTTAAATAGCACTACTTCTTACTGGCTATTACTTCAACTTAGAAGCTTCTTCTGTGTTCTAATATGGTGCTTTTAGTGTCTCTGCATACCGCAGCACGCGACATATCTTTGCAGACGATAAATGTAACCGTATCAGAGAGAAAAGCGGCCTATGTGACTATCTGGCTTTAAGTCGATACGATAACATTATGATGAAAACCCAAGGATTACTCAGGTTTTTACTACATATGAACACTTTTCACATTCTCCCGTGCAACGCGGCTGCTAGTCCTCCTTTCATGCAAAATCTTAAGGTCCTAGGTCATGTCCAAGCCACCAAAGCCGGCTAAAAAGTGAATAATCGACAACTAAAACTTGAATTTTACTACTTCTTACTGGCTATTACTTCAACTTAAAAGCTCCTTCTGTGTTCTACTATGATGCTTTAAGTGTCTCCGCATACCGCAGCACGCGACATAGCTTTGCAGACGAAAAATGTAACCGTCTCAGAGAGAAAAGCTGCCAATGTGACAATCTGGCTTTAAGTCGATTCGATAACAAATGACGAAAATGGACAGATTTCTCAGGTTTTTACTACATATGAACACATTTCACATTCTCCCATGCAACGCGGCAGCTAGTCCTCCATTCATGCAAAATCTTAAGGTCCTAGGTCATGTCCAAGCCACCAAAGCCGGCTAAAAAGTGAATAATCGACAACTAAAACTTGAATTGTACTACTTCTTACTGGCTATTACTTCAACATAGAAGCTTCTACTGTGTTCTAATATGGTGCTTTTAGTGTCTCCGCATACCGCAGCACGCGACATAGCTTTGCAGACGATAAATGTAACCGTCTCAGAGAGAAAAGCGGCCAATGTTACGATCTGGCTTTAAGTCGATACGATAACAAATGACGAAAACGGACTGATTTCTCAGGTTTTTACTACATATGAACACTTTTCACATTCTCCCGTGCAACGCGGCTGCTAGTCCTCCTTTCATGCAAATCCTTATGGTCCTAGGTCATATCCAAGCCACCAAAGTCGGCTAAAATGTGAATAATCTATAATTAAAACTTGAATTGTACTACTTCTTACTGGCTATTACTTCAACTTAGAAACTTATTCTGAACTCTACTGTGGTGCTTTTAGTGTTTCCGTATACCGCAGCACGCGACATAGCTTTGCAGACGATAAATGTAACCGTTTCAGAGAGAAGAGCAGCCATTGTGACGATCTGGCTTTAAATCGATTCGATAACAAATGACGAAAACGGACGGATTTCTCAGGTTTTTACTACGTATGAACACTTTTCACATTCTCCCGTGCAACGCGGCTGCTAGTCCTCCTTTCATGTAAAATCTTAACGTTCCACCTCATGTCCAATCCACCAAAGCCGGCTAAAAAGTGAATAATCGATAACTAAAACTTGAATTGTACTACTTCTTACTGGCTATTACATCAACTTAGAAGCTTCATCTGTGTTCTACTATGGTGCTTTTATTGTCTCCGCATACCGCAGCACGTGAAATAGCTTTGCAGACGATAAGTACTACTGTTTCAGAGAGGAGATGGCCAATGTGACGATCTGGCTTTAAGTCGATTCGATAACAAATGACGAAAACAGACGGATTTCTCAGGTTTTTACTACATATGAACTCTTTTCACATTCTCCAGTGCAACGCTATTGTTAGTCCTCTTTTCATGCAAAATCGTAAGGTCCTAGGTCATGTCCAAGCCACCAAAGTCGGCTAAAAAGTGAATAATCGACAACTAAAATCTTGAATTGTACTACTTCTTACTGGCTATTACTTCAACTTAGAAGCTTCTTCTGTGTTCTACTATGGTGCTTATTGTGTCTTCGCATACCGCAGCACGCGACATAGCTTTGCAGACGATAAATGTAACCGTTTCAGACAGAAGTGCGGCCAATGTGACGATTTGGCTTTAAGTCGTTTCGATATCAAATGACGAAAACGGACGGATTTCTCAGGTGTTTACTACATATGAACACTTTTTACATTCTCCCGTACAACGCGGCTGCTAGTCCTCCTTTCATGCAAAATGTTAAGGTCCTAGCTCATGTCCAAGGCACCAAAACCAGCTGAAAAGTCAATAATTGATAACTAAAACTTGAATTGTACTACTTCTTACTGGCTATTACATCAAATTAGAAGCTTCATCTGTCTTCTACTATGGTGCTTTTAGTGTCTCCGCATACCGCAGCACGCGACATAGCTTTGCAGACGATAAATGTAACCGTTTCAGAGAGAAGAGCGGCCAATGTGACGATCTGGCTTTAAGTCGATTTGATAACAAAAGACGAAAACGAACGGATTTCTAAGGTTCTTACTACATATGAACACTTTTCACATTCTCCCGTGCAACGCGGCTGCTAGTCGTCATTTTATGCAAAATCTTAAGGTCCTAGGTCATGTCCAAGCCACCAAAGCCGGCTAAAAAGTGAATAATCGACAACTGAAACTTGAATTGTACTACTTCTTACTGGCTATTACTTCAACTTAGAAGCTTATTCTGTGTTCTACTATGGTGCTTTTAGTCTCTCCGCAGACCGCAGCACGCGAAATAGCTTTGCAGACGATAAATGTAACCGTCTCAGAGAGAAAAGCGGCCAATGTGATGATCTGGCTTTAAGTCGATTCGATAACAAATGACGAAAACAGACGGATTTCTCAGGTTTTTACTACATATGAACTCTTTTCACATTCTCCAGTGCAACGCTATTGTTAGTCCTCTTTTCATGCAAAATCGTAAGGTCCTAGGTCATGTCCAAGCCACCAAAGTCGGCTAAAAAGTGAATAATCGACAACTAAAACTTGAATTGTACTACTTCTTACTGGCTATTACTTCAACTTAGAAGCTTCTTCTGTGTTCTACTATGGTGCTTTTAGTGTCTTCGCATACCGCAGCACGCGACATATCTTTGCAGACGATAAATGTAACCGTCTCAGAGAGAAAAGCGGCCAATGTGATGATCTGGCTTTAAGTCGATTCGATAACAAATGACGAAAACGGACGGATTTCTCAGGTTTTTACTACATATGAACACTTTTCACATTCTCCCGTGCAACGCGGCTGCTAGTCCTCTTTTCATGCAAAATCGTAAGTTCCTAGCGCATGTCCAAGACACCAAAAAAGGGTAAAAAGTCAATAATCGATACCTAAAACTTGAATTGTACTACTTCTTACTGGCTATTACTTCAACTTAGAAGCTTCTTCTGTGTTATACTTTGTGCTTTTAGTGTCTGCGCATACCGCAGCACGCGACATAGCTTTGCAGACGATAAATGTAACCGTTTCAGACAGAAGTGCGGCCAATGTGACGATCTGGCTTTAAGTCGTTTCGATATCAAATGACGAAAACGGACGGATTTCTCAGGTGTTTACTACATATGAACACTTTTTACATTCTCCCGTACAACGCGGCTGCTGGTCCTCCTTTCATGCAAAATGTTAAGGTCCTATGTCATGTCCAAGCCACCAAAGCCGGCTAAAAAGTGAATAATCGACAACTGAAACTTGAATTGTACTACTTCTAACTGGCTATTACTTCAACTTAGAAGCTTCATCTGTCTTCTACTATGGTGCTTTTAGTGTCTCCACATACCGCAGCACGCGACATAGCTTTGCAGACGATAAATGTAACCGTTTCAGACAGAAGAGCTTCCAATGTGACGATCTTGCTTTAAGTCGATTTGATAACAAATGACGAAAACGGACGGATTTCTAAGGTTCTTACTACATATGAACACCTTTCACATTCTCCCGTGCAACGCGGCTGCTAGTCCTCATTTCATGCAAAATCTTAAGGTCCTAGGTCATGTCCAAGCCACCAAAGCCGGCTAAAAAGTGAATAATCGACAACTGAAACTTGAATTTTATTACTTCTTACTGGCTATTACTTCAACTTAGAAGCTTATTCTGTGTTCTACTATGGTGCTTTTAGTCTCTCCGCAGACCGCAGCACGCGAAATAGTTTTGCAGACGATAAATGTAACTGTTTCAGAGAGAAGAGCGGCCAATGTGACAATGTGGCTTGAAGTCGATTCGATGACAAATGACGTTACCGGACGGCTTTCTCAGGTTTTTACTACATATGAGCACTTGTCACATTCTCCCATGCAACGCGGCTGCTAGTCCTCCTGTCATGCAAAATCTTAAGGTCCTATGTCATGTCCAAGCCACCAAAGGCGGCTAAAATGTGAATAATCGACAACTAAAAGTAGAATTGTACTACTTCTTACTGGCTATTACTTCAACTTAGAAGCTTCTTCTGTGTTCTACTATTATAGTGTCTTCGGATACCGTAGCACGCGACATAGCTTTGCAGACGATAAATGTAACCGTCTCAGAGAGAAAAGCGGCCAATGTGATGATCTGGCTTTAAGTCGATTTGATAACAAATGACGAAAACAGACGGATTTCTCAGGTTTTTACTACATATGAACTCTTTTCACATTCCCCAGTGCAACGCTATTGTTAGTCCTCTTTTCATGCAAAATCGTAAGGTCCTAGGTCATGTCCAAGCCACCAAAGTCGGCTAAAAAGTGAATAATCGACAACTAAAACTTGAATTGTACTACTTCTTACTGGCTATTACTTCAACTTAGAAGCTTCTTCTGTGTTCTACTATGGTGCTTTTAGTGTCTTCGCATACCGCAGCATGCGACATATCTTTGCAGACGATAAATGTAACCGTCTCAGAGAGAAAAGCGGCCAATGTGATGATCTGGCTTTAAGTCGATTCGATAACAAATGACGAAAACGGACGGATTTCTCAGGTTTTTACTACACATGAACACTTTTCACACTCTCCCGTGCAACGCGGCTGCTAGTCCTCTTTTCATGCAAAATAGTAAGGTACTAGGTCATGTCCAAGCCACCAAAGTCGGCTAAAAAGTGAATAATCGCCAACTAAAACTTGAATTGTACTACTTCTTACTGGCTATTACATCAACATAGAAGCTTCTTCTGTGTTATACTTTGGTGCTTTTAGTGTCTCCGCATACCGCAGCACGCGACATAGCTTTGCAGGCGATAAATGTAACCGTTTCAGACAGAAGAGCTTCCAATGTGACGATCTGGCTTTAAGTCGATTTGATAACAAATGACGAAAACGGACGGATTTCTAAGGTTTTTACTACATATGAACACTTTTCACATTCTCCCGTGCAACGCGGCTGCTAGTCCCTCATTTCATGCAAAATCTTAAGGTCCTAGGTCATGTCCAAGCCACCAAAGCCGGCTAAAAAGTGAATAATCGACAACTGAAACTTGAATTGTACTACTTCTTACTGGCTATTACTTCAACCTAGAAGCTTATTCTGTGTTCTACTATGGTGCTTTTAGTGTCTCCGCATACCGCAGCACGCGAAATAGCTTTGCAGACGATAAATGTAACCGTCTCAGAGAGAAAAGCGGCCAATGTGTCGATCTGAATTTAAGTCGATTCGATAACAAATGACGAAAACGGACGGATTTCTCAGGTTTTTACTACATATGAACACTTTTCACATTTTCCCGTGCAACGCGGCTGCTAGTCTTCCTTTCATGCAAAATCGTAAGGTCCTAGGTCGTGTCCAAGCCACCAAAGTCGGCTAAAAAGTGAATAATCGACAACTAAAACTTGAATTGTACTACTTCTTACTGGCTATTACATCAACATAGAAGCTTCTTCTGTGTTCTACTATGGTGCTTTCAGTGTTTCCGCATACCGAGGCCACGCGACATAGCTTTGCAGACGATAAGTACAACCGTTTCAGAGAGAAAAGCGGCCAATGTGACGATCTGGCTTTAAGTCGGTTCGATAACAAATGACGAAAACGGACGGATTTCTCAGGTATTTACTACATATGAACACTTTTCACATTCTCCCGTGCAACGCACCTGCTAGTCCTCCTTCCATGCAAAATCTTAAGTTCCCAGCTCATGTCCAAGGAAACAAAAAAGTGTAAAAAGTCAATAATCGATACCTAAAACTTGAATTGTACTACTTCTTACTGGCTATTACATCAACTTAGAACTTTCTTCTGTGTTCTACTATGGAGCTTTTAGTGTCTCCGGATACCGCAGCATGCGACATAGCTTTGCAGACGATAAGTACAACCGTCTCAGAGAGAAAAGCGGCCAATGTGACGATCTGGCCTTAAGTCGATTCGATAACAAATGACGAAAACGGTTGGATTTCTCAGGTTTTTACTACATATGAGCACTTTTCAAATTCTCCCGTGCAACGCGGCTGCTAGTCCTCCTTTCATGAAGAATCTTAAGTTCCTAGCTCATGTCCAAGGCACCAAAGCCAGCCAAAAAGTCAATAATCGATACCTAAAACTTGAATTGTACTATTTCTTACTACCTATTACATCAACTTAGATGCTTCATCTGTGTTCTACTATGGTGCTTTTAGTGTCTCCGCATACCGCAGCACGCTACATAGCTTTGCAGACGATAAGTACAACCGTATCATAGAGAAGAGCGGCCAATGTGACGATCTGGCTTTAAGTCGATTCGATAACAAATGACGAAAACGGACGGATTTCTCAGGTTTTTACTACATATGAACACCTTTCACATTCTCCCGTGCAACTCGGCTGCTAGTCCTCCTTTAATGCAGAATCTTAAGGTCCTATCTCATGTCTAAGGCACCAAAGCCAGCTAAAAGGTCAATAATCGATACCTGAAACTTGAATTTTACTACTCCTTACTGGCTATTACATCAACATAGAAACTTCATCTGTGTTCTACTATGGTGCTTTTAGTGTCTCCGCATAACGCAGCACGCGACATAGCTTTGCGGACGATAAGTACAACCGTTTCTGAGAGAAGAGCGGCCAATGTGACGATCTGGCTTTAAGTCGATTCGATAACAAATGACGAAAACGGACGGATTTCTCAGGTTTTTACTACATATGAACACTTTTCACATTCTCCCGTGAAACACGGCTGCTAGTCCTCCTTTCATGAAGAATCTTAAGTTCCTAGCTCATGTCCAAGGCACCAAAGCCAGGTAAAAAGTCAATAATCGATACCTAAAACTTGAATTGTACTATTTTTTACTAGCTATTACATCAACTTAGATGCTTCATCTGTGTTCTGCTATGGTGCGTTTAGTGTCTCCGCATACCGCAGCACGCGACTTAGGTTTGCAGACGATAAATGTAACCGTTTCAGACAGAACAGTAGCCAAATAGACGATCGGGCTTTAAGTCGATTCGATATCAAATGACGAACACGGACGGATTTCTCAGGTTTTTACTACACATGAACACTTTTCACATTCTCCCGTGCAGCGCGGCTGCTAGTCCTCCGTTCATGCAGAATCTTAAGTTCCTAGCTCATGTCCAAGGCACCAAAAAAGGGTAAAAAGTCAATAATCGATAGCTAAAACTTCAATTTTACTACTTCTTACTGGCTATTACATCAACTTAGAAGCTTCAGCTGTGTTCTACTATGGTGCTTTTAGTGTCTCCGCATACCGCAGCACGCGACATAGCCTTGCGGACGATAAGGACAACCGTTTCAGAAAGAAGAGCGGCCAATGTGACGATCTGGATTTAAGTCGATTTCATAACAAATGACGAAAACGGACGGATTTCTCAGGTTTTTACTACATATGAACACTTTTCACATTCTCCCGTGCAACTCGGCTGCTAGTCCTCCTTTCATGCAGAATCTGAAGGTCCTAGCTCATGTCCAAGGCACCAAAGCCAGCTAAAAAGTCAATAATCGATACCTAAAAGTTGAATTGTAGTACTTCTTACTGGCTATTACATCAACTTAAAAGCTTCATCTGTGTTCTACTATGGTGCTTTTAGTGTCTCCGTACATCGCAGCACGCGACATAGGTTTGCGGACGATAAGTACAACCGTTTCAGGAGAAGAGCGGCGAATGTGACGATCTGGCTTTAAGTCGATTCGATAACAAATTACGAAAACGGACAGATTTCTCAGGTTTTTACTACATATGAACACTTTTCTCATTCTCCCGTGCAACTCGGCTGCTAGTCCTCCTTTCATGCAGAATCTTAAGGTCCTAGCTCATGTCCAAGGCACCAAAGCCAGCTAAAAAGTCAATAATCGATACCTAAAACTTGAATTGTACTACTTCTTAAAGGCTATTACTTCAAATTAGAAGCTTCATCTGTGTTCTACTATGGTGCTTTTAGTGTCTCCGCAAACCGCAGCACGCGACATAGCTTTGCGGACGATAAGTACAACCGTTTCAGAGAGAAGAGCGGCCAATGTGACGATCTGGCTTTAAGACGATTCGATAACAAATGACGAAAACGGAGAGGATTTCTCATGTTTTTACTACATATGAACACTTTTCACATTCTCCCGTGCAACTCGGCTGCTAGTCCTCCTTTCATGCAGAATCTTAAGGTCCTAGCTCATGTCCAAGGCACCAAAGCCACCTAAAAAGTCAATAATCGATACCTAAAACTTGAATTGTACTACTTCTTAATGGCTATTACTTCAAATTAGAAGCTTCATCTGTGTTCTACTATGGTGCTTTTAGTGTCTCCGCAAACCGCAGCACGCGACATAGCTTTGCGGACGATAAGTACAACCGTTTCAGAGAGAAGAGCGGCCAATGTGACGATCTGGCTTTAAGTCGATTCGATAACAAATGACGAAAACGGACAGGATTTCTCATGTTTTTACTACATATGAACACTTTTCACATTTTCCCGTGCAACGCGGCTGCTAGTCTTCCTTTCATGCAAAATCGTAAGGTCCTAGGTCGTGTCCAAGCCACCAAAGTCGGCTAAAAAGTCAATAATCGATACCTAAAACTTGAATTGTACTACTTCTTAATGGCTATTACTTCAAATTAGAAGCTTCATCTGTGTTCTACTATGGTGCTTTTAGTGTCTCCGCAAACCGCAGCACGCGACATAGCTTTGCGGACGATAAGTACAACCGTTTCAGAGAGAAGAGCGGCCAATGTGACGATCTGGCTTTAAGTCGATTCGATAACAAATGACGAAAACTTACAGGATTTCTCATGTTTTTACTACATATGAACACTTTTCTCATTCTCCCGTGCAACTCGGCTGCTAGTCCACCGTTCATGCAGAATCTTAAGTTCCTAGCTCATGTCCAAGGCACCAAAAAAGGGTAAAAGTTCAATAATCGATAGCTAAAACTTCAATTTTACTACTTCTTACTGGCTATTACATCAACTTAGAAGCTTCATCTGTGTTCTACTATGGTGCTTTTAGTGTCTCCGCATACCGCAGCACGCGACATAGCCTTGCGGATGATAAGGACAACCGTTTCAGAAAGAAGAGCGGCCAATGTGACGATCTGGATTTAAGTCGATTCGATAACAAATTACGAAAACAAACAGATTTCTCATTTTTTTACTACATATGAACACTTTTCTCATTCTCCCGTGCAACTCGGCTGCTAGTCCTCCTTTCATGCAGAATCTTAAGGTCCTAGCTCATGTCCAAGGCACCAAAGCCAGCTAAAAAGTCAATAATCGATACTTAAAACTTGAATTGTACTACTTCTTAATGGCTATTACTTCAAATTAGAAGCTTCATCTGTGTTCTACTATGGTGCTTTTAGTGTCTCCGCAAACCGCAGCACGCGACATAGCATTGCGGACGATAAGTACAACCGTTTCAGAGAGAAGAGCGGCCAATGTGACGATCTGGCTTTAAGTCGATTCGATAACAAATGACGAAAACGGACAGGATTTCTCATGTTTTTACTACATATGAACACTTTTCACATTCTCCCATGCAACTCTCTTGCTAGTCCTCCTTTCATGCAGAATCTTATGTTCCTAGCTCATGTCCAAGGCACCAAAGCCAGCTAAAACGTCAATAATCGATACCTAAAACTTGAATTTTACTACTTCTTTCTAGCTATTACATCAACTTAGATGCTTCATCTGTGTTCTACTATGGTGCTTTTGGTGTCTCCGCGTACCGCACCACGCGACATAGCTTTGCAGACGATAAATGTAACCGTTTCAGTCAGAAGAGCGGCCAATGTGACGATCTGGCTTTAGGTCGATTCGATAAGAAGTGACGAAAACGGACGGACTTCTCAGGTTTTTACTACGTATGAACACTTTTCACATTCTCCTGTGCAACTCGGCTGCTAGTCTTCCTTTCATGCACAATCTTAAGTTCCTAGCTCATGTCCAAGGCACCAAAGAAGGGTAAAAAGTCAATAATCGATACCTAAAACTTGAATTGTACTACTTCTTACTGGCTATTACATCAACTTAGAAGCTTCATCTGTGTTCTACTATGGTGCTTTTAGTGTCTCCGCATACCGCAGCACGCGACATAGCCTTGCGGACGATAAGGACAACCGTTTCAGAGAGAAGAGCAGCCAATGTGACGATCTCGATTTAAGTCGATTTCATGACAAATGACGAAAACGGAAGAATTTCTCAGGTTTTTACTACATATGAACACTTTTCACATTCTCCCGAGCAACTCGGCTGCTAGTCCTCCTTTGATGCAGAATCTGAAGGACCTAGCTCATGTCCAAGGCACCAAAGCCAGCTAAAAAGTCAATAATCGATACCTATAACTTGAATTGTTCTACTTCTTAATGGAGATTACATCAACTTAGAAGCTTCATCTGTGTTCTACTATGGTGCTTTTAGTGTCTCCCCATATCGCAGCGGGCGACATAGCTTTGCGGACGATAAGTACAACCGTTTCAGGAGAAGAGCGGCGAATGTGACGATCTGGCTTTAAGTCGATTCGATAACAAATTACGAAAACGGACATATTTCTCATGTGTTTACTACATATGAACACTTTTCTCATTCTCCCGTGCAACTCGGCTGCTAGTCCTCCTTTCATGCAGAATCTTAAGGTCCTAGCTCATGGCCAAGGCACCAAAGCCAGCTAAAAAGTCAATAATCGATACCTAAAACTTGAATTGTACTACTTCTTAATGGCTATTACTTCAAATTAGAAGCTTCATCTGTGTTCTACTATGGTGCTTTTAGTGTCTCCGCATTCCGCAGCACGCGACATAGCCTTGCGGACGATAAGGACAACCGATTCAGAGAGAATAGCAGCCAATGTGACGATCTGAATTTAAGTCGATTTCATAACAAATGAAGAAAACGGAAGGATTTCTCAGGTTTTTACTACATATGAACACTTTTCACATTCTCCCGAGCAACTCGGCTGTAGTCCTCCTTTGATGCAGAATCTGAAGGTCCTAGCTCATGTCCAAGGCAACAAAGCCAGCTAAAAAGTCAATAATCGATACCTAAAACTTTAATTGTACTACTACTTAATGGCTATTACATCAACTTAGAAGCTTCATCTGTGTTCTACTATGGTGCTTTTAGTGTCTCCGCATATCGCAGCACGCGACATAGCTTTGCGGACGATAAGTACAACCGTTTCAGGAGAAGAGCGGCGAATGTGACGATCTGGCTTTAAGTCGATTCGATAACAAATTACGAAAACGGACAGATTTCTCAGGTGTTTACTACATATGAACACTTTTCTCATTCTCCCGTGCAACTCGGCTGCTTGTCCTCCTTTCATGCAGAATCTTAAGGTCCTAGCTCATGTCCAAGGCACAAAAGCCAGCTAAAACGTCAATAATCGATACCTAAAACTTGAATTGTACTACTTCTTAATGGCTATTACTTCAAATTAGAAGCTTCATCTGTGTTCTACTATGGTGCTTTTAGTGTCTCCGCGTACCGCACCACGCGACATAGCTTTGCAGACGATAAATGTAACCGTTTCAGTCAGAAGAGCGGCCAATGTGACGATCTGGGTTTAAGTCGATTCGATAACAAATAACGAAAACGGACGGATTTCTCAGGTTTTTATTACATATGATCACTTTTCATATTGTCCCATGCAACGCGGCTGCTAGTCCTCCTTTCATGCAAAATCTTTAGTTTCTAGATCATGTCCAAGGCAACAAAGATGGGTAAAAAGTCAATAATCGATAACAGAACTTGAATTATACTACTTCATACTAACTATTATATCAACTTAGAAGCTTCATCTGTGTTCTACTATGGTGCTTTTAGTGTCTCCGCATACCGCAGCACGCGACATAGCTTTGCAGACGATAAGTAAAACCGTTTCAGAGAGAAGAGTGGCCAATGTGACGATCTGGCTTTAAGTCGATTTCATAACAAATGACGAAAACGGAAGGATTTCTCAGGTTTTTACTACATATGAACACTTTTCACATTCTCCCGAGCAACTCGGCTGTAGTCCTCCTTTGATGCAGAATCTGAAGGTCCTAGCTCATGTCCAAGGCACAAAAGCCAGCTAAAAAGTCATTAATCGATTCCTATAACTTGAATTGTACTACTACTTAATGGCTATTACATCAACTTAGAAGCTTCATCTGTGTTCTACTACGGTGCTTTTAGTGTCTCCGCATACCGCAGCACGCGACATAGCTTTGCAGACGATAAGTACAACCCTTTCAGAGAGAAGAGCGGCAAATGTGACGATCTGGCTTTAAGTCGATTCGATAACAAATGACGAAAACGGACGGATTTCTCAGGTTTTTACTACATATGAACACTTTTCACATTCTCCCGTGCAACGCGGCTGCTAGTCTTCCTTTCATGCAAAATCTTAAGGTCCTAGGTCATGTCCAAGCCACCAAAGCCGTCTTAAAAGTGAATAATCGACAACTAAAACTTGAATTGTACTACTTCTTACTGACTATTACATCAACTTAGAAGCTTCATCTGTGTTCTACTATGGTGCTTTTAATGTCTCCGCATACCGCAGCACGTGTCATAGCTTTGCAGACGATAAGTACAATCGTTTCAGAGAGAAGAGCGGCCAATGTGGCAATCTGGCTTTAAGTCGATTCGATAACAAATGACGAAAATGGACGGATTTCTCAGGTTTTTACTACGTATGAACACTTTTCACATTCTCCTGTGCAACTCGGCTGCTAGTCCTCCTTTCATGCACAATCTTAAGTTCCTAGCTCATGTCCAAGGCACCAAAGAAGGGTAAAAAGTCAATAATCGATACCTAAAACTTGAATTGTACTACTTCTTACTGGCTATTACATCAACTTAGAACTTCATCTGTGTTCTACTATGATGCTTTTAGTGTCTCCCCATACCGCAGCACGCGACATACTTTTGCAGATGATAAGTACAACCGTTTCAGAGAGAAGAGCGGCCAATGTGACGATCTGGCTTTAAGTCGATTCGAAAACAAATGACGAAAACGGACGGATTTCTCAGGTTTTTACTACATATGATCACTTTTCACATTGTCCCATGCAACGCGGCTGCTAGTCCTCCTTTCATGCAAAATCTTTAGTTTCTAGCTCATGTCCATGGCACCAAAGATGGGTAAAAAGTCAATAATCGATAACATAACTTGAATTATACTGCTTCATACTGACTATTACATCAACTTAGAAGCTTCATCTGTGTTTTACTATGGTGCTTTTAGTGTCTCCGCATACCGCAGCACGCGACATAGCTTTGCAGACGATAAGTACAACCGTTTCAGAGAGAAAAGCGGCAAATGTGACGATCTGGCTTTAAGTCGATTCTATAACAAATGACGAAAACGGACGGATTTCTCAGGTTTTTACTACATATCAACACTCTTCACATTCTCCCGTGCAACTCGGCTGCTAGTCCTCCTTTCATGAAGAAACTTAAGTTCCTAGCTCATGTCCAAGGCACCAAAGCCAGCTAAAAAGTCAATAATCGATACCTAAAACTTGAATTGTACTACTATTTAATGGCTATTACATCAACTTAGAAGCTTCATCTGTGTTCTACTATGGTGCTTTTAGTGTCTCCGCATATCGCAGCACGCGACATAGCTTTGCGGACGATAAGTACAACCGTTTCAGGAGAAGAGCGGCGAATGTGACGATCTGGCTTTAAGTCGATTCGATAACAAATTACGAAAACGGACAGATTTCTCAGGTGTTTACTACATATGAACACTTTTCTCATTCTCCCGTGCAACTCGGCTGCTAGTCCTCCTTTCATGCAGAATCTTAAGGTCCTAGCTCATGTCCAAGGCACCAAAGCCAGCTAAAAAATCAATAATCGATACCTTAAACTTGAATTGTACTACTTCTTAATGGCTATTACTTCAAATTAGAAGCTTCATCTGTGTTCTACTATGGTGCTTTTAGTGTCTCCGCATACCGCAGCACGCGACATAGCTTTGCGGACGATAAGTAGAACCGTTTCAGAGAGAAGAGCGGCCAATGTGACGATCTGGGTTTAAGTCGATTCGATAACAAATAACGAAAACGGACGGATTTCTCAGGATTTTACTACATATGAAGACTTTTCACATTCTCCCATGCAACTCTGCTGCTAGTCCTCCTTTCATGCAGAATCTTAAGCTCCTAGCTCATGTCCAAGACACCAAAGCCAGCTAAAACGTCAATAATCAATACCTAAAACTTGAATTTTACTACTTCTTTCTAGCTATTACATCAACTTAGATGCTTCATCTGTGTTCTACTATGGTGCTTTTAGTGTCTCCGCGTACCGAACCACGCGACATAGCTTTGCAGACGATAAATGTAACCGTTTCAGTCAGAAGAGCGGCCAATGTGACGATCTGGGTTTAAGTCGATTCGATAACAAATGACGAAAACGGACGGATTTCTCAGGTTTTTACTACATATGATCACTTTTCACATTGTCCCATGCAACGCGGCTGCTAGTCCTCCTTTCATGCAAAATCTTTAGTTTCTAGCTCATGTCCAAGGCACCAAAGATGGGTAAAAAGTCAACAATCGATAACAGAACTTGAATTATACTACTTCATACTAACTATTATATCAACTTAGAAGCTTCATTTGTGTTCTACTATGGTGCTTTTAGTGTCTCCGCATACCGCAGCACGCGACATAGCTTTGCAGACGATAAGTACAACCGTTTCAGAGAGAAGAGCGGCAAATGTGACGATCTGGCTTTAAGTCGATTCGATAACAAATGACGAAAACGGACGGATTTCTCAGGTTTTTACTACATATGAACACTTTTCACATTCTCCCGTGCAACGCGGCTGCTAGTCTTCCTTTCATGCAAAATCTTAAGGTCCTAGGTCATGTCCAAGCCACCAAAGCCGGCTAAAAAGTGAATAATCGACAACTAAAACTTGAATTGTACTACTTCTTACTGACTATTACATCAACTTAGAAGCTTCATCTGTGTTCTACTATGGTGCTTTTAGTGTCTCCGCATACCGCAGCACGCGACATAGCTTTGCAGACGATAAGTAAAACCGTTTCAGAGAGAAGAGTGCCCAATGTGACGATCTGGCTTTAAGTTGATTCGATAACTAATGACGAAAACGGACGGATTTCTCAGGTTTGTACTACATATGAACACTTTTCACATTCTCCCGTGCAACTCGGATGCTAGTCCTCCTTTCATGAAGAAACTTAAGTTCCTAGCTCATGTCCAAAGCACCTAAGCCAGCTAAAAAGTCAATAATCGATACCTAAAACTTGAATTGTACTATTTCTTACTAGCTATTACATCAACTTAGATGCTTCATCTGTGTTCTACTATGGTGCTTTTAATGTCTCCGCATACCGCAGCACGTGTCATAGCTTTGCAGACGATAAGTACAATCGTTTCAGAGAGAAGAGCGGCAAATGTGACGATCTGGCTTTAAGTCGATTCGATAACAAATGACGAAAACGGACGGATTTCTCAGGTTTTTACTACATATGAACACTTTTTACATTCTCCCATGCACACGTGGCTGCTAGTCCTCCTTTCATGCAAAATCTTAATATCCTAACTCATGTCCAAGGCACCAAAGAAGGGTAAAAAGTCAATAATCGATACCTAAAACTTGAATTGTACTACTTCTTACTGGCTATTACATCAACTTAGAAACTTCATCCGTGTTCTACTATGGTGCTTTTAGGGTCTCCACATACCGCAGCACGCGACATAGCTTTGCAGACGGTAAGTACAACCGTTTCAGAGAGAAGAGCGGCCAATGTGGCGATCTGGCTTTAAGTCGATTCGATAACAAATGACGAAAACGGACGGATTCTCAGGTTTTTACTACATATGAACACTTTTCACATTCTCCTGTGCAACTCGGCTACTAATCCTCCTTTCATGCAGAATCTTAAGGTCCTAGCTCATGTCCAAGGCACCAAAGAAGAGAAAAAGTCAATAATCGATAACAAAAACTTGAATTGTACTACTTCATACTGACTATTACATCAACTTGGAAGCTTCATCTGTGTTTTACTATGGTGCTTTTAGTGTCTCCGCATACCGCAGCACGCGACATAGCTTTGCAGACGATAAGTACAACCGTTCCAGAGAGAATAGCGGCAAATAGGACGATCTGGCTTTAAGTCGATTCGATAACAAATGACGAAAACGGACGGATTTCTCAGGTTTTACTACATATGAACACTTTTCGCATTCTCCGGTGCAACGTGGCTGCTAGTCTTCCTTTCATGCAAAATTTTATGGTTCCACCTCATGTCCATGCAACCAAAGCCGGCTAAAAAGTGAATAATCGACAACTAAAACTTCATTTGTACTACTTCTTACTGGCTATTACTTCAACATAGAAGCTTCTTCAGTGTTCTACTATGGTGCTTTTAGGGTCACCACATACCGCAGCACGCGACATAGCTTTGCAGACGATAAGTACAACCGTTTCAGAGAGAAGAGCGGCCAATGTGACGATCTTGCTTTAAATCGATTCGATAACAAATGACGAAAACGGATGGATTTCTCAGGTTCTTACTACATATGAACACTTTTCACATTCTCCCGTGCAACGCGGCTGCTAGTCTTCCTTTCATGCAAAATCTTAAGGTCCTAGGTCATGTCCAAGCCACCAAAGCCGGCTAAAAAGTTGATAATCGACAACTAAAACTTAAATAGTACTACCTCTTACTGGCTATTACTTCAACTTAGAAGCTTCTTCTGTGTTCTAATATGGTGCTTTTAGTGTCTCCGCATACCGCAGCACGCGACATAGCTTTGCAGACGATAAATCGTCTCAGAGAGAAAACCGGCCAATGTGACGATCTGGCTTTATGTCGATACGATAACAAATGACGAAAACCCACGGATTTCTCAGGTTTTTACTACATATGAATACTTTTCACATTCTCCCGTGCAACGCGGCTGCTAGTCCTCCTTTCATGTAAAATCTTAAGGTTCCACCTCATGTCCAAGCCACCAAAGCCGGCTAAAAAGTGAATAATTGATAACTAAAACTTGAATTGTACTACTTCTTACTGGCTATTACTTCAACTTAGAAGCTTCTTCTCTGTTCTACTATGGTGCTTTTAGTGTCTCCGCATACCGCAGCACGCGACATAGCTTTGCAGACGATAAATGTAACCGTTTCAGAGAGAAGAGCGGCCAATGTGACGATCTGGCTTTAAATCGATTCCACAACAAATGACGAAAACGGACGGATTTCTCAGGTTTTTACTACATATGAACACTTTTCACATTCTCCCGTGCACACGCGGCTGCTAGTCCTCCTTTCATGCAAAATCTTAATATCCTAACTCATGTCCAAGGCACAAAAGAAGGGTAAAAAGTCAATAATCGATACCTAAAACTTGAATTGTATTACTTCTTACTGGCTATTACATCAACTTAGAAACTTCATCCGCGTTCTACTATGGTGCTTTCAGGGTCACCACATACCGCAGCACGCGACATAGCTTTGCAGACGATAAGTACAACCGTTTCAGAGAGAAGAGCGGCCAATGTGACGATCTTGCTTTGAATCGATTCGATAACAAATGACGAAAACGGATGGATTTCTCAGGTTCTTACTACATATGAACACTTTTCACATTCTCCTGTGCAACGCGGCTGCTAGTCTTCCTTTCATGCAAAATCTTAAGGTCCTAGGTCATGTCCAAGCCACCAAAGCCGGCTAAAAAGTTGATAATCGACAACTAAAACTTAAATAGTACTACCTCTTATTGGCTATTACTTCAACTTAGAAGCTTCTTCTGTGTTCTAATATGGTGCTTTTAGTGTCTCCGCATACCGCAGCACGCGACATAGCTTTGCAGACGATAAATCGTCTCAGAGAGAAAACCGGCCAATGTGACGATCTGGCTTTATGTCGATACGATAACAAATGACGAAAACCCACGGATTTCTCAGGTTTTTACTACATATGAATACTTTTCACATTCTCCCGTGCAACGCGGCTGCTAGTCCTCCTTTCATGTAAAATCTTAAGGTTCCACCTCATGTCCAAGCCACCAAAGCCGGCTAATAAGTGAATAATCGATAACTAAAACTTGAATTGTACTACTTCTTACTGGCTATTACTTCAACTTAGAAGCTTCTTCTCTGTTCTACTATGGTGCTTTTAGTGTCTCCGCATACCGCAGCACGCGACATAGCTTTGCAGACGATAAATGTAACCGTTTCAGAGAGAAGAGCGGCCAATGTGACGATCTGGCTTTAAATCGATTCCACAACAAATGACGAAAACGGACGGATTTCTCAGGTTTTTACTACATATGAACACTTTTCACATTCTCCCGTGCAACGCGGCTGCTAGACTTCCTTTCATGCAAAATCCTAATGTCCTAGGACATGTCCAAGCCAGCAAAGCCGGTAAAAAAGTGATTAATCGACAACTAAAACTTAAATAGTACTACTTCTTACTGGCTATTACTTCAACTTAGAAGCTTCTTCTGTGTTCTAATATGGTGCTTTTAGTGTCTCCGTATACCGCAGCACGCGACATAGCTTTGCAGACGATAAATCGTCTCAGAGAGAAAAGCGACCAATGTGACGATCTGGCTTTAAGTCGATACGATAACAAATGACGAAAACCCACGGATTTCTCAGGTTTTTACTACATATGAACACTTTTCACATTCTACCGTGCAACGCGGCTGCTAGTCCTCCTTTCATGCAAAATCTTAAGGTCCTAGGTCATGTCCAAGCCACCAAAGCCGGCTAAGAATTGAATAATCGACAACTAAAACTTGAATTGTACTACTTCTTACTGGCTATTACTTCAACTTAGAAGCTTCATCTGTGTTCTTCTATGGTCTTTTTAGTGTTTCCTCATACCGCAGCACGCGACATAGCTTTGCAGACGACAATTGTAACCGTTTCAGAGAGAAGAGCGGCCAATGTGACGATCTGGCTTTAAATCGATTCGATAACAAATGACGAAAACGGACGGATTTCTCAGGTTTTTACTACATATGAACACTTTTCACATTCTCCCGTGCAACGCGGCTGCTAGTCCTCCTTTCATGCAAAATCTTAAGGTCCTAGGTCATGTCCAAGCCACCAAAGACGGCTAAAAAGTGAATAATCGACAACTAAAACTTGAATTGTACTACTTCTTACTGGCTATTACTTCAACTTAAAAGCTCCTTCTGTGTTCTACTATGATGCTTTTAGTGTTTCCGCATACCGCAGCACGCGACATAGCTTTGCAGACGAAAAATGTAACCGTCTCAGAGAGAAAAGCGGCCAATGTGACGATCTGGCTTTAAGTCGATTCGATAACAAATAACGAAAATGGACAGATTTCTCAGGTTTTTACTACATATGAACACTTTTCACATTCTCCCATGCAACGCGGCAGCTAGTCCTCCATTCATGCAAAATCTTAAGGTCCTAGGTCATGTCCAAGCCACCAAAGCCGGCTAAAAAGTGATTAATCGACAACTAAACTTCAATTGTACTACATTTTACTAGCTATTACTTCAACTTATAAGCTTCTTATGTGTTCTAATATGGTGCTTTTAGTGTTTCCGCATACCGCAGCACGCGACATAGCTTTGCAGACGATAAATGTAACCGTTCAGAGATAAGAGCGGCCAATGTGACGTTCTGGCTTTAAATCGATTCGATAACAAATGACAAAAACGGACGGATTTCTCAGGTTTTTACTACATATGAACACTTTTCACATTGTCCCGTGCAACGCGGCGCTAGTCTTCCTTTCATGCAAAATTTTAAGGTCCTAGGTCATGTCCAACCCACCAAAGCCTGCTAGAAAGTGATTAATCGACAACTACAACTTGAATTGTACTACTTCTTACTTGCTATTACTTCAACTTATAAGCTTCTTCTGTGTTCTAATATGGTGCTTTTAGTGTCTCCGCATACCGCAGCACGCGACATAGCTTTGCAGACGATAAATGTAACCGTTTCAGAGAGAAAAGCGGCCAATGTGACGATCTGGCTTTAAATCGATTCGATAGCAAATGACGAAAACGGACGGATTTCTCAGGTTTTTACTACATATGAACACTTTTCACATTCTCCCGTGCAACGCGGCTGCTAGTCTTCCTTTCCTGCAAAAGTATGAGGTCCTAGGACATGTCCAAGCCACCAAAGCCGGTTAAAAAGTGATTAAACGACAACTAAAACTTAAATAGTACTACTTTTTACTGGCTATTACTTCAACTTAGAAGCTTCTTCTCTGTTCTACTATGGTGCTTTTAGTGTTTCCGCATACCGCAGCACGCGACATAGCTTTGCAGACGAGAAGTGCAACCGTTTCGGAGAGAAAAGCGCCCACTGTGACGGTCTGGCTTTAAATCGATTCAATAACAAATGACGAAAACGGACGGATTTCTCAGGTTTTTACTACATATGAACACTCTTCACATTCTCCCGTGCAACGCGGCTGCTAGTCTTCCTTTCATGCAAAATCTTAAGGTCCTACGACATGTACAAGCCACCAAAGTCGCTTAAAAAGTGATTAATCGACAACTAAAACTTAAATAGTACTACTTCTTACTGGCTATTACTTCAACTTAGAAGCTTCTTCTGTGTTCTAATATGGTGCTTTTAGTGTCTCTGCATACCGCAACACGCGACATAGCTTTGCAGACGATAAATGTAACCGTATCAGAGAGAAAAGCGGCCTATGTGACTATCTGGCTTTAAGTCGATACGATAACATTATGATGAAAACCCAAGGATTACTCAGGTTTTTACTACATATGAACACTTTTCACATTCTCCCGTGCAACGCGGCTGCTAGTCCTCCTTTCATGCAAAATCTTAAGGTCCTAGGTCATGTCCTAGCCACCAAAGCCGGCTAAAAAGTGAATAATCGACAACTAAAACTTGAATTTTACTACTTCTTACTGGCTATTACTTCAACTTAAAAGCTCCTTCTGTGTTCTACTATGATGCTTTAAGTGTCTCCGCATACCGCAGCACGCGACATAGCTTTGCAGACGAAAAATGTAACCGTCTCAGAGAGAAAAGCGGCCAATGTGACAATCTGGCGTTAAGTCGATTCGATAACAAATGACGAAAATGGACAGATTTCTCAGGTTTTTACTACATATGAACACTTTTCACATTCTCCCATGCAACGCGGCAGGTAGTCCTCCATTCATGCAAAATCTTAAGGTCCTAGGTCATGTCCAAGCCACCAAAGCCGGCTAAAAAGTGAATAATCGACAACTAAAACTTGAATTGTACTACTTCTTACTGGCTATTACTTCAACATAGAAGCTTCTTCTGTGTTCTAATATGGTGCTTTTAGTGCCTCCGCATACCGCAGCACGCGACATAGCTTTGCAGACGATAAATGTAACCGTCTCAGAGAGAAAAGCAGCCAATGTGTCGATCTGAATTTAAGTCGATTCGATAACAAATGACGAAAACGGACGGATTTCTCAGGTTTTTACTACATATGAACACTTTTCACATTCTCCCGTGCAACGCGGCTGCTAGTCCTCCTTTCATGCAAATCCTTAAGGTCCTAGGTCATATCCAAGCCACCAAAGCCGTCTAAAATGTGAATAATCAATAATTAAAACTAGAATTGTACTACTTCTTACTGGCTATTACTTCAACTTAGAAACTTATTCTGAGTTCTACTGTGGTGCTTTTAGTGTTTCCGTATACCGCAGCATTCGACATGGCTTTGCAGACGATAAATGTAACCGTTTCAGAGAGAAGAGCGACCATTGTGACGATCTGGCTTTAAATCGATTCGATAACAAATGACGAAAACGGACGGATTTCTCAGGTTTTTACTACATATGAACACTTTTCACATTCTCCCGTGCAACGCGGCTGCTAGTCTTCCTTTCTTGCAAAATCTTAAGGTCCTAAGACATGTCCAAGCCACCAAAGCCGGTTAAAAGGTGATTCAACGACAACTAAAACTTAAATAGTACTACTTTTTACTGGCTATTACTTCAACTTAGAAGCTTCTTCTCTGTTCTACTATGGTGCTTTTAGTGTTTCCGCATACCGCAGCACGCAACATAGCTTTGCAGACGATAAATGTAACCGTTTCGGAGAGAAGAGCGGCCACTGTGACGATCTGGCTTTAAATCGATTCGATAACAAATGACGAAAACGGACGGATTTCTCAGGTTTTTACTACATATGAACACTTTTCACATTCTCCCGTGCAACGCGGCTGCTAGTCTTCCTTTCATGCAAAATCTTAAGTTTCCACCTCATGTCCAAGCCACCAAAGCCGGCTAAAAAGTGAATAATCGATAACTAAAACTTGAATTGTACTACTTCTTACTGGCTATTACTTCAACCTAGTGCTTCTTCTGTGTTCTACTATGGTGCTTTTAGTGTCTCCGCATACCGCAGCACGCGACATAGCTTTGCACACGATTAATGTAACCGTCTCAGAGAGAAAAGCGGCCAATATGACGATCGGGCTTTAAGTCGATTCGATAACAAATGACGAAAACGGACGGATTCCTCAGGTTTTTACTACATATGAACACTTTTCACATTCTCCCGTGCAACGCGGCTACTAGTCCTCCTTTCATGCAAAATCGTAAGGTCCTACGTCATGTCCAAGCCACCAAAGCCGGCTAAAAAGTGAATAATCGACAACTAAAACTTGAATTGTACTACTTCTTACTGGCTATTACTTCAACTTAGAAGCTTCTTCTGTGTTCTACTATGGTGCTTTTAGTGTTTCCGCATAACGCAGCACGCGACATAGCTTTGCAGACCATAAATGTAACCGTTTCAGAGAGAAGAGCGGCCAATGTGGCGATCTGGCTTTAAATCGATTCGATAACAAATGACGAAAACGGACGGATTTCTCAGGTTTTTACTACATATGAACACTTTTCACATTCTCCCGTGCAACGCGGCTGCTAGTCTTCCTTTCTTGCAAAATCTTAAGGTCCTAAGACATGTCCAAGCCACCAAAGCCGGTTAAAAAGTGATTCAACGACAACTAAGACTTAAATAGTACTACTTTTTACTGGCTATTACTTCAACTTAGAAGCTTCTTCTGTGTTCTACTATGGTGCTTTTAGTGTTTCCGCATAACGCAGCACGCGACATAGCTTTGCAGACCATAAATGTAACCGTTTCAGAGAGAAGAGCGGGCAATGTGGCGATCTGGCTTTAAATCGATTCGATAACAAATGACGAAAACGGACGGATTTCTCAGGTTTTTACTACATATGAACACTTTTCACATTCTCCCGTGCAACGCGGCTGCTAGTCTTCCTTTCATGCAAAATCTTAAGGTTCCACCTCATGTCCAAGCCACCAAAGCTGGCTAAAACGTGAATAATCGATAACTAAAACTTGAATTGTACTACTTCTTACTGGCGATTACTTAGACTTAGAAGCTTCTTCTGTGTTCTACTATGGTGCTTTTAGTGTCTCCGCATACCGCAGCACGCGACATAGCTTTGCACACGATTAATGTAACCGTCTCAGAGAGAAATGCGGCCAATATGACGATCGGGCTTTAATCGATTCGATAACAAATGACGAAAACGGACGGATTTCTCAGGTTTTTACTACATATGAACACTTTTCACATTCTCCCGTGCAACGCGGCTACTAGTCCTCCTTTCATGCAAAATCTTAAGGTCCTAGGTCATGTCCAAGCCACCAAAGCCGGCTAAAAAGTGAATAATCGACAACTAAAACTTGAATTGTACTACTTCTTACTGGCTATTACTTCAACTTAGAAGCTTCTTCTGTGATCTACTATGGTGCTTTTAGTGTTTCCGCATAACGCAGCACGCGACATAGCTTTGCAGACCATAAATGTAACCGTTTCAGAGAGAAGAGCGGCCAATGTGACAATCTGGCTTTAAATCGATTCGATAACAAATGACGAAAACGGACGGATTTCTCAGGTTTTTACTACATATGAACACTTTTCACATTCTCCCGTGCAACGCGGCGCTAGTCTTCCTTTCATGCAAAATGTTAAGGTCCTAGGTCATGTCCAACCCACCAAAGCCAGCTAATAAGTGATTAATCGACAACTATAACTTGAATTGTACTACTTCTTACTTGCTATTACGTCAACTTATAAGCTTCTTCTGTGTTCTAATATGGTGCTTTTAGTGTCTCCGCATACCGCAGCACGCGACATAGCTTTGCAGACGATAAATGTAACCGTTTCAGAGAGAAGAGCGGCCAATGTGACGATCTGGCTTTAAATCGATTCGATAACAAATGACGAAAACGGACGGATTTCTCAGGTTTTTACTACATATGAACACTTTTCACATTCTCCAGTGCAACGCGGCTGCTAGTCTTCCTCTCATGCAAAATCTTAAGGTCCTAGGTCATGTCCAAGCCACCAAAGCCGGCTAAAAAGTGAATAATCGACAACTTATACTTGAATTTTTCTACTTCTTACTGGCTATTACTTCAACTTATTAGCTTCTTCTGTGTTCTACTATGGTGCTTTTAGTGTCTCCGCATACCGCAGCACGCGACATAGCTTTGCAGACAATAAATGTAACCATCTCAGAGAGAAAAGCGGCCAATGTGTCGATCTGAATTTAAGTCGATTCGATAACAAATGACGAAAACGGACGGATTTCTCAGGTTTTTACTACATATGAACACTTTTCACATTCTCCCGTGCAACGCGGCTGCTAGTCCTCCTTTCATGCAAATCCTTAAGGTCCTAGGACATGTCCAAGCCACCAAAGCCGGTTAAAAAGTGATTCAACGACAACTAAAACTTAAATAGTACTACTTTTTACGGGCTATTACTTCAACTTAGAAGCTTCTTCTGTGTTCTAATATGGTGCTTTTAGTGTCTCCGCATACCGCAGCACGCGACATAGCTTTGCAGACGATAAATGTAACAGTCTCAGAGAGAAAAGCGGCCAATGTGACGATCAGGCTTTAATTCGATACGATAACAAATGACGAAAACCCATGGATTTCTTAGGTTTTTACTACATATGAACACTTTTCACATTCTCCCGTGCAACGCGGCTGCTAGTCTTCCTTTCATGCAAAATCTTAAGGTTCCACCTCATGTCCAAGCCACCAAAGCTGGCTAAAACGTGAATAATCGATAACTAAAACTTGAATTGTACTACTTCTTACTGGCGATTACTTAGACTTAGAAGCTTCTTCTGTGTTCTACTATGGTGCTTTTAGTGTCTCCGAAAACCGCAGCACGCGACATGGCTTTGCAGACGATAAATGTAACCGTCTCAGAGAGAAAAGCGGCCAATGTGTCGATCTGAATTTAAGTCGATTCGATAACAAATGACGAAAACGGACGGATTTCACAGGTTTTTACTACATATGAACACTTTTCACATTCTCCCGTGCAACGCGGCGCTACTCTTCCTTTCATGCAAAGTCTTAAGGTCCTTAGTCATGTCCAACCCACCAAAGCCAGCTAAAAAGTGATTAATCGACAACTACAACTTGAATTGTACTACTTCTTACTGGCTATTACTTCAACTTATCAGCTTCTTCTGTGTTCTAATATGGTGCTTTTAGTGTCTCCGCATACCGCAGTACGCGACATAGCTTTGCAGACGATAAATGTAACCGTTTCGGAGAGAAGAGCGGCCAATGTGACGATCTGACTTTTAATCGATTCGATAACAAATGACGAAAACGGACGGATTACTCAGGTTTTTACTACATATGAACACTTTTCACATTCTCCCGTGCAACGCGGCTGCTAGTCCTCCTTTCATGCAAAATCTTAAGGTCCTGGGTCATGTCCAAGCCACCAAAGCCGGCTAAAAAGTGAATAATCGACAACTAAAACTTGAATTGTACTACTTCTTACTGGCTCATACTTCAACTTATAAGCTTCTTCTGTGTTCTACTATGGTGCCTTTAGTGTTTCCGCATACCGCAGCAGGCGACATAGCTTTGCAGACGATAAATGTAACCGTTTCAGAGAGAAAAGCGGCCAATGTGTCGATCTGAATTTAAGTCGATTCGATAACAAATGACGAAAACGGACGGATTTCTCAGGTTTTTACTACATATGAACACTTTTCACATTCTCCCGTGCAACGCGGCTGCTAGTCCTCCTTTCATGCAAATCCTTATGGTCCTAGGTCATATCCAAGCCACCAAAGCCGTCTAAAATGTGAATAATCTATAATTAAAACTTGAATTGTACTACTTCTTACTGGCTATTACTTCAACTTAGAAACTTATTCTGAGTTCTACTGTGGTGCTTTTAGTGTTTCCGTATACCGCAGCATTCGACATAGCTTTGCAGACGATAAATGTAACCGTTTCAGAGAGAAGAGCGGCCATTGTGACGATCTGGCTTTAAATCGATTCGATAACAAATGACGAAAACGGACGGATTTCTCAGGTTTTTACTACATATGAACACTTTTCACTTTCTCCCGTGCAACGCGGCTGCTAGTCTTCCTATCTTTCAAAATCTTAAGGTCCTAGGACATGTCCAAGCCACCAAAGCCGGTTAAAAAGTGATTCAACGACAACTAAAACTTAAATAGTACTACTTTTTACTGGCTATTACTTCAACTTAGAAGCTTCTTCTCTGTTCTACTATGGTGCTTTTAGTGTTTCCGCATACCGCAGCACGCGACATAGCTTTGCAGACGATAAATGTAACCGTTTGGGAGAGAAGAGCGGCCACTGTGACGATCTGGCTTTAAATCGATTCGATAACAAATGACGGAAACGGACGGATTTCTCAGGTTTTTACTACATATGAACACTTTTCACATTATCCCGTGCAACGCGGCTGCTAGTCTTCCTTTCATGCAAAATCGTAAGGTCCTAGGTCATGTCCAAGCCACCAAACCCGGCTAAAAAGTGAATAATCGACAACTAAAACTTGAATTGTACTACTTCTTGCTGGCTCATACTTCAACTTAGAAGCTTCTTCTGTGTTCTACTATGGTGCTTTTAGTGTTTCCGCATAACGCAGCACGCGACATAGCTTTGCAGACGATAAATGTAACCGTTTCAGAGAGAAGAGCGGCCAATGTGACGATCTGGCTTTAAATCGATTCGATAACAAATGACGAAAACGGACGGATTTCTCAGGTTTTTACTACATATGAACACTTTTCACATTCTCCCGTGCAACGCGGCGCTAGTCTTCCCTTCATGCAAAATCTTAAGGTCCTAGGTCATGTCCAACCCACCAAAGCCAGCTAAAAAGTGATTAATCGACAACTATAACTTGAATTGTACGACTTCTTACTTGCTATTACTTCAACTTATAAGCTTCTTCTGTGTTCTAATATGGTGCTGTTAGTGTCTCCGCATACCGCAGCACGCGACATAGCTTTGCAGACGATAAATGTAACCGTTTCAGAGAGAAGAGCGGCCAATGTGACGATCTGGCTTTAAATCGATTCGATAACAAATGACGAAAACGGACGGATTTCTCAGGTTTTTACTACATATGAACACTTTTCACATTCTCCAGTGCAACGCGGCTGCTAGTCCTCCTCTCATGCAAAATCTTAAGGTCCTAGGTCATGTCCAAGCCACCAAAGCCGGCTAAAAAGTGAATAATCGACAACTTAAATTTGAATTTTTATACTTCTTACTGGCTATTACTTCAACTTAGAAGCTTCTTCTGTGTTCTACTATGGTGCTTTTAGTGTCCCCGCATACCGCAGCACGCGACATAGCTTTGCAGACGATAAATGTAACCGTCTCAGAGAGAAAAGCGGCCAATGTGTCGATCTGAATGTAAGTCGATTCGATAACAAATGACGAAAACGGACGGATTTCTCAGGTTTTTACTACATATGAACACTTTTCACATTCTCCCGTGCAACGCGGCTGCTAGTCCTCCTTTCATGCAAATCCTTAAGGTAATAGGTCATATCAAAGCCACCAAAGCCGTCTAAAATGTGAATAATCTATAATTAAAACTTGAATTGTACTACTTCTTACTGGCTATTACTTCAACTTAGAAACTTATTCTGAGTTCTGCTGTGGTGCTTTTAGTGTTTCCGTATACCGCAGCATTCGACATAGCTTTGCAGACGATAAATGTAACCGTTTCAGAGAGAAGAGCGGCCATTGTGACGATCTGGCTTTAAATCGATTCGATAACAAATGACGAAAACGGACGGATTTCTCAGGTTTTTACTACATATGAACACTTTTCACATTCTCCCGTGCAACGCGGCTGCTAGTCCTCCTTTCATGCGAATTCATAAGGTCCTAGGTCATATCCAAGCCACCAAAGCCGGCTAATATGTGAATAATCTATAATTAAAACTTGAATTGTACTACTTCTTACTGGCTATTACTTCAACTTAGAAGCTTATTCTGAGTTCTACTGTGGTGCTTTTAGTGTTTCCGTATACCGCAGCACGCGACATAGCTTTGCAGACGATAAATGTAACCGTTTCAGAGAGAAGAGCGGCCATTTTGACGATCTGGCTTTAAATCGATTCGATAACAAATGACGAAAACGGACGGATTTCTCAGGTTTTTACTACATATGAACACTTTTCACACCCTCTCGTGCAACGCGGCTGCTAGTCTTCCTTTCATGCAAAATCTTAAGGTTCCACCTCATTTCCAAGCCATCAAAGCCGGCTACAAAGTGAATAATCGACAACTAAAACTTGAATTGTACTACATCTTACTGGCTATTACTTCAACTTAGAAGCTTTTTCTGTGTTCTACTATGGTGCTTATAGTGTCTCCGCATACCGCAGCACGCGACATAGCTTTGCAGGCGATAAATGTAACCGTTTCGGAGAGAAGAGCGGCCAATGTGACGATCTGGCTTTTAATCGATTCGATAACAAATGACGAAAACGGACGGATTACTCAGGTTTTTACTACATATGAACACTTTTCACATTCTCCCGGGCAACGCGGCTGCTAGTTTTCCTTTCATGCAAAATCTTAAGGTCCTAGGACAAGTCCAAGCCACCAAAGCTGGTTAAAAAGTGAATAATCGACAACTAAAACTTAAATAGTACTACTTCTTACTGGCTATTACTTCAACTTAGAAGCTTCTCTGTTCTAATATGGTGCTTTTAGTGTTTCCGCATAACGCAGCACGCGACATAGCTTTGCAGACGATTAATGTAACAGTCTCAGAGTGAAAAGCGGCCAATATGACGATCTGGCTTTTAGTCGATTCGATAACAAATGACGAAAACGGACGGATTTCTCAGGTATTTACTACATATGAACACTTTTCACATTCTCCCGTGCAACGCGGCTGCTAGTCCTCCTTTCATGCAAAATCTTAATGTCCTAGGACATGTCCAAGCCACCAAAGCCGGTTAAAAAGTGATTAATCGATAACTAAATCTTGAATTGTACTACTTCTTACTGGCTATTACTTCAACTTATTAGCTTCTTCTGTGTTCTAATATGGTGCTTTTAGTGTCTCCGCATACCGCAGCACGCTACATAGCTTTGCAGACGATAAATGTAACCGATTCAGAGAGAAGAGCGGCCAATGTGAAGATCTGGCTTTAAATCGATTCGATAACAAATGACGGAAACGGACGGATTTCTCAGGTTTTTACTACATATGAACACTTTTCACATTCTCCCGTGCAACGCGGCTGCTAGTCTTCCTTTCATGCAAAATATTAAGGTCCTAGGTCATGTCCAAGCCACCAAAGCCGGCTGAAAAGTGAATAATCGACAACTAAAACTTGAATTGTACTACTTCTTACTGGCTATTACTTCAACTTAGAAGCTTCTTCTGTGTTCTACTATGGTGCTTTTAGTGTCTCCGCATACCGCAGCACGCGACATAGCTTTGCAGACGATAAATGTAACCGTCTCAGAGGGAAAAGCGGCCAATGTGTCGATCTGAATTTAAGTCGATGCGATAACAAATGACAAAAACGGACGGATTCTCAGGTTTTTACTACATATGAACACTTTTCACATTCTCCCGTGCAACGTGGCTGCTATTCCTCCTTTCAAGCAAATTCGTAAGGTCCTAGGTCATATCCAAGCCACGAAAGCCGGCTAAAATGTGAATAATCTATAATTAAAACTTGAATTGTACTACGTCTTACTGGCTATTACTTCAACTTAGAAGCTTATTCTGAGTTCTACTGTGGTGCTTTTAGTGTTTCCGTATACCGCAGCACGCGACATAGCTTTGCAGACGATAAATGTAACCGTTTCAGAGAGAAGAGCGGCCATTGTGACGATCTGGCTTTAAATCGATTCGATAACAAATGACGAAAACGGACGGATTTCTCAGGTTTTTACTACATATGAACACTTTTCACATTCTCCCGTGCAACGCGGCTGCTAGTCTTCCTTTCATGCAAAATCTTAAGGTCCTAGGTCATGTCCAAGCCACCAAAGCCGGCTAAAAAGTGAATAATCGACAACTAAAACATGAATTGTACTACTTCTTACTGGCTATTACTTCAACTTAGAAGCTTCTTCTGTGTTCTACTATGGTGCTTTTAGTTTCTCCGCATACCGCAGCACGGGACATAGCTTTGCAGACGATAAATGTAACCGTCTCAGAGGAAAAGGCGGCCAAAGTGTCGATCTGAATTTAAGTCGATGCTATAACAAATGACGAAAACGGACGGATTGTCAGGTTTTTACTACATATGATCACTTTTCACATTCTCCCGTTGCAACGTGGCTGCTAGTCCTCCTTTCAAGCAAATTCGTAAGGTCCTAGGTGATATCCAAGCCACCAAAGCCGGCTAAAATATGAATAATCTATAATTAAAACTTGAATTGTACTACTTCTAACTGGCTATTACTTCAACTTAGAAGCTTATTCTGAGTTCTACTGTGGTGATTTAAGTGTTTCCGTATACCGCAACACGCGACATAGCTTTGCAGACGATATATGTAACCGTTTCAGAGAGAAGAGCGGCCATTGTGACGATCTGGCTTTAAATCGATTCGATAACAAATGACGAAAACGGACGGATTTCTCAGGTTTTTACTACATATGAACACTTTTCACATTCTCCCCGTGCAACGCGGCTGCTAGTCTTCGTTTCATGCAAAATCTTTAGGTTCCACCTCATGTCCAAGCCACCAAAGCCGGCTAAAAAGTGATTAAACGACAACTAAAACTTAAATAGTACTACTTCTTAATGGCTATTACTTCAACTTAGAAGCTTCTTCTGTGTTCTACTATGGTGCTTTTAGTGTCTCCGCATACCGCAGCACGCGACATAGCTTTGCAGACGATAAATGTAACCGTTTCGGAGAGAAGAGCGGCCAATGTGACGATCTGGCTTTAAATCGATTCGATAACAAATGACGAAAACGGACGGATTTCTCAGGTTTTTACTACATATGAACACTTTTCACATTCTCTCGTGCAACGCGGCTGCTAGTCTTCCTTTCATGCAAAATCGTATTCCCTAGGACATGTTCAAGCCACAAAAGCAGGTTAAAAAGTGATTAACCGACAACTAACACTTAAATAGTACTACTTCATACTGGCTATTACTTCAACTTAGAAGCTTCTTCTCTTTTCTACTATGGTGCTTTTAGTGTCTCCGCATACCGCAGCACGCGACATAGCTTTGCAGGCGATAAATGTAACCGTTTCAGAGAGAAGAGCGGCCAATGTGACGATCTGGCTTTAAATCGATTCGATAACAAATGACGAAAACGGACGGATTTCTCAGGTTTTTACTACATATGAACACTTTTCACATTCTCCCGTGCAACGCCGCTGCTAGTCTTCCTCTCATGCGAAATCTTAAGGTCCTAGGTCATGTCCAAGCCACCAAAGCGGCTAAAAAGTGAATAATCGACAACTTAAACTTGAATTTTTATACTTCTTACTGGCTATTACTTCAACTTAGAAGCTTCTTCTGTGTTTCTACTATGGTGCTTTTAGTGTCTCCGCATACCGCAGCACGCGACATAGCTTTGCAGACGATAAATGTAACCGTCTCAGAGAGAAAAGCGGCCAATGTGTCGATCTGAATGTAAGTCGATTCGATAACAAATGACGAAAACGGACGGATTTCTGAGGTTTTTACTACATATGAACACTTTTCACATTCTCCCGTGCAACGCGGCTGCTAGTCCTCCTTTCATGCAAATCCTTAAGGTCCTAGGTCATATCCAAGCCACCAAAGCCGTCTAAAATGTGAATAATCTATAATTAAAACTTGAATTGTACTACTTCTTACTGGCTATTACTTCAACTTAGAAACTTATTCTGAGTTCTGCTGTGGTGCTTTTAGTGTTTCCGTATACCGCAGCATTCGACATAGCTTTGCAGACGATAAATGTAACCGTTTCGGAGAGAAGAGCGGCCATTGTGACGATCTGGCTTTAAATCGATTCGATAACAAATGACGAAAACGGACGGATTTCTCAGGTTTTTACTACATATGAACACTTTTCACATTCTCCCGTGCAACGCGGCTGCTAGTCTTATTTCTTGCAAAATCTTAAGGTCCTAGGACATGTCCAAGCCACCAAAGCCGGTTAAAAAGTGATTCAACGACAACTAAAACTTAAATAGTACTACTTTTTACTGGCTATTACTTCAACTTAGAAGCTTCTTCTGTGTTATAATATGGTGCTTTTAGTGTCTCCGCATACCGCAGCACGCGACATAGCTTTGCAGACGATAAATGTAACACTCTCAGAGAGAAAAGCGGCCAATGTGTCGATCTGAATTTAAGTCGATTCGATAACAAATGACGAAAACGGACGGATTTCTCAGGTTTTTACTACATATGAACACTTTTCACATTCTCCCGTGCAACGCGGCTGCTAGTCTTCCTTTCATGCAAAATCTTAAGGTCCTAGGACATGTCCAAGCCACCAAAGACAGTTAAAAAGTGATTAATCGACAACTAAATCTTAAATATTACTACTTCTTACTGGCTATTACTTCAACTTAGAAGCTTCTTCTCTGTTCTACTATGGTGCTTTTAGTGTTTCCGCATACCGCAGCACGCGACATTGCTTTGCAGACGATAAATGTAACCGTTTCAGAGAGAAGAGCGGCCAATGTGACGATCTGGCTTTAAATCGATTCGATAACAAATGACGAAAACGGACGGATTTCTCAGGTTTTTACTACATATGAACACTTTTCACATTCTCCCGTGCAACGCGGCGCTACTCTTCCTTTCATGCAAAGTCTTAAGGTCCTAGGTCATGTCCAACCCACCAAGGCCAGCTAAAAAGTGATTAATCGACAACTACAACTTGAATTGTACTACTTCTTACTAGCTATTACTTCAACTTATAAGCTTCTTCTGTGTTCTAATATGGTGCTTTTAGTGTCTCCGCATACCGCAGCACGCGACATAGCTTTGCAGACGATAAATGTAACCGTTTCAGAGAGAATAGCGGCCAATGTGACGATCTGGCTTTAAATCGATTCGATAACAAATGATGAAAACGGACGGATTCTCAGGTTTTTACTACATATGAACACTTTTCACATTCTCCCGTGCAACGCGGCTGCTAGTCCTCCTTTCATGCGAATTCATAAGGTCCTAGGTCATATCCAAGCCACCAAAGCCGGCTAATATGTGAAAAATCTATAATTAAAACTTGAATTGTACTACTTCTTACTGGCTATTACTTCAACTTAGAAGCTTATTCTGAGTTCTACTGTGGTGCTTTTAGTGTTTCCGTATACCGCAGCACGCGACATAGCTTTGCAGACGATAAATGTAACCGTTTCAGAGAGAAGAGCGGCCATTTTGACGATCTGGCTTTAAATCGATTCGATAACAAATGACGAAAACGGACGGATTTCTCAGGTTTTTACTACATATGAACACTTTTCACACCCTCTCGTGCAACGCGGCTGCTATTCTTCCTTTCATGCAAAATCTTAAGGTTCCACCTCATTTCCAAGCCATCAAAGCCGGCTACAAAGTGAATAATCGCCAACTAAAACTTGAATTTTACTACATCTTACTGGCTATTACTTCAACTTAGAAGCTTCTTCTGTGTTCTACTATGGTGCTTTTAGTGTCTCCGCATACCGCAGCACGCGACATAGCTTTGCAGACGATAAATGTAACAGTCTCAGAGAGAAAAGCGGCCAATGTGTCGATCTGAATTTAAGTCGATTCGATAACAAATGACGAAAACGGACGGATTTCTCAGGTTTTTACTACATATGAACACTTCTCACATTCTCCCGTGCAACGCGGCTGCTAGTCTTCCTTTCATGCAAAATCTTAAGGTCCTAGGACATGTCCAAGCCACCAAAGCCAGTTAAAAAGTGATTAATCGACAACTAAATCTTAAATATTACTACTTCTTACTGGCTATTACTTCAACTTAGAAGCTTCTTCTCTGTTCTACTATGGTGCTTTTAGTGTTTCCGCATACCGCCTCACGCGACATTGCTTTGCAGACGATAAATGTAACCGTTTCAGAGAGAAGAGCGGCCAATGTGACGATCTGGCTTTAAATCGATTCGATAACAAATGACGAAAACGGACGGATTTCTCAGGTTTTTACTACATATGAACACTTTTCACATTCTCCCGTGCAACGCGGCGCTACTCTTCCTTTCATGCAAAGTCTTAAGGTCCTAGGTCATGTCCAACCCACCAAAGCCAGCTAAAAAGTGATTAATCGACAACTACAACTTGAATTGTACTACTTCTTACTAGCTATTACTTCAACTTATAAGCTTCTTCTGTGTTCTAATATTGTGCTTTTAGTGTCTCCGCATACCGCAGCACGCGACATAGCTTTGCAGACGATAAATGTAACCGTTTCAGAGAGAATAGCGGCCAATGTGACGATCTGGCTTTAAATCGATTCGATAACAAATGATGAAAACGGACGGATTCTCAGGTTTTTACTACATATGAACACTTTTCACGTTCTCCCGTGCAACGCGGCTGCTAGTCCTCCTTTCATGCGATTCATAAGGTCCTAGGTCATATCCAAGCCACCAAAGCCGGCTAATATGTGAATAATCTATAATTAAAACTTGAATTGTACTACTTCTTACTGGCTGATTACTTCAACTTAGAAGCTTATTCTGAGAACACGCGATCTAGTGTAGTGTTTCCGTATACCGCAGCACGCAACATAGCTTTGCAGACGATAAATGTAACCGTTTCAGAGAGAAGAGCGGCCATTTTGACGATCTGGCTTTAAATCGATTCGATAACAAATGACGAAAACGGACGGATTTCTCAGGTTTTTACTACATATGAACACTTTTCACACCCTCTCGTGCAACGCGGCTGCTAGTCTTCCTTTCATGCAAAATCTTAAGGTTCCACCTCATTTCCAAGCCATCAAAGCCGGCTAAAATGTGAATAATCGACAACTAAAACTTGAATTGTACTACATCTTACTGGCTATTACTTCAACTTAGAAGCTTCTTCTGTGTTCTACTATGGTGCTTTTAGTGTCTCCGCATACCGCAGGACGCGACATAGCTTTGCAGACGATAAATGTAACCGTTTCGGAGAGAAGAGCGGCCAATGTGACGATCTGGCTTTAAATCGATTCGATAACAAATGACGAAAACGGACGGATTTCTCAGGTTTTTACTACATATGAACACTTTTCACATTCTCTCGTGCAACGCGGCTGCTAGTCTTCCTTTCATGCAAAATCGTATTTCCTAGGACATGTTCAAACCACAAAAGCAGGTTAAAAAGTGATTAATCGACAACTAACACTTAAATAGTACTACTTCATACTGGCTATTACTTCAACTTAGAAGCTTCTTCTCTTTTCTACTATGGTGCTTTTAGTGTCTCCGCATACCGCAGCACGCGACATAGCTTTGCAGACGATAAATGTAACCGTTTCAGAGAGAAGAGCGGCCAATGTGACGATGTGGCTTTAAATCGATTCGATAACAAATGACGAAAACGGACGGATTTCTCAGGTTTTTACTACATATGAACACTTTTCACATTCTCCAGTGCAACGCGGCTGCTAGTCTTCCTCTCATGCAAAATCTTAATGTCCTAGGTCTTATCCAAGCCACCAAAGCCGGCTAAAAAGTGAATAATCGATAATATAAACTTGAATTGTACTACTTCTTACTGGCTATTACTTCAACTTAGAAGCTTCTTCTGTGTTCTACTATGGTGCTTTTAGTGTGCCCGCATACCGCAGCACGCGACATAGCTTTGCAGACGATAAATGTAACCGTTTCAGAGAGAAGAGCGGCCAATGTGACGATCTGGCTTTAAATCGATTCGATAACAAATGACGAAAACGGACGGATTTCTCAGGTTTTTACTACATATGAACACTTTTCACATTCTCCCGTGCAACGCGGCTGCTAGTCCTCCTTTCATGAAAATCCTTAAGGTCCTAGGTCATATCCAAGCCACCAAAGCCGTCTAAAATGTGAATAATCTATAATTAAAACTTGAATTGTACTACTTCTTACTGGCTATTACTTCAACTTAGAAACTTATTCTGAGTTCTGCTGTGGTGCTTTTAGTGTTTCCGTATACCGCAGCATTCGACATAGCTTTGCAGACGATAAATGTAACCGTTTCAGAGAGAAGAGCGGCCATTGTGACGATCTGGCTTTAAATCGATTCGATAACAAATGACGAAAACGGACGGATTTCTCAGGTTTTTACTACATATGAACACTTTTCACATTCTCCCGTGCAACGCGGCTGCTAGTCTTATTTCTTGCAAAATCTTAATGTCCTAGGACATGTCCAAGCCACCAAAGCCGGTTAAAAAGTGATTCAACGACAACTAAAACTTAAATAGTACTACATTTTACTGGCTATTACTTCAACTTAGAAGCTTCTTCTGTGTTCTAATATGGTGCTTTTAGTGTCTCCGCATATCGCAGCACGCGACATAGCTTTGCAGACGATAAATGTAACAGTCTCAGAGAGAAAAGCGGCCAATGTGTCGATCTGAATTTAAGTCGATTCGATAACAAATGACGAAAACGGACGGATTTCTCAGGTTTTTACTACATATGAACACTTTTCACATTCTCCCGTGCAACGCGGCTGCTAGTCCTCCTTTCATGAAAATCCTTAAGGTCCTAGGTCATATCCAAGCCACCAAAGCCGTCTAAAATGTGAATAATCTATAATTAAAACTTGAATTGTACTACTTCTTACTGGCTATTACTTCAACTTAGAAACTTATTCTGAGTTCTGCTGTGGTGCTTTTAGTGTTTCCGTATACCGCAGCATTCGACATAGCTTTGCAGACGATAAATGTAACCGTTTCAGAGAGAAGAGCGGCCATTGTGACGATCTGGCTTTAAATCGATTCGATAACAAATGACGAAAACGGACGGATTTCTCAGGTTTTTACTACATATGAACACTTTTCACACCCTCTCGTGCAACGCGGCTGCTGGTCTTCCTTTCATGCAAAATCTTAAGGTTCCACCTCATTTCCAAGCCATCAAAGCCGGCTACAAAGTGAATAATCGACAACTAAAATTTGAATTGTACTACATCTTACTGGCTATTACTTCAACTTAGAAGCTTCTTCTGTGTTCTACTATGGTGCTTTTAGTGTCTCCGCATACCGCAGTACGCGACATAGCTTTGCAGGCGATAAATGTAACCGTTTCGGAGAGAAGAGCGGCCAATGTGACGATCTGGCTTTTAATCGATTCGATAACAAATGACGAAAACGGACGGATTACTCAGGTTTTTACTACATATGAACACTTTTCACATTCTCCCGTGCAACGCGGCTGCTAGTCCTCCTTTCATGCAAAATCTTAAGGTTCCACCTCATGTCCAAGCCACCAAAGCCGGTTAAAAAGTGATTAATCGACAACTAAAACTTAAATAGTACTACTTCTTACTGGCTATTACTTCAACTTAGAAGCTTCTTCTGTGTTCTAATATGATGCTTTTAGTGTTTCCGCATACCGCAGCACGCGACATACCTTTGCAGACGATAAATGTAACCGCCTCAGAGAGAAAAGCGGCCAATGTGACGATCTGGCTGTAAGTCGATACGATAACAAATGACGAAAACCCACGGATTTCTCAGGTTTTTACTACATATGAACACTTTTCACATTCTCCCGTGCAACGCGGCTGCTAGTCCTCCTTTCATGCAAAATCTTAAGGTTCCACCTCTTGTCCAAGCCACCAAAGCCGGCTAAAAAGTGAATAATCGATAACTAAAACTTGAATTGTACTACTTCTTACTGGCTATTACTTCAACTTAGAAGCTTCTTCTGTGTTCAACTATGGTGCTTTTAGTGTCTCCGCATACCGCAGCACGCGACATAGCTTTGCAGACGAAAAATGTAACAGTCTCTGTGAGAAAGGCGGCCAATGTGTCGATCTGGCTTTAAATCGATTCGATAACAAATGGCGAAAATGGACAGATTTCTCAGGTTTTTACTACATATGAACACTTTTCACATTCTCCCGTGCAACGCGGCTGCTAGTCCTCCTTTCATGCAAAATCTTAAGGTCCTAGGTCATGTCATAGCCACCAAAGCCGGCTAAAAAGTGAATAATCGACAACTAAAACTTGAATTGTACTACTTCTTACTGGCTATTACTTCAACTTAGAAGCTTCTTCTGTGTTCTACTATGGTGCTTTTATTGTCTCCGCATACCGCAGCGCGCGACATAGCTTTGCAGACGATAAATGTAACCGTCACAGAGAGAAAAGCGGCCAATGTTTCGATCTGGCTTTAAGTCGATTCGATAACAAATGACGAAAACGGACGGATTTCTCAGGTTTTTAATACATATGAACACTTTTCACATTCTCCCGTGCAACGCGGCTGCTAGTCCGCCTTTCATGCAAATTCTTAAGGTCCTAGGTCATATCCAAGCCACCAAAGCCGGCTAAAATGTGAATAATCTATAATTAAAACTTGAATTGTACTACTTCTTACAGGCTATTACTTCAACTTAGAAGCTTCTTCTGTGTTCTACTATGGTGCTTTTAGTGTCTCCGCATACCGCAGCATGCGACATAGCTTTGCAGACGATTAATGTAACCGTCTCAGAGAGAAAAGCGGCCAATGTGTCGATCTGAATTTAAGTCGATTCGATAACAAATGACGAAAACCGACGGATTTCTCAGGTTTTTACTACATATGAGCACTTTTCACATTCTCCCGTGCAACGCGGCTGCTAGTCCTCCTTTCATGCAAATTCTTAAGGTCCTAGGTCATATCCAAGCCACCAAAGCCGGCAAAAATGTGAATAATCTATAATTAAAACTTGTATTGTACTACTTCTTACTGGCTATTACTTCAACTTAGAAGCTTATTCTGAGTTCTACAATGGTGCTTTTAGTGTTTCCGTATACCGCAGCACGCGACATAGCTTTGCAGACAATAAATGTAACCGCCTCAGAGAGAAAAGCGGCCAATGTGACGATCTGGCTTTAAGTCGATACGATAACAAATGACGAAAACCCACGGATTTCTCAGGTTTTTACTACATATGAACACTTTTCACATTCTCCCGTGCAACGCGGCTGATAGTCCTCCTTTCATGCAAAATCTTAAGGTTCCACCTCATGTCCAAGCCACCAAAGCCGGCTAAAAAGTGAATAATCGATAACTAAAACTTGAATTGTACTACTTCTTACTGGCTATTACTTCAACTTAGAAGCTTCTTCTGTGTTCAACTATGGTGCTTTTAGTGTCTCCGCATACCGCAGCACGCGACATAGCTTTGCAGACGATTAATTTAACTGTCTCAGAGAGAAAAGCGGCCAATATGACGATCTGGCTTTAAGTCGATTCGATAACAAATGCCGAAAACGGACGATTTCTCAGGTTTTTACTACATATGAACACTTTTCACATTATCCCGTGCAACGCGGCTGCTAGTCCTCCTTTCATGCAAAATCTTAAGGTCCTAGGTCATGTCCAAGCCACTAAAGACGGCTAAAAAGTGAATAATCGACAACTAAAACTTGAATTGTACTACTTCTTACTGGCTATTATTTCAACTTAAAAGCTCCTTCTGTGTTCTACTATGGTGCTTTAAGTGTCTCCGCATACCGCTGCACGCGACATAGCTTTGCAGACGATAAATGTAACCGTCTCAGAGAGAAAAGCGGCCAATGTGGCGATCTGGCTTTAAGTCGATATGATAACAAATGACGAAAACCCACGGATTTCTCAGGTTTTTACTACATATGAACACTTTTCACATTCTCCCGTGCAACGCGGTTGCTATTCCTCCTTTCAAGCAAATTCGTAAGGTCCTAGGTCATATCCAAGCCACCAAAGCCGGCTAAAATGTGAATAATCTATAATTAAAACTTGAATTGTACTACTTCTTACTGGGTATTACTTCAACTTAGAAGCTTATTCTGAGTTCTACTGTGGTGCTTATAGTGTTTCCGTATACCGCAGCACGCGACATAGCTTTGCAGACGATAAATGTAACCGTTTCAGAGAGAAGAGCGGCCATTGTGACGATCTGGCTTTAAATCGATTCGATAACAAATGACGAAAACGGACGGATTTCTCTGGTTTTTACTACATATGAACACTTTTCACATTCTCCCGTGCAACGCGGCTGCTAGTCTTCCTTTCATGCAATATCTTAAGGTCCTAGGTCATGTCCAAGCCACCAAAGCCGGCTAAAAAGTGAATAATCGACAACTAAAACATGAATTGTACTACTTCTTACTGGCTATTACTTCAACTTAGAAGCTTCTTCTGTGTTCTACTATGGTGCTTTTAGTGTCTCCGCATACCGCAGCACGGGACATAGCTTTGCAGACGATAAATGTAACCGTCTCAGAGGAAAATGCGGCCAATGTGTCGATCTGAATTTAAGTCGATGCTATAACAAATGACGAAAACGGACGGATTCTCAGGTTTTTACTACATATGAACACTTTTCACATTCTCCCGTTGCAACGTGGCTGCTAGTCCTCCTTTCAAGCAAATTCGTAAGGTCCTAGGTCATATCCAAGCCACCAAAGCCGGCTAAAATATGAATAATCTATAATTAAAACTTGAATTGTACTACTTCTAACTGGCTATTACTTCAACTTAGAAGCTTCTTCTGAGTTCTACTGTGGTGCTTTTAGTGTTTTCGCATACCGCAACACGCGACATAGCTTTGGAGACGATAAATGTAACCGTTTCAGAGAGAAGAGCGGCCATTGTGACGATCTGGCTTCAAATCGATTCGATAACAAATGACGAAAACGGACGGATTTCTCAGGTTTTTACTACATATGAACACTTTTCACATTCTCCCGTGCAACGCGGCTGCTAGTCTTCGTTTCATGCAAAGTCTTAAGGTTCCACCTCATGTCCAAGCCACCAAAGCCGGCTAAAAAGTGATTAAACGACAACTAAAACTTGAATTGTACTACTTCTTACTGGCTATTACTTCAACTTAGAAGCTTCTTCTGTGTTCTACTATGGTGCTTTTAGTGTCTCCGCATACCGCAGCACGCGACGTAGCTTTGCAGACGATAAATGTAACCGTTTCGGAGAGAAGAGCGGCCAATGTGACGATCTGGCTTTAAATCGATTCGATAACAAATGACGAAAACGGACGGATTTCTCAGGTTTTTACTACATATGAACACTTTTCACATTCTCCCGTGCAACGCGGCTGCTAGTCTTCCTTTCATGCAAAATCGTATTTCCTAGGACATGTTCAAGCCACAAAAGCAGGTTAAAAAGTGATTAATCGACAACTAAAACTTAAATAGTACTACTTCATACTGGCTATTACTTCAACTTAGAAGCTTTTTCTCTTTTCTACTATGGTGCTTTTGGTGTCTCCGCATACCGCAGCACGCGACATAGCTTTGCAGACGATTAATGTAACCGTCTCAGAGAGAATGCGGCCAGTATGACGATCTGGCTTTAAGTCGATTCGATAACAAATGACGAAAACGGACGGATTTCTCAGGTTTTTACTACATATGAACACTTTTCATATTCTCCTGTGCAACTCGGATGCTATTCTTCATTTCATGCAAAATCTTAATGTCCTAGGACATGTCCAAGCCACCAAAGCCGGTTAAAAAGTGATTAATCGACAACTAAAACTTTAATAGTACTACTTCTTACTGGCTATTACTTCAACTTAGAAGCTTCTTCTGTGTTCTAATATGATGCTTTTAGTGTTTCCGCATACCGCAGCACGCGACATACCTTTGCAGACGATAAATGTAACCGCCTCAGAGAGAAAAGCGGCCAATGTGACGATCTGGCTGTAAGTCGATACGATAACAAATGACGAAAACCCACGGATTTCTCAGGTTTTTACTACATATGAACACTTTTCACATTCTCCCGTGCAACGCGGCTGCTAGTCCTCCTTTCATGCAAAATCGCGAGGTCTTAGGTCATGTCCAAGCCACCAAAGCCGGCTAAAAAGTGAATAATCGACAACTAAAACTTCAATTGTACTACTTCTTACTGGCTATTACTTCAACTTAGAAGCTTCTTCTGTGTTCTACTATGGTGCTTTTATTGTCTCCGCATACCGCAGCGCGCGACATAGCTTTGCAGACGATAAATGTAACCGTCTCAGAGAGAAAAGCGGCCAATGTGACGACCTCGCTTTAAGTCGATTCGATAACAAATGACGAAAACGGACGGATTTCTCAGGTTTTTAATACATATGAACACTTTTCACATTCTCCCGTGCAACGCGGCTGCTAGTCCGCCTTTCATGCAAATTCTTAAGGTCCTAGGTCATATCCAAGCCACCAAAGCCGGCTAAAATGTGAATAATCTATAATTAAATCTTGAATTGTACTACATCTTACAGGCTATTACTTCAACTTAGAAGCTTCTTCTGTGTTCTACTATGGTGCTTTTAGTGTCTCCGCATACCGCAGCATGCGACATAGCTTTGCAGACGATTAATGTAACCGTCTCAGAGAGAAAAGCGGCCAATGTGTCGATCTGAATTTAAGTCGATTCGATAACAAATGACGAAAACCGACGGATTTCTCAGGTTTTTACTACATATGAACACTTTTCACATTCTCCCGTGCAACGCGGCTGCTAGTCCTCCTTTCATGCAAATTCTTAAGGTCCTAGGTCATATCCAAGCCACCAAAGCCGGCTAAAATGTGAATAATCTATAATTAAAACTTGAATTGTACTACTTCTTACTGGCTATTACTTCAACTTAGAAGCTTATTCTGAGTTCTACAATGGTGCTTTTAGTGTTTCCGTATACCGCAGCACGCGACATAGCTTTGCAGACGATAAATGTAACCGCCTCAGAGAGAAAAGCGGCCAATGTGACGATCTGGCTTTAAGTCGATACGATAACAAATGACGAAAACCCACGGATTTCTCAGGTTTTTACTACATATGAACACTTTTCACATTCTCCCGTGCAACGCGGCTGCTAGTCCTCCTTTCATGCAAAATCTTAAGGTCCTAGGTCATGTCCAAGCCACTAAAGACGGCTAAAAAGTGAATAATCGACAACTAAAACTTGAATTGTACTACTTCTTACTGGCTATTACTTCAACTTAAAAGCTAATTCTGTGTTCTACTATGGTGCTTTAAGTGTCTCCGCATACCGCAGCACGCGACATAACTTTGCAGACGAAAAATGTAACCGTCTCAGAGAGAAAAGCGTCCAATGTGACGATCTGGCTTTAAGTCGATTCGATAACAAATGGCGAAAATGGACAGATTTCTCAGGTTTTTACTACATATGAACACTTTTCACATTCTCCCGTGCAACGCGGCTGCTAGTCCTCCTTTCATGCAAAATCTTAAGGTCCTAGGTCATGTCAAAGCCACCAAAGCCGGCTAAAAAGTGAATAATCGACAACTAAAACTTGAATTGTACTACTTCTTACTGGCTATTACTTCAACTTAGAAGCTTCTTCTGTGTTCTACTATGGTGTTTTATTGTCTCCGCATACCGCAGCGCGCGACATAGCTTTGCAGACGATAAATGTAACCGTCTCAGAGAGAAAAGCGGCCAATGTGACGATCTGGCTTTAAGTCGATTCGATAACAATGACGAAACCGGACGGATTTCTCAGGTTGTTACTACATATGAACACTTTTCACATTCTCCCGTGCAACGCGGCTGCTAGTCTTCCTTTCATGCAAAATCCTAAGGTCCTACGTCATGTCCAACCCACCAAAGCCAGCTAAAACGTGATTAATCGACAACTACAACTTGAATTGTACTACTTCTTATTGGCTATTACTTCAACTTAGAAGCTTCTTCTGTGTTCTAATATGGTGCTTTTAGTGTGTCCGCATACCGCAGCACGCGACATAGCTTTGCAGACGATAAATGTAACCGTCTCAGAGAGAATAGCGGCCAATGTGGCGATCTGGCTTTAAGTCGATATGATAACAAATGACGAAAACCCACGGATTTCTCAGGTTTTTACTACATATGAACACTTTTCACATTCTCCCGTGCAACGCGGCTGCTAGTCTTCCTTTCATGCAAAATCTTAAGGTTCCACCTCATGTCCAAGCCACCATAGCCGGCTAAAAAGTGAATAATCGATAACTAAAACTTGAATTGTACTACTTCTTACTGGCTATTACTTCAACTTAGAAGCTTCTTCTGTGTTCTACTATGGTGCTTTTAGTGTCTCCGCATACCGCAGCACGCGACATAGCTTTGCAGACGATAAATGTAACCGCCTCAGAGAGAAAAGCGGCTAATGTGACGATCTGGCTTTAAGTCGATACGATAACAAATGACGAAAACCCACGGATTTCTCAGGTTTTTACTACATATGAACACTTTTCACATTCTCCCGTGCAACGCGGCTGCTAGTCCTCTTTTCATGCAAAATCTTAAGGTTCCACCTCATGTCCAAGCCACCAAAGCCAGCTAAAAAGTGATTAATCGACAACTACAACTTGAATTGTACTACTTCTTACTGGCTATTACTTCAACTTAGAAGCTTCTTCTGTGTTCTAATATGGTGCTGTTAGTGTCTCCGCATACCGCAGCACGCGACATAGCTTTGCAGACGATAAATGTAACCGTCTCAGAGAGAAAAGCGGCCAATGTGACGATCTGGCTTTAAGTCGATACGATAACAAATGACGAAAACCCACGGATTTCTCAGGTTTTTACTACATATGAACACTTTTCACATTCTCCAGTGCAACGCGGCTGCTAGTTCTCCTTTCATGCAAAATCTTAAGGTTCCACCTCATGTCCAAGCCACCAAAGCCGGCTAAAAAGTGAATAATCGATAACTAAAACTTGAATTGTACTACTTCTTACTGGCTATTACTTCAACTTAGAAGCTTCTTCTGTGTTCAACTATGGTGCTTTTATTGTCTCCGCATACCGCAGCACGCGACATAGCTTTGCAGACGAATAATGTAACCGTCTCAGAGAGAAAAGCGGCAAATATGACGATCTGGCTTTAAGTCGATTCGATAACAAATGCCGAAAACGGACGATTTCTCAGGTTTTTACTACATATGAACACTTTTCACATTCTCCCGTGCAACGCGGCTGCTAGTCCTCCTTTCATGCAAAATCTTAAGGTCCTAGGTCATGTCAAAGCCACCAAAGCCGGCTAAAAAGTGATTAATCGACAACTACAACTCTAATTGTACTACTTCTTACTGGCTATTACTTCAACTTAGAAGCTTCTTCTGTGTTCTAATATGGTGCTTTTAGTGTCTCCGCATACCGCAGCACGCGACATAGCTTTGCAGACGATAAACGTAACCGTCTCAGAGAGTAAAGCGGCCAATGTGACGATCTGGCTTTAAGTCGATACGATAACAAATGACGAAAACGGACGGATTTCTCAGGTTTTTACTACATATGAACACTTTTCACATTCTCCCGTGCAACGCGGCTGCTAGTCCTCCTTTCATGCCAAATCTTAAGATTCCACCTCATGTCCAAGCCACCAAAGCCGGCTAAAAAGTGAATAATCGATAACTAAAACTTGAATTGTACTACTTCTTACTGGCTATTACTTCAACTTAAAAGCTCCTTCTGTGTTCTACTATGGTGCTTTAAGTGTCTCCGCATACCGCAGCACGCGACATAGCTTTGCAGACGAAAAATGTAACCGTCTCAGAGAGAAAAGCGGCCAATGTGACGATCTGGCTTTAAGTCGATTCGATAACAAATGGCGAAAATGGACAGATTTCTAAGGTTTTTACTACATATGAACACTTTTCACATTCTCCCGTGCTTCGCGGCTGCTAGTCCTCCTTTCATGCAAAATCTTAAGGTCCTAGGTCATGTCATAGCCACCAAAGCTGGCTAAAAAGTGAATAATCGACAACTAAAACTTGAATTGTACTACTTCTTACTGGCTATTACTTCAACTTAGAAGCTTCTTCTGTGTTCTACTATGGTGCTTTTAGTGTCTCCGCATACTGCAGCGCGCGACATAGCTTTGCAGACGATAAATGTATCCGTCTCAGAGAGAAAAGCGGCCAATGTGACGATCTGGCTTTAAGTCGATACGATAACAAATGACGAAAACCCACGGATTTCTCAGGTTTTTACTACATATGAACACTTTTCACATTCTCCCGTGCAACGCGGCTGCTAGTCTTCCTTTCATGCAAAATCTTAAGGTCCTACGTCATGTCCAACCCACCAAAGCCAGCTAAAAAGTGATTAATCGACAACTACAACTTGAATTGTACTACTTCTTACTGGCTATTACTTCAACTTAGAAGCTCCTTCTGTGTTCTAATATGGTACTTTTAGTGTCTCCGCATACCGCAGCACGCGACATAGCTTTGCAGACGATAAATGTAACCGTCTCAGAGAGAAAAGCGGCCAATGTGACGATCTGGCTTTAAGTCGATACGATAACAAATGACGAAAACCCACGGATTTCTCAGGTTTTTACTACATATGAACACTTTTCACATTCTCCCGTGCAACGCGGTTGCTAGTCCTCCTTTCATGCAAAATCTTAAGGACCCACCTCATGTCCAAGCCACCAAAGCCGGCTAAAAAGTGAGTAATCGATAACTAAAACTTGAATTGTACTACTTCTTACTGGCTATTACTTCAACTTAGAAGCTTCTTCTGTGTTCTACTATGGTGCTTTTAGTGTCTCCGCATACCGCAGCATGCGACATAGCTTTGCAGACGATTAATGTAACCGTCTCAGAGAGAAAAGCGGCCAATGTGTCGATCTGAATTTAAGTCGATTCGATAACAAATGACGAAAACGGACGGATTTCTCAGGTTTTTAATACATATGAACACTTTTCACATTCTCCTGTGCAACGCGGCTACTAGTCTTATTTTCATGCAAAATCTTAAGGTCCTAGGACATGTCAAAGCCACCAAAGCCGGTTAAAAAGTGATTAAACGACAACTAAAACTTAAATATTACTACTTCTTACTGGCTATTACTTCAACTTAGAAGCTTCTTCTCTGTTCTACTATGGTGCTTTTAGTGTCTCCGCATACCGCAGCACGCGACATAGCTTTGCAGACGATTAATGTAACCGTCTCAGAGAGAAAAGCGGCCAATATGACGATCTGGCTTTAAGTCGATTCGATAACAAATGACGAAAACGGACGGATTTCTCAAGTTTTTACTACATATGAACACTTTTCACATTCTCCCGTGCAACGCGGCTACTAGTCTTCCTTTCATGCAAAATCTTAAGGTCCTAGGTCATGTCCAACCCACCGAAGCCAGCTAAAATGTGATTAATCGACAACTACAACTTGTATTGTACTACTTCTTACTGGCTATTACTTCAACATATAAGCTTCTTCTGTGTTCTAATATGGTGCTTTTAGTGTCTCCGCATACCGCAGCACGCGACGTAGCTTTGCAGACGATAAATGTAACCGTTTCAGAGAGAAGAGCGGCCAATGTGACGATCTGACTTTAAATCGATTCGATAACAAATGACGATAACGGACGGATTTCTCAGGTTTTTACTACATATGAACACTTTTCACATTCTCCCGTGCAACGCGGCTGCTAGTCTTCCTTTCCTGCAAAAGTATGAGGTCCTAGGACATGTCCAAGCCACCAAAGCCGGTTAAAAAGTGATTAAACGACAACTAAAACTTAAATAGTACTACTTTTTACTGGCTATTACTTCAACTTAGAAGCTTCTTCTCTGTTCTACTATGGTGCTTTTAGTGTTTCCGCATACCGCAGCACGCGACATAGCTTTGCAGACGATAAATGTAACCGTTTCAGATAGAAGAGCGGCCAATGTGACGATCTGGCTTTAAATCGATTCGATAACAAATGACGAAAACGGACGGATTTCTCAGGTTTTTACTACATATGAACACTTTTCACATTCTCCCGTGCAACGCGGCTGCTAGTCTTCCTTTCATGCAAAATCTTAAGGTCCTAGGACAGGTCCAAGCCACCAAAGCCGGTTAAAAAGTGATTAATCGACAACTAAAACTTAAATAGTACTACTTCTTACTGCCTATTACTTCAACTTAGAAGCTTCTTCTGTGTTCTAATATGGTGCTTTTAGTGTCTCCGCATTCCGCAGCACGCGACATAGCTTTGCAGACGATAAATGTAACCGTCTCAGAGAGAAAAGCGGCCAATGTGACGATCTGGCTTTAAGTCGATACGATAACAAATGACGAAAACCCACGGATTTCTCAGGTTTTTACTACATATGACCACTTTTCACATTCTCCCGTGCTACGCGGTTGCTAGTCCTCCTTTCATGCAAAATCTTAAGCTTCCACCTCATGTCCAAGCCACCAAAGCCGGCTAAAAAGTGAATAATCGATAACTAAATCTTGAATTGTACTACTTCTTACTGGCTATTACTTCAACTTAGAAGCTTCTTCTGCGTTCTACTATGGTGCTTTTAGTGTCTCCGCATACCGCAGCATGCGACATAGCTTTGCAGACGATTAATGTAACCGTTTCAGAGAGAAAAGCGTCCAATGTGACGATCTGGCTTTAAGTCGATTCGATAACAAATGGCGAAAATGGACAGATTTCTCAGGTTTTTACTACATATGAACACTTTTCACATTCTCCCGTGCAACGCGGCTGCTAGTCCTCCTTTCATGCAAAATCTTAAGGTCCTAGGTCATGTCAAAGCCACCAAAGCCGGCTAAAAAGTGAATAATCGACAACTACAACTTGAATTGTACTACTTCTTACTGGCTATTACTTCAACTTAGAAGCTTCTTCTGTGTTCTGCTATGGTGTTTTTTTGTCTCCGCATACCGCAGCGCGCGACATAGCTTTGCAGACGATAAATGTAACCGTCTCAGAGAGAAAAGCGGCCAATGTGACGATCTGGCTTTAAGTCGATTCGATAACAAAGACGAAACCGGACGGATTTCTCAGGTTGTTACTACATATGAACACTTTTCACATTCTCCCGTGCAACGCGGCTGCTAGTCTTCCTTTCATGCAAAATCTTAAGGTCCTACGTCATGTCCAACCCACCAAAGCCAGCTAAAACGTGATTAATCGACAACTACAACTTGAATTGTACTACTTCTTACTGGCTATTACTTCAACTTAGAAGCTTCTTCTGTGTTCTAATATGGTGCTTTTATTGTCTCCGCATACCGCAGCGCGCGACATAGCTTTGCAGACGATAAATGTAACAGTCTCAGAGAGAAAAGCGGCCAATGTGACGATCTGGCTTTAAGTCGATTCGATAACAAAGACGAAACCGGACGGATTTCTCAGGTTGTTACTACATATGAACACTTTTCACATTCTCCCGTGCAACGCGGTTGCTAGTCCTCCTTTCATGCAAAATCTTAAGGACCCACCTCATGTCCAAGCCACCAAAGCCGGCTAAAAAGTGAATAATCGATAACTAAATCTTGAATTGTACTACTTCTTACTGGCTATTACTTCAACTTAGAAGCTTATTCTGAGTTCTACTGTGGTGCTTTTAGTGTTTCCGTATACCGCAGCACGCGACATAGCTTTGCAGACGATAAATGTAACCGTTTCAGAGAGAAGAGCGGCCATTGTCACGATCTGGCTTTAAATCGATTTGATAACAAATGACGAAAACGGACGGATTTCTCAGGTTTTTACTACATATGAAAACTTTTCACATTCTCCCGTGCAAAGCGGCTGCTAGTCTTATTTTCATGCAAAATCTTAAGGTCCTAGGACATGTCAAAGTCACCAAAGCCGGTTAAAAAGTGATTAAACGACAACTAAAACTTAAATATTACTACTTCTTACTGGCTATTACTTCAACTTAGAAGCTTCTTCTCTGTTCTACTATGGTGCTTTTAGTGTCTCCGCATACCGCAGCACGCGACATAGCTTTGCAGACGATTAATGTAACCGTCTCAGAGAGAAAAGCGGCCAATATGACGATCTGGCTTTAAGTCGATTCGATAACAAATGACGAAAACGGACGGATTTCTCAAGTTTTTACTACATATGAACACTTTTCACATTCTCCCGTGCAACGCGGCTACTAGTCTTCCTTTCATGCAAAATCTTAAGGTCCTAGGTCATGTCCAACCCACCAAAGCCAGCTAAAAAGTGATTAATCGACAACTACAACTTGTATTGTACTACTTCTTACTGGCTATTACTTCAACATATAAGCTTCTTCTGTGTTCTAATATGGTGCTTTTAGTGTCTCCGCATACCGCAGCACGCGACGTAGCTTTGCAGACGATAAATGTAACCGTTTCAGAGAGAAGAGCGGCCAATGTGACGATCTGACTTTAAATCGATTCGATAACAAATGACGAAAACGGACGGATTTCTCAGGTTTTTACTACATATGAACACTTTTCACATTCTCCCGTGCAACGCGGCTGCTAGTCCTCCTTTCATGCAAATTCTTAAGGTCCTAGGTCATATCCAAGCCACCAAACCCGGCTAAAATGTGAATAATCTATAATTAAAACTTGAATTGTACTACTCCTTACTGGCTATTACTTCAACTTAGAAGCTTATTCTGAGTTCTACTGTGGTGCTTTTAGTGTTTCCGCATACCGCAGCACGCGACATAGCTTTGCAGACGATAAATGTAACCGTTTCAGATAGAAGAGCGGCCAATGTGACGATCTGGCTTTAAATCGATTCGATAACAAATGACGAAAACGGACGGATTTCTCAGGTTTTTACTACATATGAACACTTTTCACATTCTCCCGTGCAACGCGGCTGCTAGTCTTCCTTTCATGCAAAATCTTAAGGTCCTAGGACAGGTCCAAGCCACCAAAGCCGGTTAAAAAGTGATTAATCGACAACTAAAACTTAAATAGTACTACTTCTTACTGCCTATTACTTCAACTTAGAAGCTTCTTCTGTGTTCTAATATGGTGCTTTTAGTGTCTCCGCATTCCGCAGCACGCGACATAGCTTTGCAGACGATAAATGTAACCGTCTCAGAGAGAAAAGGGGCCAATGTGACGATCTGGCTTGAAGTCGATACGATAACAAATGACGAAAACCCACGGATTTCTCAGGTTTTTACTACATATGACCACTTTTCACATTCTCCCGTGCTACGCGGTTGCTAGTCCTCCTTTCATGCAAAATCTTAAGCTTCCACCTCATGTCCAAGCCACCAAAGCCGGCTAAAAAGTGAATAATCGATAACTAAATCTTGAATTGTACTACTTCTTACTGGCTATTACTTCAACTTAGAAGCTTCTTCTGCGTTCTACTATGGTGCTTTTAGTGTCTCCGCATACCGCAGCATGCGACATAGCTTTGCAGACGATTAATGTAACCGTCTCAGAGAGAAAAGCGGCCAATGTGTCGATCTGGCTTTAAGTCGATTCGATAACAAATGATGAAAACGGACGGATTTCTCAGGTTTTTACTACATATGAACACTTTTCACATTCTGCCGTGCAACGCGGCTGCTAGTCCTCCTTTCATGCAAATTCTTAAGCTCCTAGGTCATATCCAAGCCACTAAACCCGGCTAAAATGTGAATAATTTATAATTAAAACTTGAATTGTACTACTTCTTACTATCTATTACTTCAACATATAAGCTTCTTCTGTGTTCTAATATGGTGCTTTTAGGGTCTCCGCATACCGCAGCAAGCGACATAGCTTTGCAGACGATAAATGTAACCGTTTCAGAGAGAAGAGCGGCCAATGTGACGATCTGACTTTAAATCGATTCGATAACAAATGACGAAAACGGACGGATTTCTCAGGTTTTTACTACATATGAACACTTTTCACATTCTCCCGTGCAACGCGGCTGCTAGTCCTCCTTTCATGCAAATTCTTAAGTTCCTAGGTCATATCCAAGCCACCAAACCCGGCTAAAATGTGAAAAATCTATAATTAAAACTTGAATTGTACTACTCCTTACTGGCTATTACTTCAACTTAGAAGCTTATTCTGAGTTCTACTGTGGTGCTTTTAGTGTTTCCGCATTCCGCAGCACGCGACATAGCTTTGCAGACGATAAATGTAACCGTTTCAAATAGAAGAGCGGCCAATGTGACGATCTGGCTTTAAATCGATTCGATAACAAATGAAGAAAACGGACGGATTTCTCAGGTTTTTACTACATATGAACACTTTTCACATTCTCCCGTGCAACGCGGCTGCTAGTCTTCCTTTCATGCAAAATTTTAAGGTCCTAGGACAGGTCCAAGCCACCAAAGCCGGTTAAAAAGTGATTAATCGACAACTAAAACTTAAATAGTACTACTTCTTACTGCCTATTACTTCAACTTAGAAGCTTCTTCTGTATTCTAATATGGTGCTTTTAGTGTCTCCGCATTCCGCAGCACGCGACATAGCTTTGCAGACGATAAATGTAACCGTCTCAGAGAGAAAAGCGGCCAATGTGACGATATGGCTTTAAGTTGATACGATAACAAATGACGAAAACCCACGGATTTCTCAGTTTGTTACTACATATGACCACTTTTCACATTCTCCCGTGCAACGCGGCTGCTAGTCCTCCTTTCATGCAAAATCTTAAGGTCCTAGGTCACGTCCAAGCCACCAAAGCCGGCTAAAAAGTGAATAATCGACAACTAAACCTTGAATTGTACTACTTCTTACTGGCTATTACTTCAACTTAGAAGCTTCTTCTGTGTTCTACTATGGTGCTTTTAGTGTCTCCGCATACCGCAGCATGCGACATAGCTTTGCAGACGATTAATGTAACCGTCTCAGAGAGAAAAGCGGCCAATGTGTCGATCTGAATTTAAGTCGATTCGATAACAAATGACGAAAACGGACGGATTTCTCAGGTTTTTACTACATATGAACACTTTTCACATTCTGCCGTGCAACGCGGCTGCTAGTCCTCCTTTCATGCAAATTCTTAAGGGCCTACGTCATATCCAAGCCACAGAACCCGGCTAAAATGTGATTAATCTATAATTAAAACTTGAATTGTACTACTTCTTACTGGCTATTACTTCAACTTAGAAGCTTATTCTGAGTTCTACTGTGGTGCTTTTAGTGTTTCCGTATACCGCAGCACGCGACATAGCTTTGCAGACGATAAAAGTAACCGTTTCAGAGAGAAGAGCGGCCATTGTGACGATCTGGCTTTAAATCGATTCGATAACAAATGACGAAAACGGACGGATTTCTCAGGTTTTTACTACATATGAACACTTTTCACATTCTCCCGTGCAACGCGGCGCTAGCCTTCCTTTCATGCAAAATCTTAAGGTCCTAGGTCATGTCCAACCCACCAAAGCCAGCTAAAAAGTGATTAATCGACAACTAAAACTTGAATTGTACTACTTCTTACTGGCTATTACTTCAACTTAGAAGCTTCTTCTGTGTTCTACTATGGTGCTTTTAGTGTCTCCGCATACCGCAGCACGCGACATAGCTTTGCAGACGATAAATCGTCTCAGAGAGAAAAGCGGCCAATGTGATGATCTGGCTTTAAGTCGATACGATAACAAATGACGAAAACGGACGGATTTCTCAGGTTTTTACTACATATGAACACTTTTCACATTCTCCCGTGCAACGCGGCTGCTAGTCCTCCTTTCATGTAAAATCTTAAGGTCCACCTCATGTCCAAGCCACCAAAGCCGGCTAAAAAGTGAATAATCTATAATTAAAACTTGAATTGTACTACTTCTTACTGGCTATTACTTCAACATATAAGCTTCTTCTGTGTTCTAATATGGTGCTTTTAGAGTCTCCGCATACCGCAGCACGCGACATAGCTTTGCAGACGATTAATGTAACCGTGTCAGAGAGAATGCGGCCAATATGACGATCTGGCTTTAAGTCGATTCGATAACAAATGCCGAAAACGGACGGATTTCTCAGGTTTTTACTACATATGAACACTTTTCACATTCTCCCGTGCAACCCGGCTGCTAGTCCTCCTTTCATGCAAAATCGTAAGGTCCTAGTTCATATCCAAGCCACCAAAGCCGGCTAGAAAGTGAATAATCGATAATTTAAACTTGAATTGTACTACTTCTTACTGGCTATTACTTCAACTTAGAAGCGTGTGTGTGTGTGTGTGTTTGAGGTTTACGAGCGCTAAACATCGTGGTCATCAGCGCCCAAGCGCATAGAAACAGGAACAGATGCGGTGAAGGGACGAAGACGGACGCCGAACAAGGAGAACGGCTAAAAGACACAGGCCTGACGCAGTTCCAAATGCGCACATACAGAGGCAAAACAAGAGGAGAAGAAACACACTAAAAAAGGAAAGGAAACACAAGGAAAAGAGAACAGATACCGAAGTGAAACAAGGAGGTAATCGTGACTGGCGGACCTCTTACCTAAAAACTGGGTGAGCCAGTCACCCAGCAGCACATTAAAACCTTCTCCCTAAAATCCGAGGCAACAGATTGGACAGGACACAAAACCGTAAAACCTTAACCACAGTCGCTGCGTCGTCTTGCAAAATAGAGGGTAAATCCGGTGGCAAGGAAACCACCGCCCTCTGGTCAGAGAATAAAAGACAGTCAAGTAAAATGTGGCGGACAGTAATCTGGACGCCACAAGCACTGCAGATTGGGGGGTCCTCCCGCCAGAGTAAAAAACCATGCGTGAAGGGACTGTGTCCAATGCGGAGGCGAGTGAGGAGAACCTCATCCCGCCTGTATGACTGGTAGGACGTACGCCATGGTCGCGTAGTGGCCTTTACCATACGCAGCTTATTGTCAGAAACTGCCAACCACTCCTCTTCCCATTGATGCATAACACGAAAACGCAAAAGGGAGGTTACAGCATGGAGGGGGACGGCACATTCAACAACGTGAGGGAGGGAACATGCATCTTTGGCAGCCACATCCGCCAGTTCGTTGCCCCTAATACCCACGTGCCCCGGCACCCAGCAGAAAGAAACCTCCTTCCCCTGCCGTTGCAGGTGGAGTAGGGCATCATGGATGTTCTGGACGACCGTATCCGCTGGGTACAAGTGTTGAATGGTCTGAAGGGCACTCAGGGAGTCAGAACAGATGAGGAACTTAATACTGGGAACACATCTCATCTGCTCCAATGCCCGCAGTATTGCAAACAATTCGGCATCGAGGATGGTAAACACCGCAGGAAGCCGTAACTTGACGACTCGATCAGGGAAAACAACAGCACAACCAACAGTGTCCCCCTGTTTAGAGCCATCTGTGAATACAGGTACATGGTCCGGATGTTGGTTTAAAATATCGTAAAATAAGGAGGTAAAAACAAACGCCGGAGTGCAGTTCCTCCGGTTCTCCGACAAGTCTAAAAGGATGCTGGGCCTCTGGAGCAACCAGGGAGGCAGGCGAGTAAAACCTTGTCGTTGGGGGGCCACACGCTCCACACCAAGGGACTCAAGCAAATGCTTGGCACGAATCCCAAATGGTTTTGTTGCCCTGGGACGACTGGAAAAGAGACGTTCCATAGGCGGTCGGGCAACGGTAGGGTACGCAGGGGAGGTAGGACAGGCAAGGAAATGACACACCCGTCGCACCATGAGGAGTTTCCGCCGGATGGCGAGCGGCGGTTCCCCTGCCTCAGCACACAGGTTGGGGATGGGACTGGTACGGAAGGCACCAGTGGCCAGCCTGATACCCTCATGGTGTGTACTGCGTCAAGGATCTTCAGATACGAAGGCCTTGCTGACCCATACACGGTGCAAGCATAGTCAAGACGCGATCGGACGAAAGCCCTATAAAACTGCAGCAGACGCGCCCGATCTGCTCCCCAGGACTGATGGCTCAGACACTTCAAAATATTCAGTGCCTTCAGGGCCCGCACCTTGAGGTCTTTAAGGTGAGGCAACCACGACAACTTGGAATCAAAAGTGAGGCCCAGGAACCTCACAGTGTCTCTAAAAGGAAGAACGGTGTCCCTCAGACGCAATTCAGGGGAGGTAAAAAGACGCCGAGAACGATTAAAATGAACACACACAGATTTGTCTGCAGAAAAGGTAAAACCCGTCTTTGCAGTCCATGCCTCTAAGCGCTTTATCGTAAGCTGTAACTGCCGACTAGCACTGACAAGACTGGAGGAAGAACAGAAAACAGCAAAATCGTCCACAAACAAGGAGCATTGGGCAGGACTCCGGATAGTGGACGTGATACTGTTAATAGCAACGGCAAAGAGGGTGACACTTAAAACGCTGCCCTGAGGAACGCCATTCTCCTGCACGTACAAATCCGATAGCACATTACCAACCCGATATCGAAAGAGGCGGTGAGAAAGAAAGGACCGAATGAAGATGGGGAGACGGCCACGAAAGCCCCACTCATGGAGTTGATTGAGGATAAGGCGGCGCCAAGTAGTGTCATACGCCTTATTAATGTCAAAGAAGACCCCTAGACAATGCTGGTTACGTAGAAAGGCCTGCTGGATGGCGGCCTCAAGCAGGGTCAAGTTGTCTATAGTGGAACGACATCTCCGAAAGCCACACTGAGAGGGGCTAAGGAGCTGCCTGGTCTCGAGCAGCCAAACCAGGCGGCGGTTGACCATGCGTTCCAACGTCTTCCCAACACAGCTCGTCAAGGCAATACCCCGATAACTACTGGGATGCGTTCGGTCCTTCTCTGGTTTGAGGAGGGGAATCAAAATTGCCTCCCTCCACGAGTCAGGGTACGTGCCAGATAACCATATCATATTGAAACAGTTCAGGAGAACTTCCTTGGATGGCAGCGACAGGTGCCGCAGCATGCTGTACCGGATTTGATCATGACCAGGCGCAGTATCATGAGCCACAGACAGCGCAGAATCCAGCTCCCACATTGTGAAGGGGCAGTTATAGGGTTCAGAATATAGAGACCGGAAGTCCAAGTGACCCCTTTCGACGGCAGTGCGGTAGCGGCAGAAATCTGGATCACAGTTAATAGTGGCGGTAGATTCCGCAAAATGCATGGCCAGTGTCTGGGCAATGTCTCTCGGCGCCGTGAGGAGACATCCCTGATGCAGCAATGCCGTGATAGGTAGCTGGCTGAGTTTCCCGGAAATCCTCCTGATGGCTTCCCATACTTTCGTAGAACTAGTGGAGCGAGAGATGGAATTCAAGAACGATTGCCATGACCGTCGTTTGCTCTCTTTAATCACCCGCCGCGCTCTGGCCCTTGCCACTCGAAAGGCCGCAAGATTGTCAGCTGAGGGACGGCACTTGAAGCGGCGCAGTGCTGCACGGCGGGCGCGGATGGCTGAGTGGCACTCAGTGGTCCACCAAGGGACAGGACGCCTCTTGGGATGACCGGATGACCGTGGGATGGACGATTCAGCAGCATGAGAGATCACGGCTGCAACATGGTCTACCCATTCGTGGACGCTGGCACGGTGTTCCAAAACAGCCAGTTGACTGAAAAGTGTCCAGTCAGCTCTGCAAAGGTGCCACCGGGGCGGCACTGGTAATGCCACAGCCTCATCCAGGAGGCGAATCCAGAGGGGGAAGTGGTCACTAGAATGGAGGTCAGCAGCAGCCTCCCACAGAGCAGAATCCGCGAGTGCTGGAGAGCAAAAGGAAAGGTCAATAGCCGATGACGATCCGGAAGCAGTACAGAAATGAGTGGGAGCACCAGAGTTGAGGAGGCACAGTTCTTCAGACATCATGACGCTTTCCAGAATGCGACCCCTGGGGCAAGTAGTCGGAGAGCCCCATAAGACATTATGAGCGTTGAAGTCCCCCAGAAGAAGAAATGGGCGAGGGAGTTGGCTAATAAGGTCCGTGAGAGCCTGAGTGTCTATCGCATCCGGAGGTGGTAAATAAACAGAACAGACTGTGAGCCTCCGACCCACAAGAATGTCAACTGCAACTGCTTGCAAGTCGGTGACGAGAGGGAGCTCAGATGAGGGGTGCACATCACGGACAAAAACTGCAACACCACCCTTTGCCCTTTGCCCCGTCAGATCATCTTTTCGATATGCGGTATAGCCGCGTAAAGAAGGAGAATCAGTGGCCCGAAAATGTGTCTCTTGGAGACATAAGCACAAGGGGCACTCTCGTATGAGGAGTTGTAATTCGGCCACATGCGTCCTGAAACCATTCAGGTTCCACTGTAATATGGGAGCCAGTGATGAGGGTGGCTGAACTTTCACCCTGCCTCTGTGCTTTGGAGGAGAGACCGTACTGGCCGGAGATTTATTCCTGGGGCGAGAAGATCGCCCCCGGTCGACATCAATGTCCATAAGATCCGATGACGACCCACGGGAGATGTCAGACAGTACAATGGCATCATCATCGGACCGACGCTGACTAGTCTCCTCAGGTGGCAGAACCTTCATCTTCTGAGGCTTTGTCTTGGGGAACTTGGAATGCAGAGCCTTGTCAACAGTTGGAGGTTGACTCGCCTGGGCAGAAGGCGCCATATGGGGGGAGGCTGGAAGTACCTCAATGTCAGCAACCACGGCCTTGTCCGATGTAGTGGGGAGAGCCGCAGATTGCAAAACAACCGCAGCAGCACAAGTGCACTGGCAAGCGCAGGTTTTAGTGCTAACGCTAGCAACCTCCGTTTGTGTAGCAACAGTGGCCAGTTGTACCGGTTTTTTGAGAGCGGAAGCGAAAGATGTGGAAAACACAGGAGGTTGCATGGCCTTAAAGATCTTCTTGGCCTCACCATAGGGGATGCGCTTAGATGTTTTAATCTCCTGTACCTTCCGCTCTTCGAGATAGATGGGGCAGATCCGGCTCCAGACAGGGTGACTCCCAGAGCAATTCACGCACTTCACAGGCGATGAACAATCGGCTCCATCATGGGCAGGCTGACCACATTTACCACACGTGGCTATTCCATTGCACCCCAACGTAGTATGCCCAAAGCGCTGACATTTAAAACAGCGCATTGGGTTGGGGAAATATGGCCGTACGGACAAACGTAAGAACCCCGCTTTAACATGCTCCGGGAGTCTCGGTCAACTGAATGTGAGAATAAACGAGTCAGATTTGACGAGGTCCCCATTGACTCGTTTCATAATGTGCTGCACGTCAACAATTCCTTCGTCAGCCCACTCAGATTTTAGCACGTCTATGGGGATATCCACCAAGTCCCTACACAACACCCTTACTATAGTTCAAAGTGGAGTGGAGCTCGGTCTCGACAGCGTACTCTCCTAGACAATTTGCTTTCCGAAGGGCAGCGACTTGACGGGAACTAGAAGTTTCAACTAACAGAGTCCCATTGCGCAGTCGCTTTACAGATTTCAGTGTTCCTGCAATTCCCTCAAGACCCTTGTGGATGTAAAAGGGAGAAACCCTCTCAAAGCTACCCTCCTTCCTTTTAATAATCAAAAACACATTCTGATTATAAGCATGTGCTCCGTTACTACATTCTGTTAAATCTCTAGCAACACCAGGCGCTGGAGGACCCGCAGCGCGTAGCCGCTTTTTCGATTGGGTGTGTTTTCCTACCAGCGGCCCACCCAAGCCACTGGTAGGGGGAAAAGTAGAGGTCGAAGGGTCCATTGTGGTCCCACGAGCAGCTAGGGAACTAAAAGTCCGCTCAGACAGAGCCCCGCGTGCCTGAGTAAGCCTTATACAACTGGGGTGCGGCAGGTGCCCCAGAGGTTGCCCACTTGCGACTGTTCCACCCCAACAGCCATGCATCTTCTAGGCGCGGAGCACACCGAAAGATTGAGGGGTTTTTATAGAGGTTGGCCTTCCTCGCAATCCAGACGGTCAAGCCATGATTACCATTCCCCGCAGCACACAACGTTTCACCGCCGCGCCGTACGCTGGTCGCTGAAGCATGTCCGGGGGTTACGGTGACAGGACACCGGCGGCGCAGACCAGTCCCCAGCTCAGGACCCCGGGGTCGCCAAGCCCGTACTCAGCAAGTGAATGCTGAGCCGATGGGGGGAACTTAGAAGCTTCTTCTGTGTTCTACTATGGTGGTTTTAGTGTTTCCGCATACCGCAGCACGCGACATAGCTTTGCAGACGATAAATGTAACCGTTACAGAGAGAAGAGCGGCCATTGTGACGATCTGGCTTTAAAACGATTCGATGACAAATGACGAAAACGGACGGATTTCTCAGGTTTTTACTACATATGAACACTTTTCACATTCTCCCATGCAACGCGGCTGCTAGTCTCCCTTTCATGCAAAATCTTAAGGTCCTAGGTCATGTCCAAGCCACCAAAGCCGGCTAAAAAGTGATTAATCGACAACTAAAACTTAAATAGTACTACTTCATACTGGCTATTACTTCAATTTAGAAGCTTCTTCTGTGTTCTAATATGGTGCTTTTAGTGTCTCCGCATACCGCAGCACGCGACATAGCTTTGCAGACGATAAATGTAACCGTCTCAGAGAGAAAAGCGGCCAATGTGACGATATGGCTTTAAGTCGATTCGATAACAAATGACGAAAACGGACGGGTTTCTCAGGTATTTACTACATATGAACACTTTTCACATTCTCCCATGCAACGCGGCTGCTACTCCTACTTTCATGCAAAATCTTAAGGTCCTAGGTCATGTCCAAGCCACCTAAGACGGTAAAAAGTGAATAATCGATAATTAAAACTTGAATTGTACTACTTCTTACTGGCTATTACTTCAACTTAGAAGCTTCTTCTGTGTTCTACTATGGTGCTTTTAGTGTCTCCGCATACCGCAGCACGCGACATAGCTTTGCAGAAGATAAATGTAACCGTTTCAGAGAGAAGAGCGGCCAACGTGACGATCTGGCATTGAGTCGATTCGATAACAAATGACGAAAACGGACTGATTTCTCGGGTTTTTATTACATATGAACACTTTTCACAATCTCCCGTGTAACGCGGCTGCTAGTCCTCCTTTCATGCTAAATCTTAAGGTCCTAGGTCATGTCCAAGCCACCAAAGCCGGCTAAAAAGTGAATAATCGGCAACTAAAACTTGAATTGTACTACTTCTTACTGGCTATTACTTCAACTTAGAAGCTCCTTCTGTGTTCTACTATGGTGCTTTTAGTGTCTCCACATACCGCAGCACGCGACATAGCTTTGCAGACGATAAATGTAACCGTCTCAGAGAGAAAAGCGGCCAATGTGACGATCTGGCTTTAAGTCGATTCGATAACAAATGACGAAAATGGACAGATTTCTCAGGTTTTTACTACATATGAACACTTTTCACATTCTCCCATGCAACGCGGCTGCTAGTCCTCCTTTCATCAAAATCTAAAGTCCTAGGTCATGTCCAAGCCACCAAAGCCGGAAAAAGTGAATAATCGACAACTAAAACTTGAATTGTACTACTTCTTACTGGCTATTACTTCAACTTGGAAGCTTCTTCTGTGTTCTACTATGGTGCTTTTAGTGTTTCCGCATACCCCAGCACGCGACATATCTTTGCAGACGATAAATGTAACCGTCTCAGAGAGAAAAGCGGCCAATGTGACGATCTGGCTTAAAATCGATTCGATAACAAATGACGAAAACGGACGGATTTCTCAGGTTTTTACTCCATATGATCACTTTTCACATTCTCCCGTGCAACGCGGCTGCTACTCCTCCTTTCATGCAAAATCTTAACGTCCTAGGTCATGTCCAAGCCACCAAAGCCGGCTAAAAAGTGAATAATCGACAACTAAAACTTGAATTGTACTACTTCTTACTGGCTATTACTTCAACTTAGAAGCTTCTTCTGTGTTCTACTATGGTGCTTTTAGTGTCTCCACATACCGCAGCACGCGACATAGCTTTGCAGACGATAAATGTAACCGTCTCAGAGAGAAAAGCGGCCAATGTGACGATCTGGCTTCAAGTCTATTCGATAACAAATGACGAAAATGGACAGATTTCTCAGGTTTTTACTACATATGAACACTTTTCACATTCTCCCATGCAACGCGGCTGCTAGTCCTCCTTTCATGCAAAATCGTAAGATCCTTGGTCATGTCCAAGCCACCAAAGCCGGCTAAAAAGTGAATAATCGATAACTAAAACTTGAATTGTACTACTTCTTACTGCCTATTACTTCAACTTAGAAGCTTCTTCTGTGTTCTACTATGGTGCTTTTAGTGTCTCCACATACCGCAGCACGCGACATAGCTTCGCAGACGATAAATGTAACCGTTTCAGAGAGAAGAGCGGCCAATGTGACAATCTGGCTTTAAATCGATTCGATAACAAATGACGAAAACGGCCGGGTTTCTCAGTTTTTTACTACATACGAACACTTTTCACATTCTCCCGTGCAACGCGGCTGCTAGTCCTCCTATAATGCAAGATCTTAAGGTTCCACCTCATGTCCAAGCCACCAAATCCGGCTAAAAAGTGAATAATCATTAACTAAAACTTGAATTGTACTACTTCTTACTGGCTATTACTTCAACTTAGAATCTTCTTCTGTGTTCTACTATGGTGCTTTTAGTATTCCGCATACCGCAGCACGCGACTTAGCTTTGCAGACGATAAATGTAACCGTTTCAGAGAGAAGAGCGGCCAATATAACGATCTGGCTTTAAGTCGATTCGATAACAAAAAACGAAAACGGACGGATTTCCCAGGTTTTCACTACATATAAACACTTTTCACAGTCTCCCGTGCAACGCGGCTGCTAGTCCTCCTTTCATGCAAAATCTTAAGGTCCTAGGTCATGTCCAAGCCACCAAAGCCAGCTAAAAAGTGAACAATCGACAACAAAAACTTGAATTATACTACTTCTTACTGGCTATTACTTCAACTTAGAAGCTTCTTCTGTGTTCTACTATGGTGCTTTTAGTGTCTCCACATACCGCATCACGCGACATAGCTTTGCAGACGATAAATGTAACCGTCTCAGAGAGAAAAGCGGCCAATGTGACGATCTGGCTTTAAATCGATTCGATAACAAATGACGAAAACGGACGGGTTTCTCAGGTTTTTACTCCATATGAACACTTTTCACATTCTCCCGTGCAACGCGGCTGCTAGTCCTCCTTTCATGCAAACTCTTAAGGTCCTAGGTCATGTCCAAGCCACCAAAGCCGGCTAAAAGGTGAATAATCGATAATTAAAAATTGAATTGTACTACTTCTTACTGGCTATTACTTCAACTTAGAAGCTTCTTCTGTGTTCTACTATGGTGCTTTTAGTGTTCCCGCATACCGCAGCACGCGACATAGCTTTGCAGACGATAAATGTAACCGTTTCAGAGAGAAGAGCGGCCAATGTGACGATCTGGTTTTAAATCGATTCGATAACAAATGACGAAAACGGCCGGGTTTCTCAGGTTTTTACTACATATGAACACTTTTCACATTCTCCCGTGCAACGCGGCTGCTAGTCCTCCTATCATGCAAAATCTTAAGGTTCCACCTCATGACCAAGCCACCAAATCCGGCTAAAAAGTGAATAATCAATAACTAAAACTTGAATTGTACTACTTCTTACTGGCTATTACTTCAACTTAGAATCTTCTTCTGTGTTCTACTATGGTGCTTTTAGTGTTCCGCATACCGCAGCACGTGACATAGCTTTGCAGACGATAAATTTAACCGTCTCAGAGAGAAAAGCGGCCAATATAACGATCTGGCTTTAAGTCGATTCGATAACAAATGACGACAATGGACAGATTTCTCAGGTTTTTACTACATATGAACACTTTTCACATTCTCCCACGCAACGCGGCTGCTAGTCTTCCTTTCATGCCAAATCGTAAGGTCCTTGGTCATGTCCAAGCCACCAAAGCCGGCTAAAAGGTGAATAATCGATAACAAAACTTGAATTGTACTACTTCTTACTGGCTATTACTTCAACTTAGAAGCTTCTTCTGTGTTCTACTATGGTGCTTTTAGTGTTCCCGCATACCGCAGCACGCGACATAGCTTTGCAGACGATAAATGTAACCGTCTCAGAGAGAAAAGCGGCCAATGTGACGATCTGGCTTTAAGTCGATTCGATAACGAATGACGATAACGGACGGATTTCTCAGGTTTTTACTCCATATGAACACTTTTCACATTCTCCCACGCAACGCGGCTGCTAGTCCTCCTTTCATGCAAAATCTTAAGGTCCTAGGTCTTATTCAAGCCACCAAAGCAGGCAAAAAAGTGAATAATCGATAATTAAAACTTGAATTGTACTACTTCTTACCGGCTATTACTTCAACTTAGAAGCTTCTTCTGTGTTCCACTATGGTGCTTTTAGTGTTCCCGCATACCGCAGCACGCGACATAGCTTTGCAGACGATAAATGTAACCGTTTCAGAGAGAAGAGCGGCCAATGTGACGATCTGGCTTTAAATCGATTCGATAACAAATGACGAAAACGGCCGGGTTTCTCAGGTTTTTACTACATATGAACACTTTTCACATTCTCCCGTGCAACGCGGCTGCTAGTCCTCCTATCATGCAAAATCTTAAGGTTCCACCTCATGTCCAAGCCACGAAATCCGGCTAAAAAGTGAATAATCAATAACTAAAACTTGAATTGTACTACTTCTTAGTGGCTATTACTTCAACTTAGAAGCTTCTTCTGTGTTCTACTATGGTGCTTTTAGTGTTCCGCATACCGCAGCACGCGACATAGCTTTGCAGACGATAAATGTAACCGTCTCAGAGAGAAAAGCGGCCAATATAACGATCTGGCTTTAAGTCGATTCGATAACAAATGACGAAAACGGACGGATTTCTCAGGTTTTCACTACATATGAACACTTTTCACATTCTCGCGTGCAACGCGGCTGGTAGTCCTCCTTTCATGCAAAATCTTAAGGTCCTAGGTCACGTCCAAGCCACCAAAGCCGGCTAAAAAGTGAATAATCGACAACTAAACCTTGAATTGTACTACTTCTTACTGGCTATTACTTCAACTTAGAAGCTTCTTCTGTGTTCTACTATGGTGCTTTTAGTGTCTCCACATACCGCAGCACGCGACATAGCTTTGCAGACGATAAATGTAACCGTCTCAGAGAGAAAAGCGGCCAATGTGACGATCTGGCTTTAAGTCGATTCAATAACAAATGACGAAAATGGACAAATTTCTCAGGTTTTTACTACATATGAACACTTTTCACATTCTCCCGTGCAACGCGGCTGCTGGTCCTCCTTTCATGCAAAATCTTAAGGTCCTAGGTCATGTCCAAGCCACCAAAGCCGGCTAAAAAGTGAATAATCGACAACTAAAACTTGAATTGTACTACTTCTTACTGGCTATTACTTCAACTTAGAAGCTCCTTCTGAGTTCTACTATGGTGCTTTTAGTGTCGCCACATACCGCAGCACGCGACATAGCTTTGCAGACGATAAATGTAACCGTCTCAGAGAGAAAAGCGGCCAATGTGACGATCTGGCTTTAAGTCGATTCGATAACAAATGACGATAACGGACGGATTTCTCAGGTTTTTAATCCATATGAACACTTTTCACATTCTCCCGCGCAACGCGGCTGCTAGTCCTCCTTTCATGCAAAATCTTAAGGTCCTAGGTCATGTCCAAGCCACCAAAGCCGGCTACAAGGTGAATAATCGATAATTAAAAATTGAATTGTACTACTTCTTACTGGCTATTACTTCAATTTAGAAGCTTCTTCTGTGTTCTACTATGGTGCTTTTAGTGTCTACGCATACGGCAGCACGCGACATAGCTCTGCAGACGATAAATGTAACCGTTTCAGAGTGAAGAGAGGCCAATGTGACGATCTGGCTTTAAATCGATTCGATAACAAATGACGAAAACGGACGGATTTCTCAGGTTTTTACTCCATATGAACACTTTTCACATTCTCCCGTGCAACGAGGCTGCTAGTCCTCCTTTCATCAAAATCTTAAGGTTCCACCTCATGTCCAAGCCACCAAATCCGGCTATAAAGTGAATAATCAATAACTAAAACTTGAATTGTACTACCTCTTACTGGCTATTACTTCAACTTAGAATCTTCTTCTGTGTTCTACTATGGTGCTTTTAGTGTTCCGCATACCGCAGCACGCGACATAGCTTTGCAGACGATAAATGTAACCATCTCAGAGAGAAAAGCGGCCAATATAACGATCTGGCTTTAAGTCGATTCGATAACAAATGACGAAAACAGACGGATTTCTCAGGTTTTCACTACATGTGAACACTTTTCACATTCTCCCGTGCAACGCGGCTGCTAGTCCTCCTTTCATGCAAAATCTTAAGGTCCTAGGTCATGTCCAAGCCACCAAAGCCGGCTAAAAACTGAATAATCGACAATTAAAACTTGAATTGTACTACTTCTTACTGGCTATTACTTCAACTTAGAAGCTTCTTCTGTGTTCTACTACGGTGCTTTTAGTGTCTCCACATACCGCAGCAAGTGCCATAGCTTTGCAGACGATAAATGTAACCGTCTCAGAGAGAAAAGCGGCCAATGTGACGATCTGCCTTTAAGTCGAATCAATAACAAATGACGAAAATGGACAGATTTCTCAGGTTTTTACTACATATGAACACTTTTCACATTCTCCCGTGCAACGCGGCTGCTGGTCCTCCTTTCATGCAAAATCGTAAGGTCCTAGGTCATGTCCAAGCCACCAAAGCCGGCTAAAAAGTGAATAATCGACAACTAAAACTTGAATTGTACTACTTCTTACTGGCTATTACTTCAACTTAGAAGCTTCTTCTGTGTTCTACTATGGTGCTTTTAGTGTTCCGCATACCGCAGCACGTGACATAGCTTTGCAGACGATAAATGTAACCGTCTCAGAGAGAAGAGCGGCCAATATAACGATCTGGCTTTAAGTCGATTCGATAACAAATGACGAAAACGGACGGATTTCTCAGGTTTTCACTACATACGAACACTTTTCACATTCTCCCGTGCAACGCGGCTGCTAGTCCTCCTTTCATGCAAAATCTTAAGGTCCTAGGTCACGTCCAAGCCACCAAAGCCGGCTAAAAAGTGAATAATCGACAACTAAACCTTGAATTGTACTACTTCTTACTGGCTATTACTTCAACTTAGAAGCTTCTTCTGTGTTCTACTATGGTGCTTTTAGTGTCTCCACATACCGCAGCACGCGACATAGCTTTGCAGACGATAAATGTAACCGTCTCAGAGAGAAAAGCGGCCAATGTGACGACCTGGCTTTAAGTCGATTCAATAACAAATGACGAAAATGGACAAATTTCTCAGGTTTTTACTACATATGAACACTTTTCACATTCTCCCGTGCAACGCGGCTGCTGGTCCTCCTTTCATGCAAAACCTTAAGGTCCTAGGTCATGTCCAAGCCACCAAAGCCGGCTAAAAAGTGAATAATCGACAACTAAAACTTGAATTGTACTACTTCTTACTGGCTATTACTTCAACTTAGAAGCTCCTTCTGAGTTCTACTATGGTGCTTTTAGTGTCGCCACATACCGCAGCACGCGACATAGCTTTGCAGACGATAAATGTAACCGTCTCAGAGAGAAAAGCGGCCAATGTGACGATCTGGCTTTAAGTCGATTCGATAACAAATGACGATAACGGACGGATTTCTCAGGTTTTCACTACATATGAACACTTTTCACATTCTCCCGTGCAACGCGGCTGCTAGTCCTCCTTTCATGCAAAATCTTATGGTCCTAGGTCATGTCCAAACCACCAAAGCCGGCTAAAAAGTGAATAATCGACAACTAAAACTTGAATTGTACTACTTCTTACTGGCTATTACTTCAACTTAGAAGTTTCTTCTGTGTTCTACTATGGTGCTTTTAGTGTCTCCACATACCGCAGCACGCGACATAGCTTTGCAGACGATAAATGTAACCGTCTCAGAGAGAAAAGCGGCCAATGTGACGATCTGGCTTTAAGTCGATTCGATTACAAATGACGAAAACGGACGGGTTTCTCAGGTTTTTACTCCATATGAACACTTTTCACATTCTCCCGTGCAACGCGGCTGCTAGTCCTCCTTTCATGCAAAATCTTAAGGTGCTAGGTCATGTCCAAGCCACCAAAGCCGGCTAAAAGGTGAATAATCGATAATTAAAAATTGAATTGTACTACTTCTTACTGGCTATTACTTCAATTTAGAAGCTTCTTCTGTGTTCTACTATGGTGCTTTTAGTGTCTACGCATACGGCAGCACGCGACATAGCTCTGCAGACGATAAATGTAACCGTTTCAGAGTGAAGAGAGGCCAATGTGACGATCTGGCTTTAAATCGATTCGATAACAAATGACGAAAACGGACGGATTTCTCAGGTTTTTACGACATACGAACACTTTTCACATTCTGCCGTGCAACGCGGCTGCTAGTTCTCCTTTCATGCAAAATCGTAAGGTCCTAGGTCATGTCCAAGCCACCAAAGCCGGCTAAAAAGTGAATAATCGACAACTAAAACTTGAATTGTACTACGTCTTACTGGCTATTACTTCAACTTATAAGCTCCTTCTGTGTTCTACTATGGTGCTTTTAGTGTCCCCACATACGGCAGCACGCGACATAGCTTTGCAGACGATAAATGTAACCGTCTCAGAGAGAAAAGCGGCCAATGTGACGACCTGGCTTTAAGTCGATTCAATAACAAATGACGAAAATGGACAAATTTCTCAGGTTTTTACTACATATGAACACTTTTCACATTCTCCCGTGCAACGCGGCTGCTGGTCCTCCTTTCATGCAAAACCTTAAGGTCCTAGGTCATGTCCAAGCCACCAAAGCCGGCTAAAAAGTGAACAATCGACAACTAAAACTTGAATTGTACTACTTCTTACTGGCTATTACTTCAACTTAGAAGCTCCTTCTGAGTTCTACTATGGTGCTTTTAGTGTCGCCACATACCGCAGCACGCGACATAGCTTTGCAGACGATAAATGTAACCGTCTCAGAGAGAAAAGCGGCCAATGTGACGATCTGGCTTTAAGTCGATTCGATAACAAATGACGATAACGGACGGATTTTTCAGGTTTTCACTACATATGAACACTTTTCACATTCTCCCGTGCAACGCGGCTGCTAGTCCTCCTTTCATGCAAAATCTTATGGTCCTAGGTCATGTCCAAACCACCAAAGCCGGCTAAAAAGTGAATAATCGACAACTAAAACTTGAATTGTACTACTTCTTACTGGCTATTACTTCAACTTAGAAGTTTCTTCTGTGTTCTACTATGGTGCTTTTAGTGTCTCCACATACCGCAGCACGCGACATAGCTTTGCAGACGATAAATGTAACCGTCTCAGAGAGAAAAGCGGCCAATGTGACGATCTGGCTTTAAGTCGATTCGATTACAAATGACGAAAACGGACGGGTTTCTCAGGTTTTTACTCCATATGAACACTTTTCACATTCTCCCGTGCAACGCGGCTGCTAGTCCTCCTTTCATGCAAAATCTTAAGGTGCTAGGTCATGTCCAAGCCACCAAAGCCGGCTAAAAGGTGAATAATCGATAATTAAAAATTGAATTGTACTACTTCTTACTGGCTATTACTTCAATTTAGAAGCTTCTTCTGTGTTCTACTATGGTGCTTTTAGTGTCTACGCATACGGCAGCACGCGACATAGCTCTGCAGACGATAAATGTAACCGTTTCAGAGTGAAGAGAGGCCAATGTGACGATCTGGCTTTAAATCGATTCGATAACAAATGACGAAAACGGACGGATTTCTCAGGTTTTTACGACATACGAACACTTTTCACATTCTGCCGTGCAACGCGGCTGCTAGTTCTCCTTTCATGCAAAATCGTAAGGTCCTAGGTCATGTCCAAGCCACCAAAGCCGGCTAAAAAGTGAATAATCGACAACTAAAACTTGAATTGTACTACGTCTTACTGGCTATTACTTCAACTTATAAGCTCCTTCTGTGTTCTACTATGGTGCTTTTAGTGTCCCCACATACGGCAGCACGCGACATAGCTTTGCAGACGATAAATGTAACCGTCTCAGAGAAAAAAGCGGCCAATGTGACGATCTGGCTTTAAGTCGATTCGATAACAAATGACGAAGACGGACTGATTTCTCAGGTTTTTACTACATATGAACACTTTTCACATTCTCCCATGCAACGCGGCCGCTAGTCCTCCTTTCATGCAAAATCTTAAGGTCCTAGGTCATGTCCAAGCCACCAAAGCCGGCTAAAAGGTGAATAATCGATAACTAAAACTTGAATTGTACTACTTCTTACTGGCTATTACTTCAACTTAGAAGTTTCTTCTGTGTTCTAATATGGTGCTTTTAGTGTCTCCGCGTACCGCAGCACGCGCCATAGCTTTGCAGACGATAAATGTAATCATCTCAGAGAGAAAAGCGGCCAATGTGGCGATCTGGCTTTAAGTCGATTCGATAACAAATGACGATAATGGACGGATGTCTCAGGTTTTTACTCCATATGAACACTTTTCACATTCTCCCGTGCAACGCGGCTGCTAGTCCTCCTTTCATGCAAAATCTTAAGGTCCTAGGTCTTATCCAAGCCACCAAAGCCGGCTAAAAAGTGAATAATTGATAATTAAAACTTGAATTGTACTACTTCTTACTGGCTATTACTTCAACTTAGAAGCTTCTTCTGTGTTCTACTATGGTGCTTTTAGTGTTTCCGCATACCGCAGCACGCGACATAGCTTTGCAGACGATAAATGTAACCGTTTCAGAGAGAAGAGCGGCCAATTTGACGATCTGGCTTTAAATCGATTCGATAACAAATGACGAAAACGGAAGGATTTCTTAGGTTTTTACTACATATGAACTCTTTTCACATTCTCCCGTGCAACGCGGCTGCTAGTCTCCCTTTCATGCAAACTCTTAAGGTCCTAAGTCATGTCGAATCCACCAAAGCCGGCTAAAAAGTGGTTAATCGACAACTAAAACTTAAATAGTACTACTTCTTACTGGCTATTACTTCAATTTAGAAGCTTCTTCTGTGTTCTAATACGGTGCTTTTAGTGTCTCCGCAGACCGCAGCACGCGACATAGCTTTGCTGACGATAAATGTAACCGTCTCAGAGAGAAAAGCGGCCAATGTGACGATCTGGCTTTAAGTCGTTTCGATAACAAATGACGAAAACGGACGGATTTCTCAGGTTTTTACTACATATGAACACTTTTCACATTCTCCCATGCAACGCGGCTGCTAGTCCTCCTTTCATGCAGAATCTTAAGGTCCTAGGACATGTTCAAACCACCAAAGACGGCTAAAAAGTTAATAATCGATAACTAAAACTTGAATTGTACTACTTCTTACTGGCTATTACTTCAACTTAGAAGCTTCTTCTGTATTCTACTATTGTGCTTCTAGTGTTTCCGCATACCGCAGCACGCGACATAGCTTTGCAGACAATAAATGTAACCGTCACAGAGAGAAAAGCGGCCAATGTGGCGATCTGGCTTTAAGTCGATTCAATAACAAATGAAGATAACGGACGGATTTCTCAGGTTTTTACTCCATATGAACACTTTTCACATACTCCCGTGCAACGCGGCTGCTAGTCCACCTTTCATGCAAAATCTTAAGGTCCTAGGTCTTATCCAAGCCACCAAAGCCGGCTAAAAAGTGAATAATCTATAATTAAAACTTGAATTGCACTACTTCTTACTGGCTATTGCTTCAACCTAGAAGCTTCTTCTGTGTTCTACTATGGTGCTTTTAGTGTCTCCGTATACGGCAGCACGCGACATAGCTTTGCAGACGATAAATGTAACCGTCTCAGAGAGAAAAGCGGCCAATGTGACGATCTGGCTTTAAGTGGATTCGATAACAAATACGAAACCGGACGGATTTCCCAGGTTTTTACTACATATGAACACTTTTCACATTCTCCCGTGCAACGCGGCTGCTAGTCCTCCTTTCATGCAAAATCTTAAGGTCCTAGGTCATGTCCAAGCCACGAAAGCCGGCTAAAAAGTGAATAATCGACAACAAAAACTTGAATTGTACTACTTCTTACTGGCTATTACTTCAACTTAGAAGTTTCTTCTGTGTTCTAATATGGTGCTTTTTGTGTCTCCGCATACCGCAGCACGCGACATAGCATTGCAGACGATAAATGTAACCGTCTCAGAGAGAAAAGCGGCCAATGTGACGATCTGGCTTTAAGTCGATTCGATAACAAATGACGATAACGGACGGATTTCTCAGGTTTTTAATCCATATGAACACTTTTCACATTCTCCCGCGCAACGCGGCTGCTAGTCCTCCTTTCATGCAAAATCTTAAGGTGCTAGGTCTTATCCAAGCCACCAAAGCCGGCTAAAAAGTGAATAATCGATAATTAAAACTTGAATTGTACTACTTCTTACTGGCTATTACTTCAACTTAGAAGCTTCTTCTGTGTTCTACTATGGTGCTTTTAGTGTTCCGCATACCGCAGCACGCGACATAGCTTTGCAAACGATAAATGTAACCGTCTCAGAGAGAAAAGCGGCCAATATAACGATCTGGCTTTAAGTCGATTCGATAACAAATGACGAAAACGGACGGATTTCTCAGGTTTTCACTACATATGAACACTTTTCACATTCTCCCGTGCAACGCGGCTGCTAGTCCTCCTTTCATGCAAAATCTTAAGGTCCTAGGTCATGTCCAAGCCACCAAAGCCGGATAAAAAGTGAATAATCGACAACTAAAACTTGAATTGTACTACTTCTTACTGGCTATTACTTCAACTTAGAAGTTTCTTCTGTGTTCTACTATGGTGCTTTTAGTGTCTCCACATACCGCAGCACGCGACATAGCTTTGCAGACGATAAATGTAACCGTCTCAGAGAGAAAAGCGGCCAATGTGACGATCTGGCTTTAAGTCGATTCGATAACAAATGACGAAAATGGACAGATTTCTCAGGTTTTTACGACATATGAACACTTTTCACATTCTCCCGTGCAACGCGGCTGCTAGTCCTCCTTTCATGCAAAATCGTAAGGTCCTAGGTCATGTCCAAGCCACCAAAGCCGGCTAAAAAGTGAATAATCGACAACTAAAACTTGAATTGTACTACGTCTTACTGGCTATTACTTCAACTTATAAGCTCCTTCTGTGTTCTACTATGGTGCTTTTAGTGTCCCCACATACGGCAGCACGCGACATAGCTTTGCAGACGATAAATGTAACCGTCTCAGAGAAAAAAGCGGCCAATGTGACGATCTGGCTTTAAGTCGATTCGATAACAAATGACGAAGACGGACGGATTTCTCAGGTTTTTACTACATATGAACACTTTTCACATTCTCCCATGCAACGCGGCTGCTAGTCCTCCTTTCATGCAAAATCTTAAGGTCCTAGGTCATGTCCAAGCCACCAAAGCCGGCTAAAAGGTGAATAATCGATAACTAAAACTTGAATTGTACTACTTCTTACTGGCTATTACTTCAACTTGGAAGTTTCTTCTGTGTTCTAATATGGTGCTTTTAGTGTCTCCGCATACCGCAGCACGCGCCATAGCTTTGCAGACGATAAATGTAATCGTCTCAGAGAGAAAAGCGGCCAATGTGGCGATCTGGCTTTAAGTCGATTCGATAACAAATGACGATAACGGACGGATTTCTCAGGTTTTTACTCCATATGAACACTTTTCACATTCTCCCGTGCAACGCGGCTGCTAGTCCTCCTTTCATGCAAAATCTTAAGGTCCTAGGTCTTATCCAAGCCACCAAAGCCGGCTAAAAAGTGAATAATTGACAATTAAAACTTGAATTGTACTACTTCTTACTGGCTATTACTTCAACTTAGAAGCTTCTTCTGTGTTCTACTATGGTGCTTTTAGTGTTTCCGCATACCGCAGCACGCGACATAGCTTTGCAGACGATAAATGTAACCGTTTCAGAGAGAAGAGCGGCCAATTTGACGATCTGGCTTTAAATCGATTCGATAACAAATGACGAAAACGGAAGGATTTCTCAGGTTTTTACTACATATGAACTCTTTTCACATTCTCCCGTGCAACGCGGCTGCTAGTCTTCCTTTCATGCAAACTCTTAAGGTCCTATGTCATGTCGAATCCACCAAAGCCGGCTAAAAAGTGGTTAATCGACAACTAAAACTTAAATAGTACTACTTCTTACTGGCTATTACTTCAATTTAGAAGCTTCTTCTGTGTTCTAATACGGTGCTTTTAGTGTCTCCGCAGACCGCAGCACGCGACATAGCTTTGCTGACGATAAATGTAACCGTCTCAGAGAGAAAAGCGGCCAATGTGACGAGCTGGCTTTAAATCGTTTCGATAACAAATGACGAAAACGGACGGATTTCTCAGGTTTTTACTACATATGAACACTTTTCACATTCTCCCATGCAACGCGGCTGCTAGTCCTCCTTTCATGCAGAATCTTAAGGTCCTAGGTCATGTTCAAACCACCAAAGACGGCTAAAAAGTTAATAATCGATAACTAAAACTTGAATTGTACTACTTCTTACTGGCTATTACTTCAACTTAGAAGCTTCTTCTGTATTCTACTATTGTGCTTCTAGTGTTTCCGCATACCGCAGCACGCGACATAGCTTTGCAGACAATAAATGTAATCGTCTCAGAGAGAAAAGCGGCCAATGTGACGATCTGGCTTTAAGTCGATTCAATAACAAATGAAGATAACGGACGGATTTCTCAGGTTTTTACTCCATATGAACACTTTTCACATACTCCCGTGCAACGCGGCTGCTAGTCCACCTTTCATGCAAAATCTTAAGGTCCTAGGTCTTATCCAAGCCACCAAAGCCGGCTAAAAAGTGAATAATCTATAATGAAAACTTGAATTGAACTACTTCTTACTGGCTATTGCTTCAACTTAGAAGCTTCTTCTGTGTTCTACTATGGTGCTTTTAGTGTCTCCGTATACGGCAGCACGCGACATAGCTTTGCAGACGATAAATGTAACCGTCTCAGAGAGAAAAGCGGCCAATGTGACGATCTGGCTTTAAGTGGATTCGATAACAAATACGAAAACGGACGGATTTCTCAGGTTTTTACTACATATGAACACTTTTCACATTCTCCCGTGCAACGCGGCTGCTAGTCCTCCTTTCATGCAAAATCTTAAGGTCCTAAGTCATGTCCAAGCGACCAAAGCCGGCATAAAAGTGATTAGTCGACAACTAAAACATAAATAGTACTACTTCTTACTGGCTATTACTTCAATTTAGAAGCTTCTTCTGTGTTCTAATATGGTGCTTTTAGTGTCTCCGCATACCGCAGCACGCGACATAGCTTTGCCGGCGATAAATGTAACCGTCTCAGAGAGAAAAGCGGCCAATGTGACGATCTCGCTTTAAGTCGATTCGATAACAAATGACGATAACGGACGGATTTCTCAGGTTTTTACACCATATGAACACTTTTCACATTCTCCCGTGCAACGCGGCTGCTAGTCCTCCTTTCATGCAAAATCTTAAGGTCCTAGGTCTTATCCAAGCCACCAAAGCCGGCTAAAAAAGTGAATAATCGATAATATAAACTTGAATTGTACTACTTCTTACTGGCTATTACTTCAACTTAGAAGCTTCTTCTGTGTTCTACTACGGTGATTTTAGTGTGCCCGCATACCGCAGCACGCGACATAGCTTTGCAGACGATAAATGTAACCGTTTCAGAGAGAAGAGCGGCCAATGTGACGATCTGGCTTTAAATCGATTCGATAACAAATGACGAAAACGGACGGATTTCTCAGGTTTTTACTACATATGAACACTTTTCACATTCACCCGTGCAACGCGGCTGCTAGTCCTCCTTTCATGCAAAATCTTAAGGTCCTAAGTCATGTCCAAGCGACCAAAGCCGGCATAAAAGTGATTAGTCGACAACTAAAACATAAATAGTACTACTTCTTACTGGCTATTACTTCAATTTAGAAGCTTCTTCTGTGTTCTAATATGGTGCTTTTAGTGTCTCCGCATACCGCAGCACGCGACATAGCTTTGCAGGCGATAAATGTAACCGTCTCAGAGAGAAAAGCGGCCAATGTGACGATCTGGCTTTAAGTCGATTCGATAACAAATGACGAAAACGGACGGATTTCTCAGGTTTTTACTACATATGAACACTTTTCACATTCTCCCATGCAACGCGGCTGCTAGTCCTCCTTTCATGCAGAATCTTAAGGTCCTAGGTCATGTTCAAACCACCAAAGACGGCTAAGAAGTTAATAATCGATAACTAAAACTTGAATTGTACTACTTCTTGCTGGCTATTACTTCAACTTAGAAGCTTCTTCTGTATTCTACTGTTGTGCTTTTAGTGTTTCCGCATACCGCAGCACGCGACATAGCTTTGCAGACAATAAATGTAACCGTCTCAGAGAGAAAAGAGGCCAATGTGACGATCTGGCTTTAAGTCGATTCAATAACAAATGACGATAACGGACGGATTTCTCAGGTTTTTACTACATATGAACACTTTTCACATTCTCCCGTGCAACGCGGCTGCTAGTCCTCCTTTCATGCAAAATCTTAAGGTCCAAGGTCTTATCCAAGCCACCAAAGCCGGCTAAAAGGTGAATAATCTATAATTAAAACTTGAATTGAACTACATCTTACTGGCTATTGCTTCAACTTAGAAGCTTCTTCTGTGTTCTACTATGGTGCTTTTAGTGTCTCCGTATACGGCAGCACGCGACATAGCTTTGCAGACGATAAATGTAACCGTCTCAGAGAGAAAAGCGGCCAATGTGACGATCTGGCTTTAAGTGGATTCGATAACAAATACGAAAACGGACGGATTTCTCTGGTTTTTACACCATATGAACACTTTTCACATTCTCCCGTGCAACGCGGCTGCTAGTCCTCCTTTCATGCAAAATCTTAAGGTCCTAAGTCATGTCCAAGCGACCAAAGCCGGCATAAAAGTGATTAGTCGACAACTAAAACATAAATAGTACTACTTCTTACTGGCTATTACTTCAATTTAGAAGCTTCTTCTGTGTTCTAATATGGTGCTTTTAGTGTCTTCGCATACCGCAGCACGCGACATAGCTTTGCAGGCGATAAATGTAACCGTCTCAGAGAGAAAAGCGGCCAATGTGACGATCTCGCTTTAAGTCGATTCGATAACAAATGACGATAACGGACGGATTTCTCAGGTTTTTACACCATATGAACACTTTTCACATTCTCCCGTGCAACGCGGCTGCTAGTCCTCCTTTCATGCAAAATCTTAAGGTCCTAGGTCTTATCCAAGCCTCCAAAGCCGGCTAAAAAAGTGAATAATCGATAATATAAACTTGAATTGTACTACTTCTTACTGGCTATTACTTCAACTTAGAAGCTTCTTCTGTGTTCTACTACGGTGATTTTAGTGTGCCCGCATACCGCAGCACGCGACATAGCTTTGCAGACGATAAATGTAACCGTTTCAGAGAGAAGAGCGGCCAATGTGACGATCTGGCTTTAAATCGATTCGATAACAAATGACGAAAACGGACGGATTTCTCAGGTTTTTACTACATATGAACACTTTTCACATTCTCCCGTGCAACGCGGCTGCTAGTCCTCCTTTCATGCAAAATCTTAAGGTCCTAAGTCATGTCCAAGCGACCAAAGCCGGCATAAAAGTGATTAGTCGACAACTAAAACATAAATAGTACTACTTCTTACTGGCTATTACTTCAATTTAGAAGCTTCTTCTGTGTTCTAATATGGTGCTTTTAGTGTCTCCGCATACCGCAGCACGCGACATAGCTTTGCAGGCGATAAATGTAACCGTCTCAGAGAGAAAAGCGGCCAATGTGACGATCTGGCTTTAAGTCGATTCGATAACAAATGACGAAAACGGACGGATTTCTCAGGTTTTTACTACATATGAACACTTTTCACATTCTCCCATGCAACGCGGCTGCTAGTCCTCCTTTCATGCAGAATCTTAAGGTCCTAGGTCATGTTCAAACCACCAAAGACGGCTAAGAAGTTAATAATCGATAACTAAAACTTGAATTGTACTACTTCTTACTGGCTATTACTTCAACTTAGAAGCTTCTTCTGTATTCTACTGTTGTGCTTTTAGTGTTTCCGCATACCGCAGCACGCGACATAGCTTTGCAGACAATAAATGTAACCGTCTCAGAGAGAAAAGCGGCCAATGTGACGATCTGGCTTTAAGTCGATTCAATAACAAATGACGATAACGGACGGATTTCTCAGGTTTTTACTACATATGAACACTTTTCACATTCTCCCGTGCAACGCGGCTGCTAGTCCTCCTTTCATGCAAAATCTTAAGGTCCTAGGTCATGTCCAAGCCACCAAAGCCGGCTAAAAAGTGAATAATCGACAACTAAAACTTGAATTGTACTACTTCTTACTGGCTATTACTTCAACTTAGAAGTTTCTTCTGTGTTCTAATATGGTGCTTTTTGTGTCTCCGCATACCGCAGCACGCGACATAGCATTGCAGACGATAAATGTAACCGTCTCAGAGAGAAAAGCGGCCAATGTGACGATCTCGCTTTAAGTCGATTCGATAACAAATGACGATAACGGACGGATTTCTCAGGTTTTTACACCATATGAACACTTTTCACATTCTCCCGTGCAACGCGGCTGCTAGTCCTCCTTTCATGCAAAATCTTAAGGTCCTAGGTCTTATCCAAGCCACCAAAGCCGGCTAAAAAAGTGAATAATCGATAATATAAACTTGAATTGTACTACTTCTTACTGGCTATTACTTCAACTTAGAAGCTTCTTCTGTGTTCTACTATGGTGATTTTAGTGTGCCCGCATACCGCAGCACGCGACATAGCTTTGCAGACGATAAATGTAACCGTTTCAGAGAGAAGAGCGGCCAATGTGACGATCTGGCTTTAAATCGATTCGATAACAAATGACGAAAAAGGACGGATTTCTCAGGTTTTTACTACATATGAACACTTTTCACATTCTCGCGTGCAACGCGGCTGCTAGTCCTCCTTTCATGCAAAATCTTAAGGTCCTAAGTCATGTCCAAGCGACCAAAGCCGGCATAAAAGTGATAAGTCGACAACTAAAACATAAATAGTACTACTTCTTACTGGCTATTACTTCAATTTAGAAGCTTCTTCTGTGTTCTAATATGGTGCTTTTAGTGTCTCCGCATACCGCAGCACGCGACATAGCTTTGCAGGCGATAAATGTAACCGTCTCAGAGAGAAAAGCGGCCAATGTGACGATCTCGCTTTAAGTCGATTCGATAACAAATGACGATAACGGACGGATTTCTCAGGTTTTTACACCATATGAACACTTTTCACATTCTCCCGTGCAACGCGGCTGCTAGTCCTCCTTTCATGCAAAATCTTAAGGTCCTAGGTCTTATCCAAGCCACCAAAGCCGGCTAAAAAAGTGAATAATCGATAATATAAACTTGAATTGTACTACTTCTTACTGGCTATTACTTCAACTTAGAAGCTTCTTCTGTGTTCTACTACGGTGATTTTAGTGTGCCCGCATACCGCAGCACGCGACATAGCTTTGCAGACGATAAATGTAACCGTTTCAGAGAGAAGAGCGGCCAATGTGACGATCTGGCTTTAAATCGATTCGATAACAAATGACGAAAACGGACGGATTTCTGAGGTTTTTACTACATATGAACACTTTTCACATTCTCCCGTGCAACGCGGCTGCTAGTCCTCCTTTCATGCAAAATCTTAAGGTCCTAAGTCATGTCCAAGCGACCAAAGCCGGCATAAAAGTGATTAGTCGACAACTAAAACATAAATAGTACTACTTCTTACTGGCTATTACTTCAATTTAGAAGCTTCTTCTGTGTTCTAATATGGTGCTTTTAGTGTCTCCGCATACCGCAGCACGCGACATAGCTTTGCAGGCGATAAATGTAACCGTCTCAGAGAGAAAAGCGGCCATTGTGACGATCTGGCTTTAAGTCGATTCGATAACAAATGACGAAAACGGACGGATTTCTCAGGTTTTTACTACATATGAACACTTTTCACATTCTCCCATGCAACGCGGCTGCTAGTCCTCCTTTCATGCAGAATCTTAAGGTCCTAGGTCATGTTCAAACCACCAAAGACGGCTAAGAAGTTAATAATCGATAACTAAAACTTGAATTGTACTACTTCTTAGTGGCTATTACTTCAACTTAGAAGCTTCTTCTGTATTCTACTGTTGTGCTTTTAGTGTTTCCGCAAACCGCAGCACACGACATAGCTTTGCAGACAATAAATGTAACCGTCTCAGAGAGAAAAGCGGCCAATGTGACGATCTGGCTTTAAGTCGATTCAATAACAAATGACGATAACGGACGGATTTCTCAGGTTTTTACTACATATGAACACTTTTCACATTCTCCCGTGCAACGCGGCTGCTAGTCCTCCTTTCATGCAAAATCTTAAGGTCCAAGGTCTTATCCAAGCCACCAAAGCCGGATAAAGGTGAATAATCTATAATTAAAACTTGAATTGAACTACTTCTTACTGGCTATTGCTTCAACTTATAAGCTTCTTCTGTGATCTACTATGGTGCTTTAAATGTCTCCGTATACGGCAGCACGCGACATAGCTTTTTAGACTATAAATGTAACCGTCTCAGAGAGAAAAGCGGCCAATGTGACGATCTGGCTTTAAGTGGATTCGATAACAAATACGAAACCGGACGGATTTCCCAGGTTTTAACTACATATGAACATTTTTCACATTCTCCCGTGCAACGCGGCTGCTAGTCCTCCTTTCATGCAAAATCTTAAGGTCCTAGGTCATGTCCAAGCCACCAAAGCCGGCTAAAAAGTGAATAATCGACAACTAAAACTTGAATTGTACTACTTCTTACTGGCTATTACTTCAACTTAGAAGTTTCTTCTGTGTTCTAATATGGTGCTTTTTGTGTCTCCGCATACCGCAGCACGCGACATAGCATTGCAGACGATAAATGTAACCGTCTCAGAGAGAAAAGCGGCCAATGTGACGATCTGGCTTTAAATCGATTCGATAACAAATGACGAAAACGGACGGATTTCTCAGGTTTTTACTACATATGAACACTTTTCACATTCTCCCGTGCAACGCGGCTGCTAGTCCTCCTTTCATGCAAAATCTTAAGGTCCTAAGTCATGTCCAAGCGACCAAAGCCGGCATAAAAGTGATTAGTCGACAACTAAAACATAAATAGTACTACTTCTTACTGGCTATTACTTCAATTTAGAAGCTTCTTCTGTGTTCTAATATGGTGCTTTTAGTGTCTCCGCATACCGCAGCACGCGACATAGCTTTGCAGGCGATAAATGTAACCGTCTCAGAGAGAAAAGCGGCCAATGTGACGATCTGGCTTTAAGTCGATTCGATAACAAATGACGAAAACGGACGGATTTCTCAGGTTTTTACTACATATGAACACTTTTCACATTCTCCCATGCAACGCGGCTGCTAGTCCTCCTTTCATGCAGAATCTTAAGGTCCTAGGTCATGTTCAAACCACCAAAGACGGCTAAGAAGTTAATAATCGATAACTAAAACTTGAATTGTACTACTTCTTACTGGCTATTACTTCAACTTAGAAGCTTCTTCTGTATTCTACTGTTGTGCTTTTAGTGTTTCCGCATACCGCAGCACGCGACATAGCTTTGCAGACAATAAATGTAACCGTCTCAGAGAGAAAAGCGGCCAATGTGACGATCTGGCTTTAAGTCGATTCAATAACAAATGACGATAACGGACGGATTTCTCAGGTTTTTACTACATATGAACACTTTTCACATTCTCCCGTGCAACGCGGCTGCTAGTCCTCCTTTCATGCAAAATCTTAAGGTCCTAAGTCATGTCCAAGCGACCAAAGCCGGCATAAAAGTGATTAGTCGACAACTAAAACATAAAAAGTACTACTTCTTACTGGCTATTACTTCAATTTAGAAGCTTCTTCTGTGTTCTAATATGGTGCTTTTAGTGTCTCCGCATACCGCAGCACGCGACATAGCTTTGCAGGCGATAAATGTAACCGTTTCAGAGAGAAGAGCGGCCAATGTGACGATCTGGCTTTAAATCGATTCGATAACAAATGACGAAAACGGACGGATTTCTCAGGTTTTTACTACATATGAACACTTTTCACATTCTCCCGTGCAACGCGGCTGCTAGTCCTCCTTTCATGCAAAATCTTAAGGTCCTAAGTCATGTCCAAGCGACCAAAGCCGGCATAAAAGTGATTAGTCGACAACTAAAACATAAATAGTACTACTTCTTACTGGCTATTACTTCAATTTAGAAGCTTCTTCTGTGTTCTAATATGGTGCTTTTAGTGTCTCCGCATACCGCAGCACGCGACATAGCTTTGCAGGCGATAAATGTAACCGTCTCAGAGAGAAAAGCGGCCAATGTGACGATCTGGCTTTAAGTCGATTCGATAACAAATGACGAAAACGGACGGATTTCTCAGGTTTTTACTACATATGAACACTTTTCACATTCTCCCATGCAACGCGGCTGCTAGTCCTCCTTTCATGCAGAATCTTAAGGTCCTAGGTCATGTTCAAACCACCAAAGACGGCTAAGAATTTAATAATCGATAACTAAAACTTGAATTGTACTACTTCTTACTGGCTATTACTTCAACTTAGAAGCTTCTTCTGTATTCTACTGTTGTGCTTTTAGTGTTTCCGCATACCGCAGCACGCGACATAGCTTTGCAGACAATAAATGTAACCGTCTCAGAGAGAAAAGCGGCCAATGTGACGATCTGGCTTTAAGTCGATTCAATAACAAATGACGATAACGGACGGATTTCTCAGGTTTTTACTACATATGAACACTTTTCACATTCTCCCGTGCAACGCGGCTGCTAGTCCTCCTTTCATGCAAAATCTTAAGGTCCAAGGTCTTATCCAAGCCACCAACGCCGGCTAAAAGGTGAATAATCTATAATTAAAACTTGAATTGAACTACATCTTACTGGCTATTGCTTCAACTTAGAAGCTTCTTCTGTGTTCTACTATGGTGCTTTAAGTGTCTCCGTATACGGCAGCACGCGACATAGCTTTTTAGACGATAAATGTAACCGTCTCAGAGAGAAAAGCGGCCAATGTGACGATCTGGCTTTAAGTGGATTCGATAACAAATACGAAACCGGACGGATTTCCCAGGTTTTTACTACATATGAACACTTTTCACATTCTCCCGTGCAACGCGGCTGCTAGTCCTCCTTTCATGCAAAATCTTAAGGTCCTAGGTCATGTCCAAGCCACCAAAGCCGGCTAAAAAGTGAATAATCGACAACTAAAACTTGAATTGTACTACTTCTTACTGGCTATTACTTCAACTTAGAAGTTTCTTCTGTGTTCTAATATGGTGCTTTTTGTGTCTCCGCATACCGCAGCACGCGACATAGCATTGCAGACGATAAATGTAACCATCTCAGAGAGAAAAGCGGCCAATGTGACGATCTCGCTTTAAGTCGATTCGATAACAAATGACGATAACGGACGGATCTCTCAGGTTTTTACACCATATGAACACTTTTCACATTCTCCCGTGCAACGCGGCTGCTAGTCCTCCTTTCATGCAAAATCTTAAGGTCCTAAGTCATGTCCAAGCGACCAAAGCCGGCATAAAAGTGATTAGTCGACAACTAACACATAAATAGTACTACTTCTTACTGGCTATTACTTCAATTTAGAAGCTTCTTCTGTGTTCTAATATGGTGCTTTTAGTGTCTCCGCATACCGCAGCACGCGACATAGCTTTGCAGGCGATAAATGTAACCGTCTCAGAGAGAAAAGCGGCCAATGTGACGATCTGGCTTTAAGTCGATTCAATAACAAATGACGAAAACGGACGGATTTCTCAGGTTTTTACTACATATGAACACTTTTCACATTCTCCCATGCAACGCGGCTGCTAGTCCTCCTTTCATGCAGAATCTTAAGGTCCTAGGTCATGTTCAAACCACCAAAGACGGCTAAGAAGTTAATAATCGATAACTAAAACTTGAATTGTACTACTTCTTACTGGCTATTACTTCAACTTAGAAGCTTCTTCTGTATTCTACTGTTGTGCTTTTAGTGTTTCCGCATACCGCAGCACGCGACATAGCTTTGCAGACAATAAATGTAACCGTCTCAGAGAGAAAAGCGGCCAATGTGACGATCTGGCTTTAAGTCGATTCAATAACAAATGACGATAACGGACGGATTTCTCAGGTTTTTACTACATATGAACACTTTTCACATTCTCCCGTGCAACGCGGCTGCTAGTCCTCCTTTCATGCAAAATCTTAAGGTCCAAGGTCTTATCCAAGCCACCAAAGCCGGCTAAAAGGTGAATAATCTATAATTAAAACTTGAATTGAACTACTTCTTACTGGCTATTGCTTCAACTTAGAAGCTTCTTCTGTGATCTACTATGGTGCTTTAAGTGTCTCCGTATACGGCAGCACGCGACATAGCTTTTTAGACTATAAATGTAACCGTCTCAGAGAGAAAAGCGGCCAATGTGACGATCTGGCTTTAAGTGGATTCGATAACAAATACGAAACCGGACGGATTTCCCAGGTTTTTACTACATATGAACACTTTTCACATTCTCCCGTGCAACGCGGCTGCTAGTCCTCCTTTCATGCAAAATCTTAAGGTCCTAGGTCATGTCCAAGCCACCAAAGCCGGCTAAAAAGTGAATAATCGACAACTAAAACTTGAATTGTACTACTTCTTACTGGCTATTACTTCAACTTAGAAGTTTCTTCTGTGTTCTAATATGGTGCTTTTTGTGTCTCCGCATACCGCAGCACGCGACATAGCATTGCAGACGATAAATGTAACCGTCTCAGAGAGAAAAGCGGCCAATGTGACGATCTGGCTTTAAATCGATTCGATAACAAATGACGAAAACGGACGGATTTCTCAGGTTTTTACTACATATGAACACTTTTCACATTCTCCCGTGCAACGCGGCTGCTAGTCCTCCTTTCATGCAAAATCTTAAGGTCCTAAGTCATGTCCAAGCGACCAAAGCCGGCATAAAAGTGATTAGTCGACAACTAAAACATAAATAGTACTACTTCTTACTGGCTATTACTTCAATTTAGAAGCTTCTTCTGTGTTCTAATATGGTGCTTTTAGTGTCTCCGCATACCGCAGCACGCGACATAGCTTTGCAGGCGATAAATGTAACCGTCTCAGAGAGAAAAGCGGCCAATGTGACGATCTGGCTTTAAGTCGATTCGATAACAAATGACGAAAACGGACGGATTTCTCAGGTTTTTACTACATATGAACACTTTTCACATTCTCCCATGCAACGCGGCTGCTAGTCCTCCTTTCATGCAGAATCTTAAGGTCCTAGGTCATGTTCAAACCACCAAAGACGGCTAAGAAGTTAATAATCGATAACTAAAACTTGAATTGTACTACTTCTTACTGGCTATTACTTCAACTTAGAAGCTTCTTCTGTATTCTACTGTTGTGCTTTTAGTGTTTCCGCATACCGCAGCACGCGACATAGCTTTGCAGACAATAAATGTAACCGTCTCAGAGAGAAAAGCGGCCAATGTGACGATCTGGCTTTAAGTCGATTCAATAACAAATGACGATAACGGACGGATTTCTCAGGTTTTTACTACATATGAACACTTTTCACATTCTCCCGTGCAACGCGGCTGCTAGTCCTCCTTTCATGCAAAATCATAAGGTCCAAGGTCTTATCCAAGCCACCAACGCCGGCTAAAAGGTGAATAATCAATAATTAAAACTTGAATTGAACTACATCTTACTGGCTATTGCTTCAACTTAGAAGCTTCTTCTGTGTTCTACTATGGTGCTTTAAGTGTCTCCGTATACGGCAGCACGCGACATAGCTTTTTAGACGATAAATGTAACCGTCTCAGAGAGAAAAGCGGCCAATGTGACGATCTGGCTTTAAGTGGATTCGATAACAAATACGAAACCGGACGGATTTCCCAGGTTTTTACTACATATGAACACTTTTCACATTCTCCCGTGCAACGCGGCTGCTAGTCCTCCTTTCATGCAAAATCTTAAGGTCCTAGGTCATGTCCAAGCCACCAAAGCCGGCTAGAAAGTGAATAATCGACAACTAAAACTTGAATTGTACTACTTCTTACTGGCTATTACTTCAACTTAGAAGTTTCTTCTGTGTTCTAATATGGTGCTTTTAGTGTCTCCGCATACCGCAGCACGCGACATAGCATTGCAGACGATGAATGTAACCGTCTCAGAGAGAAAAGCGGCCAATGTGACGATCTCGCTTTAAGTCGATTCGATAACAAATGACGATAACGGACGGATTTCTCAGGTTTTTACACCATATGAACACTTTTCACATTCTCCCGTGCAACGCGGCTGCTAGTCCTCCTTTCATGCAAAATCTTAAGGTCCTAGGTCTTATCCAAGCCACCAAAGCCGGCTAAAAAAGTGAATAATCGATAATATAAACTTGAATTGTACTACTTCTTACTGGCTATTACTTCAACTTAGAAGCTTCTTCTGTGTTCTACTATGGTGATTTTAGTGTGCCCGCAAACCGCAGCACGCGACATAGCTTTGCAGACGATAAATGTAACCGTTTCAGAGAGAAGAGCGGCCAATGTGACGATCTGGCTTTAAATCGATTCGATAACAAATGACGAAAACGGACGGATTTCTCAGGTTTTTACTACATATGAACACTTTTCACATTCTCGCGTGCAACGCGGCTGCTAGTCCTCCTTTCATGCAAAATCTTAAGGTCCTAAGTCATGTCCAAGCGACCAAAGCCGGCATAAAAGTGATTAGTCGACAACTAAAACATAAATAGTACTACTTCTTACTGGCTATTACTTCAATTTAGAAGCTTCTTCTGTGTTCTAATATGGTGCTTTTAGTGTCTCCGCATACCGCAGCACGCGACATAGCTTTGCAGGCGATAAATGTAACCGTCTCAGAGAGAAAAGCGGCCAATGTGACGATCTCGCTTTAAGTCGATTCGATAACAAATGACGATAACGGACGGATTTCTCAGGTTTTTACACCATATGAACACTTTTCACATTCTCCCGTGCAACGCGGCTGCTAGTCCTCCTTTCATGCAAAATCTTAAGGTCCTAGGTCTTATCCAAGCCACCAAAGCCGGCTAAAAAAGTGAATAATCGATAATATAAACTTGAATTGTACTACTTCTTACTGGCTATTACTTCAACTTAGAAGCTTCTTCTGTGTTCTACTACGGTGATTTTAGTGTGCCCGCATACCGCAGCACGCGACATAGCTTTGCAGACGATAAATGTAACCGTTTCAGAGAGAAGAGCGGCCAATGTGACGATCTGGCTTTAAATCGATTCGATAACAAATGACGAAAACGGACGGATTTCTCAGGTTTTTACTACATATGAACACTTTTCACATTCTCCCGTGCAACGCGGCTGCTAGTCCTCCTTTCATGCAAAATCTTAAGGTACTAAGTCATGTCCAAGCGACCAAAGCCGGCATAAAAGTGATTAGTCGACAACTAAAACATAAATAGTACTACTTCTTACTGGCTATTACTTCAATTTAGAAGCTTCTTCTGTGTTCTAATATGGTGCTTTTAGTGTCTCCGCATACCGCAGCACGCGACATAGCTTTGCAGGCGATAAATGTAACCGTCTCAGAGAGAAAAGCGGCCAATGTGACGATCTGGCTTTAAGTCGATTCGATAACAAATGACGAAAACGGACGGATTTCTCAGGTTTTTACTACATATGAACACTTTTCACATTCTCCCGTGCAACGCGGCTGCTAGTCCTCCTTTCATGCAGAATCTTAAGGTCCTAGGTCATGTTCAAACCACCAAAGACGGCTAAGAAGTTAATAATCGATAACTAAAACTTGAATTGTACTACTTCTTACTGGCTATTACTTCAACTTAGAAGCTTCTTCTGTATTCTACTGTTGTGCTTTTAGTGTTTCCGCATACCGCAGCACGCGACATAGCTTTGCAGACAATAAATGTAACCGTCTCAGAGAGAAAAGCGGCCAATGTGACGATCTGGCTTTAAGTCGATTCAATAACAAATGACGATAACGGACGGATTTCTCAGGTTTTTACTACATATGAACACTTTTCACATTCTCCCGTGCAACGCGGCTGCTAGTCCTCCTTTCATGCAAAATCTTAAGGTCCAAGGTCTTACCCAAGCCACCAAAGCCGGCTAAAAGGTGAATAATCTATAATTAAAACTTGAATTGAACTACTTCTTACTGGCTATTGCTTCAACTTAGAAGCTTCTTCTGTGATCTACTATGGTGCTTTAAGTGTCTCCGTATACGGCAGCACGCGACATAGCTTTTTAGACTATAAATGTAACCGTCTCAGAGAGAAAAGCGGCCAATGTGACGATCTGGCTGTAAGTGGATTCGATAACAAATACGAAACCGGACGGATTTCCCAGGTTTTTACTACATATGAACACTTTTCACATTCTCCCGTGCAACGCGGCTGCTAGTCCTCCTTTCATGCAAAATCTTAAGGTCCTAGGTCATGTCCAAGCCACCAAAGCCGGCTAAAAAGTGAATAATCGACAACTAAAACTTGAATTGTACTACTTCTTACTGGCTATTACTTCAACTTAGAAGTTTCTTCTGTGTTCTAATATGGTGCTTTTTGTGTCTCCGCATACCGCAGCACGCGACATAGCATTGCAGACGATAAATGTAACCGTCTCAGAGAGAAAAGCGGCCAATGTGACGATCTCGCTTTAAGTCGATTCGATAACAAATGACGATAACGGACGGATTTCTCAGGTTTTTACACCATATGAACACTTTTCACATTCTCCCGTGCAACGCGGCTGCTAGTCCTCCTTTCATGCAAAATCTTAAGGTCCTAGGTCTTATCCAAGCCACCAAAGCCGGCTAAAAAAGTGAATAATCGATAATATAAACTTGAATTGTACTACTTCTTACTGGCTATTACTTCAACTTAGAAGCTTCTTCTGTGTTCTACTATAGTGATTTTAGTGTGCCCGCATACCGCAGCACGCGACATAGCTTTGCAGACGATAAATGTAACCGTTTCAGAGAGAAGAGCGGCCAATGTGACGATCTGGCTTTAAATCGATTCGATAACAAATGACGAAAACGGACGGATTTCTCAGGTTTTTACTACATATGAACACTTTTCACATTCTCCCGTGCAACGCGGCTGCTAGTCCTCCTTTCATGCAAAATCTTAAGGTCCTAAGTCATGTCCAAGCGACCAAAGCCGGCATAAAAGTGATTAGTCGACAACTAAAACATAAATAGTACTACTTCTTACTGGCTATTACTTCAATTTAGAAGCTTCTTCTGTGTTCTAATATGGTGCTTTTAGTGTCTCCGCATACCGCAGCACGCGACATAGCTTTGCAGGCGATAAATGTAACTGTCTCAGAGAGAAAAGCGGCCAATGTGACGATCTGGCTTTAAGTCGATTCGATAACAAACGACGATAACGGACGGATTTCTCAGGTTTTTACTTCATATGAACACTTTTCACATTCTCCCGTGCAACGCGGCTGCTAGTCTTCCTTTCATGCAAAATCTTAAGGTCCTATGTCTTATCCAAGCCACCAAAGCCGGCTAAAAAGTGAATAATCGATAATTAAAACTTGAATTGTACTACTTCTTACTGGCTATTACTTCAACTTAGAATCTTCTTCTGTGTTCTACTATGGTGCTTTTAGTGTTCCCGCATACCGCAGCACGCGACATAGCTTTGCAGACGATAAATGTAACCGTCTCAGAGAGAAAAGCGGCCAATGTGACGATCTCGCTTTAAGTCGATTCGATAACAAATGACGATAACGGACGGATTTCTCAGGTTTTTACACCATATGAACACTTTTCACATTCTCCCATGCAACGCGGCTGCTAGTCCTCCTCTCATGCAGAATCTTAAGGTCCTAGGTCATGTTCAAACCACCAAAGACGGCTAAGAAGTTAATAATCGATAACTAAAACTTGAATTGTACTACTTCTTACTGGCTATTACTTCAACTTAGAAGCTTCTTCTGTATTCTACTATTGTGCTTTTAGTGTTTCCGCATTCCGCAGCACGCGACATAGCTTTGCAGACAATAAATGTAACCGTCTCAGAGAGAAAAGCGGCCAATGTGACGATCTGGCTTTAAGTCGATTCAATAACAAATGACGATAACGGACAGATTTCTCAGGTTTTTACTACATATGAACACTTTTCACATTCTCCCGTGCAACGCTGCTGCTAGTCCTCCTTTCATGCAAAATCTTAAGGTACAAGGTCTTATCCAAGCCACCAAAGCCGGCTAAAAGGTGAATAATCTATAATTAAAACTTGAATTGAACTACTTCTTACTGGCTATTGCTTCAACTTAGAAGCTTCTTCTGTGTTCTACTATGGTGCTTTAAGTGTCTCCGTATACGGCAGCACGCGACATAGCTTTTTAGACGATAAATGTAACCGTCTTAGAGAGAAAAGCGGCCAATGTGACGATCTGGCTTTAAGTGGATTCGATAACAAATACGAAACCGGACGGATTTCCCAGGTTTTTACTACATATGAACACTTTTCACATTCTCCCGTGCAACGCGGCTGCTAGTCCTCCTTTCATGCAAAATCTTAAGGTCCTAGGTCATGTCCAAGCCACCAAAGCCGGCTAAAAAGTGAATAATCGACTACTAAAACTTGAATTGTACTACTTCTTACTGCCTATTACTTCAACTTAGAAGTTTCTTCAGTGTTCTAATATGGTGCTTTTTGTGTCTCCGCATACCGCAGCACGCGACATAGCATTGCAGACGATAAATGTAACCGTCTCAGAGAGAAAAGCGGCCAATGTGACGATCTCGCTTTAAGTCGATTCGATAACAAATGACGATAACGGACGGATTTCTCAGGTTTTTACACCATATGAACACTTTTCACATTCTCCCGTGCAACGCGGCTGCTAGTCCTCCTTTCATGCAAAATCTTAAGGTCCTAGGTCTTATCCAAGCCACCAAAGCCGGCTAAAAAAGTGAATAATCGATAATATAAACTTGAATTGTACTACTTCTTACTGGCTATTACTTCAACTTAGAAGCTTCTTCTGTGTTCTACTATGGTGATTTTAGTGTGCCCGCATACCGCAGCACGCGACATAGCTTTGCAGACGATAAATGTAACCGTTTCAGAGAGAAGAGCGGCCAATGTGACGATCTGGCTTTAAATCGATACGATAACAAATGACGAAAACGGACGGATTTCTCAGGTTTTTACTACATATGAACACTTTTCACATTCTCCCGTGCAACGCGGCTGCTAGTCCTCCTTTCATGCAAAATCTTAAGGTCCTAAGTCATGTCCAAGCGACCAAAGCCGGCATAAAAGTGATTAGTCGACAACTAAAACATAAATAGTACTACTTCTTACTGGCTATTACTTCAATTTAGAAGCTTCTTCTGTGTTCTAATATGGTGCTTTTAGTGTCTCCGCATACCGCAGCACGCGACATAGCTTTGCAGGCGATAAATGTAACTGTCTCAGAGAGAAAAGCGGCCAATGTGACGATCTGGCTTTAAGTCGTTTCGATAACAAATGACGAAAACGGACGGATTTCTCAGGATTTTACTACATATGATCACTTTTCACATTCTCCCGTGCAACGCGGCTGCTAGTCTTCCTTTCATGCAAAATCTTAAGGTCCTAGGTCTTATCCAAGCCACCAAAGCCGGCTAAAAAGTGAATAATCGATAATTAAAACTTGAATTGTACTACTTCTTACTGGCTATTACTTCAACTTAGAAACTTCTTCTGTGTTCTACTATGGTGCTTTTAGTCTTCCCGCATACCGCAGCATGCGACATAGCTTTGCAGACGATAAATGTAACCGTCTCAGAGAGAAAAGCGGCCAATGTGACGATCTCGCTTTAAGTCGATTCGATAACAAATGACGATAACGGATGGATTTCTCAGGTTTTTACACCATATGAACACTTTTCACATTCTACCATGCAACGCGGCTGCTAGTCCTCCTTTCATGCAAAATCTTAAGGTCCTAGGTCTTATCCAAGCCACCAAAGCCGGCTAAAAAGTGAATAATCGATAATATAAACTTGAATTGTACTACTTCTTACTGGCTATTACTTCAACTTAGAAGCTTCTTCTGTGTTCTACTATGGTGCTTTTAGTGTGCCCGCATACCGCAGCACGCGACATAGCTTTGGAGACGATAAATGTAACCGTTTCAGAGAGAAGAGCGGCCAATGTGACGATCTGGCTTTAAATCGATTCGATAACAAATGACGATAACGGACGGATTTCTCAGGTTTTTACTACATATGAACACTTTTCACATTCTCCCGTGCAACGCGGCTGCTAGTCTTCCTTTCATGCAAAATCTTAAGGTCCTAAGTCATGTCCAAGCGACCAAAGCCGGCATAAAAGTGATTAGTCGACAACTAAAACATAAATAGTACTACTTCTTACTGGCTGTTACTTCAACTTAAAAGCTTCTTCTGTGTTCCACTATGGTGCTTTTAGTGTTCCCGCATACCGCAGCACGCGACATAGCTTTGCAGACGATAAATGTAACCGTTTCAGAGAGAAGAGCGGCCAATGTGACGATCTGGCTTTAAATCGATTCGATAACAAATGACGAAAACGGAAGGATTTCTCAGGTTTTTACTACATATGAACTCTTTTCACATTCTCCCGTGCAACGCGGCTGCTAGTCTTCCTTTCATGCAAACTCTTAAGGTCCTAAGTCATGTCGAAGCCACCAAAGCCGGCTAAAAAGTGGTTAATCGACAACTAAAACTTAAATAGTACTACTTCTTACTGGCTATTACTTCAATTTAGAAGCTTCTTCTGTGTTCTAATATGGTGCTTTTAGTGTCACCGCATACCGCAGCACGCGACATAGCTTTGCTGACGATAAATGTAACCGTCTCAGAGAGAAAAGCGGCCAATGTGACGATCTGGCTTTAAGTCGTTTCGATAACAAATGACAAAAACGGACGGATTTCTCAGGTTTTTACTACATATGAACACTTTTCACATTCTCCCATGCAACGCGGCTGCTAATCCTCCATTCATGCAGAATCTTAAGGTCCTAGGTCATGTTCAAACCACCAAAGACGGCTAAAAAGTTAATAATCGATAACTAAAACTTGAATTGTACTACTTCTTACTGGCTATTACTTCAACTTAGAAGCTTCTTCTGTATTCTACTATTGTGCTTTTAGTGTTTCCGCATACCGCAGCACGCGACATAGCTTTGCAGACAATAAATGTAACCGTCTCAGAGAGAAAAGCGGCCAATGTGACGATCTGGCTTTAAGTCGATTCAGTAACAAATGACGATAACGGACGGATTTCTCAGGTTTTTACTACATATGAACACTTTTCACATTCTCCCGTGCAACGCGGCTGCTAGTCCTCCTTTCATGCAAAATCTTAAGGTCCTAGGTCTTATCCAAGCCACCAAAGCCGGCTAAAAAGTGAATAATCGATAATATAAACTTGAATTGTACTACTTCTTACTGGCTATTATTTCAACTTAGAAGCTTCTTCTGTGTTCTACTATGGTGCTTTTAGTGTGCCCGCATACCGCAGCACGCGACATAGCTTTGCAGGCGATAAATGTAACCGTTTCAGAGAGAAGAGCGGCCAATGTGACGATCTGGCTTTAAATCGATTCGATAACAAATGACGAAAACGGACGGATTTCTCAGGTTTTTACTACATATGAACACTTTTCACATTCTCCCGTGCAACGCGGCTGCTAGTCTTCCTTTCATGCAAAATCTTAAGGTCCTAGGTCATGTCCAAGCCACCAAAGCCGGAGAAAAAGTGATTAGTCGACAACTAAAACTTAAATAGTACTACTTCTTACTGGCTATTACTTCAATTTAGAAGCTTCTTCTGTGTTCTAATATGGTACTTTTAGTGTCTCCGCATACCGCAGCACGCGACATAGCTTTGCTGACGATAAATGTAACCGTCTCAGAGAGAAAAGCGGCCAATGTGACGATCTGGCTTTAAGTCGTTTCGATAACAAATGACGAAAACGGACGGATTTCTCAGGTTTTTACTACATATGAACACTTTTCACATTCTCCCATGCAACGCGGCTGCTAGTCCTCCATTCATGCAGAATCTTAAGGTCCTAGGTCATGTTCAAAGCACCAAAGACGGCTAAAAAGTTAATAATCGATAACTAAAACTTGAATTGTACTACTTCTTACTGGCTATTACTTCAACTTAGAAGCTTCTTCTGTATTCTACTATTGTGCTTTTAGTGTTTCCGCATACCGCAGCACGCGACATAGCTTTGCAGACAATAAATGTAACCGTCTCAGAGAGAAAAGCGGCCAATGTGACGATCTGGCTTTAAGTCGATTCAATAACAAATGACGATAACGGACGGATTTCTCAGGTTTTTACTACATATGAACACTTTTCACATTCTCCCGTGCAACGCGGCTGCTAGTCCTCCTTTCATGCAAAATCTTAAGGTCCAAGGTCTTATCCAAGCCACCAAAGCCGGCTAAAAAGTGAATAATCTATAATTAAAACTTGAATTGAACTACATCTTACTGGCTATTGCTTCAACTTAGAAGCTTCTTCTGTGTTCTACTATGGTGCTTTAAGTGTCTCCGTATACGGCAGCACGCGACATAGCTTTGCAGACGATAAATGTAACCGTCTCAGAGAGAAAAGCGGCCAATGTGACGATCTGGCTTTAAATGGATTCGATAACAAATACGAAACCGGACGGATTTCCCAGGTTTTTACTACATATGAACACTTTTCACATTCTCCCGTGCAACGCGGCTGCTAGTCCTCCTTTCATGCAAAATCTTAAGGTCCTAGGTCATGTCCAAGCCACCAAAGCCGGCTAAAAAGTGAATAATCGACAACTAAAACTTGAATTGTACTACTTCTTACTGGCTATTACTTCAACTTAGAAGTTTCTTCTGTGTTCTAATATGGTGCTTTTTGTGTCTCCGCATACCGCAGCACGCGACATAGCATTGCAGACGATAAATGTAACCGTCTCAGAGAGAAAAGCGGCCAATGTGACGATCTCGCTTTAAGTCGATTCGATAACAAATGACGATAACGGACGGATTTCTCAGGTTTTTACACCATATGAACACTTTTCACATTCTCCCATGCAACGCGGCTGTTAGTCCTCCTTTCATGCAAAATCTTAAGGTCCTAGGTCTTATCCAAGCCACCAAAGCCGGCTAGAAAGTGAATAATCGATAATATAAACTTGAATTGTACTACTTCTTACTGGCTATTACTTCAACTTAGAAGCTTCTTCTGTGTTCTACTATGGTGCTTTTAGTGTGCCCGCATACCACAACACGCGACATAGCTTTGCAGACGATAAATGTAACCGTTTCAGAGAGAAGAGCGGCCAATGTGACGATCTATCTTTAAATCGATTCGATAACAAATGACGAAAACGGACGGATTTCTCAGGTTTTTACTACATATGAACACTTTTCACATTCTCCCGTGCAACGCGGCTGCTAGTCTTCCTTTCATGCAAAATCTTAAGGTCCTAAGTCATGTCCAAGCGACCAAAGCCGGCATAAAAGTGATTAGTCGACAACTAAAACATAAATAGTACTACTTCTTACTGGCTATTACTTCAATTTAGAAGCTTCTTCTGTGTTCTAATATGGTGCTTTTAGTGTCTCCGCATACCGCAGCACGCGACATAGCTTTGCAGGCGATAAATGTAACCGTCTCAGAGAGAAAAGCGGCCAATGTGACGATCTGGCTTTAAGTCGAATCGATAACAAATGACGATAACTGACGGATTTATCAGGTTTTTACTTCATATGAACACTTTTCACATTCTCCCGTGCAACGCGGCTGCTAGTCTTCCTTTCATGCAAAATCTTAAGGTCCTAGGTCTTATCCAAGCCACCAAAGCCGGCTAAAAAGTGAATAATCGATAATTAAAACTTGAATTGTACTACTTCTTACTGGCTATTACTTCAACTTAGAAACTTCTTCTGTGTTCTACTATGGTGCTTTTAGTGTTCCCGCATACCGCAGCACGCGACATAGCTTTTCAGACGATAAATGTAACCGTCTCAGAGAGAAAAGCGGCCAATGTGACGATCTCGCTTTAAGTCGATTCGATAACAAATGACGATAACGGACGGATTTCTCAGGTTTTTACTCCATATGAACACTTTTCACATTCTCCCGTGCAACGCGGCTGCTAGTCCTCCTTTCATGCAAAATCTTAAGGTCCTAGGTCTTATCCAAGCCACCAAAGCCGGCTAAAAAGTGAATAATCGACATCCAAAACTTGAATTCTACTACTTCTTACTGGCTATTACTTCAACTTAGAAGCTTCTTCTGTGTTCTACTATGGTGCTTTTAGTGTGCCCGCATACCGCAGCACGCGACATAGCTTTGCAGGCGATAAATGTAACCGTTTCAGAGAGAAGAGCGGCCAATGTGACGATCTGGCTTTAAATCGATTCGATAACAAATGACGAAAACGGACGGATATCTCAGGTTTTTACTACATATGAACACTTTTCACATTCTCCCGTGCAACGCGGCTGCTAGTCTTCCTTTCATGCAAAATCTTAAGGTCCTAAGTCATGTCCAAGCCACCAAAGCCGGAGAAAAAGTGATTAGTCGACAACTAAAACTTAAATAGTACTACTTCTTACTGGCTATTACTTCAATTTAGAAGCTTCTTCTGTGTTCTAATATGGTGCTCTTAGTGTCTCCGCATACCGCAGCACGCGACATAGCTTTGCAGGCGATAAATGTAACCGTCTCAGAGAGAAAAGCGGCCAATGTGACGATCTGGCTTTAAGTCGATTCGATAACAAATGACGATAACGGATGGATTTCTCAGGTTTTTACTTCATATGAACACTTTTCACATTCTCCCGTGCAACGCGGCTGCTAGTCCTCCTTTCATGCAAAATCTTAAGGTCCTAGGTCTTATCCAAGCCACCAAAGCCGGCTAAAAAGTGAATAATCGATAATTAAAACTTGAATTGTACTACTTCTTACTGGCTATTACTTCAACTTAGAAGCTTCTTCTGTGTTCTACTATGGTGCTTTTAGTGTTCCCGCATACCGCAGCACGCGACATAGCTTTGCAGACGATAAATGTAACCGTCTCAGAGAGAAAAGCGGCCAATGTGACGATCTATCTTTAAGTCGATTCGATTACAAATGACGAAAAGGGACGGATTTCTCAGGTTTTTACTACATATGAACACTTTTCACATTCTCCCGTGCAACGCGGCTGCTAGTCCTCCTTTCATGCAAAATCTTATGGTCCTAGGTCATGTCCAAGCCACCAAAGCCGGCTAAAAAGTGAATAATCGACAACTAAAACTTGAATTGTACTACTTCTTACTGGCTATTACTTCAACTTAGAAGATCCTTCTGTGTTCTAATATGGTGCTTTTAGTGTCTCCACATACCGCAGCACGCGACATAGCTTTGCAGACGATAAATGTAACCGTCTCAGGGAGAAAAGCGGCCAATGTGACGATCTGGCTTTAAGTCGATTCCATAACAAATGTCGAAAATGGTCAGATTTCTCAGGTTTTTACTATATATGAACACTTTCACATTCTCACATGCAACGCGGCTGCTAGTCCTCCTTTCATGCAAAATCTTAAGGTCCTAGGTCATGTACAAGCCACCAAAGCCGGCTAAAAGGTGAATAATCGATAACTAAAACTTGAATTGTACTACTTCTTACTGGCTATTGCTTCAACTTAGAAGCTTCTTCTGTATTCTACTATTATGCTTTTAGTGTTTCCTCATACCGCAGCATGCGACATAGCTTTGCAGACGATAAATGTAACCGTCTCAGAGAGAAAAGCGGCCAATGTGACGATCTGGCTTTAAGTCGATTCGATAACAAATACGAATCCGGACGGATTTCCCAGGTTTTTACTACATATGAACACTTTTCACATTCTCCCGTGCAACGCGGCTGCTAGTCCTCCCTTCATGCAAAATCTTAAGGTCCTAGGTCATGTCCAAGCCACCAAAGCCGGCTAAAAAGTGAATAATCGACAACTAAAACTTGAATTGTACTACTTCTTACTGGCTATTACTTCAACTTAGAAGTTTCTTCTGTGTTCTAATATGGTGCTTTTTGTGTCTCCGCATACCGCAGCACGCGACATAGCATTGCAGACGATAAATGTAACCGTCTCAGAGAGAAAAGCGGCCAATGTGACGATCTCGCTTTAAGACGATTCGATAACAAATGACGATAACGGACGGATTTCTCAGGTTTTTACACCATATGAACACTTTTCACATTCTCCCGCGCAACGCGGCTGCTAGTCCTCCTTTCATGCAAAATCTTAAGGTCCTAGGTCTTATCCAAGCCACCAAAGCCGGCTAAAAAGTGAATAATCGACAACTAAAACTTGAATTGTACTACTTCTTACTGGCTATTACTTCAACTTAGAAGCTTCTTCTGTGTTCTACTATGGTGCTTTTAGTGTGCCCGCATACCGCAGCACGCGACATAGCTTTGGAGACGATAAATGTAACCGTTTCACAGAGAAGAGCGGCCAATGTGACGATCTGGCTTTAAATCGATTCGATAACAAAAGACGAAAACGGACGGATTTCTCAGGTTTTTACTACATATGAACACTTTTCACATTCTCCCGTGCAACGCGGCTGCTAGTCTTCCTTTCATGCAAAATCTTAAGGTCCTAAGTCATGTCCAAGCGACCAAAGCCGGCATAAAAGTGATTAGTCGACAATTAAAACATAAATAGTACTACTTCTTACTGGCTATTACTTCAACTTAGAAGCCTCTTCTGTGTTCTACTATGGTGCTTTTAGTGTTCCCGCATACCGCAGCACGCGACATAGCTAAGCAGACGATAAATGTAACCGTTTCAGAGAGAAGAGCGGCCAATGTGACGATCTGGCTTTAAATCGATTCGATAACAAATGACGAAAACGGAAGGATTTCTCAGGTTTTTACTACATATGAACTCTTTTCACATTCTCCCGTGCAACGCGGCTGCTAGTCTTCCTTTCATGCAAACTCTTAAGGTCCTAAGTCATGTCGAAGCCACCAAAGCCGGCTAAAAAGTGGTTAATCGACAACTAAAACTTAAATAGTACTACTTCTTACTGGCTATTACTTCAATTTAGAAGCTTCTTCTGTGTTCTAATATGGTGCTTTTAGTGTCTCCGCATACCGCAGCACGCGACATAGCTTTGCTGACGATAAATGTAACCGTCTCAGAGAGAAAAGCGGCCAATGTGACGATCTGGCTTTAAGTCGTTTCGATAACAAATGACGAAAACGGACGGATTTCTCAGGTTTTTACTACATATGAACACTTTTCACATTCTCCCGTGCAACGCGGTTGCTATTCCTCCTTTCAAGCAAATTCGTAAGGTCCTAGGTCATATCCAAGACACCAAAGCCGGCTAAAATGTGAATAATCTATAATTAAAACTTGAATTGTACTACTTCTTACTGGCTATTACTTCAACTTAGAAGCTTATTCTGAGTTCTACTGTGGTGCTTTTAGTGTTTCCGTATACCGCAGCACGCGACATACCTTTGCAGACGATAAATGTAACCGTTTCAGAGAGAAGAGCGGCCATTGTGACGATCTGGCTTTAAATCGATTCGATAACAAATGACGAAAACGGACGGATTTCTCAGGTTTTTACTACATATGAACACTTTTCACATTCTCCCGTGCAACGCGGCTGCTAGTCTTCCTTTCATGCAAAATCTTAAGGTCCTAGGTCATGTCCAAGCCACCAAAGCCGGCTAAAAAGTGAATAATCGACAACTAAAACATGAATTGTACTATTTCTTACTGGCTATTACTTCAACTTAGAAGCTTCTTCTGTGTTCTACTATGGTGCTTTTAGTGTCTCCGCATACCGCAGCACGGGACATAGCTTTGCAGACGATAAATGTAACCGTCTCAGAGGAAAAAGCGGCCAATGTGTCGATCTGAATGTAAGTCGATGCTATAACAAATGACGAAAACGGACGGATTCTCAGGTTTTTACTACATATGAACACTTTTCACATTCTCCCGTTGCAACGTGGCTGCTAGTCCTCCTTTCAAGCAAATTTGTAAGGTCCTAGGTCATATCCAAGCCACCAAACCCGGCTAAAATATGAATAATCTATAATTAAAACTTGAATTGTACTACTTCTAACTGGCTATTACTTCAACTTAGAAGCTTCTTCTGAGTTCTACTGTGGTGCTTTTAGTGTTTCCGTATACCGCAACACGCGACATAGCTTTGGAGACGATAAATGTAACCGTTTCAGAGAGAAGAGCGGCCATTGTGACGATCTGGCTTTAAATCGATTCGATAACAAATGACGAAAACGGACGGATTTCTCAGGTTTTTACTACATATGAACACTTTTCACATTCTCCCGTGCAACGCGGCTGCTAGTCTTCGTTTCATGCAAAATCTTAAGGTTCCACCTCATGTCCAAGCCACCAAAGCCGGCTAAAAAGTGATTAAACGACAACTAAAACTTGAATTGTACTACTTCTTACTGGCTATTACTTCAACTTAGAAGCTTCTTCTGTGTTCTACTATGGTGCTTTTAGTGTCTCCGCATACCGCAGCACGCGACATAGCTTTGCAGACGATAAATGTAACCGTTTCGGAGAGAAGAGCGGCCAATGTGACGATCTGGCTTTAAATCGATTCGATAACAAATGACGAAACCGGACGGATTTCTCAGGTTTTTACTACATATGAACACTTTTCACATTCTCCCGTGCAACGCGGCTGCTAGTCTTCCTTTCATGCAAAATCGTATTTCCTAGGACATGTTCAAGCCACAAAAGCAGGTTAAAAAGTGATTAATCGACAACTAAAACTTAAATAGTACTACTTCATACTGGCTATTACTTCAACTTAGAAGCTTTTTCTCTTTTCTACTATGGTGCTTTTGGTGTCTCCGCATACCGCAGCACGCGACATAGCTTTGCAGACGATTAATGTAACCGTCTCAGAGAGAATGCGGCCAGTATGACGATCTGGCTTTAAGTCGATTCGATAACAAATGACGAAAACGGACGGATTTCTCAGGTTTTTACTACATATGAACACTTTTCATATTCTCCCGTGCAACTCGGATGCTAGTCTTCATTTCATGCAAAATCTTAATGTCCTAGGACATGTCCAAGCCACCAAAGCCGGTTAAAAAGTGATTAATCGACAACTAAAACTTAAATAGTACTACTTCTTACTGGCTATTACTTCAACTTAGAAGCTTCTTCTGTGTTCTAATATGATGCTTTTAGTGTTTCCGCATACCGCAGCACGCGACATACCTTTGCAGACGATAAATGTAACCGCCTCAGAGAGAAAAGCGGCCAATGTGACGATCTGGCTGTAAGTCGATACGATAACAAATGACGAAAACCCACGGATTTCTCAGGTTTTTACTACATATGAACACTTTTCACATTCTCCCGTGCAACGCGGCTGCTAGTCCTCCTTTCATGCAAAATCTTAAGGTTCCACCTCATGTCCAAGCCACCAAAGCCGGCTAAAAAGTGAATAATCGATAACTAAAACTTGAATTGTACTACTTCGTACTGGCTATTACTTCAACTTAGAAGCTTCTTCTGTGTTCAACTATGGTGCTTTTAGTGTCTCCGCATACCGCAGCACGCGACATAGCTTTGCAGACGAAAAATGTAACCGTCTCAGAGAGAAAAGCGGCCAATGTGTCGATCTGGCTTTAAATCGATTCGATAACAAATGGCGAAAATGGACAGATTTCTCAGGTTTTTACTACTTATGAACACTTTTCACATTCTCCCGTGCAACGCGGCTGCTAGTCCTCCTTTCATGCAAAATCTTAAGGTTCCACCTCATGTCCAAGCCACCAAAGCCGGCTACAAAGTGAATAATCGATAACTAAAACTTGAATTGTACTACTTCTTACTGGCTATTACTTCTACTTAGAAGCTTCTTCTGTGTTCAACTATGGTGCTTTTAGTGTCTCCGCATACCGCAGCACGCGACATAGCTTTGCAGACGATTAATGTAACCGTCTCAGAGAGAAAAGCGGCCAATATGACGATCTGGCTTTAAGTCGATTCGATAACAAATGCCGAAAACGGACGATTTCTCAGGTTTTTACTACATATGAACACTTTTCACATTATCCCGTGCAACGCGGCTGCTAGTCCTCCTTTCATGCAAAATCTTAAGGTCCTAGGTCATGTCCAAGCCACTAAAGACGGCTAAAAAGTGAATAATCGACAACTAAAACTTGAATTGTACTACTTCTTACTGGCTATTACTTCAACTTAAAAGCTCCTTCTGTGTTCTACTATGGTGCTTTAAGTGTCTCCGCATACCGCAGCACGCGACATAGCTTTGCAGACGAAAAATGTAACCGTCTCAGAGAGAAAAGCGTCCAATGTGACGATCTGGCTTTAAGTCGATTCGATAACAAATGGCGAAAATGGACAGATTTCTCAGGTTTTTACTACATATGAACACTTTTCACATTCTCCCGTGCAACGCGGCTGCTAGTCCTCCTTTCATTCAAAATCTTAAGGTCCTAGGTCATGTCAAAGCCACCAAAGCAAGCTAAAAAGTGAATAATCGACAACTAAAACTTGATTTGTACTACTTCTTACTGGCTATTACTTCAACTTAGAAGCTTCTTCTGTGTTCTACTATGGTGTTTTATTGTCTCCGCATACCGCAGCGCGCGACATAGCTTTGCAGACGATAAATGTAACCGTCTCAGAGAGAAAAGCGGCCAATGTGACGATCTGGCTTTAAGTCGATTCGATAACAATGACGAAACCGGACGGATTTCTCAGGTTGTTACTACATATGAACACTTTTCACATTCTCCCGTGCAACGCGGCTGCTAGTCTTCCTTTCATGCAAAATCCTAAGGTCCTACGTCATGTCCAACCCACCAAAGCCAGCTAAAACGTGATTAATCGACAACTACAACTTGAATTGTACTACTTCTTACTGGCTATTACTTCAACTTAGAAGCTTCTTCTGTGTTCTAATATGGTGCTTTTAGTGTCTCCGCATACCGCAGCACGCGACATAGCTTTGCAGACGATAAATGTAACCGTCTCAGAGAGAATAGCGGCCAATGTGGCGATCTGGCTTTAAGTCGATATGATAACAAATGACGAAAACCCACGGATTTCTCAGGTTTTTACTACATATGAACACTTTTCACATTCTCCCGTGCAACGCGGTTGCTAGTCCTCCTTTCATGCAAAATCTTAAGGTTCCACCTCATGTCCAAGCCACCATAGCCGGCTAAAAAGTGAATAATCGATAACTAAAACTTGAATTGTACTACTTCTTACTGGCTATTACTTCAACTTAGAAGCTTCTTCTGTGTTCTACTATGGTGCTTTTAGTGTCTCCGCATACCGCAGCACGCGACATAGCTTTGCAGACGATAAATGTAACCGCCACAGAGAGAAAAGCGGCTAATGTGACGATCTGGCTTTAAGTCGATACGATAACAAATGACTAAAACCCACGGATTTCTCAGGTTTTTACTACATATGAACACTTTTCACATTCTCCCGTGCAACGCGGCTGCTAGTCCTCTTTTCATGCAAAATCTTAAGGTTCCACCTCATGTCCAAGCAACCAAAGCCAGCTAAAAAGTGATTAATCGACAACTACAACTTGAATTGTACTACTTCTTACTGGCTATTACTTCAACTTAGAAGCTTCTTCTGTGTTCTAATATGGTGCTGTTAGTGTCTCCGCATACCGCAGCACGCGACATAGCTTTGCAGACGATAAATGTAACCGTCTCAGAGAGAAAAGCGGCCAATGTGACGATCTGGCTTTAAGTCGATACGATAACAAATGACGAAAACCCACGGATTTCTCAGGTTTTTACTACATATGAACACTTTTCACATTCTCCCGTGCAACGCGGCTGCTAGTCCTCCTTTCATGCAAAATCTTAAGGTTCCACCTCATGTACAAGCCACCAAAGCCGGCTAAAAAGTGAATAATCGATAACTAAAACTTGAATTGTACTACTTCTTACTGGCTATTACTTCAACTTAGAAGCTTCTTCTGTGTTCAACTATGGTGCTTTTAGTGTCTCCGCATACCGCAGCACGCGACATAGCTTTGCAGACGAATAATGTAACCGTCTCAGAGAGAAAAGCGGCAAATATGACGATCTGGCTTTAAGTCGATTCGATAACAAATGCCGAAAACGGACGGATTTCTCAGGTTTTTACTACATATGAACACTTTTCACATTCTCCCGTGCAACGTGGCTGCTAGTCCTCCTTTCATGCAAAATCTTAAGGTCCTAGGTCATGTCCAAGCCACTAAAGACGGCTAAAAAGTGAATAATCGACAACTAAAACTTGAATTGTACTACTTCTTACTGGCTATTACTTCAACTTAAAAGCTCCTTCTGTGTTCTACTATGGTGCTTTAAGTGTCTCCGCATACCGCAGCAAGCGACATAGCTATGCAGACGAAAAATGTAACCGTCTCAGAGAGAAAAGCGTCCAATGTGACGATCTGGCTTTAAGTCGATTCGATAACAAATGGCGAAAATGGACAGATTTCTCAGGTTTTTACTACATATGAACACTTTTCACATTCTCCCGTGCAACGCGGCTGCTAGTCCTCCTTTCATGCAAAATCTTAAGGTCCTAGGTCATGTCAAAGCCACCAAAGCCGGCTAAAAAGTGAATAATCGACAACTACAACTTGAATTGTACTACT